>NC_054384.1:111026956-111738206 GCF_017654675.1 Xenopus laevis | reverse complement strand
CTCTTTGATGCTTCTTTTGCATTTTTAGTGTTTTATTTAAATACATTTCTATTGCTGTCTGAATGTCTATATACATATGAGGAACATTATATGGGGAAATATCGGCCAAAACTGCTTCTAGAGAGTGTTTCTCCTTTCGTTGCTGGAGCCCGGGGAGCTGCTGAAACACAAGCTGGCAGTATTTGAATTTTTTGTTCTTTATTTTTCCCCTTTTGTTACCAAAATTACAAATGGCCTGAAATGACTTCCAGATGTGTTTGTGGCACAAACCGGAGAAAGTCATCCCTCCTTTTCTTAAATATTAAAGGGCTTTGTGCTACATCTGGATATGATATTCTGTTCTGTTTAGTGCCATGAGCAAGTCATTCAGTCATGCAGCTTATTGTGTAATATTTGCTGTTTAGCATTATTATTGAGCAGGTCTGGCCTCCATTTCTCTGACTGATTCAGCATTTCTAATGTCGGTCAGAAACAGTATCGTTTGGCCTTTAATTAGGACTGCTGGTGATCTAAGCTCTGCAGGAATCAAAGTGTGTGACTATTGGATTTATTGATATCTACTGTAAGTTCTACGTGTATATATATATATATATATATATATATATATATATAATATATATATATATATATATATATATATATATATATATATATAGTCCATATCTCTTACTGCCATTTCTGCATTTTTATTTCCTAATGGTTTTTTGCCGATGTTAATCCTTGCCCTAAATATAATTATATTGTAACGTGTAACCATAACATTGACTCCCCCCCCCTCCCTTTTTGTTTTCTCTTTGCTTTTTATAGATATGGACGTGTCGAAAGTGTCAAAATTTTGCCCAAGAGGGGATCTGATGGTGGCGTGGCTGCGTTTGTGGATTTTGTGGATATCAAAAGTGCACAGAAGGCACACAATGCCGTTAATAAAATGGGAGACAGAGACCTTCGAACGGATTACAATGAACCAGGCACCATTCCGGGTGCCGCTCGAGTTTTGGATGATACAGTTTCCATAACGTCTCGTAGTAGAGAGGTTTCTGGGTTCAGAGGAAGTGCTGGAGGGCCCACTTACGGCCCTTCACAATCCCTTCATGCACGGGAAGGACGTTATGAACGGAGACTCGATGGGTAAGTTGTAAGGTTTCTCTAGGCAGGTATTTTGTTTTTATTATTATGAGGAAAAAAAAAAAAACCAAACTCGCATAGGGCCCCCAGATGGATTTAAAATGTTGGGAGATCTGTTTGCTTCCTCATGGGTTTGGAAACCATTCTTATTCTAATGGCTGGGTTCTTGTGGATCTACTAAGGATTGGCTGGATGGATGTCCGCTTAAACTTCAGTCTTTCTCTGGAAGTATTGCATGGGTTTGACTGCGTTCTGGATTGATCTTCTCCCTGCCTGTGGATGGTACCGCTGCTCTGGATTTATCCATGGAGTTTACAAGGATTCAACCTCTAAACTAAACAGTCGCTGGAGTGGTATATTCCATAAAGTCTACAGCAGGCAGCATTGTAGGATTATGGCAGCAGCGTAGCACTGGAAATGGATTGATCACAAACAAGACTTTTCTTATGCACTTCATGCAAGCAAGAGTCTGGATTGTGCACCCAAAAGAATTTGGAATATACAAGTGAAGGCAGAAGACTGCTCTGAATGGATTTGCACAAATGGATTTATCACATGGCTTGCGTATCTGTTACACTAAAAGGGCTACATGTGGAACTCTTCTCTGGGATATCTATTCTTTGTTGAGCGATATAGACATTTACTGGACTGGTGCTGCAATGGTATTAAAGTGTTAAAAAGTTATATAGGAACACTTCTAAACACACACGTAACTTTTTCTTTAAATGGGTATTTTTGAGTGAATATTTTTCTTATGATGTGGGAAATAATTGCCCTGGATCGCAACAACCTACCCAAGTTAAGGAATGGCTTCATTAGACTAAACCGTGGATCCCTTGAATTTCAGAAGACTTTTTTTGTTTTTTTTCAACCAGCTGCTTGATTAATAGGAATTGACTTATTTTTCTTTTAATCCTTTTGTTCCAAAATCCACAGTGGATTAATATGAAATAAGGGGGATGGATATTTTTCTATACATATATATATTTTTTTTTTTAAACCATAGGATGGCTAACCCCTCTGGATTGGTTCATCATGGCTTTTTTACTTTTTCGTCTTCTCACTAAGAATTTTGTTTTTCATCCAAAGTACTTTTGGTCAATGTTGAAACCCTTTGCCATTTTGCCTCATTGAGAAGGTGGATTACCCATGTAAAGGGACCAAATTGGGGAAGTTATGTTCTCAAATCACTCCCTAGATTTAATTGGGATTTAGGTCGTGTTTCCTCACTTGGAAAAGGTTGGTATGTGCTGCCCTATATATATTAGCCCCTATCCTAACCCACGTCACCCTTTATTTCCACTAACCCCAGTAGAATGAATAGATCTATAAATATATGTATTAAACGGCTTTTGTTAGAACTTCCAGGCCTTCCGTCTCTGCTTTCTCCTCTGCTCCTTTACTACAGTGATTAATAAATGATAGCAATTGTATTGGTGTGTGTGTGTATAGCTGGGAATCTTGCGTCTGACTTTTCCCTAATGCTTTTCTCATTCTTTATGAGAAAAGTAGAGAGACTTTCCTGTCTTTCTAGCTTTAAATAATGACATTGTTAGTAATTATTTTAAGTGTAAACAATTAGCAATTTTGGGTTTGGGTTAAATAAAACATATAATTAATCATCAAGAAATATAGGCCATAAACATTTGCTGGCAAAAAGGGGGTAATTACTGAAGACTACCTATTCCGCTCCGAGTGAAGCAGCAAAGATTTTTTCAGTTTTTTTTTTTTCTAAACCTGCAATAAAGGAATGGACTTGTTTCGTCAGAAGACAGACTGCTCAGAGATGGGAAGCAATGATTAAGGCAATTTTAACAACTGGTCATGTTAAAAGAGCCATATTATGTTTGTATACCACATTAATACACTAAAGTCATAAAGCAGTAAGCCTCATAGCATAACGAACACAGGACCATTTCCAGCAAGTGACTGCACTCTCAACTAGCTTCCACATATTAAACAACTTGTGTAGAAATAAGTAAACACCTCCCTACGTATACAATACGAACATCCACTGCTACTTTTAAGGTTGAGTCTGATAGGTAATATTCAGCTGATACTCAATCACTAGACGGTTGAAATAAGATGCATTGTGGGATTACAAGTTGCTGCCTCAAAAGGACAGTATGTACATCTAAGCCGATTGTTAGCCTTTGTATATTTTAAGTGATTGCACTTATAGGCTAGCTTTGGACCATGTCAACAACCACTCCAGAATCGGTCTGGCTGCATGTCTGCAGTGATGCAAACAATTGCACCATTGAGGGTCACCCACACGTTGTCACAGCTTTGCTTAAAGGGGTGGTTCACCTTTAAGTTAACTTTTAGTATGTTATAGGATGGTTAATTCTAAGCAACTTTACAATTGGTCTTTATTTATTGTTTAGATGGGGGTCATTGACCCCATCTAAATAAACAATTGCTCTGTAAGGCTACACATTTATTGCTATTGCTACTTTTTTATTACTCCTCTTCCTATTAAGCCCTCTCCTATTCGTATTCCAGTATCTTATTCAAATCACTGCATGGTTGTAGGATAATTTGGACCTTAGCAACAAGGTGGCTGAAATTGCTTATAAATAAAAAGCTAAGTAACTAAAAATGAAAACCAATTGCAAACTCTCTACATCATACTAACAGTTAATTTAAAGGTGAACAATCCCTTTAAGGCTGGTCCTTGTGTTTCCAAGCATGCTCTTACATTTTTCTAGTGCAGTCTTCAGTAATTATCCTAGTTATTGATTGATTCAACCATGCGCATAGATGCTATTAGTTTTTTTTCCTTATCATTTTACATATTTTGTTTAGGCTCTAACCACAACTTATATACTTTTTTCAAAACTTTTCTTTCTCAGCCAGTGCAAAAAGTTTTAATTATTCACAGTGAATAATTTCCAGGAAAAGTCTTACAACCTAGAAACAATGATCATGCTAATGAGTGGATAGGCAGATAGTAAAATTTTGTTTATTTCTCATTAATTTAATCAAAGTGGTAGGCAGGTTTGCTTGCATGAAGTGCGTGTCTCATGAAACCCTTTCATTGCTAGCAACTAAAGCACTCTTTCCCTTTTCTCTTTGCAGAACTTCTGATACAAGGGAGCGAACGTATGAACAGAGTGCCTATGGACACCACGAGCGTGGGACTGGATTTGACCGAACTCGAAATTACGATACGGATTACTATAGAGACGCGCGAGAACGGACCTTACAGCATGGAATATACTATAACTCAAGGCGAAGCCCTACCCGATTTGACACTCACGATACCCGCTATGAATCCAGGGCCCGAGAGCAGTTTACATTACCCAGTGTTGTTCACCGGGACATTTTCAGAAGCGAACTTTCACGGGAGGTACGAGGGAGACGCCCTGAACGGAATTACCAGCACAGCAAGAGCCGGTCACCCCATTCATCCCAATCTAGGAACCAGTCTCCTCAAAGGTTGGCTAGCCAAGCATCACGGCCAACCAGATCTCCCAGCGGCAGCGGATCCAGGAGTAGATCCTCTAGTAGTGACTCTCTCAGCAGCAGCAGTAGTACCAGTAGTGACAGGTAGGTCTGATAGTGTCACACAACCACTGCAAATCCATGGATTACACTTGTGTTGAGCAGTGCAATCATGTGCAGATCTGGACAACATTTTCCCTATTTATCACCTCTGCCTGCTAGGTCAGTGAGTCAGCGGAGCAACAAGAATAGAAAGAGAGAGGGGTTTTATAACCTGCTTTCTAATAAAATAAATAGAATATATAAAAAAAAAAGAAATTGCGTTAAAGAACCACTAAGAGTCGCTGACCTAACTTGCAGACAAAATTTGTGATGCTTATGTTGTCACTATCACAACACAACTGTCATAAATATAACTCAAGTATAATTTCCTAATGTGTTTTTTTAATTTCATAAACATTTCACAGTAAAACGGTCTCAATATGCATTCAAATCCATCCCAGACTTGTTACACAGAGTGCTGTTTGAAGGAGAAGGAAAGGCTAAAATTAATTTATTTAAAAATAAATACAACAGCAAACCCTCAAAGTAACACTGATCTGAGTCCTCTGTCAAAAGAAACACCACAATCTGTTGGCAATAAACTGCTTCGGTGGCTTACCTTCTCCTTTAATAAGACATTCCTCTAAAAATAACATGGATTATGATTATTTTGTGGTAATGACTTTAATATAGATGGGTCTCTCACATCAGTGAATGATACAGTGGATGAGCGTCTACTACCGCTGTGTTTTTATTTATAACAAAGCTGTGCCAGTAAAGGGCAGTCTCAAGGATTTGGCAGGAGATCAAGGGTCTAAATATAAACTTATTGTTCTTTAAAGGAATTGTTCATTGTAAAAATAAAAACAAAAACTGGGTAAAAAGATAGGCTGTGCAAAATAAAAAATGTTTCTTATATAGTTATAGGCAAAAATGTAATGTATAAAGGCTGGCGTGACTGGGTGTGTAACATAATAGCCAGAACACTACTTCCTGCTTTTCAGCTCTCTTGCTTTCCACTGATTGGTTACCCTGGCTGTCTATTTACACAGTTTTTATTTTCACACTGAACTGTTCCTTTAAAGGGATTGTTGACGTTCAAAACTTTTTTACAGTTCAGTTGTTTTTCCAAATAATTTCTGTTTTCTATTTGTTTTCTCATGTTGCAGTGAAAACAGTTTGCAATTGGTTTTCATTTTTTACTTTTTGTGTTTTTTGAGTTATTTAGCTTTTTATTCAGCAGCTTTGCAGTTTTCAATTTCAGTAATCTGGTTGCTAGGGCCCAGCTTACCCTAGTAACCATGCATTGATTTGAATACAAGACTGGACTATGAATAGGAGAGGCCTGAATAGAAAGATGAGTAATAAAAAGAAGCAATAACAATACATGTGTAGCCTTAAAGAGCATTTGCTTTTTAGATGGGGTCAGTGACCCCATCTGCACCTGAATTAATGGGCTGCCAGACAAGCACCAGGAACAATAAACCTAAATCTTAAATTTCGGGAAACCGGTATAAAAAATAAAAGATGGAAAGCAATTGAAAAAGAGATTTATTTCTGGTGAACAATCTGAAAACAACTCAACTGGAAATAAGTGTTGAGAAGGTGAACAACCCCTTTAAATGGCAAGTCAACCCTAAATAAAAATTTGCTTAATAAGTGAAAACCTAATTTAAGCAACTTTCCAATATATATTAATTAAACATTTTCAGTGCTTTTAAAGTTATTATAAAAATGTTTGCTGTTACGTGCAGCATTTGCTTAATTCCTGATTATTCCTTTTTAAACAATGTTGGAAAAGTTTTGGTTCCCCAGCAAAGTCAGGTCTTTTAATCAGCTTCCTTGTCTTACATTTTATCAACAGTCTCAGAATAGAAAGGGACAGACAAACACCGCGTTCAATAGCAATACATATGCAAACTAGAGAGGTACATTTCCTGAAGAAAATGTGAGTGGTGCTTGCCGTGGCAAAACTCAGGCCCAAATCTGATTGGCTGTTGTTGCCCCGCCCCTTTTTTTCCTAATTGTGAACCACAGTCACTCAGTGACTAACATACCAAAGTTTGGGAATGCTGTCATTTAATGTGTAAAAATGGCAGCATTTCTATTTTTTTCTATTGAAAATCAATGAATGAAATTTGATTGGTTGTTGTGGCTCCGCCCACTTTTTCTAAAACTTGAAGTGGAAACCCCCAGCGACCACATTTGTGATATTCAAAGGTCCCTGACATCAATACTGAGAGAATGGCAGCCTTCTTAATTTTTCCCATTAAAACCAATCAAGAAATCTGATTGGTTTGGTTTTGGCTCCACCCACTTTTCTTCATTTTAATCCCAGTCCCCCCAGTGACCAACTGTGCCAACTTTGAGGAGGCTGCCATTAACCGTCTAAGAGCGGGCAGCAGTTTAAAATTTTCCTATTTAATTGAATGGCTGAAATTTGATTGGCTGTTATAGACCCCGCCCACTTTTTGTAAATTTTGGCTGCAGTCACCCAGTGACCCACCGGTGCCAAGTTTGGAGCTCTGGCTTTATTACTGTGAGAATTACAGCTGTTTACATTTTCTCATTGAAGTCAATAGGGAAAATCTGATTGGTTGTTTGCGGCTCCGCTCACTTTTTTGGGTCCCCAAAATAGGACAGAAAAGTCACAACACCCCATTCCCCGAATAAGCTGAACGGTTTGACACCTCATTCATGGGTCTGCGACAAACTAATTATTCGATAAATTCCCCATTATAAGTCAATGGGCAAATTTGGGGACCTCTCCTGCCCCGGGGGTAAAACTTATACCCTCGTGTGGGGTATCATCTGACACAGGTCGCAAACCTCTTCAAATGTGGTAAATTTAACGTTTCTACAAGATTCCCTCTCTGCGCTAGAATCCGTCAAAAGTTGGCCTCAATGTTAATCTATGGGACTTTTCGGGGTGGTTAATTGCCCCCGCAAGGGGCAATTAACCACCCACCCCTTAGAAAAGTCATACCACCCCATTCCCGATTAAGCCGCACGATTTGACACCTCATTCATGGGTCTAGGACAAACGGTGCGGGACTAGTTACGCGCCAAACTTTCATATGGAAGAAGAATAAAAATAAGTTTGCAAGATAACAGTAGTGATGCTTTGCTTCGCAAGCACCACTAATAACTTAAAACCCATAGAACATTTGTAATGCATGTGTATTGCAAAGTTGCTTAGAATGTTTTCTTTTATTAGGCAAATTTTTATTTTGGGGTTGACTTGCCATTTCATTGTCTTGCTGAGCCTGTGGCGCTCTAGCTGCTGTTAAGATATTATTAATAAGAATTGCCACTGTTAGAATGCAGAGAGTTGTAATTTAACAGCCTGAGGTTTGATGCCTCCATGCTAGATGCTCAGGTTCTGGTTGAAGAGCAGCGTTAGTAGGCATGCTTCTTTTTTTCTAATTCCCAAATCATCTGTTGGCAGTTAGTGATTGAATTTTGGGTGTACAGAATCCCTAATGGGACATGAATTATTCACAACTATCACGCAGCCTTGGTGCCATCCAAATACTGTTTGCTGCCATACATCATTTATAGAAGCAGCTGCTGGACAAACATGGGAGTGGGGAGGGTTGCACCTTTGCTAGGGCTTGGGTACAAAATGGATCTCTTAATCTCTGAGGTAGGACTGGCAATGCTTGTGTAAAGGCTGAAATATAGTTTGTACACAGCTGTCCCTCTGTTCAGATATTAATGTTAATTTTAATGCAGGTCAAATAATATAAGACATTGGCTGGTTCCGATGTTTATCATTTTGCCTATTGTGAGCTGCAGTTCTGCGTTTTCTGGACTTGGCAGCAGTTGCTAATCTCTGCACTTAGTTCTGCGATGACCTCTAAAAGTGCATCTAGTAACTGCTAAATAACAACTGCTAAAACTGATAAAGCAATGTTTTTGTTTGCTGCCATGCTTTCCTGGTGTTTCTTTTTGAGTAGATATGGAGACCAGTAAATAATCACTAGCCGTTACTATTGTATAATGCAACATGGAAGCTGGTTAAGTAACCTCATTAATTTTATAAACATAAGGTTAAAGAGGACCTGCCACCCAGAAACACAAAGCTGTATAATAATAGTCCTTTTCAAATTAAACATAAAATCCAATTTCTATTTTTAATTAAAACATTCATATCTGTTTTAAGCTCATTTAAAAATCTCAGCTGTCAATCAAATATTGTCTGACTGTCTCTATGCCTTAGGCTAGAGTCTTGCACAGAACCAATTTGTTAAACCTGAACCCGACCCGCAACCAGAATACTTACCCGCTTGGACCCGCTACCCGACCTACAAGTACCTTATCCATAACCCGCTGACCATCAAGAAACAGGAAGTGCGGTCGTTGTAAACTGGAAGTGACATCATTAGAAGTTGGTGTGATCAGAAAAAAATGAGTAAAACAGGAAGTGCTGTCGTTGTAAACAGAAAGTGACATCATTAGAAGTAGGTGTAATTAGAAAAAATTGAGTAAGATTCGCTTTTGAGAAGACCTGGGACCCGAACAGCGACCCACAAACCCGGAGAATCGCCGACCCGCGTCTATACCTGCTCCCGAAACTTCTATCTGCAGCCCACAGGGTTCCGCAGGTTTTTGCGGGTAACCCACAGGTACCCGACCTGCTGCAGAACTCTACCTTAGGCATAGAGGTGGGGCAGACAATTACTTTAACTTTCCATTCAGCACTTTCTATATGTCACTGCTCTCCACATATTCCCCCCAATCTCTTCACCATTTAATTGTGTAACCAGGACATGGGGATGGACATCAGGTCCCCCATTCTGGTGCACAAACAAGATTCTGAGATGATACAAGACTTAATAACAGTGTCCACAAAATGGCATCTGCCTGCTTTTATAATTATTAATTCCCAGACTGAAGGAAACGAGATTCAAATAATTTATATACAGTAAGTGTAATTAAAGTTCATTTTGCTTGACTAATATGATAAAATAGGATTTTGAATATTTTTTTTGGGCGATGGGTCCCCTTTAAAGCTGGCCATAGAAAACAGATAAAACTGCACACGATTAATTTCTAGCACATGTTTGTTGAGGTGGTCATAGACATAAGAGATCTGCTCGTTTAGTGATGTCGCCAAATGAGCGGATCTCTCGCCAATATACCCACATTGAAGTGGCCGATATCGGGCTGATCCGATCATGGGCCCTAGGGCCCAACGATCGGGTCATAATGGATCTGATACCTGCGGTCAGCGGATTTTTTTAACCTACCCTATCGTGATGGCCAGATATGGATCGGGGACGCCCGTCTGATGTCCCCACACATGGGCCAATATGCTGCCGACTCGGTCTGTCAATCAGATGGGTAATATTGGTTCCTGTATTTTGAATCTCACTATAGCAATAAAGGTATGTGATCTGTTATCTGGAAACCTGTTGTCCAAACAATCTTATTGAATTTATGGGCAGATTTATTAAATGTTGAATTTATGTGAATGTGTCTAATAATTTAGAATATACTCACAACTCGAATGGGAGGTTATTTAAGAAAACATTTCATTGTCTAATATTCGATCGAATATTGCCCGACCTGAAAATTCGAATCAACTTGAATGTCAATAAGGCAATAAACATTTTCAAATGGTTCAACAGACCTCTGCCATTGACTTGTACATGAACTCGGCAGGTTTTAGGTGCCAAATATTCAAACTTGAACTGTTTCCTTGGTCGAGATGTGATAAATATCACAATAGCATTTACATTCAGTTGGGGGATTATAATTCGAATGTGTGAATCCGGAAATTTGAATTTACTATTTGACCCTTAATAAACTTGCCCCTTAATGTTTAAATGATTTTAGACCCAAATTACAGAAAGACCCCTTATGTTGAAAACCCCATTCTGGATAACCGGCTCCGTCCTCCCTTAGCTTTTTTTCTTTAAATTCAAGTTGCCATTTCTCGTTGTGGGAAGGGTTACAGTTTTTGTGTGTATGGCCACCTTAAGAGTTATACTTGGGGGTCTACCCTTACTGATTACTCCGTGGGCTTTATATCTGGAAATCAGAGGCCTGCAATCTTTAAAGGGACACTGTCATGGGAAAAAACATTTTTTTCAAAATGAGTCGGTTAATAGTGCTGCTCCAGCAGAATTCTGCACTGAAATCCATTTCTCAAAAGAGCAAACAGATTTTTTTATATTCAGTTTTGAAATCTGACATGGGGCTAGACATATTGTCAATTTCCCAGCTGTCCCAAGTCATGTGACTTGTGCTCTGATAAACTTCAGTCACTCTTTACTGCTGTACTGCAAGTTGGAGTGATATCGCCCCCTCCCTTTTCCACCCAGCAGCCAAACAAAAGAACAATGGGAAGTTAACCAAATAGCAGCTCCCTAACACAAGATAACAGCTGCCTGGTAGATCTAAGAACAACACTCAATAGTAAAATCCAGGTCCCACTGAGACACATTCAGTTACAGAAAGCATTTCTCTCCTAAAGTGCAGGCACAAGTCACATGACTGGGGGCAGCTGGGAAAGTGACAATATGTCTAGCCCCATGTCAGATTTCAAAATTGAATATAAAAAAATCTGTTTGCTCTTTTGAGAAATGGATTTCAGTGCAGAATTCTGCTGGAGCAGCTCTATTAACTGATGTGTTTTGAAAAAAAAACATGTTTTCTGATGACAGGATCCCTTTAAGCAGTGTAGAGCTGTAGCATGTATCTCTATGAGTTTCACTCTCGTGTTTGAAATGTGACCTGCTGAGCTTTCAGGGTTTCAAAATGAATGAGGCCTGGAAAAACAACAGAGCTCTTTGAAAGTCTGTGACTCGTAACATGTTCCTTTAAACGTATGATCAGTTTTCTGCAGGGAAGAAGAGCAGCAAAATGCCAATGCCTTTTATTTAAATGACCTTACAAGGCATATATGTGAGAAGCACATTTTCTCATTCTGAGTTATGTTCCACGTTCTGTCAAATCCCTGCAATCGGCAGTAACACAAAACTCGTTGGTTTCCAACGACCTTGGCAATCCTTTCTGTCCTGCTGTAATTTCATACAAGCATCACATGTACCAAACTGCAGATAAACCCGGGAGGGAGCGAGTAAGAGTCATCGAGACAATCGGCAGAGACACAACAACACAATATGAAGCATGAAACTTAGTCGCACCTTTTATTTCATTATTCACAGATGATAATGATATTACTTTCAGTGCTTGCTGATAATGCCAGCCCTAGATCTTCTCTTAGCACAGGCGGATGATAAACAAATGAATAACAATGCACAGCTTATAAGGGTTTTCCTCATTTTAAAATGGGATTGTATAGTTTGCAGAAATTAAGTACATTTTGGAAGAGTATAAAGTGCTTCTGTATGGATGAGTGTGATGTGAGAGATCCATTGCTTCTGGCAGTTGTACGCAGTGGCTTGTGGTCAGGTTCTTTGTGTTGCCACCAGTATGTATAAGATTATTGTTACTACTACTAATACTAATACTCTGCTTGGTGTGAACTTATTTTTTAATATATTTTTAAAACATTACATGTTAAAACATATTTCATGCTGCTGGTCCCCCTAGATGGCAGTTAACCATTTTATTGACAGTACTGGCCAATAAAGGCCATCATAAATTACATTTATTATTTTAATAATTATTTTCATACATTCAGATAAAAGCTGCCATATTGTTTCCCTTCATACAGTATGAAGGTATAGCTTATTGTGTGCCCAGAACATTCCTTCTCTGTATATTTGTATTTATACATATGGGAGGAGGAGGTGCCATATTGATTCCCTTAGACAGTACAGTATGAGGGTATAGCTTATTGTGTGCCCAGAACATTCCTTCTCTGTATATTTGTATTTATACATATGGGAGGAGGAGGTGCCATATTGATTCCCTTAGACAGTACAGTATGAGGGTATAGCTTATTGTGTGCCCAGAACATTCCTTCTCTGTATATTTGTATTTATACATAAGGGAGGAGGAGGTGCCATATTGATTCCCTTGGACAGTACAGTATGAGGGTATAGCTTATTGTGTGCCCAGAACATTCCCTATGTTTTCTATTTATACACAGCTCCCATTTGCCTGACTTTGTGCAGCAGGTACAGTAAGAGACTAGTGTATTTAATAAGTGCAGTGCTTAGTGCTTCTCATTAAACATAAAGCTGATGCAATCCGATAGATAATATATGAGAGAGGTGGCAGATTAGCAGACTTTACGTGGCACTTGCTTTTTAATGTCTGTGTAGCAGCCATTGTATAGCAGGGAGTGGTGCTGCTCTATACACGGTTTGCAGGAGATCTTCAGGGGGCTTCATATGAAAGTCATATGAAAAAGTTTGGGAACCCCTGTTAATTCTTTGGAGTTTTGTTTATCAGTGGCTGAGCTTTCAAAGTAGCAACGTAGTATTTCAGCAGTGATATAAAACAGAAAACATTCAATGTGTATTCTGACAAAATTAGACAGGTGCATAAATTTGGGCACCCCAACAGAGATATTATATGAATACTTAGTTGAGCCTTTTGCAAATGTAACAGCCTCTAGATGCCTCCTATAGCCCTTGATGAGTGTCTGGATTTTAACAAGGGCCCCAGTAGTCCCTGAACTAGCCACACAGCCCCTGAACTAGCCACACAGCCCCACAGCATGATGGGACCTCCACCAAATGTGACAGTCGGTAGCAGGTGTTTTTCTTGGAATGCCGTGTTCTTCTTCCCCCATGCAAAGCGCTTTTTGTTATGACAAATAACTCAATTTGTGTCTCATCAGTCCAAAGCACTTTGTTCCCAAATGCCAGTGTCTTGTGTAAATGATCTTTTCCATAGAACAAGCGAGTGTGTTTGTGTGAGTGCAGAAAGGGCTTCTCATCCCCCTGCCATACACATGTTCTTTGTGCAAATTGTGCTGAATTGTAGAACGATGTACAGATACACCTGCATCTGCAGCAAGATCTTGCAGCTCTTTGGAGATGATCTTTGGCTTGTCTGTAACATTCTCACAATCCTCCGCATATGTCGCTCCTGTATATTTCTTGGCCTGTCAGACCTGGGTTTTACAGCAACTGTGCCTGTGGCCTTCCATTTCCTCATTCCATTCCTTACAGTTGGAACTGACAGTTTAAACCTCTGAGATGTTTTTTGTAGCCTTCCCCTAAACCATGTTACTGAACAATCTTTGTTTTCAGATCTTTTGAGAGTTGCTTTGAGGATCCCATGCTGTCACTCTTCAGAGGAGAGTCAAACAGAAGCACAACTTGCAATTGGTCACCTTAAATACCTTTTCTAGTGACTGGACACATCTGCCTATGAAGTTCAAGGCTTAATAAACTAATCCGACCAATTTGGTGTTGCCAGTAATCAGTATTGAGCAGTTACTTGCATTCAAATTAGCAAAATTACAAGGGTACCCACATTTTTGCACAGCCAGTTTTTCACATTTGATTTAATTTCATACAACTGAATACTGCTTCACTAAATATCTTTGCTCAGAAAACACCCCAGTACTCAGATGTTCCTGGAACATACGCCATACGGCCGAACATTTGAATTACCCCCGATATAGCCATGCCGTTAGTGGCATATCGGGGAAAGATCCGCTCGTTTGTCGATGCCGCCAAACGAGCGGATCTTTGAGTCTATGGCCACCTTAACACAAGAAAACAGCTGCCTGGTAGATCTAAGAACAACACTCAATAGTAAAATCCAGGTCCCACTGAGACACATTCAGTTACATTGAGTAGGAGAAACAGCAGCCTGCCAGAAAGTAGTTCCATTCTACAGTGCAGGCACAAGTCACATGACGGGGGCAGCTGGGAAACTGACAATATGTCTAGCCCCATGTCCGATTTTTAAATTGAATATAAAAATCAGTTTGCTCTTTTGAGAAATGGATTTCCAAACAGAATTCTGCTGGAGCAGCACTATTAACTGATGTGTTTTTGGGGGGAAATTTTTTTTTTCCATGAAGTATCACTTTAACGTCTATGGTGAGCTTTACTCTGTACCTTTTCTAAAGGATATTTGTAATAATGTAACACAATGTATCTGTTTGTCTTGTAACAATGTAGCAGTGGAGCTGGGCCTTTCCCTGTGCCCTTCTCTATCACACAACACACAAGAATACAGTGACTTGCTCACGTTCTACTCGCATCCAATGTGTTTCCCCCAGAGATGGATAAAGAAGCTGTTCAGCAGCTGAGTCCCAGGAGCCGCAGGGAGCTCATCTGTTACATTTGCATCTCTGCAATCCATTGTTTTAGCAGCTGTCCCAGCCAATCAGATTAGCCAGAACCACACAGAGAAAGCAGAGAAATGAAACCGTGAATAAAGGGGAAACTCGTTTTTATGATATTTTCCTTAGAATCACGTTTCACTCTGAGAAAAGGTCGCGGTTATGTGTCAGATCCTGAGCACTTGTGGGTTTTGCATAAGTCTCTTTCTGAACTAAAAATACAAAGGGCAAGTGCTATCCTCCCCCTGCAGAATGCTAAGGGTTGATGTTTGATGTGTCGTGTGCGTGGGAATGAAACACAAAGACGACTTCTTTATCTGATGTGTGTGTGTGTGTGTGTGTGTTGGGCAGGAGCCATGGGAGTTGTGCTGCAGTCAGGCTGCCCAAATCCTGCAAAATGCTAAGGGACTCCTTGTTTGTATGTGTGCAACCAGTCTGGGCTGGAATAATCCAGTTTCACTTGGCTATGGGCCACCTCCCAAGGACTCTCCGTGCTCTTTCTCCTCCCAGTGCTCGTGCCTGATGGGCTAACACTCTCTAATAATGTGCCAACTGCTTCCCAATTAACCCAGATATGTTGCGAGGCACTGTGGGAGGGAACTTGCTCAGCTACATTGCTGCGAGGCCCAGCTTCTGTCCATACTTATTAGCAACTTGTATTTATAAAATGCCAATATATTCTGCAGTGTTCTACATTTAATGTGTGTGTTCTTATGTTTGTACAAAATGTAGTATAATCTAGGGATGCGCCGAATCCACCAAATCCCCAAATAGAGGCCTGTAAAATACCGGCCAGGTGGAAACCCTATCCCCGAATCCTTGGTGAAAGATTTGGCTGAATATCGAACTGAATCCTAATTTGCATATGCAAATTAGGGTCAGGAAAAGAAAAAAAATCGGGGGGAAATTATTTTGTGACGTAAAGTCACGGCATTTCCCTACCCAAACCTAATTTACATATGCAAATTAGGATTCAGTTCGGCCAGGCACAAGGATTCAGCCGAATCCGAATCCTGCTGAAAAAGGCTGAATCCTGAATTTAATCCTGGATTCGGTGCATCCCTAGTACAGGTATAGGATCCCTTATCCGGAAACCCGATATCCAGAAAGCTCCGAATTACGGAATGGCTGTCTCCCATAGACTCCATTTTATCCAAATAATCCACATTTTTAAAAATGATTTCCTTTATCTGTGTAATAATAAAACAGTAACTTGTACTTGATCCCAACTAAGATATAATTAATCCTTATTGGAAGCAAACCCATCTTATTGGGTTTGTTTAATGTTTTAATGAATTTCTAGTAGACTTAATGCATGAAGACCCAAATTACGGAAAGATCCGTTATCCGGAAAACCCCAAGTCCCGAGCATTCTGGATAACAGGTCCCATACCTGTATAATCCAAATAGGGATGCACCGAATTCAGGATTCGGTTCGGGAAGAAAGTAGAAAATCTTGTTACATTCCCACCCCTAATTTGCATATGCAAATTAGGGTTTTGTATACGGCCAAATCTTTCACAAAGGATTCGGTGGATCAGCCCAATCCAATATAGTATATTCGGTGCATCCCTAAATCCAAATAATCCAGATTTTTAAAAATGATTTCCTTTTCCTGTGTAATAATAAAACAGTCGCTTGTAGTTGATCCCAACTAAGATATAATTAATCCTTATTGGAGGCAAAACCAGTCTATTGGCTTTATTTCACGTTTAAATGATTTTCTAATAGACTTAAGGTATGAAAAGATCCATTATCCAGAAAACCCCAGGTCCTGAGTTTACAATCCCTGTTTCTCATTGCTGCCACGTTCCATCAGGGAAGCTTTTTCTTGTGTGTATTCTGCTTTTTAATGCAGTAGCATTTTTTAGACTGGATGCAACAGTAACAAAACTATTCCAGAATCAACCTCTATTGCTGTCCTTTTTGTAGTCATTTAGTCTAAAATAGATCTCTTGTACCAAGGTTGTTGAAATTTTAAGGAGAGCTAAAAGCTAACTAATGAAGTATGTAGAAATGTTGTACATGATGTTTTGTGCTTCTGTACCAGCCCAAGGCAACCACAGCCCTTTAGCAGTAAAGATCTGTGTCTCCAAAGATGCCCCAGTAGCTCCCCATCTTCTTTTCTGCTGATTCACTGATTCACATGCTCTGTGCTGCTGTCACTTACTGAGCTTAGGGAGCCACTCACAATATACAGTACACATAGAATAGAAATGTCACAATATAAGGCTGATTAGTCATTAATACAGATAATTACTACATGGCAGCACAGAAACCAGTGCAATTAGCATCAGAATTGAATAATCAGCAAACCTGTAGCATCAGCTTATATTACAGCCAGGGAAGCTCATTTTCTGCTGCTGGATAATTAGTGACGAGCCCTAAGCTTAGCTTCTCAACAGCCAATCAGAGCCCACTGAGCATGTGAGTGTCACAGACACTTTCCAAGATGGTGACCCCCTGTGACAAGTTTGAAGTCCTGGATCATTGCTGCTATTGACAAGCTCAAACTTTAGCCTCCTGCAATAAGTTCACTATAGAAAATAGGACATTTTTAGCCATATTCATTTTTAGCGTTTAGTTCTCTTTTAATGGAACTAAATATGTCCAGGATGGGGACGTTCCCATGCACATCAGAGAGGCGCGGGGAGAGACAATTGCATTAAGCTTCACACATGGGACTCGTATGGACCCCTCCTAATGCTGCTTGTTATACTGTTTGCTAATCCTCTTTTTATTATAGGATACAAATGGCACCTCAGGGGGTAAGTAGGGGGAGTCTCTTTCTGGTCCTTTCCCTTTCTTACCCCATGCTGTGAATTTCACATGTAGCACAGCCCTTCCTTTCTGCCTCGGCCCTGCTCTCTCTTCTGATAGGATAATCTGTTGCAGGTTTTCATGTAACACAGTATCACACACAAGTGCGCTTAGTTTTCTGAAGTCGTCCCGAAGTTTACTCGTGAGGCAACTTCAGAAAATGAATCGCCGTATGTGCATTGCCACAGGCAATTTTCATTTTAGCCAGCGGAGGGCAGGGGGAAGGCAGTTCGGGGAGATACTGCGACTAATATCCCCCAACTGCTTCCACTTGCTAGAATGAAGAATCGGCTGCGGAATTGCACTCACGGCACTTCGTTTTCCGAAGTAGCCTCACGAGGAAACTTCGGGCGACTTTGTAAAACAAAGCGCTGTGAGTGCCATGCCGCAGGCGATTTTTCATTCTAGCAGAAGACGGGGAAGCAGTTGGGAATTTCCCAGTGTGACCTTACCCTTAAGGCGAAGTCACACAGAGCTACAGGTATGGGACCTATTATACAGAATGCTCGGGACCTGGGGCTTTCTGGATAATGGATCTTTCCGTAATTTGCATTTTCATACCTTATGTCCACTAGAAAATCATATTAACATTAAATAGACCCAATAGGCTGGTTTTGCCTCAAATAAGGAATAGGATTAATTATATCTTAGTTGGGATCAAGTACAAGCGACTGTTTTATTATTACACAGAAAAAGGAAATCATTTTTAAAAATCTGGATAATTTGGATAAAATGGAGTCTATGGGAGACGGCCTTTCCGTAATTCAGAGCTTTTTGCATAATGGGTTTCCAGGTAACGGATCCTATATTTTTACTAGTAGCAGCTACCTGTTGTGGCTACAAAATGCCAAAAATTACCTTTCCATAGACAATACTAAGGATTTGCTACATAAAAAACACGTAGGGGCAAATTCACTAACAATCGTAGTTTCGTCAGGCGCAACTTCGCCGCGCTTCACCGCACTTCGCCAGGCGTAGTTCCGCCAGCGCTCCGCAAATTCACTAAAATCCGAAGTTGCGCTCAGGGGTAGCGTAAGGTTGCGAAGTTGCGCTAGCGTTGATCCGCTATGTAAAGCGAAGTTACGCTAGCGAAGGCTAATTTGCATACGGCGCGAAATTCAAATTTCAATGGAGGAATACGTATCAGCACTACAAATGCCTAGAAAACCTTCAAATCAGCAAATAAAAAGTTTATTTTGCCCTACACATGTGCCCACTGTCTAGGTAAGTTGCCATGAGTCAGGAAATGTAGGGGGGAAGGAGGGGAGCCCCAAAAAACTACTCCAGCGTTCGTTAGTGAATTTGCGCAGTAACAAAAATGCCAAACGCTAGCGAATTAACGCTAGCGTTTGGCGCTTCGGCGCTTAGTGAATTTGCCCCGTAGTGTCTTAGCAAAGCCAATGATCACTATTTTTTAGTTTGTAGTTGCTACTAATAGCTCTGTTTGTCTTCACCCTTGAAGTTCTTCAGTTACATGATAATGGTAATGTTAATGGCTTGAGTGTTTCTTGTCCTTTAAGGGATACTGTCATGGGAAAAAAAAAAAAATTTCAAAATGAATCAGTTAATAGTGCTTCTCCAGCAGAATTCTGCACTGAAATCCATTTCTCAAAAGAGCAAACAGATTTTTTTATATTCAATTTTGAAATCTGACATGGGGCTAGACATATTGTCAATTTCCCAGCTGCCCCCAGTCATGTGACTTGTGCTCTGATAAACTTCAGTCACTCTTTACTGCTGTACTGAAAGTTGGAGGGATATCGCCCCCCTCCCTTTTCCCCCCCAGCAGCCAAACAAAAGAACAATGGGAAGGTAACCAGATAGCAGCTCCCTAACACAAGATAACAGCTGCCTGGTAGATCTAAGAACAACACTCAATAGTAAAATCCAGGTCCCACTGAGACACATTCAGTTACATTGAGAAGGAAAAACAGCAGCCTGCCAGAAAGCATTTCTCTCCTAAAGTGCAGGCACAAGTCACATGACATGGGGCAGCTGGGAAATGGACAAAATGTCTAGCCCCATGTCAGATTTCAAAATTAAATATAAAAAAATCTGTTTGCTCTTTTGAGAAATGGATTTCAGTGCAGAATTATGATGGAGCAGCACTATTAACTGGTGCCTTTTGGAAAAAACATGTTTTCCGATGACAGGATCCCTTTAAGGTCTGGGACACACTGGGCGATTTGGGAAGATTTAGTTGCCTGGAGACTAATCGCCGCAACTTTTCTCCCCGAATGCCTCCCCTCCGGCGCTAATCACACACGGCGATTAGTTTTCCAAAGTCGCCTGAAGTTGCCTCACGAGGACACTTAGGGCGACTTCGGAAAACGAATCGACGCATGTGATTAGCGCAACCGATTTTTTATTTTATCCAGGCGCAGAGCGAGGGGAGGCATTCGTCGAGAAAAGTCACATCGATTAGTCGCCAGGCGACTAAATCTCCCCAAATCGCCCAGTGTGTCCCAGCCCTTAAAGGTCAATTCATCCCTGAAGCATCTTTTTCTGAGGGGTCTTTGCTGCTGCCTCTGACCCCACCTTGTTAGTGGAGATTTACAAGCCCAGAGGAGGACATCTACAATTTCATTTATGGTCACAACTTGCTCTTGTCCTTGTTCAGTAAAGTTGATGTTGGGGGGAAAAATCCTGCTCTTGATCATATGTTGCACTCTCTCACCACTCCGGGTGTGCGCAGACCAGCTTGCCTCTATTACTGATTATATAGTGTGAGCCATTGAGAATCTGTGGCTCATTTTACACCTGGGCTTTCCCTATCTTACTCACACATGGAATCTTAGCCAAAAACTTGCCATGAATCTGAAATGTGTCCTCGGAAGAGCAGAGTGACTGTTATTTCATTAAGGGCAGAGTCACACACGAAGATTCGGGGAGATTTAGTGGCCTGGCGACAAATCGCCTCTTTTTCGGGCGACTAAGTTTGGTTAATATTGCCTGTACTTTCTGTCCTTGAAATAGAAAAGCAGAAGATGAAATGGCCGGGGAGGTGTATTTAGGCTGCCGGGGTCTCCTCTATTCAGAGAGCGGTTGCCTTAAAAGCCCATCCAGACTAGTTTAGAGAAGGTCACAGGAGCCAAAGCACACACATAAAGAAGGATGGGGGGTGATATAATATGCTTTGTGTAAATTGAGCTATTTCCAGTCATGCACCAGTCTCCACTGACTACACAGTAGTTATTGGATCTGTTATCCAGAAAGCTCTGAATTACGGAAAAGCGGTCTCCCGTAGACTCCATTTTATCCAAATAATCAAAATGTTTAAAAATGATTTCCTTTTTCTTTGTAATAATAAAACAGTAGTGTGTACTTGATCCCAACTAACATATAATTAATCCTTGTTGGAATCAAAACCAGCCTATTGGATTTATTTCATGTAAAGTAATTTCTGGTAGACTTGAGGTAAGAAGAACCAAATTACGGAAAGATCCCTTATCCGGTCAATCCCAGGTCCCAAGCATTCTGGTTAACAGGTGCAATACCTGTATTTATAGAAAATATTTTATCCATCGTTGCATTTTTCTCTTGTAGCCTGTGAGTGTTGGATGAGAGGATACTTTTGTATTAAAGGGAAACTAGTAAAACATGATATTTTACTTATTGTGCTTTTTACGGTGTGCATCATTTATTTCTTCTTCGGTTTCTCCTGAGAAGAGCTGGATGGGCACAAAATCTGCTGTGCTGCCCAACCTTTTCCATGTAGTGGGCAGTTATGCATTGCTTCCCTTTATTTAGGGGGCAAATTATAACAAAATCACATCTCTATAGTTAAATGTGGAGGCCAAGAATATTATGGGGTCAGTATTAATTTGTTTGTACTGGCAAATGAAGGCCTAAGTGTCTCTGTACATTAGAGAGACAAAGGGAAATATCCTAAGTTTGTGTATAAATATAAATATCTGTCGTTCTGCCCAAGTCGGAGGGGTTTACACGATTTCATTATACTAATCCATGCACATAATACACGTGTGAATGAAAGCTTGCCCGTGCCTGATTTACTTTGGGGAGACTCCATCCTCCCTTTTGGTATGCGCAGGGTTTGTCACCCAAATGTTATGACTGATTTGTAGCGTTCCCTGTGTTGATTCTGACATAAAAACTGGTTTTAGTGCCCCTTTCTCATGAATCTCACTGACTAGTGACTAAGCTTCTTTCTTCTTCACTAATATATTCAAGAGGCAAATGATTGTGTTATTTTACTAAGAATAAGCAGCAGATCTTGGCCTTGTTTTTAGTCTTATTTGTAGTCATGTTTCTCCTGTGTGGCTCTTATATGGCTTGACAAAGGGCTTTTAAAAAATGTGCTTTGGAAGATGAGCGAAGCTGCAGATAGCGGTTGTGCTCCGTCGCATTGTGCATCTATGTGCATTACTGATGCAGATTTCTGTCTGAACTGCATGTGCGGTCACCGAGCGCCCTCTTCTGGCTCTCCTGTAAATAAGCCCCCGCAATACAGAGTGGATTTGCCACATTTTGTTTTCCTTTGCAATCATGAAATAAACATTAATGAATCCTATATATTAAGACCTTATCTGGAAAAATGTCGCCTTTAGCACTTAGTGATCTTCAGTTTGATGCTGGGAATTGCCTTTCAGTTGGAGTGCTGCAGGGTGAGCCCCACAGGTTATATCATGATACAACAGGAATAGCCATAGCATGCCTCCCCTTTTCAAGCAGCTGTGTGTTCATTGTATTGTGTCTCTACAATAGTGATTTCTTTTTTTCTTACAGTAGTGAATCGAGCAGCAGCTCAAGTGACGAGTCTCCCGCCCGCTCAGTGCAGTCGGCTGCTGTCCCAGCCCCACCACCTGCCCAGCCTCTCCTCTCCTTGGATAAAGATGAACCACGTAGAAGTTTTGGGATCAAAGTTCAGAATCTTCCTGTTCGCTCTACAGGTACCGTGGGAGCCTGGAACAACTGTATATCAGTCATATCCATGTACTTGGCCTTTGCACGTTATTTGGGATACAACCAGTTTCCATTTAAAAGGGCCGCACTATCATTGTGTTCTGTGCGGATTTAGGTCTTTGCAACAGAACAGTGATATTCTTTGTCTTCATATCAATAGATACAAGCCTTAAAGATGGACTTTTTCATGAGTTCAAGAAGTACGGAAAGGTGACGTCGGTACAGATTCACGGTGTGTTGGAAGAGCGCTATGGCCTGGTGTTTTTCAGGCAGCAGGAAGATCAGGAAAAGGCACTTAATGCGTCGAAAGGAAAACTCTTCTTTGGCATGCAGATCGAAGTGACTGCATGGGTAGGACTAGGTACGCACTCTAATTCTACCATCCAAATATGCGCCAGAGTTGGGAATAGAGTATTCGCCAAGTGAATTATGTTATTCTTGCTTTATGACTGCTATAAGGTGTTTATGTAAGATTCATCTAAGGTTAGATACAGCCCTAGACACAAAAATGCATGTGAATGCTTAGCCAAAATTGCAGTTGCCACATTAAATCTGCCTTTGCATTCACATCACCCTGTTGTGCTGATTTCTTAGATTGGAAGACTTTTATTAGAAGAAAGAACCCCACTTATATTTCTTAGATTGCTAAGAAGGGTACGGACCCGTCTTACACAGATCACCAGCCATACATCTGTAGGTTACACTATGCTGTCCAGTCCTTGTTTGATGCAGTCTTTTAGAAAGAAAGAAAATAGTTACATAGTTCATTTGGGTTGAAAAAAAGACCCAAATCCATCAAGTTCAACCCCTCCAAATGAAATCCAGCATCCATACATAGACACACTCACACCAACCCCTCCATTTACTTATAAACTATATATACCAATATCTATACTAACTGTCAATTTTAGTATCACACTATGCTCTCACTATGATCTATTGGGTGCAGAATGGTAGAGCTTTTCTTATATGGGATGGGTGTGTTGCATCATGTTGTTAAATATTTCTTCTGTCGGCTAACAACGAATCTAAATGGTGTTTCTTTGCCCGTTAATTGTATTTCCAGAAACTGAAAGTGAGAATGAATTTCGACCTTTGGATGAAAGAATAGACGAGTTTCACCCAAAAGCAACAAGGACTCTCTTTATTGGAAACCTGGAAAAGACCACGACCCACCTTGACTTGCACAACCTTTTCCAGCGATTTGGGGAGATTGTGGTATGTGATGCTGTGGTGAGGCATTCGCCAAACTGCATGGGTCGTGCTTTCCCTTCAGTGTCTTCTATGACACCAGCTAATTATTGTTGAGGCTTCCCTCTGTACTGAAGGGACCTTGTGTGGGTCTGTTTCTTTATTAGAGAAGGCCTGTGCTCCCGTGCTGCACTATTCACAATGCAGCAAATGTTTAACTGTTAATGTTGTTGTCTCAAAACAAGGTTATTAGGGTTTCTTCATTCATATGGTGGGGTAGCTTTTGCTGATACTCCCCTGGGGTACAGCACACAATTCTGCAGCTTGGCCTGTATTTTAGACTGACTTTTGCAGCTGACATTTTATTTTTATATGTTTCTATTTTAATCCAGTTACCTTCAGTCTGAAATGAACTGAAACTGCCATTGTTCCATTGATCTTACCTTATTTATCTTGTTCCTTGTCCAGGATATCGATGTTAAGAAAGTGAACGGTGTTCCTCAGTATGCATTCCTGCAGTACTCTGATATTGGAAGTGTCTGCAAAGCAATTAAGAAGATCGACGGCGAGTACCTGGGGAATAACCGCCTAAAGGTATTGAGTTCCACCTCTCTCAGTGCATGTGTGCACAATACTCTGATATTTATACATTTTCTTAAGTTGGTGCAGAAAGCGATGTGTAATATAAGGTTACAGTAGTATGTGGGATACATTGATATTTTTTGGATGCACACAGTTTTGGAGGTTTGGTGGCAGATTCTAGTTTGGCTCTGACAGGATTATTGGGGTCAAATCTGCTTAATGCTATATTTGTTTTACAGTGGCTGTTCTGTCATTTTTTTGCAGCTGGGGTTTGGGAAAAGTATGCCCACAAACTGCGTATGGATCGATGGCCTTTCATCCAACATTACGGAACAATATTTAACGCGTCATTTTTGCCGTTATGGACCAGTGGTGAAGGTAGGCTGGTGGCTTGCAACACGCTCTGTCCTTGTTACATCTTTCTAAATACTTTCCTTATCTTTCCTTTATTTTTACATAAATGGTCAAACTCAGAAGGCTTTATTTTATATTGCACACCATAATAATCCTGTGCAGTAATCCAACTGCATTTGTAATAACCAGTTAGTGTGCACACACACGGCACTCACCATGTCTCAAACAAGTTTCGGGTGCTTTACAAATAATTCAAACAGATACACGCCGAAAGCACAAAAATATGTTTATGAAAGCTTCACATGGCCCCCCACATAGAAAAAATATGGTTATGAAAGCTTCACATGGACACATTTCAGTTCTCCTTGAATTGTCATCATACATGCCTTTCCAGGGGTTATCATTACTTAGCATGGCTAATAGAATTCAAAGTCACAGCTGACTTACCAGTAACAATGAAATATATATATATATATATATATATATATATATATATATATATATATATATATATATATATATATATATATATATATATATAAAATGTAATTTATCTGTCATAAATCCTTAGTATATGGGAACTATGGCCAATTAAAAATAGTCTCCATGTTGGATACCTTTATGTTAAATTACTGCGTGGGATAAAGAAGGCAATTGATCCATAGGCACAGTTGGATCCAGAGTTGATCACTGATCTTATTTATAACCCATAAGGGGATGAGGCTCTTATGCACGCTTTTTTTTTCTTTTTGACAGGTGGTGTTTGATCGCTTTAAAGGCATGGCCCTGGTTCTCTACAATGAGATTGAATATGCCCAAGCAGCTGTAAAAGAGACCAAGGGGAGGAAGATTGGTGGGAATGACGTTAAGGTGTGCAAAGACCACCTTAATAACTGATCAAATCATGATCTTACATTTTTTAGTTTTCATAAAATAAAGAAACCAAATAATAGCTGTTGGGCAAGTTGTATTGTAATAATGATGGGGGAAGGATATGAGACCCTGACGACATTGTCTGTGCTGTAGTAGTACAGGGAATATGGATTGAGCCCAATGCAGGGAATATGGATTGAGCCCAATGCAGGTATACATAGTGTTAGTCTTGTGTCTCTAAGCTTCTTGGAGTTTCCATAAACATCGGTTGTTACTGGTAAGCAGTTAAACCACTGCACCACGGAAACCCAGAAATTGGATCACAGACCAATTCCCCAATCTCTCCATTACAGAGAACATAGACAGATACCCCATCTATTTGGGTTCAAATAATACATAATATCACACAGTCAATGTGATTCTTTAAGAAGGCCAACACACACCTTCCATCAGTTTTTTTAAACTTTATATTCCCAACCATGGAGCCTTTGCCATATGCTCTGTCATTTTCCTGCAGCTCTGTCTTCCTTCCTGAACTATTCTGCTTGGTGTAAATGAGTTAAACTTTGCATTTTTGTTTGTTGTGAAACCATAAAGAACCCAGGTATGGTCTTCTTTGACTTAATCCTAAATTTTAAGCCTGACTTTTTGAAAATTACCTGCAGCAGTTGAAAAGGCAACCTTGCCCCATCCTCCATGTTATGCCCTGTTACTGAATGATTTTATTGCTTTAATATAGTATGTAAGAAAGAACATAGTAACATAGTAAATTAGGTTGAAAAAGACACATGTCCATCAAGTTCAACCTTAAGACTATATATAACCTGCCTAACTGCTAGTTCATCCAGAGGAAGGCCTTCTCCAATTTGCCTCAGAGGGGAAAAAATGTTCCTGACTCCAAGATGCAATGGGACCAGTCCCTGGATCAACTTGTACTATGAGCTATCTCCCATATCCCTGTATTCCCTCAATTGAACGTTCTATACAGACAGGATCATTATTAGCTAGGTCTTTAAAGTGATAAGAATATTCCACTGAAAATATACAATATTAATATTTTATTGCTTGTGGGGCTTTTTTTCATCATTAAAATTTTGTGAAATGCCACCACCTTACAGTGCTGTGTTCCAATTTAGTATAATTTGCCTTTAACTCCTTGACTGGTAATGAATCTGACTTTTAATTGGGTTGTGGAATTCCTTAGCTTTTAGGGGTCTCTGTTAAATCTTCACTTTCATAATAAACTTTTCTCCCAACTTTGTTTGGTTTAAAGGTTGACTTTGCAAACCAGGAGAGCCAGCTGGCTTTTTACGGATCTATGGAATCATCAGGACAAGATATAAGAGACTTTTATGATATAATATCAGAAAGAAGGTATGCACTAGTGGCTGATATATAATGGATCCACACTGTCCTTTTCTATGTATTTTACTTCTGTGATGATTTCCTGAATAAATGAATAAACTTGGTGGCAGCTTCCAGTAGAAGCTTACTACAAACTGCCATCTCCAAGCCTTAGTGTTCTCATTGCTGGTGTCTATTTTTAAGGTTTTTTTAACTTTCGAAGGCAAAGGTGCTTGCGGCTACATTGGGCACTTTAAAAGCTCTGTGGGTTTTTTTTTTTTTGTAAACCAATAACCTGGCTTCAAAGCAAACCAACAATCCCTCTGTAGTATTAAATGTAAGTCACCGGACAAGGGCATTTATAGAGTACTATCACCTGGCAAACATTGACAAGGGTGATTGTCCATTGATGTATATTTGAGATCTTCACTCTTTTTGGTGTTGTTTTTTCAGGCTACTATAAAAAAATAACTTGCTCCCTGTGCCGCTGCAAGTATAAATGCAAAAATTAAAACTCGGATTATCGCATAGTCCTTGATATATATGATTCTTGTCTGGCTAAATTATTTGTGAACCTGTATAGAAAAAGGGTATTCAAATTAAGTCTCTATCTGTCTGTATTTATAGGACTGATGAATCAAGGAGAGGATCTTATCGTGAAATCACATCGGCAGAACGTACCTACTATGAAACTGTCAGGACACCAGGTACCTTCCAAGAGGAATCAAGGCGAGAATTTCCTACAAGAAGCAGAGAGCTCTACACGGAGTGGGAGTCTTATCCAGGAGATTACTATGAGCAACGTTGCTACGATGATGCAAGAGAATTTAAAGAATTCCGGGACCCATATGAGCAAGATATTCGGGAATATAGTTACAGACAGAGAGAGCGGGAGAGAGAAAGGGAAAGGTTTGAAACAGACCGAGACAGAGATCATGAGAGGAGACAAACTGAGCGCAGCCAAAGTCCAAACCACACCAGGCGGCCTCAGAGTCCCGCTGGATCACCATCACAGTCAGAGAGAATTACAAGTGACCCTGAGCGCAGAATTTACAGCCGCTCCTCTGATAGAAGTGGTAGCTGTAGCTCTCTTTCTCCTTCAAGATTTGATAAACTAGACAAAGCTCGGGCAGAACGATATGGTAAAAGTGAAAAACCAGATAAAGACCGCAGTTTTGATTCGGAAAGAGCAGACAAGCGGCCACCGCGGAAAGAAAAGGCTGATAAAACAGAGAAAGACAAACCTGAAAGAACAAAACGAAAATCTAAAATCCATTCTCCTAGCTCTAATTCTTCTGAGACTGATCAAGAGAACGAGAAGGAAGTAAGCCTTGAGAAACCGAGGAGTAACACTAAACAGCCATCCAAAGAAAAGAACGACAAGGATGCCACATCCAAAAATCGCCTGGATCTTATGCCATGTGTTGTACTTACCAGAGTAAATGAAAAAGAAGGGAAAGTCTTTGATTCTCCAGGTCTTGAAAAAGCAGTTAAAGGCAAGCCTGAAAACGAGTCCGTCAAGTCTCCACCAGTGGATCAAAAGGCCCAGATTCCACGACTTGACCAGCTTAAAATTGAACAATTGAAATCTGAAATGAGGAATAAAGTTCCAAAAGAGAAGGTGCTTACCAGCCACGTTGAACTAGTTGACAAAGACAGTAAACCGAAAGTTAAAAAGCACTTGAAGGTAGAGCAGCCTGCAGAGGGTGCCAGCTCTGCCGATCTTGACAAATTAGAAGCTCGGAAGAGGAGGTTTGCTGATGCCAATTTAAAATGCGATCGACCAAAATTTGACACAAGGAGAAGTAATCAAGAAGAGGATGATGCTCGTGCTTCTTCAAAAAAGCTAGATGCTGTTTCTTCAAGAGATGTAACTGTTATGAAAGATGGCGAAGCAGAAAGGAAAGGTTCAAGAAAAGAACTGTCAAAACGTGACATCCGCAAAATAAAAACGGAGAGACTTTTTACCGTTAACAGCCCCAAAGATGTACAGGAGCATTTGTCCCTTGGACCTGGCAAGCGACCCAGCCTCGATATACAGTCCCGTTTAGGGGAACCAGTGGATGAACAGTTTGAATCATCAGAGACCTCGGGTAAAAAGACAAGTGTTGCAAAGCAACGGAATATACAGTTGTCTGAAGATGTTAAGGACCTTTCAAAAGATGATAATAGAAAGATGTACTCTCCTCCACCAAGGGAAATGCTGGGAATGGAGAGGTCAGAAGCAGAAGAGAAGCTTGCTATTGATATTGATTACACACAGAGTTACAGGAAGCAAATGGAGCAGAACCGTAAAAAGCAGCAAATGGAGATAGAAATACTAAAGTCTGAAAAGTTTGGGAGTCCAAACAAAGAGACTGATGAATATGAAAGACGGAGCCTTGTGCATGAGGTAGGCAAGCCACCTCAAGATGTTACTGATGACTCTCCTCCAAGTAAAAAAAAAAAGACTGAGCTGATAGAATTTGAAATCAACACCAAGAGGGAGAGAAACTACAGAAGTTCCCGTCAGATAAGCAATGAATCAGAAAGAACTCCTTGTTTGCCAAGTGTGCGATCATTTCCTCTTCACGAAGATGAAGAAACCAATTCCCCACAGGTGATAACTATGAAAGACTATAAAGAATCTCCTAAAGTAGATGAGAAGACTACATTTCTTCATCCAGCCGTCAAAGAAGAGCCAGTTAAACTGATTTATAGTGAATCAACCAAGAAGGAGCAAATGACTGAACCAAATAAAGTAAAAATGCCTGTCATGAGTCCAGAAGAAGAGTACAAATGCGATGGCCAAATCAAGCAAGAGTGCAACAGGGTCGATGTCCGTTCCCCCAGCAATATAGATAAGAGAGAAAGCATCAGAAAGCGCTCTAGAGACCTAGAACCTGGGGAGGTTCAGTCCGACACTGACGATGAGAGTGATCACAAAGCCAACTCCCCAAAACACTCCTCGATATTGGATAGTTCAAGGTTTTCTTTTTTATTGAGAGGCAGTGAAGAGAAACTGCGAGATCGGGAAGAAAGGATCTCCAGCTCATTGGAAAAGAATAAATTTTACTCTTTTGCACTGGACAAGACTATCACTCCTGATACAAAAGCTTTGCTTGAAAGGGCCAAATCCCTTTCCTCCTCCAGAGAAGAGAACTGGTCTTTTTTAGATTGGGACCAAAGGTTTGCCAATTTTCGCAACACCAAAGACAAAGTGAAGGTTGATTCTGCTCCAAGACCAATACCATCATGGTACATGAAAAAGAAAAAAATTCGGACAGATTCGGATGGCAAACCTGATGATAAAAAAGAACACAAAGAAGAAGAACAAGAAAAGCAGGAGTTGTTTGCCTCACGGTTTTTGCACAGTTCAATATTTGAGCAGGACTCAAAAAGACTGCAGCATCTGGAAAAGAAAGATGAAGACCCTGACCTCAGCCTTGTTCGACCGTACTGGAGACAGTTCTCTTGTGATGGGATAAACAGTGCTCCTGATCTTGTCCAAGAGCCAGTTGTACTTTTTCACAGTCGTTTTATTGAGCTGACGAGAATGCAGCAGAAAGAAAAAGAAAGGGAAGAAAGTCCTAAAGACATTGAAAAACAAGAGGAAAAAGAGGCCCGACCAAAATCTCCAGACCCAGTTCCAGAATACAAAGATCAGGAACTTAAATCTCCTTTGACATCCATGCCAACAGCTGCTCCAGTGTCTCAGCCAGAACCACTGCCACCTGCTGCAGATAATCTAGTTCCAGATAAAGTTCCATCAGAGGTTTCTTTAGCAAAAGAGGAAAAACCAGCAGAACCAGCTGAACCAGAACCGGAGGAACCCAAGCTGGTCCAGCTTTATCCTTCAATTTCTGCAGACCAGCCAGTTCCATCAGAACAAGTACAGGTTGTTGAAGTAAGTCTACTACCTATTCCATCTGCCTCAGAAGATGTTGTACCTGAAGAACTCCCATCTTACCTGGATACAAAACCACCTACTCCAGGCGCTTCTTTTTCTGAAACGCCCAGAAATTCATTAATACAAATGCAAACTCCTACAAAGCCTGCAAAAATTGTGGACGATAACTCTGATCTACAAGAAGATAAACTGTCTACAGTTACTTCTACAAGTACTGCTATAGAATGTCAGACGTCAGATGTGGTCCCAGATGCTCAACCTCTTGGCTCAGAAAATGACACAGAAGCTGAAAACTCTACACCAGTAAAAGATAAAAAGTCATATAAAAGCAGAAGAGCGAATACTGCCGATAAACCAGCGACAAGAAAGAGCGTGAGAATTGACCGAGAGAAACGCAACAGATCTACATCTCCACGAGGTGAGACCCCAAAACATCTGGATGTAAAAAGTGAACCTGAAAGAGGATCAAGGAATGCAGCAAAGTCACCAAGTTCTGTGGCAGAACCTGAAACCTCTGAATCAAGTTTGCCTTTGTCTCGAACAAGGCGTAGAAATGTTAGATCTATTTATGCTACAACAGGTGATAATGATAATCAACCAGCAGCTAAGGAACCTGAAACACCAAGGTCTACAAGAAAGCGACTAGAGAAAGAACCTACAGAGACCCCTGCAGCTGTCCCAAACAAAAGAGGGCGTCCTCCAAAAGTCCGCCGTAAAACTGGTGAAGAGATTTCGCCTATTAAGGCAGAAGCTTCAAAGCAAGAACCTGAGGATACTGAAAGTAAAGAGTCAACTGAATCCGTAAAGCCTACGGAGGGATGGCGGTCCCCTCGAACACAAAAATTAGCACATTCTCCTGTGTCTAGTGGCCAGCAGGGAAAAAAGGGAAAGAATGAGTCTAAGCCATTGCAGGATGCTCTAGGAGACTCCAACGAAGACATCAATGAAATATCAGAACCTGTTGAAGATGGTAGCAAGCCAAGATTGGGGAAAGGGGAAGCATTTGTGGAAGAGAAGCATGAACAGAAGGAAGAAGTGACCGATGCATGTCCTGCTGAAAATACCACGTTCGATATAACAGAGAAGAAGAATCGCTTGGACAAAAATTACAAGCCAAAAGGGGGAAGACCAAAGAATGCAAAGCCTGTTGTGCGTTTAAAAGGTATTGAAATCCGTCTTAATGTGGATGAGGTGAAAGGTGCCATGAGGCCAGTAGAAGATCCTGAGCCGACGGTTGTCTCACCCGTTAAAATCAAAAGTCCCCAAAAAGAGGATGCTGTAGCACCAACCTTTTCAAACCCACCAGAGAACACCTTCCCTCAAACACCCGACAAAGACATTCCTACAGCACCCAAGCTGTCCCCTGAATCAGCGTTGTTAGCACGACAGATGGAGCTTGAACAAGCAGTAGAAAATATTGAGAAGATTACTGAAACCTCTGCTGTTCCTGTTTATAAAGATGCCCAGGGAAATGAGGTACCAGAGACTCGCTCTGAAGAAGATGGGGATAAACCTGCACACCAGGCTAGTGAAACTGAACTTGCAGCTGCTATTGGTTCCATAATATACGATATCGCTACAGATGCAGAAAGCTTTCCAGCAGCCCCACCTTATCCACCTGAAGGCGAAACTACAGTCCCCAATGATCCAACTGCTGTTCGAAGTACGACCCAGACAGAAGTATTCGAGCCTGAGACAGACCAGGCAGTGAATGTCATCTTGGGAACAAATTCTGCTCCAGGATCAGAGAGCACAGTATCTTCTTCTTCAACTTTGAATCGGTTAGCCTCAGAGTCCACAGATGCCAAGGAAGCTGATGTAAGCTTTAGCGAGTCTTCAAATTCCGCACAGGAAGCAGAACCTTTACGTGAAGCTGAAAGCCCTCCTAAACACACTCCTCGAAAAAAGATGCCTCGTCATCGCAGTCGAAGGGGGCCAGCCTGTAAGAAGACAGAAGTAGTAGATACCAGTACCTTAGAACAGGATAGTCCGAGCCAGTCTCCTGTAAAAGATGAAAAGGTTAAATCTGATGAAGGCCAAAAAGAAAAATCGAACAACCCAAATACTTCTCTAAACCCTGAGAAGCAGTCATTAGAAAGTGTGAATCCTTTCTCCCAAGACAATGATCCTGAGTTTAAAGAGGATAGTTCTGTTCTTAAGAATGCCAGTCAGTCGCCCCAGTCCCTTCTAATTGATGATGTTAGTCAAACCAGTTTCAAGTTGCGTTCAAGCACTGAAAACCCACCTGTGAGCCCACCTGTCACTAGTCCTCCAGTGCAGCCAGGAACTCCTGGAAAGCCTCCTGCCTCTGTGCTAACCTCAACTCTTTCTCATTCGGGCACAAGTATAATGCCGGAGTGGATGTCCAGACATGAAGATAGCAACACCTCTCAACACATCTCAACGCCACCTCCAGCTTTACCCCCAGACACAAAAGCCTCTGATGTGGATACAAGTTCCAGCACGCTGAGGAAAATCCTTATGGAACCCAAATACATTTCATCAAGCAGTACCCCTACCATTGTCACAAGTGCCATCTCTGAGCCTGTCTCGACTTCGCTTGCAGAAGAGCCCTCACACCCGCCTCTAGAGGCAATTAAACCAGTATCTGAAGAAAAATCATCTGTACCTCTAATTAATGCTGTCGTTCCACCAGCAGCAGAAGCCCCTGTTTTCCAGGAAAAGGTAACCATTGTTGCGCCAAAAGCCACCTCTGTCATAAGCAGGATGCCTCTCAGTTTTGATCCTGAAGAAATGCCCAGAATCACATTAGCCAAGAATTCTCCTCAGATTCCATCTGCTCCATCATGTATACCTTCTCAAAAAATTAAGCAGCGTCAAAATATAAATGATAGTCGACCATGCTTGAAGCCAACAATGTCTATTATAGAAGACAGGCCTTCTGAGATGGGTCCCAGTCCTGGCTTGAGGGTACAGACCTCCCAAGGGGTTGTCCTGCTGTCATATTCTGGCCAGAAAACTGAGGGACCACAGAGGATTAGTGCAAAAATCAGCCAGATCCCTCCTGCAAGTGCAGTTGACATAGAGATTCAGCAGTCTGTGTCAAAGACCCAAATTAAGCAAGAACCAGTGACACCGTCTCAGATACTTCCTAAAGGATCACAGACTTCTGGTGGTTACTCTGCACATTCACTAGTTGCAGGAAACCAACCTTTTAATGCATCTCCTGTAATATCATCCATCAAACAGGAGCGTTCTTCAATGGAGAAGGTGGAGTCAAGTCATGTTCCAAATTCGTCATCTCAAGCAGGAGCGGTGAAAGTGCTGACCCAAACCAATCCCCCTGTACTCATGCACAGTCAGATGGTGACGTCAAGCAAGAAGATCACGGACCCCAAAGCAGAATCCAAGGTTCTTCAGCCAACAAATCTAAGTCCTGGTCTTAGTCCTCACCATTCTTCTTTTTCCGGAAAGCTCCAATCAGAACCAAACCACGTGAGCTCAGGAGCAAACACACCCAGTGGAGATAGGACTCTACCACATCTTAGTGTTGTTAAGCAAGAGCCACATTCACCCTCTGTAGCAAGTCATTCTCCATCTCCGTTCAGCAGATCATGTCACCCCAGTGTTACAGCTTCTCCAGCCTTAACTAACAATGCCTCTGTTATGCTGGCGGCAGGAATGTCTGTCCCCCCATACATGTCGAGCATGCACCCAGAGCAGACTGTCATCATGCCGCCTCATAGTGTAACTCAGCCAGTGTCTCTTGGCCACCTGTCTCAAGGTGACGTTCGGATAAACACCCCACCGCTGCCAGGAATGCAGTACGCAATGCGCCCTGAAGCACTTCACTCACCCAGAGCAGCGATGCAGTCTCAGTCCCAGAGATCCACCACCCCTCAGCCAGCCAGTAACAGAGAAATGGTTCTTCCTACAATGTCTTCCCAGCATCCTCAAGACGAGGATGTCCATTATCACCACCCTATTCCTCGAGGCCCTGCCCACGTTCAACCTGACATGCTGGTCATGCCGCCTGAATATCGCATGTCCGCATCAGGAATGCGGCTGGATCCGTACGTGCCCCAAGATGTGGTTTTACCGAGGGATGTCCGCATGATTATGCACTCTCACATGGCTGCTGTTGGTGAGCACCACCAGGAATCTAGGCAGTCAAGGACCCCAGAAGGACTGGTTAAAACTCCTCCTACCAGCAAAACACCACAGCCTGTTAAAGACTTGGCCAAACAGTCGGATGTGAAACGCTCCCATTCACCACACAACGATGCCAGGATCCTCGGTGTACCTCCCAGTGGACTGAACATGTCTCCCTCTGTAGTCGTACCCCATGGAGTGCCCCTCATCCACCCTTCTGGGGGTTCTTTCCGTGATTATCGTCCTGTGTACTCCGATATACGGAATTATCATCCAACACCGCTGTCCCACACTCAGTATTCCAGTGCCTCGTCCATTGGATTGCATACTCGGAGTCTGACCCCATCACAGGTAAGGACACTTGTTGGGTGAAGTTAAACAGCTGAAAGAGAACAAATGTGTTAGCAAGAAGTCTGATGAGTTAGGTGTCTGCACCCAGTATTGGTTATGTTTTACGTATCATTTGATAGTGTAAATATATAGCGAATAAAGTACAGGTATGGGACCTGTTATCCAGAATGCTCAGGACCTGTGGTTTTCTGGATAACATACCTTTCCATACCTTGTTTTAATCATTTGGATTATTTGATTATAATGGAGTCTATGGGAGAGATCTTTCCGTAATTCTAAACTGTCTGGATAATGGGTTTCCAGATAACTGATCCCATACCTATACCACTAGTGTAAAATATAAGTGGTAAAAGTTCCATGCGAATGTAGAATTTCTATTAGAGCAATGTCCTGATATATAGTGAATAAAGTACCCCCTCTTGTAAAATATAAGGATATTATAAGTTACCGAGGAGTTTCATGACCACATAAAAACACGAGGCCGAAGGCTGAGTGTTTATATACAGGTCATGGAACTCCGAGGTAACTTCTAATATCCTCATATTTTACAACTGGGGGTACTTTATTTATTATAATACACACGTTTTAGTGAGTCATGTGACAGAAATGACATCAGAACTCACCGTTTATAACTGATGACATCAGAACTCACTGTTTATAAGGATATAATTTACAAGATATTCATGGCTTTTGTGTATTATAACAAAATAAGTGGCAGGAATGCTTGACAAAGAATCTACCTGAAATGTTGCACTTTCACAAATTGCAAGGGCTTCCCCAGCTTGACTGTGCCAGACAAGCGTTTCTTGCTCCGTTCCCCTGTGCTCAGTATTAATGGGTTTGATTTAAAAATAGTATAAATGCAAGTTATACACTAAATGGCAGTGTGTTGGGAGTTTCTTTGTAGATAACAAGTTGTCTAATTCTGGGCAGTGTCATTCTGTGGCTACTAAAGCAAATAAAGTTCTTGTATAAAAAAGGGCATTAACTCAAGGGATGAAACATAATTGTGTCTCTTTATAGGTCCCTGGTGAGGCCTCATCTGGAGTATGGGGGCAGTTTTGGACTCCAGTCCTTAAGAGGGATATAAATGAGCTGGAGAGAGTGCAGAGACTAAGTGCAACTAAACTGGTTAGAGGGAGGGAAGAGTTAAATTATGAGGGGAGACTGACAAGGTTGGGGTTGTTTTTCTCTGGGGGAAAAAGGCGCTTGTGAGGGGACATGATTAGACTTTACAAGTACATTAGAGGACATTATAGACAAATAGCAGGGGACCTTTTTACCCATAAAGAGAATCACGTACCAGAGGCCTCCCCTTCAGACTAGAGGAAAAGAAGTTTCATTTAAAGGAACAGAGTAGGGGGTTCATCACAGTGAGGACAGTGAGGTTGGGGAATGCACTGCCGGGTGATGATTCAGTTAATGACTATAAGAGGGACTTGGATGATTTCTTGGACAGACATAATACAAAGGCTATTGTGATACTAAACTCTATAGTTAGTATAGATATGGGGATATATCATTTATGTGACAGTAGGGAGGGGTGTGTGTATGGGGCTGGGTTTTACTTTGGAGGGGTTGGACTTGATGGACTTTTTTCAACCCAATTTAACTATGTAACTATGTAACTATGACTGCAGAGGAGCGCAGCAAGAAACGCACTCCATTTAAATAAGGTAAAGTACTTACACAGGTGCTTGTAAGTACGGAAACAACAGAGTTTTAACAAGTCTGACAGAACATAGTTACGCTTATTTATTATATATATATTATATATATATATAATATCAAAACAGGGGGGTTGTGGGAGCACTCTAAAGGCTTTAAAGTATATATATATATATATATATATATATATATATATATATATATATATAAGTATAATAAATGCTTTTGCATATGTACCCAAATAGGGATTATTTTGTTACAAAGTTATGATCATAAAATTGATAAGCCACCATACCACGTCAAGGTAAACCCCGAATGGCGGTCCCTAACTTATTTTTATTATTTTATAACTTTTATTTATATGTGCATTCTAGCATTACCTGTAATCAATGTCCATTGAACGCTGTTTTTCCACTGAGGGCTAAATATATATATATATATATATATATATATATATATATAGAGTATGTAAAGAAGAAGCAGCACTCGTCAATTGCAAAAAAGTGTATTAAAGATCAGAGCATCACTCAAGGCAACGTTTCGGACAACATATGTGCCCTTTGTCAAGCCCAAAAAGAGTTCTCTCAGCTTATCACAGGTATCACATTATATAGGCAAAAAACAGGAAATGACCTCAAAATTTGCATATACACAGGTACAGAGCATTATCATATACATGTATCTACAGAAACAAAAACAGGTCATAATCACGATTTAAACCCCGAGGATATAAAGATTTGAGCATATTAATCCACCATACCTCTCTTCTTTTAAGTTTCAATTCTCGATCCCCCCCTCTTTTCATGGGCGGTACTACTTCCAAAACCATAAATTTAAGCTGATCTGCCGTGTGTCCCAAATCAACAAAATGCTTTGAGACAGGTAATGTGGTATTGCCCAAATTAATGCTAGACCGATGTTGCGATATACGTGATTTGACCATCTGGGTGGTCTCACCCACATAGATGAGACCACACGGACATGTCAACACGTAAATCGCAAATTTTGAAATACACGTAAAGTGTCCTCTTAGCTGTATCCGTTGGCCAGTCTGGGGGTGAATAAACTCTCTCCCTTTCAATACGAAGGGACATTGTACGCAGCTAAGGCAAGGATACATACCCTTAGATCTACCTCCCCAAAATGTATGAGTCTCCTTAGGTTTAGTTCTCACTAAAGTGGAAGTGACATGTGCCCCAATAGTTTTGCCTCTCCTATAGGAGATAAGCGGAGGTGCTCTAAATTCTGGTATGGTAGGATAGGCATTTCGTAAAATATACCAATGCTTGCGTAGTAATTTACCAATAGCTTCGCTATTGTTATGAAACTGGGTGACAAATGGCACACGTTGCGTCTGTTTAATTTTCCCCTTAGGATGTCTGACCCTTTGCTGGGCTTGTTGAATCACCTTTTCTGGGTATCCCCTCTCTCTAAACCTGTGGCACATAATTTGTTCCTGCTTCTCTTTTTCCTTCCCTTCACTCACTAACCTCTGTACCCTTGAGAGTTGGCTAATGGGGATTGATTTCTTCGTATGTGGGGGGTGCTGACTGGTAAAATGAAGAATTTGATTCCTATCAGTAGGCTTTGTGAATAAAGAAGTACATATAGAACCTTCTAAATCTTTGTATACTAGAACATCAAGAAAGTGGATTTTTTGGAGATCATAGACCAGCGTAAATGAGATTGAGGGATGTACCCCATTAATCCTACCATGGAACCGCTGTAGGGAGTCAACGTCACCCCGCCATAACACAAATACATCATCGATGTACCTCCACCAGGCCAAACAATGTCTGGAGAAGTCTACATCAAGGTAAATGTGTAGCTGTTCAAGCCTTGCCATAAAGGCATTGGCATATGACGGGGCGACGTTGGATCCCATCGCGGTTCCACGTAGTTGGAGGTAGTACTGTTCCCGAAAAGTGAAATAGTTACAACATAATATGATCTCCAAAGCCCGTAGGAAGAAATCAATCTGATGTACAGAGTACTGCGCTCCTTCCCTCAGTATCCACTGACTTGCTTCTAACCCATCACTATGTGGTATAGACGTGTAAAGACTGGCCACATCCAATGTGGCCAGAATTACACCCTCCCCCACATTTCCTAGTGATTGTAATTTATGAAGAAAATGTCCAGTATCCCTTATATAGGAAGGTACCTCTTGAATCAAGGGACTTAGTACTTTATCGAGCATTATCGCTAATGGGCAAAAAACCGAGTCAATGCCGGCCACTATAGGTCTCCCTGGTGGACACACTGGGTCCTTATGAATTTTAGGGAGAACATATATGGTCGGCGTGACTGGGTTCCTGACCATCAAATAATTCCTCAATTTGTCAGTGATCACTCCCCTATCAACCATATAATCCAGTAAAGTTTTAATCTTTCGTATAATGCCCAACAGGGGATCACTGGATAATGGTTTATAAACCTCCCCATCTGCCAATTGCCTCTCAATCTCTGCAATGTACTGTGTAGTGTCCATTACCACAATTGCGCCCCCCTTATCAGAGGGCTTAATCGTAATATCGGTTCTCAATGAAAGATCTCTCAAAGCGTCACGCTGTTGCTTGGACAAATTATGTGTCACAAATGAAGGATCACCCTCCACCTGACAAACATTTTTAACTTCTGCCATGATGTTATTAATATATGTTTCTACAGCAGCGTATGTAGTAGGAGGAACATACACACTTTTGCCGTATAAACCAAAAGTCTCAATGTCCAATGACTGGCTATCGCCATTAGAAGTCAGTTGTTCCTGTGGTTTCTGAAAAAAGTGAACCTTCAGCCTCAAAGTACGAAAAAAGCGGTATAGATATATATATATATATATATATATATATATATATATATATATATATATATATATATATTTATTTAATAAATAAGTGTAACTATTTTTTTTACAGGACTATATATATATATATATATATATATATATATATATATATATATATATATATATATATATATATATATATATATATATATATATATAGAAAGCTAGCGGGATGGAGTGCACGACCAAAAGTTGATCCATAGCCTGGGTGCTAGCCCGGAAGATATGTAGAAAAGCTGCAGGGATTGACAGCACTCCTAGGCAAAAATTCACAGCAAGTCAACGTAGTAAATAAAGTGGAGAATTTATTTGTGGTCCAACGTTTCGGCTCCACACAGGAGGCTCCTGTGTGTAGCCGAAACGTTGGACCACAAATAAATTCTCCACTTTATTTACTACGTTGACTTGCTGTGAATTTTTGCCTAGGAGTGCTGTCAATCCCTGCAGCTTTTCTATATATATATATATATATATATGTATCTATATATATATATATATGTATCTATATATCTATCTATATATATATATCTATCAAATACAAGAGGTCCTCTGCACTCAACCCATTATCAATATATTTAAGACAGAGACATTTTGTGCTACTGCTACTGAAAAATGTCTTACCCTTTAAACAACACAGGGATTGTTTGTCAATATATTGCAATATATGGACAAACAATCCTTGTGTTGTTTAAAGGGTAAGACATTTTTCAGTAGCAGTAGCACAAAATGTCTCTGTCTTAAATATATTGATAATGGGTTGAGTGCAGAGGACCTTTTGTATTTGGACAGCGGTCGTGTCTTAAAGGGCACCTGTCACAGCCAAAATCAAACACATATTAACAATCTGACCAGTACAAGCTAAACACGTTTAATCAAACTACATATATAGTTTTTTGAAAAAACTGCAGGTTTTAAAAAAATCCCTTACTTTGTCAAATGGGTTCTTTCACTGATGGAGGCCATATTGAGACTCTAACAGAGACTCTAATGTGCAAATTTCAGGAGCATGCTCAGATTGTAACACTGCTTTGCGTATTCTACCCAGAATGCCTTGTTTTAGTAAACTCCTCCACTAGAAGTATCCACTAGAAGTGCTGCCACCTGCTAATTTCCAGCAGGGGGCAGCACTACTGTACAGCAGCTAACACACAGGTTTGGCTGATTTGAAAATAGCTTAGAAGGGTTGATAAGCAAACAAGGAATTTGAACTGAGCATGTGCGAGATTTCAGAGCTACAGTTGGCTGGGAAGATATAGGTAGTAGGAGCCAGTGAAATCCAAGATGTCTGCCTCAGCTAGAACTGCAGGGGAGATAGGGGAGATCTTGCAGAAGGAATAGTGAGCTGATCATTTACATTATACAAACAATTCTAACTGTTTTAAAAATCGGATTTCTTGAACTTTCACATAGTGTATTTACTTAGGAAATGATTTTGGTCATGATTGGTGCCCTTTAATTACTGTATGCTCACTGATAATGCAGAAGTACTGAGACCCGGTAGAAGCACAGTATACACCCACCGCTGCTCAGTGATAGGTCGCCAGGCCCGCCTTTGACACGCACTGACAGTTAGAGCGGGAGTTGGGGGAGTGGCCTTCATACTGACACTGTGCACTCACAGTACTGCGCTCTTGTTTTCTTTTTGTTTTCTTTTTCTCTTAATCTTTTTTGTGCATTTCACCCTGCTGTTATAAATTTCCCTATGTGCCTTTTAGATTATATCACTGGCTAATAGATTCGAGCACTTTCACTGTCACCTGTATGGTTATGATTTTGGCGCCATTTCAAGGCTTTATTACCCCTGGGGGGTTGTGGGTGCTGGATGTTTGTTTGTTTTTGCTCCTGACGAAGATCCCTGTGGGGGATCGAAACGTTGAGGCTTAATTAGTTTTTGTTTTTTCACTAAAACCCTGTGAGTGCCACAATCCTTTTTCACTATATATATATATATATATATATATTATATATATATATATATATATATATATATATATATATATATATATATCTCTCTAGATATAGTTCTGTGAAGAGCCTTGCCCCATACCAGAATATCTGATTTTCTGTCAAGCCCTGTGTTTACTCATTGCATGTACAAGGAGATGCCATAAAATTCTGCCAGCAATAGGTATTCCCTGTACTAAGCACAATTCAGCAGGAACAGTCCTAAGTCCTAAACCTGCTGTGTTTTGTGAATTTTAGGTTGGTGGAGATGGGGAACACACACATGCAAATCAAACAGGACGCAGCAAGACCCCACAAGTAATCCAGGACCCTAAGTTACCGGCAGCATCTGTTAATGAGCAGACTCACCACTCAGCTATTAAAAGGCACACGGGGCAAATGGACTCCCACATTCAGCATTTGCCGACTCCCCAAACCTCGTATCCGTCACCCAGTGCCATCAGCTTGAAAGCAGATCTGCCGTCTCCTCATCAGTCCCAAACATTTCAGAAGCAGTCTATTTGTCTGTCCTCCCCGGGAGTTTCCAGCACTCTTTCAAGAACAGAACTCCAGTCTCCTTCTAAACAAGAAGCCCCTCATCGTTCCGTAGATATGGTGCATCTGCTGAAAGTAAGTACACCCCCTCTTTATTTAACCCATATAACATAGGAAACACCCCCCCCCCGTGCTAAAGACTGTAAACCTTTAGTAAGTACTACTAGTAAGTAGCTGGGGTCATGCTAACTTGTGTATAATCTTCTAGTTACTGTGAATTATAACCTCAATTTTTTTTTTTAACTCTAATGAATTTGATTTTACTCGAAATTTGATTGGGGGTTATTTGTCGAATATCTTAAACTTGGATGAATTTACCAATCCGAAAACTCGAATCGAAACGGAGGGTTTCTCCTTCCTTCCTTTCACTGACAACAGAAACAGCTGCAGGTTCATCTATATGTAGAATAGAGATATCAGACCACAACAGTGACTGAGGCATACAATTAAAAGGGAAATTCACCCTTAAAGGAGAATTCAACCCGTAGTTTAAAAAAACCCTCCCCCCCCTACCCTAGGTAGAACCCCCAGCATACCTGCCCCCGAGCAAATGCCCCTCATTTTTTACTCGCCCCTGGCCTCGGAGTTCACGGCAGCTATCTTCTTCTTCTCCGGTAATCTTCGTGTATTGACGGAATTTTTGGCACATGCGCAGTTGGAGTAAATTTCGACGCATGCGCAGTGGTTCAGGACCAGAAATTTACTCCAACTGCGCATGCGCCGAAACTTCCGAAAAAGACAGAAGAGAGAAGATGGCGCCCGTAAACTCCAAGGCCAGAATCTGCACGGAGGGGTGAGTAAAAAAATTAGGGGCATTTGCCCGTGGGGCAGGTAGGCTGGAGGGAGGGGGGGGTCTACCCAGTGTTGGGGGTCTGGGTTTTTTTTTATTACGGGTTGAATTCTCCTTTAAACATTAAGCTTCCGTTCTGACTTTCTAACTGCCGCCTGACGTTTGCAGCCCTGCAAAACAATTGTAAATCATTAAAAAAAAAACAGGAAACGAAGAATGAAACTGCCCCTTTAAAGGGGTGGTTCACCTTCAAACACCTAGTTGTTTTCAGATAGACCACCAGAAATGACAACTTTTTCCAATTAATTTCTATCTTCTACGTGTGACAGTTTTTCTAATATTCAAGTATAAAGTGTAATTTTTCACCTTCAAAAACAGCTCTGGGACGGGGGGGGGGTCGCTGACCCTGTAAACTGTTCTAAATTGATACATTTAGTTGATACATTTGTTATCTTTGTCCCTGCTGAGCAGAATCTCTGAGTTTCATTAAAGGCAACTGTTAGAATTGATACAATAGTTGCTGATATTCCAGAGATTCTGCTGAGAAATAGATCAACTCAATGTTGCAAAATTGTGACAGTTTAGAGTCTGCACCTGAATTACTGAGCTGTCCGACTCAAACACCTGAGACAGGGACATTCAACTTTACACTTAGATTTTGAAAAAACAAAAACAAAACAGTAAAAAAAAAAAATAATTTAAAGTAATGGAAAAAGTCTTTATTTCTGGGGAACAATCTGAAAACAATTGAAGTGTTTGGAAGGTGAACTTCCCCTTTAACAAGGTACATTCTAGGTGACATGGAAGCTGACATTCATTCTGTGATTGGCTGATGACAGATATCAGTGTAGTGTGCGCTGTAAAGATTAGGTTGCCCCAATGTTTTTGCTTCTTTCCTGCAGACGTACCCCATTGTATGGCAGGGACTCCTGGCGCTGAAGAATGACACCGCTGCTGTGCAGTTACATTTTGTGTCTGGCAACAACGTCCTGGCGCATCGCTCTTTACCAGCGCCTGAAGGAGGCCCGCCCCTGAGGATCGCTCAGCGCATGAGACTGGAATCTACCCAGCTGGATGGGGTTGCACGAAGAATGATGGTGCGTACTTTGGTTCTCACACTGCTACCTACCTGCTCCCCCGACTGCTGCTAAATGGATAAGTAAACCTTAAAATATGTGAATGTACAATGGATGAAAGTGCTTTTGCAATTTACATTCATTATTTATTTTGTTTTTATTCCAAGTAGGGAGGCAGCAAATCCACTATTTTGGATTCGGCCCAACCCCCAATTCATTTGCATATGCATTTTTGGCCGGGCAGAAGGATTCGGCCGAATTAATACTGCTGAAAAACACCGAATCCTAGATTTGGTGCATCCCTAATTCCAAGATATTAAGGCAGGGGTCCCCAACCACCGGGACAGTCCTGAACTGGGCCGCCAAACAATGAACGCGGTGTGCCAAATTTGACGCCGACAACCTCCCCAACCCCTCTGACCCCCCTCCGATAAAATTAGAAACCTTTCTCACATCTTTCCTAAGCAGAAGAACATCAGCCTCTTTCTTTCTCCTGACAACTTCCTTGACTACTTGCTGGTCAGACTGGTGGGAAACTGACCTGCAGGTGGCGCTGTTGTAACAAAATTCATTCATATTAACAGCACATGTATCCCTTAATATCTTGGAATCAAAACAAAGTAAATATTGAAAGTAAATTACAAAAGTGCTTAGAATAGCCCCCTCATCAATTTTATATCCAGTTATTTTAAAGCTTTTCTTATCCTTGAAATACACCTCCTAGAAGCACATTTATCAAAGGTCAGATTTCGAATTCATGTGAAAACTCGCCTAAATTATAAATTCATCCAATCGAATTATATAATATTTTTAATAAAATCGAATTTTTAAAACTCATTCAATTGAAATGACCCGAAAACTTGAATCGAATTTGATTTGAATTCAAATCGAATTAAAACTTGAATGTCAGAAAGGCTTCAAACAACTCCGAATTGATCCCTGGACCTCTCCCATTGACTTAAACAGCAATCCGGCAGGTTTTAGATGGCGAATAGTCGAATTTGAGTTCTTAAAGGGCCAGAGTATGATACATCTTGAAAATCGAATTCAAATATTTTTTAAGAGCTCAAATAGAACTTGAATAACTCCCTAGTCGAATTTGACAGTTTTGACCCTTGATAAATCTGCCTCTTAGTGATGCAACAAACACGGGGAGATCCCTGAGCTGTTGGGGCACCCAATTTGAGTAGGACACCTTCCTTCTCAGTCCTCTAGAACAAGGAGCATCACGAGCCTGGGCCCAGTCCTTTTTGATCACCCCTATTCATAGACTTGTGATTGGTGTTTGAGTAACACAACAGTCTCTATTTTTCTCTGTCTCTCTCTCTCTCTGTAGGTGGAAAGTGATTACTGTTTATTACTCGCACTCCCTTGTGGCCGTGATCAAGAAGATGTTGTGAACCAGACAGAGTCGCTGAAAGCCGCCTTCATCACTTACCTGCAGGCTAAACAGGCAGCCGGCATCATTAACGTTCCCAACCCAGGATCCAATCAGGTAGTGAGAGCAGCCAGTAACATATGTAGGGGATCCACACAAATGTTTGGGAGGGCCAGCTGCTTTGTTAAAGGGGCAGTTCACCTGTAAGTTAACTTTTAGTATTTTATTTAAAGTTATACTGTCATGGGAATACATGTTTTTTCAAAACACATCAGTTAATAGTGCTGCTCCAGCAGAATTCTGCACTGAAATCCATTTCTCAAAAGAGCAAACAGATTTTTTTATATTTGAAATCTGACATGGGGCTAGACATTTTGTCAGTTTCCCAGCTGCCCCCAGTCATGTGCTCTGATAAACTTCAGTCACTCTTTACTGCTGTACTGCAAGTTGGAGTGATATCACCCTTACCTTTCCCCCCTGCAGCCACAGAACAATGGGAAGTTAACCAGAAAGCAGCTCCCTAACACAAGATAACAGCTGCCTGGTAGATCAACAACACTCAGCAGTAAAATCCAGGTCCCACTGAGACACATTCAGTTACATTATATAGGGGAAACAACAACCTGCCAAAAAGCAGTTCCATCCTAAAGTGCAGGCACAAGTCACATGACTGGGGCACCTGGGAAACTGACAATATGTCTAGCCCCATATCAGATTACAAAACTGAATATAAAAAAAAATCAGTTTGCTCTTTTGAGAAATGGATTTCAGTGCAGAATTCTGCTGGAGCAGCACTATTAACTGATGTGTTTTGAAAAAAACAGTACCCCTTTAAATTGGACTTCATTTTTTCTTTTTTATAGTTTTTGAATTATTCACCTTCTTTTTCTTACTCTTTGCAGCTTTTAAATGGGGGGTCACTGACCCCATCTAATAAACAAATGCTCTGTAAGGCTACAAATGTATTGTTATTGCTAATTTTTTATCACTAAGCCTTCTATTCAGGCCTCTCCTATTCATATTCCAGTCTCTTATTCAAATCAGTGCATGGTTGCTAGGGGAATTTGGACCCTAGTTACCAGATTGCTTAATATGCAAAGTGGAGAGCTGCTGAATAAATAGCGAAATAACGCAAAAACCACAAATAATAAAAAATGAATACCAATTGCAAATTGTCTCACAATATCCCTCTCTGTATCAATCTAAGAGTTAATTTAAAGCTAAACAACCCTTTTAATGCAGGTAATTTTCTTTTGCTCCTTAATTGGCCTTCAATGTGTCTGACATTATTTCTATTTCTCTTCTCAGCCCGCCTACGTCCTGCAAATATTCCCGCCCTGCGAGTTCTCTGAAAGTCACCTGTCGCGCCTAGCTCCGGACTTACTGGCCAGCATTTCCAATATCTCCCCACACCTCATGATTGTCATTGCATCGGTTTGAGCTTTGCTCTTGTGATCACAGACCCATGCACATAAACAACAGGACCTGAACACACTGATTTTGCAGAGATCTGCTTGGGAGGGGCGCCCCCTGCTGGAGAGACCTGCCATTGCTGCTCTGGATGTTTACAAACTGCTCCTGGGATCCCTGATGCACGGCTAGAAGCAGACTGGCAATGGACAGGGGTTTGGGGTGCTCAAGATCCCACCAGCTAGACGTTGGGATATTCCATGGTGGTTACTGTCCGTGTGCTGGTTGTGTTTTTATTTTTATTATTTTTTTTTTAAGCTGAATCTGCCTTTGCACTAAATTAGTGACTCCAAACTTTGTACAGTTTTTTCCTTTGTGTCATATTTTTTTTTTTTTTTGGCAACGTGCTGTGATATTGGAATGTGTGGGCACAGTATCACTTGCCATTGGACTCATGAGTGGGAACCTGTGAATATTGGGCTGGGCTTCCTGCTTGTGGACTTTGCAGCCAGTTTGGCCTTCTCTACAGACTCCTCTGCGACCCCCCCTTCTTTTCATTTGTACAGTTTACATGGGAAAATAACATACAAAAGGGAGATCTATTTTTCCTTCCTTTGGATATTATAGGACTCCATGGCTGTGTGTATATAAAGCATATATAATATATATTATATATATAATACTGACTTTTAAAGAAAAATCAAATCCCCACAACATACATTTTTTTAATCTGTGCCAAAAATGTGTTTTGAGAGAAAAATCTTATTTTCATACTCCGACGTATCGTCCCTCATTTGTAAGTGTTTTTTTTTTTTTCATTCAGACATTAACCGCTCATCACAATCCGTGTGGAAGTGTTACACACTCGGACAAGAGACTTTTATTATCCCCCCTGCCTGTTTTATTTTTTTAATTTGCAGACGCCCATTAATTTATGGACCCCCGACCCCATTCTCCAGTTTTTGTTTTTGTGTGTCCATTGGATTACAAACTTTATTAAAAAAATGATGCAAGTCTGTTCTAGACATCCCATGTAATTGCTGCTGGAGAAGCCTAGAGCAAATGATGAACTGCAGCTCCCATCATCCTTAGCTAGTTGAGCATGATGGACGTTGGAGTTCAGTAGCAGCCAATCAGATGGGGTCTGGATCTCCTAAGATTTTGGAATGCTTCCCAGTATCCCCTATCCAGCATTGGTTGTTCCAGATATTCCTCAGTCAAAATGTTATTTGTGAGATCAGACTGAACAAGTTTTAAAGATGCTGCAGGATGTGTTTTGAGGTCCCTCTGCTCTGGTTTCAAGATTCGTGAATCTTTCATGAAGGTTTCGGAAAAATCCAAAATAAGTGGATTTGTTGCATCTGAAAGTACTGTGGATCTAGCACTAGCACAATAGCGAATATCTCCAGGGACAACCCTCACTGCTTGTATTCTTTTCCAGGATATAGAAGGTCTTTTGCTTTTATGATGTCATGTATTGATGATGTCACTTAGAAAGCATTGCACTGTGGGAATGCAGGGAGTTTTTTCAAGGCATAACCTGTGCTTGGAGAAAAGGAGTGGTTCACCTTTAAGTTCATTTTTAGTATGAGAGAGTGACAAATTCTAATAAGCTTTTCAAATAGTCTTCAATATTAATATTTTATAGGTTTTTTTAATGATTTTCCCCCAGCTTTCAAATGGGGGAGGGGGATCACTGACCCCATCTAAAAAAACAAATGCTCTGTAAGGCTACAGATTTATTGCAATTGCTACTTTTTATTCCTCATCTTTCTATTCAGTCGCTCTCCTGTTCATATTCCAGTGTCTTATTCAAATCAATGCATGGTTGCTAGGGGAATTTGGACCCTAGCAACCAGATGGCTGAAATTGCAAAGTGGAGAGCTGCTGAATAAAAAGCTAAATAACTCAAAAACCACAAAGGTCTCAAAGGTTCACCATTTAAGTCCAGTTTAATATGGAAACTGCTAAACACCATGACCCCAGCAACCTGGTTGGGGATCACAGTGGAATGTTTGGAGAGAGACCGAGTAGAAAGAATTAATTATTCAACCATACGGACCAATTGCAAAATAGCTTAGATTGATTTATATTTTAAAGGGGTTGTTCACCTTTGAGTTCACACTTTGTATGAAGTAGTGAGTGATATTCTGAGACCATTTGCAATTGGTTTATTATTATTTGTGGTTTTGTGTTATTTTGCTTTTTATTCAGCAGCTCTCCAGTTAAATGTCGGCAGTCTGGTTGATAGGGTCCAAATTCCCCTAGCAACCATGCACTGCTTTGAATAAGAGACTGCAATATAAATAGGAGAGGCCTGAATAGAAAGATGAGGAATAAAAAGTAACAATAGATTTGTAGCGTACAGAGCATTTGCTTTTTAGATGGGGTCAGTGACCCCCCTTTGAAATCTGGCAAATAATTAAACTATGAAAAGTTGCTTAGAACTGGCCATTCTATAACTTACTACAAGTTAAATGAAAGGTGAAGCACCCCTTTAAGTGGGAACGTACAGGTGGGTCTATTAGTGCTGAGGGTGAAATACAAGATGGCTCCACACTTTGTCCCATACCCATAGTTCCTTCTGAGTCATAACTAGTCAAGCAAGTACAGTCAGGATCGACCAATCAAAAGTATTTGATTTCTCTTTTATCTGCACTTCAGCTGTACAGGGAGGGACTCAGAGCTATTCATTCGGCCCAATCCTTCGAGGAAGTTCATTATGGTTTCTTTTGAGCCAGAATTATAAAAAAATGTGAGTAGAGTTGCCCTTGAAATACGTAAGAGTTGAATGTATAGCCTATTACATCCCAATGATTATTGATCGGTTTGGTTGGTCAGTAGAACTGCACCCGCTGGTATGAAGGTCACAAGGAATGGCTCTCACCCAATGGCAGCTGGAGAAGCAAATGGGAGGGGGTGTGGCTTATATAATGGCATTTTGGTGCTTTTCCTTGTGCCCCTTATCATGGAGAACCTGCTTTATTCTAACTACAGGGCAGTATATCAGGGACCACCAGCAAATAATCCTGCACTCTCGACCCCAAATGAGTGTTTACCTCCCAGCATTCCCAGAGGGCACCTGCCAGCCACACCCTCTATAGTAAGCACCACCCCTGTGCATAATGGAACATTTCGAAAAATACTGAATTTTATACTTACCAAAAATTCCTTTTTAATCAGTCCCAAAAGCAGAGAGAACTCTCCTCGCCTGTAGGTAGGATTAGCCGGCACCAATCAAAAGAGGCCCCTCCCTATAAAACCTTCGGCGAATAGAATATCTGCTCACACGTTATTATATACAAGGGAATAACTGCCTTTGGGACTGAGGGAAAAGGAATTTTCAGTATAACATTCAGAATTTCCCTCACGTCCCTAGAGATGTTCGATGTTGACACTACTGTCCCCTTATAACATCCCCCAAAAGAAAAGCAGATTATGAGGCACAATAAAGGGTCGGACTCTTTGGAGATAACTCGGCAGGAATCATTTTGCATCCAACAACCCTTTCGTTTCTCAGGTATCGGGGGGGGGGGGGGGGGAATAAAACTGAAGGTGAAACTCATTGTCTGTGAAAGTCTGACCTAACTTTAGGAGAAACAGAAGGCTGCTCAGTCAGCAATACTACTTTATGAGGACAAACTTGAAAATGAGAGAGTCTGGACTTCACCAACTCATCTTGCAGAGCAGACGGCCAACAAAAAAAAAGCTGTTTTGATTGTAAGAAGGAACAAGGAGGCTTTAGACAAGGGTTCAAATGGAGCCTTCAACACAATATTGAGGTTCCAAGTGGGAATGTTCTTGAAAGTTTTCAAGAGCTGGAAGCTGCTTTCAGAAGTCTCCTGATTAAAGAGTGCCCTGATAATGACATACCCCTGTAGGCTCCTAACGCTACAACATGAATTTTGAGTGTTTTCGTAGCCAATTTTCTTCTCAGAATCCACTTGCAGGAAATCTAAAATTGTTAAAGATGAAGCCAACCTTGGGGAGAAGGCTCTGTCTTTACACCAATGACTAGATGTGTCCCAAACTCTTTAATAAACAGATAGAGTTTGGCTTTGTAGAAGAGTATCAACTGGGAGAGAGACCCAGCTGCCTCAATATATCCCTCTCAGTCTTAATTTTGAATTGGGATTCTGGTGTAATACTGACCCTTGAAACAAAAGACTGTTCCTTCTTGGTAGAGGCCAAGGCAGACAGGTTGACATCTGATAAAGAGCAACATACCAAGCTCTCCTTTGGTGCTGTTAAAATCGCTTTTTGATTACTTTTACTATTATTGTTAGCGGAGAGAAGACATACGCCAGTCTGAAGTTCCTTGGCTGGCCCAGAGCATCCAAAGCAACTGCCGCCTGATTTGAATTTAGGGCACAGATGTTGAAGAAACACCTCTGAATTCAAACTCCATTCTGCTGGCGAGATCACACGGCAACTTCTAACATTGTATTTGTGGAGCCACTTATTCACTGTGGATAGATATTCCACATTTCTTCTGCCCAGGAACAAACCTTCAGTAACAAATTGAGAACCTGACTTTGTGAGACACCTTGATGGTTTAAATAACACACAGTTGTGATGTGGATCCTTACTGACCCACCCCTTATGGAATCCCTGAAAACAAGGATTGATCCCCAGACTGCTTCCAACTGAGGGAAGAGAGAGAAACTTTGGACTCCAAAGTTCTAGATGGGTTCCTCAGTCTCATTTGCTTGCATCTCTGATTATTATCTTTGCTTTTATTGGAAAAAGAAGATTTTGGGGTATAAGCCACTATTCGGGTGATTGTTTTACCTGAATGGGAAGAATTACTCATTGATTCAGTGAATCTTATTGCTGGTTCCATACCAGAAGCTACATTTTGTAGTGGTTTCATATGGGCTTTGGCCCAAGGAACAGCATTTATGAACAAAGAAAATATTGTCTTATTGTAGACCTCTCCATTTGGATAAACAAGGAAACCTTTTGACATATCTTTTCCTGCTTTTCTTCTAAGAAAGTCCTATATGTGTATCCAGGAACTTTATTCTTTGAGTTAGGAGAAGGGAACACTGTTCCCAGTTCATGAACCAGCCTAGGGACTAAAGGTTTTCTAGAACTAAGACCAGACGAAGGGGACCCTGCCTTTAAAGGGATACTGTCATGGGAAAAAATTTTTTTTCCAAATTGCATCAGTTAATAGTGCTGTTCCAGTAGGATTCTAAACTGAAATCCATTTCTCAAAAGAGCAAACAGATTTTTTTATATTTCATTTTGAAATCTGACATGGGGCTAGACATATTGTCAATTTCCCAGCTGCCCCAAGTCATGTGACTTGTGCGCTGATAAACTTCAATCACTCTTTACTGCTGTACTGCAAGTTGGAGTGATATCACCCCCCCCCCAGCAGCCTAACAACAGAACAATGGGAAGGTAACCAGATAGCAGCTCCCTAACACAAGATAACAGCTGCCTGGTAGATCTAAGAACAACACTCAATAGTAAAAACCCATGTCCCACTGAGACCCATTCAGTTACATTGAGTAGGAAAAACAGCAGCCTGCCAGAAAGCATTTCTCTCCTAAAGTGCTGGCACAAGTCACATGACCAGGGGCAGCTGGGAAATTGACAATATGTCTAGCCCCATGTCAGATTTCAAAATTAAATATAAAAAAATCTGTTTGCTCTTTTGAAAAATGGATTTCAGTGCAGAATTCTGCAGGAGCAGCACTATTAACTGATGCGTTTTGAAAAAAACATGTTTTCCGATGACATTATCCCTTTAATAGACAAATGTGTTGAGATAGGGAATAATTGACACCAACTTTTCTCGTAAAAAGGCTACAACTTCCACTATTGGTCGAAACCCAAGGAGCCCTCGAAAAGCCAAATGGAAGTGCTGTAAATTGGACATATTCTACCAATTCTTCTAGCAATGTCCTTAAATATCTTTGATCACAGGGTCTTATTGGAACATGAAGATAGACATTATGTAAACCCAGAGTAATAGTCAAGAAGTCCCCTGGAGATAAGGACGCTATTGCTGATGGGAAGGTTTCAATTTTGAACCTCTATAAATTGTTTTAGAAATTCAAGGTCTAGAACAGCGTAAACCCCTAGGTGCTTGTCCCCCAGTGGAACGGGAATAAGTACTATCTGGTCCTAGAATTTTTGATGGCTTTTAAGAGAACTTCTCTTTGAAGAAGAGTGGGTGGTTTTTGGAGTTAAATGTATTTGGTGGTTTGGCTATGAACTCTATGGAGTAACCTTTTGGAACCTGGAGCATGTTATCCTTTCCCAGGAGGTAAAAAGTTCCTTGGCCTGTTACTTACTGGACTGGTGTCAGGAAGAGAATGGTCTTTGATTGTACCTCGACCAAAACCTTTCCCCGTTGGATTTATCCTACACCTTTATTGTTGAGTTTTATATGATGAACTCTGTGTATGGAAAAGGAGGCTTGAGGAATACTTCTGACCTGGTCATCGTCTTTCCTTTCCACCAGCAAATCTCATTTTGATCCAAAAAGCTTTTCCCTTTCAAAAGGCCTAATGGAAGATGATTTTTAGATGCAAGCAGGATTCCAACCATAGAGCTCTTGAAACCAAGTTAGCATATAAGTGATGGTTTTGGCCAGAAAATCAGCTTTGGTTAAAGCTTCATCTGTAAGAAAATGTGTAGCCAATGAAAGAGTTGGTAAAAGGAGGTGCTCAATAGACCTGAATGTCAAGGGATGTAGCACAGTGATCCCCAACCAGTAGCTCGTGAGTAACATGTTGTTCTCCAACCCCTTGGATGTTGCTCTCAGTGTCCTAAGTATAGTGCCAAGTAGAGCCTCCTGTAGGCTGCCAGTCCACATAGGGGCTACCAAATAGCCAATCACAGCCCTTATTTGGCACCCCAAGGGACTTTTTTATGCTTGTGTTGCTCCCCAACTCTTTTTACATTTGAATGTGGCTCACGGGTAAAAAAGGTTGGGGACCCCTGATATAGCAAAAGAGGCTGCTGCAATTGGATGCAATGGCAAGATAAGTCTTCCTAAGACCTCAGCCTTTCTGTCCATCAGATCTTTTAGCTCGGAGCAGTCCTCCAGGGGCAGAGTTCTTCTCTTTACCATCTGGCCTACTAGAGGATCCAGTTTAGTTGTGGCATCCCAAGTCTTTGAATCGTTAGGGTCAAAAGAGAATATGGATTAAAATAGTTTCCTCTCACGCACAGACCACTGGCACTAGAAGAATCTAATGGAAAACAAGGTTTCTTAAAAAGCCTCCAGACCCATGGTGTCTTGAATGAATAAAAGGGTCTCAATTTCAATCTTCTGATTCAATACATTGACCCTCCTCAGACTCAGATGGAAGATTTCCTCAGGAAACCGATTCCATCAAGGGAAATACTACAGAGCTGTGTGCTTTGTTCTCTTCATCCAGGAGACCAAATGTTACACGGTGGGAACAGGCCCTTTCCTTTACATGACGTCTCTGCCTCAGACGGATTAACAATTCCATCACAGGAGGAGGAGCCTTCCATCTTGACTTACCTCTTTACAACTTGACTTGTCATCGTCAGTCTTGTCTGTAGTTTAATACAAGAGTCCTCAGCACTCAACCCATTATCAATATATTAAAGACAGAGACATTTTGTGCTACTGAAAAATGCCTTACCCTTTAAACAACACAGGGATTGTTTGTCCATATATTACAATATATTTAATAATAAACTCATCCCATATCTGGCCAGTCCTACACTCAATTTTATCTGATTCATTAAGAATTCTATTGCTTCATTATACATTTTACACAGGGACTAAGTTTTACCTGCAACTTACTCGCTGCTTTCAAAGTAAAACTCCCTACGTATCAGCAAGTAAAAGAGGTGATTGGCCAGGGATTTATCCAAGCGATCAGTGATCTCCACATACCGGACTGACAAAGTCACCATTCCATGGTTCAAGCGAGGAATATTGAAGGCTTTTGATTGGCTTTAGTTGCAGCTGGTGGGCTGCTCTCTTACCCATTGTCAGAGGGGAGGCAGTGGGTCCCAAATGTATTCATGTCAATAGGCAAAGAAGCTGATCAAGGTCTTGTTTCCCACAGACGTCGCTGTATGTTGTCCCTTCCGTGTCATTACCTGTTGGTCATGTTACATATGGGGACAGGAGTTCAATCCCCTTGAACATTAGAAAGAAACGGCCCCACCCTGCTCCTAGTTGGCTTCACTCAGACCCACGAACCAGCAGGAACCTTTACAACCCAATCATTTTCATTAAAAAATAATATTTATTAGATGCACCAGGGCACTGCTACAGGCCGATATGCCCCCACCCCCTCCCATGTACGATTTATACACCAGCAAGAGCCGTCAGATGAACATTCCCAGGAGTCGCCCCAATGCCATTGGCTACTTGCCCAGTCTCGGCTACTTCCTGGTGCCCCCCCCATTCTCAGTCTCCAGCACAAGGTCCCGCTATTCCACTGGGCTCTGACAATCAATAGCCTGGGCTTGTTCTTCGCTCCCCTCACGTGCACGGAATATAAGCTCCCCGGACTGTATGACCTGCTCCGTGTGCCACGTGGTGGGAGCGCTGTACTGCTGGTAAAAGTCCGTGTCCGCCTGGAACATGACAAGCGCCTGGGCCGTGTGCATTCTCACGTGTTGGGCCAAACTATTGGCGTCCAGGAACTTCTCTCCGCAGGAGTCGCAGGCGTATAGGATCTGGGTGTTGGGATCTGCACAGGAGGGAAACCATCAGAACCAATCAGAACCAGCCCTCTATATACAAGGACAATGGCACATTAAAGGGGTGGTTCACCTTGAAGTTAACTTTCTGTAAGGCTACAAACAGTTATTCCTCATCTTTCTATTCAGGCCTCTCCTATTCATATTCCAGTCTCTTATTCAAATAAATGCATGGTTGCTAGGGGAATTTGGGCCCTAGCAACCAGGCAGCTGAATTTGCAAACTGGAGATCTGCTGAATAAAAAGCTAAATAAGTCAAAAACCACAAATAAAAAAATGAAAACCAATTGCAAATTGTCTCAGAATATCCCTCTCTACATCCTACTAACAGTTAATTTAAAGGACAAGGAAAGTGTAAAATAGAATAAGGCTAGAAATGCTGTATTTTGTATACTAAACATAAACATGAACTTACTGCACCACAAGTCTAATCAAACAAATGATTTATGCTTTCAAAGTTGGCCACAGGGGGTCACCATCTTGTAACTTTATTATACATCTTTGCAAGACCAAGACTGTGCACATGCTCAGTGTGATCTGGGCTGCTTAGGGATCAACATAAACAAAGCTGCTTGAGTTCTGCATGGCTGGGAAGTAAGGCGGGGGCTCCCCCTGCTGTAGATAAGTATGATTGTTTCCCTGCAGAGCAGTTAGGGACCGTCTGACAATTCCTATCCACAGCAGTAAATGAAGGGAGAATTTCACTGCATACAGTCAGGTTTCTTATAAAAACGGTACAGATTTTTTAATTAAAGTATATTGGAGATAGGTTTCTTTTTCATTAAAGAAAGTAAAAATGGGATTTTATTTTTTTGCCTTTCCTTGTCCTTTAAGCAACATGACTGCTGCATGCCTTACTGTACTGGCAGAACATACTCCTTCAAGACAAGGGGTGCTGGTGGTTAATGGGGTTCCCCTTGTTCCACTTAAATTACCTGCTTCCTGCACCTGCTTCACAGCCTTAGTAATTTCAGCCTTAAGAGCTTCTGTTTCATCGGCTGCCTCGGAAGAAGTGACGGGAACCACTGAGAGAGGAGGAGAAACAGGATCAGAGCAAAGCTGTAGCCCCGCCCCCCCATCACCCTACAGGACTGAGCAAGTGGCTTAAAGGAGTTGTTCACCTTTAAATTAACTGTTAGTAGGATGTAGAGAGGGATATTCTGAGACAATTTGCAATTGGTTTTCATTTTTTATTTGTGGTTTTTGATAGCTGGAAAGAGGCAGAAGAAGGCAAATAATTCCGAAACTATAGAAAATAAATAATGATGACCAATTGAAAAGTTGCTTCGAATTAGCCATTCTATAACATACTAAAAGTTAAAATAAAGGTGAACCACCCCTTTAAGGACTGGAGAGTGTGAGAACAATAAAGGCAACAACAGTTCCAGATGGAGGACAGAAGGGGGCGCCAGTGTATAATCTCTCACCTGTGAGCTCAGTGACGGCCGTGGCAGCGATAGTCTCTGTGGTTAAAGTCACCATTTCATCAGACGTGACGGTCACTATATTCACCTCGTCTTCATCCACTTCCCCTTCCTCGTGCTCCAGCAGTTTCATTCCGGCCTTGCCCTGGTGCACGGTCTTCACGTGGGAGCGGAGATTGTCCACGCGATTGAACCCACGGCCGCACTTGTCGCATAAGAACGGCTTCTCTCCTGGGGAAGAAAGGAATGCAGCGGGGTCAGTGACCCGGCAAGGCTGGTGATGCAGGGGCACAGGGAGGGGCACTCACCAGTGTGAATGATCACGTGCTTCGTGAGGTCTCCCACGTTGACAAACGCTTTGTTGCAAATGCTGCACTTGTGCGGGCGGATGTTGTCGTGATGGCGGATATGGTTGGCGAGTTGACTCGACTGCACGAACCTGACAGGACGCAGAAATCAAATACAAACATATTCCCTTCATTTCTAATGACGTCTTTCTCTGTATTTTTCTAAGCTCCACAATGTCATTTTAGTAAGGAGAGACCCAATCCTGTCCCTGGTTCCACTGAAGTTGAAATTGAGCCCCAGTTACCCACCTTTTCCCGCAGCGCTCGCAGACGTATGGTTTCTCCCCTGTGTGCTGCCTCACGTGAGCGATTAGAGAGCTGGCCTGAGTGAAGGCTTTGCCACAGATCATACACAGACACGGCTTCTCCCCTGACAAACACAGAAGAGAGTCTGCCATAAGTTTTATGCTGTCGTTTTTATTTCTAAATGACACGGTTTAAAGAATATAAAATGTCATTCCTGAAGCAACAAGTGTATTTAGTTGTAATATTGGTGTGTAGGTGCATCTCAGCTCATTTTGCCTCGTCATGTGCTTTCAGAAAGAGCCAGCACTTTAGGATGGAACTGCTTTCTGGCAGCCTGTTGTTTCTCCTACTCAATGTAACTGAATGTGTCTCAGTGGGACCTGGATTTTACTATTGAGTGTTGTTCTTAGATCTACCAGGCAGCTGTTATCTTGTGTTAGGGAGCTGCTATCTGGTTACCTTCCCATTGTTCTGTTGTTTGGCTGCTGGGGGGGAAAGGGAGGGGGGTGATATCACTCCAACTTGCAGTACAGCAGTAAAGAGAGACTGAAGTTTATCAGAGCACAAGTCACATGACTGGGGGCAGCTGGGAAACTGACAATATGTCTAGCCCCATGTCAGATTTCAAAATGAAATATAAAAAAATCTGTTTGCTCTTTTGAGAAATGGATTTCAGTGCAGAATTCTGCTGGAGCAGCACTATTAACTGATGTGTTTTGAAAGAATTTGGGGGGGTTTAGGCGAAGTGACTGATACAAAGAGGATGAGTCGGAACCAGCCGTACCAGTGTGAGTCCGGACGTGTCGCTGCAGAGCTCCCGGATCCGCAAATTTCCTCTTGCAGTGGACGCAGACGTATGGCTTCTCACCGCTGTGAATGCGCAGGTGCCTCTTAAGGTTCCCTACAGGGGGGACACACACATGGGGACATGAGCAGAGGTTTGGGGGAGGGGCAGTGTAAGGAGCCTTGTGATTGGGCCCTGCTTTGTTACCTGTAGTAGTAAATTGCTTCCCACATTCTCTGCATTTCAGGGGTCCGTCCGTTATGTGAATCTTCAGGTGGGCTTTCAGGTTTCCCAGCTGTAATGAGTTAATAATAAACAACAATAGTGACCCGGTTATATATGGGGGGGGACAGGGCCACACCCCCCCACTGAGCGAGACACACTTTAAACACAAACACACCGGCTATGGGGGGAGCGCTCCCCTTTATATACAATAAGCCCCTTAATCAGAGCACAAGGATTATGGGAGCGAGTTCATATTTATATATCCACACAAGTTCCCCTTTAATTCCCAATTCAATCCCACACTCACTTGGTTGAACTTCTTGTCGCAGTGGGGGCACTTGTGCTCCTTGTTGGTGTCGTGCGTTTCCAAGTGGCGCATTTTGGAGGTGGGGTCAGAGAAGGGGCGGTTGCAGAACTCGCAGTGATACGGTTTCTCTCCGCTGTGGACCAGCTGGTGCCTCTTCAGGTTGCCGGCGGTGGTGAAGTGTTTGTTGCAGTCGCTGCAGCGGTAGCGGGCGTCACCTGTGTGGCGCTTCTTGTGCAGGTTCAGGAGACTCACCAGGCGGTAGCTCTTCCCGCAGTCCTCGCAGCCGTACGGTTTCAGGGGGCTACACAGTGAAGGGGAGGAGCATGTCAGACTGAACTAATATACAGGAGGGGTAAGTATCACCCGGGGCCCCCCAGTACCTACCTGTGAGTCTTCTCGTGAGCTCTGCAGGCCGCGGGGTCGGAGAAAGCTTTATTACACTCCCGGCAGGTGAACGGTTTCTCCCCTGTGTGGGTGCGAATGTGTCTGGTGAAGTTGCCCGTGTGGGTGAATTCTTTGCCGCAGAACTGCAGAGAGAGAGACAGCGCATTCATTAGCCCGGCCTGCAGGGAGTTCTGGGAGTTGTACAAGCGATCACTAGTCTGTCGTACTCTAGAGACACTTGTGCAACACGCGGGGGAGAACTGCTAAGGCTTTATGTTCCCATTATTTCCCTTAAAGGGGAACGATTGTGAAAATGAAAATTGAATTTAAACTTCAGCATATGGATGATTTCTAAATACAATTAAATATTCTGCATTGTTTCTGAAATAATCAAGTTTATGTTCACTATTTCTCTCTCAGCATCTGTTTCTCTTCATTCTCTCTTCATGCAGCAGTTGGGTGTCAGATATTCACTGACAGTTAGATCCAATATATCTTATAGGGGGGCTCCTTTCCTAGCAGATGTATTAGAGCTCACTCAAATAACGGATTCCAGTACAAACAAGCAAAATAACTGCCTTTTGCACAAATCCTGCATGTAGAGAGACATGATGTCTGGTGAGTTTAATAGAGTGACCTCTAATACATCTTCTAGGCAAAAGGAGCCCCCCTATAAGATATATTGGATGTAACTGTCAGTGAATATCTGACACCCAACTGCTGCATGAAGAGAGAATGAAGAGAAACAGATGCTGAGAGAGGGATAGTGAAGATAAACTTGATTATTTCAGAAACAATGCAGAATATTTAATTGTTTGTATTTAGAAAGTTTCATTATTTAATTTTCAATATAGTTCCCCTTTAAAGAAACAGTACAGTATGGAGGGGGGGGTTTAGGGAGTTGAGGACAGACAGACAGACGTAGAACACAAGCCTCACCTTACACGTGTGAGTGGTGGAGCCGTAGGGCCTGGACTCATTCCGATCTCCGTAGGGAGTTGCATCAGAATGAGGGTGCAGGGAGTCCCCAGAGTCTGTGGCTACAAATTCATTTTCATCTGTCGCCTCCCTGTTCTCTCCCCCAGGATCTTCCTCTGATTCTCCTCCCACCTCCTCCTCACACAGTTTGTCTGTCTGTCCTGTCTGTCCCTCAGCCTTCGCTGGTCTCTCCTCTGTGGGTGCCGCACTCTTCTCTGCAGCCGGGACGCGCCAGACAACTTGAGTCTGCGGCACATTCGCTTCTTTCTTATCCTTATCTGGGGGGTCTGAACAGAAACATGGCCTGTAACCTCAGAGTGAGTGCAGCGGCACATCGTTAAGCACCATCACTAAATACACACAGAGCAGCTGCAGGGGTCACTCACTTACCCCATCTCCTTAATAACCCGCACCCCCTCATGCCAACAAATGCAACGAGCCCAGACGCACCTTCATGCTGGTCTGAGAGAACCGTCTCCTCCGCAGGGCGAGTCTCCATCACAGCCAAACTCTCCTCCCTGTGATCATCGGCCCTTGTGTCGCTTTCTGCAGAGGAAAAAAGGGGTTAATTCTACCGAATCTGCACATTATGCCACTAGTGCCACACAAATACTGACAGTCACTGGTTATAGTAACCCCTATGGGTTGTAATAATGGACCCGTATTCACGCGCCTTACCCTCCACACAGTTTTCCTCGCTGTGGCCGCCATGTTGGAACAAAACCGGAGCCGCATCACATTCCCCCACTCTGTTCCCATCATCAACAGAGTCTGGAACTGCTCCCTCCCCCTGAGGCACATCACCTGCGGAAAACACAATCATCGCAATCCATAACTGTGTGCAACCTGAAATAATTCCCCTCAACTTCCTGCTCCTGGGCTGTTCTTTTTCCCATGGTCAGACAGGAACCTCCCCCTGGGTAAGTGAATCCAATCTCCCCCAGTACTTACCCAGGTACAGAGCTCTGATTCTCTGTACTTCCTGCTCCTGGGCTGTTCTCTTTCCCATGGTCAGACAGGAACCTCCCCCTGGGTAAGTGAATCTCCCCCAGTACTTACCCAGGTACAGAGCTCTGATTCTCTGTACTTCCTGCTCCTGGGCTGTTCTCTTTCCCATGGTCAGACAGGAACCTCCCCCTGGGTAAGTGAATCCAATCTCCCCCAGTACTTACCCAGGTACAGAGCTCTGATTCTCTGTACTTCCTGCTCCTGGGCTGTTCTCTTTCCCATGGTCAGACAGGAACCTCCCCCTGGGTAAGTGAATCCAATCTCCCCCAGTACTTACCCAGGTACAGAGCTCTGATTCTCTGTACTTCCTGCTCCTGGGCTGTTCTCTTTCCCATGGTCAGACAGGAACCTCCCCCTGGGTAAGTGAATCCAATCTCCTCCAGTACTTACCCAGGTACAGAGCTCTGATTCTCTGTACTTCCTGCTCCTGGGCTGTTCTCTTTCCCATGGTCAGACAGGAACCTCCCCCTGGGTAAGTGAATCCAATCTCCCCCAGTACTTACCCAGGTACAGAGCTCTGATTCTCTGTACTTCCTGCTCCTGGGCTGTTCTCTTTCCCATGGTCAGACAGGAACCTCCCCCTGGGTAAGTGAATCTCCCCCAGTACTTACCCAGGTACAGAGCTCTGATTCTCTGTACTTCCTGCTCCTGGGCTGTTCTCTTTCCCATGGTCAGACAGGAACCTCCCCCTGGGTAAGTGAATCCAATCTCCCCCAGTACTTACCTTGCACTGGTGTGAGACTCTCCAGGCAGGTGGCAGTTGCCCCGGGGGTAATACTGAGAGATTTGAGGGCAGTACAGGCATTTACAATCTCCTGCATCTGGAGGAATCCGGCCACAGCGAGGACGTCCTCTACGTTGTCTCGGGTCAGGCTGAGCTGTGCCGTGTACATAAACTCCAGAACCTGCCCCAGGCCTGACAAACAGAACAGGCGGATGAGCTGATGCCACAGACAGTGGGTACAGGAAGTGATGTCATGAGGTGGGCGGTACCTGCGGCGTTGCTGATATCCAGATGCACCACATCCTTCTGCTCCACAAACAACATGCGGAAGTACTGGCTGCAGGCGGCCAACACGGCTTTGTGGGCCTTGAAGTCGATCCCGTCCACCACGAAGGTGCAGTCGCACAACAACCCCAACTGCCTCTGCTGATTGAGCTGCTCCAGAACCAGGTGACTGTGCTGAGGGAAATCCATGGCTAGAGAAACACAAGGAGGGTCAGGGAGGGTCGGGCACATTGGGGTCACACACCCTGGGACGTGGAAATAAGAGAAATAACCAGGGGCCCATGTCACACACTTAGGGCCACAACCCGGGACAACAGTTTCCCACTGGGGCCCCAGCAATGATTAGGAAGAGGTGCATCTGTTGTACCCCATGACTAGGGGCCACAACCAGAACATTCCCTGGGGCCCCTGTATAGAACCCAAACCCCGAACACTGCCCTGGGGCCCCTGTATAAAAACTGTATCCCTAACACTGCCCTGGGGCCCCTGTATAGAAGCTGTACCCCTAACACTGCGCTCAGGCCCTTATACAGAAACTGTACCCCTAACACTACCCTGGGGCCCCTGTATAGAAGCTGTACCCCTAACACTGCGCTCAGGCCCTTATACAGAAACTGTACCCCTAACACTACCCTGGGGCCCCTGTATAGAAGCTGTACCCCTAACACTACCCTGGGGCCCCTGTATAGAAACTGTACCCCTAACACACAAACACTCACACGAGGCGTCGGCTCAGTGGGTCAGTCCCACCTACACCGGGAAACTGGCCGCAGCCCAGCAGGACCGGAAGAAGGAAACACGTTCCCTGGGATCCCCTATCCGGCAGCCGCGCCCGTTGCATTGTCCCCTCGCACTCCCCGCCCTCCAGTTGCATTTCCAGCTCAGCCCTCGGTACCTGCCATTCCGGGATCGGCTCCGATCTCACATCCCAGCGCGCACACCTACGGTCGGACAAAGGGCGCCGCCATCCGTAGACGGGGCGGAAGTAGAGCGCTTGCACGTCTTGTTCCATTTCCTGGAACGTCACGTACAGACATCTTGATAACGCGAAGTCGCTGGATGACAGAGTCGCCATTGTTGTTCCGGGCAAGTGTCCCTATTGGCTGAGCTAATGAGCAGGAGCGAGTGTTAATGTGAGATCGTACAGGCGGGACCGCAGGGCTCTAACATGTTTTCCCTGTTATTTGTGCCTCTGCTACTGGAGGAGACACATATTATTTAATGGGCTGCTTGTTACAGACTGGCTAATTCTAAGCAACGTTCCAATTGGTCTTTATTATTTATTTGTTAACGTTTTTTTAATTATTCACCTTTTTCTGACTCTTTCCAGCTTTCAGATGGGGGTCACTGACCCCATATAAAAAACAAATACTCTGTAAGGCTACAAATGTATTGTTATTGTTACTTTTTATTCCTCATCTTTCTATTCAGGCCTCTCCTATTCATATTCCAGTCTCTTATTCAAATCAGTGCATGGTTGCTAGGGGGATTTGGACCCTAGCAACCAGATGGCTGAAATAACAAACTGGAGAGCTGCTGAATAAAAAGCTAAATAAGTCAAAAACCACAAATAATAAAAAATGAAAACCATTTGCAAATTGTCTCACAATATCCCTCTCTGCATCATAATAAGAGTTAAATTAAAGGGGGACAACAATTTAACCCCAAATTAATCATTTTCGTTCTGAGCACTCAATGCAACCAGAATTTTTAGTTTTTTCTAAAATATTTTTGTATCTATTTCCTATTTAGAAAGTGTCAAAATGTAACTTTCTGTGTGTGTGTGCGTTAGTCTCAACAACAAAGTATCAACAACAAAGGCTGTAACCGCGTCTCTTTAGAATGGGCCACGCCCCCTCCACACCCCCTGGGGTACATGGCTGCATAGAAATCAGTGCAGGTTGCAGGATGATTGATTATCTCTGGGTGTATTTGTTTGCTGAATGATATATATAACACAGCGCCCTAGCACTTCATTTAGAGTCATGCTGCTGACTACACTGGATTTTTATACTGTTGCACCATATGAATTGCCAGTGTGTTCTGCAGGATCTAATTCCTATTGAAAGCAGCAGCGCTTTGGCTGTTTATATTTTCTGCACTGCTGGTTCTAACCTCTGCTCCAGCCAAGATTCCCACATTGCTTCTATACAGCTGGTTTGTGCTGTGTTATTTCTCTATTCAGAACCAGCAGTGCAGGGGAGAATATACACCCACTAGTCACACAGCAGGGGAAATAAAGAGAAGCAGTGATTATAAAGTAAAGTCTGTGCAGGGGCAGAATGAGGATATTGCTGGGAGTTGCAGGGAGTACTCAGTAGTCGCTCATTTCTGCTTCAAGGTGACTTTGCTCTGAGTGTTTCGCTGCACCCAGACAACACCCACCTGCTCTCTCTTCTCTCTTTGTTTCCATAACAAACAGCTCATTGTTCTCTCCTTGTTCTGTTGCTAAACAGCAGCTGATTGGGGGCCCAAGGTGACGGAGTGCAACCTGAGTGCCCAAGTGCTGCCCAAGAACAGAAAATCTGCCCCACCCCATGTGTCTCCTTTCCTACAGGTTCAACCCCCCACGTATGTTCCCTGCTCTGTCCTCTATTTACCTTGCTACTGAGATAAGCGTGTGTGTATATATATATGTATATATATACTGAGAGCAGCTTGTGTCACTGCTGAATGTGACTGTCACCTTTATTTATAGGAAAATATGAGCAGCAGCTCCACACATTCATTTTATTTTATTTACTAACACTATAAACTTCTCCCCCGGGCACCAACCTGCTACTCTCTGTCACCCCAAGCTGCCACCAGCCCAGCGTGTTTTTATTTGTGCCTGAAAGTGGGGAAATCTCTTGCATTTAATAAAGCTGCAAATTCTGCTTTATTCTATCTGATCCCCATTGTAAACAGCAGTCCTGTCCTGCTTTATGGCAGCTGAGATTCTAGCTATCTGTATAACAGAACATTCTGTCCCAGTGGCTGCACAGATCCTATCTGATCCCCATTGTAAGCAGGAGTCCTGTCCTGCTTTATGGCAGCTGAGATTCTAGCTATCTGTATAACAGAACATTCTGTCCCAGTGGCTGCACAGATCCTATCTGATCCCCATTGTAAGCAGCAGTCCTGTCCTGCTTTATGGCAGCTGAGATTCTAGCTATCTGTATAACAGAACATTCTGTCCCAGTGGCTGCACAGATCCTATCTGATCCCCATTGTAAACAGCGGTCCTGTCCTGCTTTATGGCAGCTGAGATTCTAGCTATCTGTATAACAGAACATTCTGTCCCAGTGGCTGCACAGATCCTATCTGATCCCCATTGTAAGCAGCAGTCCTGTCCTGCTTTATGGCAGCTGAGATTCTAGCTATCTGTATAACAGAACATTCTGTCCCAGTGGCTGCACAGATCCTATCTGATCCCCATTGTAAGCAGCAGTCCTGTCCTGCTTTATGGCAGCTGAGATTCTAGCTAGCTGTATAACAGAACATTCTGTCCCAGTGGCTGCACAGATCCTATCTGATCCCCATTGTAAGCAGCAGTCCTGCCCTGCTTTATGGCTAGGTATTCTGGTCCCATTACTCTGGATGCTATTTATATGATCTCAGAGACTAGGAGGCATTATAACTCGCTGCCAGTGTTGAACGATGCCCTCCCTGGGGGCACACAGATGGGGGTTGGCCAGTGGATAATCTCAGCCAATCGCTGCACATTCAGGCTAATAGGCTCTGAGAGGCAGGACTGGGCCGGCAACTCCTGTCATTTCATTTTAGCCGGTGCTTTTGCCTCTGTGTTGTTGTCACTGCAAACACAATGTTTCACTTATAGACACAAAGAGACAATCTCCGGCTGTATCTGCCCAACACCAGCTGCTGTGTCAACTACTCCTTATTGTCCTCCTGCTATAAAGTCATTGATCAGAGTCGGGTCCCGGTGTCTGATTGGCTCCCCAGCAGGACCAGCTGATAAAGGCCAGCACTAGCCGCATTACTGAGTCACGGCAGAGGAGAGACTATGTGCCTGAAGTACAGCCTGCAGGAGCAAGGTAATGCAAGGGTTAATGTGCAGATTTGTGGGTGCTCTATAGACACAGGGGGGCTACACGTGTGCCAGTCAGAATTAGCCACTGGGAGGTCCGACTGTCAGCTCTGGGTGTGAAAAGCCAGCGAGATGGAAAGGAAGGATTAGTGGGGGCACTTTCTCTTTAATTGGCTGCTGATTTATACAAGGGGGGTCCCTTAAGTTGTTCTTGTTGGGGTGCCCAGCTCCCTCTTCTTACCGGTAATTGTTGAACTATAATAACAGAGAAGTTCTACAATCCCCAGAGTGAAGGTACGAGACTTAATTAGTACAATTGTTAATTATTCACACTTGTTTCATACTGTGTCTCCCCCAGATGCTACTGGATTGCAACTCCCAGCATGCTTTAACCCCTTGGTGATTTGTAGAAGGATGCTGGGAGTTGTAGCGTCGGGACACCTGGGGATCCCGGCTTAAAAAACAGGGCTTTATACTAATCATAATGAAGGTGAATAACCCTCCTTCCCCCATGTTGTGGTAACTTATGAGAAGACCCCCAATGAGACGCCACATCCCCCCCCCCAGCAGTAACATAAAATTACTCCTGAATTCAGCCTCAGGAAAGGAATTACTCATATTGTTAGGAATTCCTTTGCTGCTGTTTAAATCTTCCCTCCTCCTCCAGTTCCCAGGGATCGGCTGCAATAGACTGTGTCTGCCCCTGATCAGCTGCACCTACAGCCTCTCCTTCCCCCATCAGTGTCTGATCCCAGGGAGTTACCGGGTTACAGACATTTGATCAGGAATAGTTGACCTTTGCACCCGCCCAGTTGTCAGAAAACAGAAAATCCCAGCATCCCCTGTGACAGTGAGTTGGGGTGGGATCCTATGTGTGACTATAGACACAAAGTATCAGGAGCCGGCTCTCCTCCAGCCAGGACTCTGTTTCCCATAATGCTTTGCACACACACACCTGCTCTCCTGGGAGGTGTCAGGTCTGCAAGGCATTGTGGGAATTGAAGTTTTAACTGGAGGAGAGCCGACTGCTGATACAATGTTATAATGGTGAGAGAAGTCAGGGAAAGCAGAGAATAGAATTTTAAAGGGGTGGTTCACATTTGAGTCAACTTTTAGTATGTTCTAGAATTCCCTATTAAATACCAAATGGAGAGCTGCTGAACAAACCGCTAAAATACTTAAAAAGCAATAACAAATGAAGACCAATTGCAAATTACCTCCAAAGAGCAATGTCTACGTCATATTTAAAGGTAAAGCAACCGATAATATTAATAAAATTCACAAATAACCTTAGGTACAGGCCGTGGCCCCTCCCGTGTTCTGTTGAGATTTTGACTCCCACCCTGTTACCCATTCCTTTGTTATTCAGAGGGTCCCTGCAACTCTGGATTTCCTGGATATTCACTTGGAAATAAGACTCCTGTCCAATCACAAGGAACGGGTCCAGCTCCTGTCCAATCACAAGGGACAGGTACTTCAAGTTTAACCCATTGGTCACATTTAATTCATACGCAAATAGCGGGACCCCTGCATAACATCAGGGCAGGTCCCTCGTTCCTGGGGCTTCTGTGCATTCATTGCAACGTCTGCACTGATCTCCTGCACAAAGGTGAGAGGGGGTACGGAGGGAAATCGGGCACAGAAGGAAGCGTGTGATGGACAATGTTGTGTTCTGTCACCATATAAAGGCACAAGGCTGCAGGCTGAGTTATACAGGGAACTCTGAGTATCACTCATGTATTATAAGGGATAATGTACCCCCTACTGTAAATGATAAGGATATTAGAAGTCACTGAGGGGTTGTTCTGTGACCATATAAAGGCACAAGGCTGCAGGCTGAGTTATACAGGGAACTCTGAATATCACTCATGTATTATAAGGGATAATGTACCCCCTACTGTAAATGATAAGGATATTAGAAGTCACTGAGGGGTTGTTCTGTGACCATATAAAGGCACGAGGCTGCAGGCTGAGTTATACAGGGAACTCTGAGTATCACTAATGTATTATAAGGGATAATGTACCCCCTACTGTAAATGATAAGGATATTAGAAGTCACTGAGGGGTTGTTCTGTGACCATATAAAGGCACAAGGCTGCAGGCTGAGTTATACAGGGAACTCTGAATATCACTCATGTATTATAAGGGATAATGTACCCCCTACTGTAAATGATAAGGATATTAGAAGTCACTGAGGGGTTGTTCTGTGACCATATAAAGGCACAAGGCTGCAGGCTGAGTTATACAGGGAACTCTGAGTATCACTCATGTATTATAAGGGATAATGTACCCCCTACTGTAAATGATAAGGATATTAGAAGTCACTGAGGGGTTGTTCTGTGACCATATAAAGGCACAAGGCTGCAGGCTGAGTTATACAGGGTATATATGTACATTACAGAGGTAGGTGGCAGTTTTGGGGTCACTATACAGTAAGTGTTTGTGCTTCTCACTAGAGTCGGGCCTGTGTGACTGTGTTATCAGGAGACGGGAGTTGGCAATGGATTCCATACATCACACCTTCATTATTAACTGCCACACTGGGACACGGCTTTGCTTTACCGGAGACCCCAGACCAGTCCCAGTGAGAAGCCGAGACCCCTCCAGCCGGGCCCCCAGCACCAGAGAGCGGCTCCGCACCTGCTTCACCCACTGTATAAATAACGAGAGCACTACGGACCCCTCCTGCAGCTGCTGCCCATCACCCAAAGCAAAGGATTGTGGGAAACTTGTGCCCATCAGTCAATGGCAGACTTCACTTGTGCCAACTGAGGGGAAACCTGAGCAGAGCCGCCTGTACAAGGTGTTGGAGGACTCGGTAAAACAATTCCTGCGGAGCGTCGCTTCCTGTCTCCGAACCCAGAAACCCTAAATGTTTGGGATCTAAGAATGTGCCCAATCTGTACCAGGGACAATACAATCATTGTGCCCAAGTTGTAGCCAGTAGCCCAGCAGTGAGCCCATTGCCAGTTTAGCATGTTTAGCTGCGTGTCCCTGGGGCCCTCGGGGGACGTCCTTGTATATGCTCAGGGGTGTGTCTATATCTTGCACATTTGCCTGGAGTCAGTCTTTATTGGGGTCAATATTAGCTGCATAGAGACCTCTCCACCATAAACATAATCACAGCTTGTGTTCTGGTACCAACCAGTCATGCGGGACTCTTCCTATAGATCAGACAACTAATGCTGGGTTACTCCTCTGCTGGCTGGCAAGGGATCATGGGATTTGTAGTTGAGATATAGCCATAGTCTATAGGTCTTGGATCCATTATTATTACAGGTCGATAATCAGGTGCCCCTGGGCCACAGAGGATTCTCATTGGTTCTTCCCAGTTATAAGTAATGTGAGTGTCACTACTAGACATTGGCTTCCTAATCTCCCGGCAGCATTTTATCTTCTCTGAGTCATTTCTTATAATAAACCTGATCTATATACTCTGTCTGTCTGTCATCTAGACTTAATATTTTATTTGCTTTGAACAACATAATGTTCCATTTTAATTAGTCTTAGTAGATGTATAGTAGCTTACCCAGGTACTGAGCTCTGCTCCTGGGCTGTTCTCTTTCCCATGGTCAGACAGGAACCTCCCCCTGGGTAAGTGAATCTCCCCCAGTACTTACCCAGGTACAGAGCTCTGATTCTCTGTACTTCCTGCTCCTGGGCTGTTCTCTTTCCCATGGTCAGACAGGAACCTCCCCCTGGGTAAGTGAATCCAATCTCCCCCAGTACTTACCCAGGTACAGAGCTCTGATTCTCTGTACTTCCTGCTCCTGGGCTGTTCTCTTTCCCATGGTCAGACAGGAACCTCCCCCCTGGGTAAGTGAATCTCCCCCAGTACTTCCCCAGGTACAGAGCTCTGATTCTCTGTACTTCCTGCTCCTGGGCTGTTCTCTTTCCCATGGTCAGACAGGAACCTCCCCCTGGGTAAGTGAATCCAATCTCCCCCAGTACTTACCCAGGTACAGAGCTCTGATTCTCTGTACTTCCTGCTCCTGGGCTGTTCTCTTTCCATGGTCAGACAGGAACCTCCCCCTGGGTAAGTGAATCCAATCTCCCCCAGTACTTACCCAGGTACAGAGCTCTGATTCTCTGTACTTCCTGCTCCTGGGCTGTTCTCTTTCCCATGGTCAGATGAGGGTGCTGATTCTCTGTCACCAATCAGGGGCTGCTACTCTTGGGCAGTGACACACTCAGTCTCGACCGCACTGCTTACATTCAAAGCTACAGGACAGATCATGCACATCCTGCTGGTCCTTCTCTGCGTATTAATCGCCAACTCTTTCACGCAGAAGTTGCAGCCGTCTTTTTACGATGGCACCAGAATTGCGCAGTGACTTCCCAATCTTCTTCGCTCTCTGATTAATCCTCACAGTCCTATTGGTTCATGCGTCAGATAACTCCTCCTCTTGCTCAACATGTCGGGCTGAGTTAGAAAAGTATGTGACCCCCAACACTTGGAGATTCCACTATAAAATCAGAAGCAAAAAATATTTGTCCCCTCAGTTTTATTGTAGTTAAATATCAGTGGAATATTGGGAGTAGATCCTACTAGACATGACTGCAGGCGACATTGTTCATGATTATAAAGGCAAAGTAAACTTTGTTTTTTTTGTTTAAATCTGAGCCTATTCTGAGCAACTCCCTCTATTGGCTGAAGGAAAGCAGTGCCCTGCAGTACTCACTAGTATCCAGTGATTATGGACCCTGCTCAGTCACTGATTGGTCAGTACAGCTGGTGCTCACTAATGGGGTTCAGCCAATGATAGAAGAGATGTTGTGGCTATGTGTCAAAAGATGTAGGTCCGAAACACCCCAAATCTTCCTCCACTGGCCACAAATACCTGCACCAGTCAGGAGAGTCTCATCTTTCCTTTCAGGCAATTACTAGGGAGAATTCCAAATATTTTGACCCCACTTGGATTCTGTTCCAACTTCTTGTCCCTGAATAAGACCACGTGGGCTGCTTTCCCTTCTCTGTCGCCCCAGTTCCTATAAGGTGAACACAGAAGAGTTTATGAACCCGGATATTGGAGTTCTGCCCCGAGAAGCTGTTTGAAGATGTTCTGAAAGTCATCACCTCGTCTGACGACTGTGAGTATCCAGGGGTGAATAATAGAGGTACAGGGGTGAATAATAGAGGTACAGGGGTGAATGATAGAGGTACAGGGGTGAATAATAGAGGTACAGGGGTGAATAATAGAGGTACAGGGGTGAATAATAAAGGTACAGGGATGAATAATAGAGGTACAGGGGTGAATAATAGAAGTACAGGGGTGAATAATAGAGGTACAGGGGTGAATAATAGAGGTACAGGGGTGAATGATAGAAGTACAGGGGTGAATGATAGAGGTACAGGGGTGAATAATAGAGGTACAGGGGTGAATAATAAAGGTACAGGGATGAATAATAGAGGTACAGGGGTGAATAATAGAGGTACAGGGGTGAATAATAGAAGTACAGGGGTGAATAATAGAGGTACAGGGGTGAAGATACATAATGAGAGTACAGGGGTGAATAATAGAGGTACAGGGGTGAATAATAGAAGTACAGGGGTGAATAATAGAGGTACAGGGGTGAATAATAGAAGTACAGGGGTGAATAATAGAGGTACAGGGGTGAATAATAGAGGTACAGGGGTGCACCCACTCAGGGACAGTAGGGCCCCGGCTCCATTGCCCTCCCGGATTGTGTTTCATCTCACTCCACCCCACAGAGTCACAAGCTGATTGGCTGCTTGAGGACAAAACAACACATTTCATTTTCTCTATTAGATGAAGTAGACAACAGAAGAGCTTGCACACCCCAAGTAAACATTTTGGTTGAAGGGGCCCCTCCGGTACCTTATAAAATAATTGGAGAAGGATAGGCCCTTCAAGTGCATGAGGGATTATAAAAAAAAAAAAAAAAAACATTCCTCAAAGATGTCTCCTTCGGCTGTTGCTGAGCTACAACTCCCAGTATTCCACCAACAGCCATTGGCTACATTGCCCCCTTCTGGCAGGATCTAGAAGTATCACAATATACTCAGGATGCAATGGTGTTTACAAGTTGACAAAACCCAAATCCCCTCAAGGTCCAAGTACATAAGAACCACTAGCCTTGAATTAAACACATACTATATGTAGGGGACCAAAGAAATCCTTCCCCTGTTTTTCTGTCTGTGACATCATCCAGCCCAGTTACAGGCTGGAGAGCCATCCGATTGGCTGGGCACCCCAGTGCATCCTTGGGAGAGAGGGTATGCCTGAGTTGGAGCCCTTTGTACAGGGTCTCTGACAGAGTTTAACTTGGGTTATATGGTGAAAGATCCAGCCAGAACCAAGTCTTGTGAGACTGTCCAAGCTGTTGAATCTGTGGGAATACAGAGAGCCCCTCCTGTTCCCTGCCAAGCTGCTAGAGACTCAGAAGGAGAAAGATGCCACTGGTGAGATTGATCCTGCTGCAGAGCTGCCTGTAATCTCTAGTGTGACTGCCTCTGAGAGCGCCCCGGTGAGCGAGACACCCAAGGGAGGATACTGGCATGGATACAAGTGTGGGGCCCCTCTGTGAGGACAGGTCTTGTGAATTTACCTGCTACGTGGGAGTGGCTGCTAAGTTCTAAAGGGAGAAGTACTTTGGGAAAGGTAGCGATACCTGGGGTATTAGAGCTCTGGGGAAGGGACATTCTATTTGAACTGAACTGTGTGGTTATTAACCCCTTCCAGAGGATTGGGCCTTTGATAATAAAAAGGACTGTGTTGGAGAAACAGTTAGGTACCTAATAGTGAGTTAGGTAGTGTCCCACGTGTCCCCAGTGCAGGAGTGTATTGTGTATTAGATTGTCCAAGTTCTTTCACTACTGTTTCATATAAAGTTAATATCTATTGCAAACTGTGTGTTTTATTTGTCCTAGTTCCCTGAGGTGTGTTCCTCAGTGTTCCCGAGGTGGAGGCACTGCGCTGTAAATCCCAGTTCCCAGTACTTTTCATATGCAAAAGGGACTCAGGGCCCCTGGATTGCCAAGGGTTGATTGTGATTTAAAGAGACAGTAACTAAATTAGAGTATTTACTGTTACTTACCTGGAACCTACAAACTCACCTTTAATGCCTTTGGTCAGAAGGAGCGACCCTTTCGCCCTTGTCTGCGCCAGATGCATCAATAAATGTGGCTTTATTCATCCTCTGTACCCCAGTGTAATGGGACAACACCCAGTGCAGTTCCTGCAAGAGCCATTAGGTGGCAGTAGAATTTCATATAATGGAAGTGAAGGGGGCACCGCTGCACCCTGTATTTTATCCTTCCCTGCCCCCCCCTTCACAAACAGACTCTTTGTTACTTGTGACACAATTTTATTGGATTCCAGAGAAGCTGTTGCACCTGAGCTTTTAAAACCACCTCTCCGCAGGACGCCAGGAGCAGCCGGGTGGTTATAAAAGGACACATTGAACACACACACATTGTAACTCACACATTGTAGCCCACGGGAAGTCACACTGCTCCATAGATTTAATATACAAAAATATATATATATATATCACCTGCAGAAGATAAACACCAGGGTGGGGAGGATGGTGGGTGTAAAGTCTCTGCTGATTCTCCATCTGGAAATTCCCCAGGGTTCAATTTGTGACTGTGCAAATAGCGCCTCCTGCAGGATTGGTGGTGATAATCTTGGCACTGGGCAGAAGAGAGGCCAACAGTGCCGCGAAAGGGAATGGGTTAATAAAGGGCAAATATTTGTCTCTATAGAAAGACAAGGCCTGGGAAGAACCTGCTCCGCCCCATGTCCATTCCTGCCCCTCCTCTCCTGGGTAAGTAAATCCAATCTCCCCCAGTACTTACCCAGGTACAGAGCTCTGATTCTCTATGTGCTCTATACATGGGTAAGTACTGGGGGTGGTTGGATTAATTTACTCAGGGGGAGGTTTCTGTCTGACCATGGGAAAGAGAACAGCCCAGGAGCAGGAAGTACAGAGAATCAGAGCTCTGTACCTGGGTAAGTACTGGGGGAGATTGGATTCACTTACCCAGGGGAGGTTCCTGTCTGACCATGGGAAAGAGAACAGCCCAGGAGCAGGAAGTACAGAGAATCAGAGCTCTGTACCTGGGTAAGTACTGGGGGAGATTGGATTCACTTACCCAGGGGGAGGTTCCTGTCTGACCATGGGAAAGAGAACAGCCCAGGAGCAGGAAGTACAGAGAATCAGAGCTCTGTACCTGGGTAAGTACTGGGGGAGATTGGATTCACTTACCCAGGGGGAGGTTCCTGTCTGACCATGGGAAAGAGAACAGCCCAGGAGAAGGAAGTACAGAGAATCAGAGCTCTGTATCTGGGTAAGTACTGGGGGAGATTCACTTACCCAGGGGGAGGTTCCTGTCTGACCATGGGAAAGAGAACAGCCCAGGAGCAGGAAGTACAGAGAATCAGAGCTCTGTACCTGGGTAAGTACTGGGGAGATTGGATTCACTTACCCAGGGGGAGGTTCCTGTCTGACCATGGGAAAGAGAACAGCCCAGGAGCAGGAAGTACAGAGAATCAGAGCTCTGTACCTGGGTAAGTACTGGGGGAGATTGGATTCACTTACCCAGGGGGAGGTTCCTGTCTGACCATGGGAAAGAGAACAGCCCAGGAACAGGAAGTACAGAGCATGAGAGCTTTGTGCCTGGCTAAGTACTGAGGTTAGACTGCAGACAGGCACAAGTTCTAGCCAAGATGACTTCTCATTGATGTTGGGTGTTACAGTTAAACAACAGAAGGGAAGGGGAAGTCAGTTCCCTGGTGATTTGCACTATGAATGTAGAAAACACGACGCAGACAAGTGGATTGGATTCCCCTTTGGAACATCCAATGACTAAAGTCCAATAGAGATAATGTGGTTCTGCTGGTTATTCAGATCGTCTCCCCGGCCCTGAGATCCAGTGGAAGTGGTTCTGGACCCCTCAAATCTCCAGTCAGGGATTCCCTGTTCTCAGAACATTCCTGCTGCCGATCAATTGGGTCTTACTCTGCTGCTTCTGAGGAGGTGGGAGCCAATCAGAGTCAGAGGGAATGTGTGGCCCCCACCAGTATCACATGTGGGGTCCCCCTAGTTGTAGAAGACCTCGTCCTCAGACAGGGAGCTGCTGTCCACGTAGTGCAGGGAGTTGTTGAGTCGGGGTTTGAAGGATTCCGGAAGGGCTTCCCCCTCTCCTGCTGCTGCTGCTCTGGAATTGTCGGAGCTGCTGCTCATTGTCCCGCAGGGAAACACAGGCTGGTGAGTCACATCCCAACTCTCCATGGGCAGTAAGTGCTGGGGGGCCGCTGATAAGGACACGGCTGAGGAGTAAGAGAGGCTCCCCCCCAGATCTGATCCGCAGGGGACGTAACTCAGAAGCCTCCCCTGCAGGTACAGACTCTCCAGGTCTGAATGGGAAGAAACATAAACATGTGATCAGGGGCGGGGCCAGTGCTATGAAATGCCCCACCCATTTACACCCCGAAAAACTTCTGGGAAGCAAAGTACTTGACTATATTACAGGTTCTACCTTTGGCCTTGGTTACGCTGGAGTTTTCTATTAAAGACCCGAAATATACTCAGCCCAGTGGTGTAATGAGATGTTTGTGGGCCCCACAGCAAAATAATTTTAGGGCCCCCAACATATCCAGATGTTGTGGTTTACCAATTTATATTGAAATTGCTCATTAATTAGGGCCTCTTGGGGCCCCCCCTATACCTCCTCTGTAGTTACACACTGGGCTCAGCCAATCACAGCAATGTAGGGATCCACCCACGCAGAACCCTGGCCTACGGGAATGCAGATGTAACGGGGTGGCAGCCTTTATATTGGATTAGGGATCCCCAATATGGTGCAGGCCCCTCACACAGATGCTGTATGACCCCCTCAAACCCGCTGCCAGACTCTCCCCACCCCCATTTAGTGTGTCAGCAACTCCCAGCAGCCCCGGGAGTTGTATTTACCTTGCAGCTGGGGCACTTCTTGTGAGCCCAACCCAAAATGCATTTCTTCTTCATCCAGAGAGGACCAGGCGCTGAGTGTGGCTTCTGTGATAGCGAATTGTTCGGCGACCCCTGAGTATAAGGAACGACAATCAGAAGCTGCTATAGGGGGGCCGCAGCCTGGGGGGGTACAACTGCAATGGAACTGCCTGGAGACAAACTGTCAGTTGGTTGTACCAGGGGCAGTTAGTGTAAAAGTACCAGATTTCTGTCCCACCCAGACCTTTATACACTGGGGGAGGGGAGGCAGTGGAACATGGGGTGCATACGGGGCAAATCCCAATTTCACTTCTATTCCCTGTAGGGGTCTGGTGAGTGTAACAAGGGGTAACAGCAGCAAAAGTGATGAGCAGGTGGGGGGCAGGATGGAATGGGTTAATGGTGAGCAGAGCTCTGTCATTGGAGGGTAAAGCTAAATCTCTTGAAGACTCTCCAATCCCACTGCTCCACTCAGTATTCTATGGAGAAGCTCCACCTAAACATTAGATGAGTTGCAGGGCACAGAATTCTTTCTGATCACCAGTCGTTGGGCAGGAAGTTCAATATAACGGGGACTGAAATGGTTGAAGTAAGTAGACGGGGACATTTCCTGGGGACGGTTTTCCTGTTCCTTCACATGGCGCCCACGGGCTCATCCCCTGTCACGTGACATCAATTACCAAACAATCAATACATTTGGCTCCCCCCTCCATGTTATTGACTGTCTGTGTATTAGCTATGCAACTTGTGTTGCAGTTTTTAAAATGTACTCGGATGAGGAGGTACAAGAATCCGTTGGATAAACCATTGGCTTTCTGTGCAGGCGAGGTCTGTGTATATTAACTCCTGGGCTGTATTAGTGAATGAGGCTCTAACTTAATTACTATCCCTTTAAGGGAAAAGCTCCTAAACTCCCCAACGTTCTGACTTCACCCACTTCAACTGGAATTATTGACGTTTCTTGACGTTGTTCTTATGTCCTTCTCTCTTTATACTTGGGAACGTTTCTCTTACACATTGGGGGTCATTTATTAACACTGGGCAAATTTGCCCAAGGGCAGTAACCCGTGGCAACCAATAACATTTTCATTGTTCTACTTGTAGCTGAGTTTAAAAAGCTAATCACTGATTGGTTGCTATTTGCCCAGTGTTGATAAATGAGCCCCATTGTCTTGTGTTGCAGAATTGTCTGCTACTGTTTAGTCTCAGGAATAAGTTGGCCTTTACTCTATGGTTAGTGGGGGCCAGTGATCTGCAGCTAGAGTTGCCCCCTGGCTGCTAAAAATGATGGCTGATCCCAATGTTATTAATAGGGAATAAAGATAAATATATAGGAAGGTCAGTGATCCCAATGTTATTAATAGGGAATAAAGATAAATATATAGGAAGGTAAGTGATCCCAATGTTATTAATAGGGAATAAAGATAAATATATAGGAAGGTCAGTGATCCCAATGTTATTAATAGGGAATAAATATAAATATATAGGAAGGTAAGTGATCCCAATGTTATTAATAGGGAATAAAGATAAATATATAGGAAGGTCAGTGATCCCAATGTTATTAATAGGGAATAAATATAAATATATAGGAAGGCCAGTGATCCCAATGTTATTAATAGGGAATAAAGATAAATATATAGGAAGGTAAGTGATCCCAATGTTATTAATAGGGAATAAAGATAAATATATAGGAAGGTCAGTGATCCCAATGTTATTAATAGGGAATAAAGATATATATATAGGAAGGTCAGTGATCCCAATGTTATTAATAGGGAATAAAGATAAATATATAGGAAGGTCAGTGATCCCAATGTTATTAATAGGGAATAAAGATAAATATATAGGAAGGTCAGTGATCCCAATGTTATTAATAGGGAATAAAGATAAATATATAGGAAGGTAAGTGATCCCAATGTTATTAATAGGGAATAAAGATAAATATATAGGAAGGTCAGTGATCCAAATGTTATTAATAGGGAATAAAGATAAATATATAGGAAGGTCAGTGATCCAAATGTTATTAATAGGGAATAAAGATAAATATATAGGAAGGTCAGTGATCCCAATGTTATTAATAGGGAATAAAGATAAATATATAGGAAGGCCGGTATTTTTTTTCCAGAAAAGGTGGCAGTCCTATCGACAGGGTGTTACAGTTCTGCTGGTATTCTCTCCCTACTATATTGCTACTGTAAGTCTATGATTTTCTCTTTTCCTGGGAACAAAAGTCCTGAAACAGGGCCTGTCCTCGGGGACCTAAACAAGGTGAAACTGATAAAACAAGAGCCAAATTGTGAGGGTCCAACAGCGCAGCCCAGTGGCCACAATACAGAACTGCAGGGTTAGTGTTGGGATGGACTCATGCCGCTGTCACTGAGCAACAGCATGAGTTCTCCCATTCATTTCTCAGCCCTCAGAGAAACAGTAACTGACACTGGGGAAGCAGATTTAGCAAATATGGGAGTCAGTTTGGGGTTATTATATTCCTGGAGCAGTCCCTCCTCCTTCCCCATCTCTCCATCCCAACCCAGAGCTGTACCTGCTGCAAATCTTGCTTCCTTCAGCTCATCCGTCAGGTCTGAATAACGCTCATCATCAGTGATTGAGGGGTCCCAGCTTGTTTGGGGGGCACTCCAGCCTTTCCACTCTATGAGGTGGGCGACCCTCCCGCGAGCCATGGCTGTTGGTTTTGTGATACGGTCCTTGATTGTTTGCACCAAACCTTGAACAAAGCGACAGAAAACCCCTTTGTACATTTCATGTTTATCATCCTACAGCTGCATATTCATTATTTACTATGAGCAAATGTAATGGGCTGTTCCTGCTGAATTGTGCTTAGTACAGAGGAATACCTATGTGTCATAGTTTTATGGGATCTCTCTGTACAGACTATGAGTAAACTTAGGGGACTGTTCCTGCTGAATTGTGCTTAGTACAGGGAATACCTATGCTGCCATAGTTTTATGGGATCTCTCTGTACAGACTATGAGCAAACTTAGGGACTGTTCCTGCTGAATTGTGCTTAGTACAGGGAATACCTATGTGCCATAGTTTTATGGGATCTCTCTGTACAGACTATGAGCAAACTTAGGGGACTGTTCCTGCTGAATTGTGCTTAGTACAGGGAATACCTATGCTGCCATAGTTTTATGGGATCTCTCTGTACAGACTATGAGCAAACTTAGGGACTGTTCCTGCTGAATTGTGCTTAGTACAGGGAATACCTATGCTGCCATGAGCAAATAATGTAATGAATCAATACTCAACTGTGTGACATCACAGTTCATTGGCCAGTGTCCTTGTTGGAGCCTCAGGGGCGGGGCAGCAGTGGGAGTGGCTTAGACATGATTAACAATAAAATGAGGATAAAATGGGAGAATTAGGTGCAGGTTATGTTTCTTTCGGGAGCAGACGCTGTTTCGCTCAGAGACATAAGTTTAATTCTATCAAGTCAGGCAGGAACAGCGGCTGCTCAGTAGAAATGGAATCACTACGACACATTCAGCAGGAACAGCCCAAAAATAACCTCCAGCACCCCCAGAAATGATGGATCTGAGATTCAGTTCCAGCCAGGCAGTTGCCACAGTAACACGGACCCTGTAAATCTCTAGATCACAGGTAATTGCAGCCCAGTCTGTTCCTGCCCAACTCTTCCTGTGTCATCAAAGGGCTCCCCAAAAACTGCCATGCGCCCCTGACAGCTAGTGTAGTGATCAGGGTATCCAAGCTGCAACCTCCCGAGCTGTTGTTGAACCACAACTCCCATGATTTCTATGTTGTGTCTGTGTATATAAATCTCTACTTCCCTACAAGTCTGGTTGCTAGGGTAAATTACCTTAGCAATGAGTAAGCAGGTTTACTTGCCCTGAGGGAGTCCTTGTAACTTGGGGTAACTGACTGAATGCGCCCAGGCATCTGTTCCATGAGAAATCTATGTAGGCACTGACTCTGGACCCCAATCAAGTCAAAGTCACATGTCCCCAAAGAGCCAATCACACGCTCCCACATACCTGTAAGTGATGAGGTGGCGAGTTCTGTGATGTCGTAATTTCTGCCGTTTTCCTTGGAGTCGCACATAAACCCATTGGGAGGCTTGAAGCATTTCTGTGGGACGAGACAGATCAGAACCATTAAATCTAATCTCTGCAATAACTGCCCCAATTCCATTCACTAAATATTGGTGGGAGATTGGATTAATTTACCCAGGGGGAGGTTCCTGTCTGACCATGGGAAAGAGAACAGCCCAGGAGCAGGAAGTACAGAGAATCAGAGCTCTGTACCTGGGTAAGTACTGGGGGAGATTGGATTCACTTACCCAGGGGAGGTTCCTGTCTGACCATGGGAAAGAGAACAGCCCAGGAGCAGGAAGTACAGAGAATCAGAGCTCTGTACCTGGGTAAGTACTGGGGGAGATTGGATTCACTTACCCAGGGGGAGGTTCCTGTCTGACCATGGGAAAGAGAACAGCCCAGGAGCAGGAAGTACAGAGAATCAGAACTCTGTACCTGGGTAAGTACTGGGGGAGATTGGATTCACTTACCCAGGGGGAGGTTCCTGTCTGACCATGGGAAAGAGAACAGCCCAGGAGCAGGAAGTACAGACAATCAGAGCTCTGTACCTGGGTAAGTACTGGGGGAGATTGGATTCACTTACCCAGGGGGAGGTTCCTGTCTGACCATGGGAAAGAGAGCAGCCCAGGAGCAGGAAGTACAGAGAATCAGAACTCTGTACCTGGGTAAGTACTGGGGGAGATTGGATTCACTTACCCAGGGGGAGGTTCCTGTCTGACCATGGGAAAGAGAACAGCCCAGGAGCAGGAAGTACAGAGAATCAGAGCTCTGTACCTGGGTAAGTACTGGGGGAGATTCACTTACCCAGGGGGAGGTTCCTGTCTGACCATGGGAAAGAGAACAGCCCAGGAGCAGGAAGTACAGAGAATCAGAGCTCTGTACCTGGGTATATTGGTATTGGGTGAGTAGATTTTCTTACCTTCCCCATTTCGTCCTCTTCATCCTCCTCCTCCTCTTCAGGAGTTTCTGTGGGTGCTGGATCCCTTGGGGGCTGGGGGGCTTGTGCAGACACTGGGGGGCTGGCTGACTTGCTGGTGACATTGTTGGACAAGTGAATCTCCTTGTTGCCACTGAAGAAGAACTCTGCAATGGAGGGAGAGTGTGAGTCCCAGTGATTCCCGTTAGTGTGAGGGGAACTAAAGGGGTTGCAGGGGGTCTTTTTATGGTTATTTTTATGGGAGCAGATCCTCTCTGGGGAAGGAGGAACATACAGGGTGCAGGGAGTTTGCATTGCAGAGATGTTACTTCCAGTGTCCCCTAATTGTGTTGCACCAACTCACCCAAATGCCCTAATGCTCTTATGGTCACAACCTGCATCACTGTGACATCATCAGTGATAAGAATTTGTGCTGAAGGTTTCACCTTATTGGGCACCAGAGAGAGAGCAAATACCAAGTTGTATCAGGAGTCAGAAGCAGCAGTGCAGAGAAGAGAAAGGGGCAGACACAATGACAGTTACACAGAACTATAAACCCAGTGAGAATGAGGAATGAATGGATATTGGGAAGTTGTATCAGGAGTCAGAAGCAGCAGTGCAGAGAAAGGGACAGACACAATGACAGTTACACAGAACTATAAACCCAGTGAGAATGAGGAATGAATGGATATTGGGAAGTTGTATCAGGAGTCAGAGGCAGCAGTGCAGAGAAAGGGACAGACACAATGACAGTTACACAGAACTATAAACCCAGTGAGAATGAGGAATGAATGGATATTGGGAAGTTGTATCAGGAGTCAGAGGCAGCAGTGCAGAGAAAGGGACAGACACAATGACAGTTACACAGAACTATAAACCCAGTGAGAATGAGGAATGAATGGATATTGGGAAGTTGTATCAGGAGTCAGAAGCAGCAGTGCAGAGAAAGGGACAGACACAATGACAGTTACACAGAACTATAAACCCAGTGAGAATGAGGAATGAATGGATATTGGGAAGTTGTATCAGGAGTCAGAAGCAGCAGTGCAGAGAAAGGGACAGACACAATGACAGTTACACAGAACTATAAACCCAGTGAGAATGAGGAATGAATGGATATTGGGAAGTTGTATCAGGAGTCAGAAGCAGCAGTGCAGAGAAAGGGACAGACACAATGACAGTTACACAGAACTATAAACCCAGTGAGAATGAGGAATGAATGGATATTGGGAAGTTGTATCAGGAGTCAGAAGCAGCAGTGCAGAGAAGAGAAAGGGACAGACACAATGACAGTTACACAGAACTATAAACCCAGTGAGAATGAGGAATGAATGGATATTGGGAAGTTGTATCAGGAGTCAGAACCAGCAGTGCAGAGAAGAGAAAGGGACAGACACAATGACAGTTACACAGAACTATAAACCCAGTGAGAATGAGGAATGAATGGATATTGGGAAGTTGTATCAGGAGTCAGAAGCAGCAGTGCAGAGAATAAGGAATACATGGATATTGGGAAGGTGCTTTGAATTAGGTTTTTGTATTTTTGGGTTTATATTCCCTTTAATGTCTGACACTTTTTATGGATAAATTGGCCCTTTGTTAGCTCAGAACGTTTCCCACTCTCTCTCTGTCACATGTGACCCCCCCGCTGTATATAAATATCCCAATTGCAGTGCGTGGCCCTCCCTCCCCGGGGCCCCAGGTGAGATATGAAAGAAAATCGTATTTTATTTATAAGACGTAACAGTCACAGTGAGACAGAGGGAAGGTCAGGTATCGGCTCATTCATTGTCGGGGGCTGTATACGGGCCGGGCTCCCGCAGGGGCCACATTATAAGAAGCTTCTCTCACTTTCAGCCACAATTCTGAGTCACATGATCCCCCCAGGTTGTCTTTGTTGGATTTATTCTCAGCCCTATGGCCGCCCGTAGCCTTTCTATTATTTCCATGAAGGTGAAATGTATTTATTATAGATGGAACTGCTGAACTGCCTCCCCCACTCACCCTGGGTGGGAATAAAAATTCATTTTCTTTGTGTCTGTTCCCAGCACTGGCCCTGAGCAACTCAACCAGCACAGGAATTACTAATGTACCTTTATTTAGTGTTTTACAATTTAGAGATTTATAGATGATCAGTCTAGTAACCCACGACAACCAATCAGAGATTTTGATTAAACTTGATCAGTAAATGTAAATAAAGGCTTTATTTGAGCAATATTTTACTTGATCTTGTATTTGGGCCCTCTCCTGTTTTTCTTCCCAATAGGGAGTGGAAATAAAGCAAATAACTGCCAAGAAGAAAAATACAGACCAACTGCAAATTTTCTATTGTACAGCGCTGTGGCATATGTTGGAGCTATATAATTATGTGATAATAATAATTGTACAGTCACTTGATAGAATCAGCAATGCAACTGCCAGCCTAAGGCTTGTATGTATCTGGCGAAAGAGCTTACAATCTATGGAATATCAGAACCTGACTGTCCTTACAGTAAAGAACCCCTTCCTATGCTGATGGTGAAATCTCCTTTCCTCCCCACCAATGAATCACTCATTCCCCTCTCTTGGTAGGGAATCCCATAACCTGACTGTCCTTACAGTAAAGAACCCCTTCCTATGCTGATGGTGAGATCTCCTTTCCTCCCCACCAATGAATCACTCATTCCCCCTCTCTTGGTAGGGAATCCCATAACCTGACTGTCCTTACAGTAAAGAACCCCTTCCTATGCTGATAGTGAGATCTCCTTTCCTCCCCACCAATGAATCAATCATTCCCCCTCTCTTGGTAGGGAATCCCATAACCTGACTGTCCTTACAGTAAAGAACCCCTTCCTATGCTGATGGTGAAATCTCCTTTCCTCCCCACCAATGAATCACTCATTCCCCCTCTCTTGGTAGGGAATCCCATAACTTGACTGTCCTTACAGTAAAGAACCCCTTCCTATGCTGATGGTGAGATCTCCTTTCCTCCCCACCAATGAATCAATCATTCCCCCTCTCTTGGTAGGGAATCCCATAACCTGACTGTCCTTACAGTAAAGAACCCCTTCCTATGCTGATGGTGAAATCTCCTTTCCTCCCCACCAATGAATCACTCATTCCCCCTCTCTTGGTAGGGAATCCCATAACTTGACTGTCCTTACAGTAAAGAACCCCTTCCTATGCTGATGGTGAGATCTCCTTTCCTCCCCACCAATGAATCACTCATTCCCCCTCTCTTGGTAGGGAATCCCATAACCTGACTGTCCTTACAGTAAAGAACACCTTCCTATGCTGATGGTGAGATCTCCTTTCCTCCCCACCAATGAATCACTCATTCCCCCTCTCTGGGTAGGGAATCCCATAACCTGACTGTCCTTACAGTAAAGAACCCCTTCCTATGCTGATGGTGAGATCTCGTTCCCTGCTGTGTAGTTCTAGTGAGTGAGGTGGTGTCTCTAGCAGATATGTAGGTAGGTGCTCTCAGGTGGAAGATACTTATATGGTTTCAGTGCAGACAGTGTTTATTTATAGATGAGTGCGTGGATAGCAGCTGTCTGCTTTCTTCGTACATTTGTTGACTTTTCCGCCAGATTGCGTGTCTCAGTTTCCATGGTAACCATCCAGCTTGTCTTTTGCATCCTCCACCTTGTGTGTTTGTCCTCAGTGTATGAAGGGACTCGGCCTGACACTATCAGAGACACTTAACTAATCTTAACTAAATGTCTCAAAAGGCCTGAAAAGCCTCCGTCTGGTTGTGTCAGGCCGCGCGTTATGTGTCGTTATGTGAGACACAATCATCAGCTCAGTGACTCCCTCTGGTACAAAGGCCCCAACATTTCATGATATGGTGCCCCCGGCAATAACTGACACAATGGTCTCAGCATCATGTGTGACAGTAGTCCCCAAATTTCATGATACAATCACCCCAGGAATATTAAACAGAATAACTACAGCAACATATGGCATCGTCCATCTTGTCCCACTGTCTCCATCTTGTTTATTGTCTCCATCTTCTCCTACTGTCTCCAACTTGTCCTACTGTCTCCATCTTGCCCTACTGTCTCCATCTTGTCCAACTGTTTCCATCTTGCCCTACTGTCTCCATCTTGCCCTACTGTCTCCATCTTCTCCTACTGTCTCCAACTTGTCCTACTGTCTCCATCTTGCCCTACTGTCTCCATCTTGTCCTACTGTCTCCATCTTGTCCAACGTGTTTCCATCTTGCCCTACTGTCTCCATCTTCTCCTACTGTCTCCATCTTGTCCTACTGTCTCCATCTTGTCCAACTGTTTCCATCTTGCCCTACTGTCTCCATCTTGCCCTACTGTCTCCATCTTGCCCTACTGTCTCCATCTTCTCCTACTGTCTCCATCTTGTGCTACTGTTTCCATGTTGCCCTACTGTCTCCATCTTGTCCTACTGTCTCCATCTTGCCCTACTGTCTCCATCTTGCCCTACTGTCTCCACCTTGTCCTACTGTCTCCATCTTGTTCTACTGTCTCCATCTTGCCCTACTGTCTCCATCTTCTCCTACTGTCTCCATCTTGTGCTACTGTTTCCATGTTGCCCTACTGTCTCCATCTTGTCCTACTGCCTCCAACTTGCCATATTGTCTCCATCTTGCCCTACTGTCTCCATCTTGTCCTACTGTTTCCATGTTGCCCTACTGTCTCCATCTTGTCCTACTGTCTCCATCTTGCCCTACTGTCTCCACCTTGTCCTACTGTCTCCATCTTGTTCTACTGTCTCCATCTTGCCCTACTGTCTCCATCTTCTCCTACTGTCTCCATCTTGTGCTACTGTTTCCATGTTGCCCTACTGTCTCCATCTTGTCCTACTGCCTCCAACTTGCCATATTGTCTCCATCTTGCCCTACTGTCTCCATCTTGTCCTACTGTCTCCATCTTGCCTTACTGTCTCCATCTTGCCTTACTGTCTCCATCTTGCCTTACTGTCTCCATCTTGTCCTACTGACTCCACCTTGTCCTACTGTCTCCATCTTGCCCTACTGTCTCCATCTTGTCCTACTGTCTCTGTCTTACCCTACTGTTTCCAACTTGCCATATTGTCTCCATCTTGTCCTACTGTCTCCATCTTGTCCTACTGTCTCCATCTTGTCCTACTGTCTCCATCTTGTCCTACTGTCTCCATGTTTTCCTAATGTCTCCATCTTGCCCGCCTGTCTACATATTGTCCTTCTGACTCTATCTTACCCACGTGCTGTGTTTCCATAGCAACTGCATGGATACTGGGATGGTATTGGATCAGGGGAATAACATGAGGGTAATGTGATAACAGCAACCAATCAGCTGCTGGCAATTACTGGACTTCTGATTGGTTGCTTTGGGTTACTAAGCTAACTTTGCCCTTTAATTATAATACCCCATTATTTTTTTTTCATGTGAGCAAAATAAATAAGGTATAGTTGCCCTGAGGGCTTTTAATTAGGATGCCAACCCTGTGCCAGTGAATAAGCCGGGATGTGCTTGATCCTTCTCACCCACCAGCCAGGGCTTGGGGAGGTGCAGGAGTTTTATTTACCCCTCCATCCCGTGTGCCACCTGATCTGTGCCCCCAGCTATGATCATGTTATCCTAAAAAGGAGGGGAGACCAGTCTCTAGGGTAGTAACCCTTAGCAACAATGCAGCAGCCCTGCTCTGCCCCCATATTAGCTGCCTGGAGACTCTCTGAACTAGAGAACTGGACTATTTAATGGACTTTCTCCAGGAACCTTTAATCCATTCACATTGGCCCCTAAATCTCCACGGCTGATGCCCCAGGAATAAAGCCCCTCTCAGCCCTCCCTGCACCCCATCCTCCAGCCCCCGCAGGCAGACACCCCTTTTCCTGGGAGTTGGGAACAGGGGGATCTTGGCTGCATTGTGCGTCTCTCGGCTGCTAATTAGGGAAATTAATCGCTGCCAGATTTACTGAATAACCAAAACAATTTTAATGAGGCTGAATCTGCCCACGTGATGGCAACCGACGGTACAACTGCACCAACCTGCTGCTCATACTGGGGGGAGGGGTGATCCAATAATCTTCCACCTGAGCAGGTACCTGTGTGTGTGTGTCGTACCTGCACCTGGGATAACTATTCACTGCCTGTCCCTTTCTGCACTGCTGCTTCCGACAACTGAATATAACGAGTTTCCTGCAGTTTTGACTCCAGACTCCATTTACACTTATTTTATTCACCATGTGACCCAGTGATGTCATTAGATTCTGTTGCTTTACACCAGGATTCCCTCCCACTAACAGGACAGGCCGTACCATTAGGGTATTAACAGGGGGGCAATAAGACCTACTCTGAAGTGCTGAGATCCTCAGAGAAATGAGTGTCTTGGGCACAAGGTGCTTTTGACATTCACTATTTTGTTATATTGCCTCCAATAACCTTCCCCTATCATTTGCTTCCCCCCAAAGAAATAACTCCTGCTGCTCTTCATGGGTTCCCCCACCTTCCTTGTACATTAAATGGGATATAGACCTAAAAAAAACATTTTTTCACAAATAAAAATAATTTTAATCAACTTCCCAATAACCAAACAATCCTCATTCTCACTGGGGGTTTTCTCCAGGATCAGTTTGGGCTTCTGCTACTTTGTGTCATGAGTCAGAACCAGAGAGCAGAAAGGGACAGACAGACAGTGACATTTGTACATAACTATAAACCCAGTAAGAATGAGGGTTGGATATTGAGAAGGCTTCTACCTGGACTCCCAGCATGCTCAGCTACCAGCTGGTAACCTTATCAGCAACTCCCATGAGAGCCACAGGTCGCAGGATCTATGGAAGTCTCAAGGCAGATGAGTAAACAAACAGGGCAGGTTCCCCTGGGGCACAGGCTGAAGTGGCACCACCTCTGACTCCCAAAAGGGAATTTGTTGTTGTCTTTATTCTCCTGCTGCTCATTCTTTCCACGGAACAACTGCCCCTTTATATATATTTATCCTGAATTCTAGGGCTCCTGCTTGTTCCTTATTGGTCGGTTCACACATTCCGTGTTTATCTCTCGGAGTTGGAAATGTGACTCCTAGATTATCATTTGGAAATGCCCCCTGTCAAGGTTAAATGGTTCAACTCCTCGCAGTCTGTGGAGCAATCGGAATTTCATGGTGGGGGGAAGTAAAACAAATAATTCAATAGTAAATCACACCAACTGCAAGAAATCTTGGTGTATCTATACCTACACCATACTCTGGCCTGGACTGCCACTAAAGAGGTGTCTTCTCACTAAAGGGATGGACCTTGGCTGACCAAAATGGGGCCCCATATATAAGAATATAATTGGCCAAATCCAGCTACACCCTACATGGAGGCAAGATGGAGACAGTAGGGCAAGATGGAGACAGTAGGACAAGATTGAGACAGTAGGACGAGATGGAGACAGTAGGACAAGATAGAGACAGTAGCGCAAGATGGAGACAGTAGGACAAGATGGAGACAGTAGGGTAAGATGGAGACAGTAGGACAAGATGGAGACAGTAGGGCAAGATGGAGACAGTAGGACAAGATAAAGACAGCAGGGCAAGAGGGAGACAGTAGGGCAAGATGAAGACAGTAGGGCAAGATGGAGACAGTAGGTCAAGAGGGAGAAAGTAGGGCAAGAGGGAGACAATAGAGTAAGAGTGAGACAGTAGGGCAAGATGGAGAAAGTAGGGTAAGATGGAGACAGTGAAGCAAAATGGAGACAGTAGGGCAAGATGGAGAAAGTAGGAGAAGGTGGAGAACAAGATGGACACAGTAGGACATGATGGAGACAGTAGGGCAAGATGGAGATAGTAGGACAAGATGGAGACAGTAGGGCAAGATGGAGACAGTAGGGCAAGATGGAAACAGTAGGGTAAGAGGGAGACAGTAGGGCAAGATGGAGACAGTAGGGCAAGATGAAGACAGTAGGGCAAGATGAAGACAGTAGGACAAGATGGAGACAGTAGGACAAGATTGAGACAGTAGGTCAAGAGGGAGAAAGTAGGGCAAGAGGGAGACAATAGGTTTAGAGTGAGACAGTAGGGCAAGATGGAGAAAGTAGGGCAAGATGGAGACAGTGAAGCAAAATGGAGACAGTAGGGCAAGATGGAAACAGTAGGGTAAGAGGGAGACAGTAGGGCAAGATGGAGACAGTAGGGCAAGATGAAGAGAGTAGGACAAGATGGAGAAAGTAGGAGAAGGTGGAGACAGTAGGGCAAGATGGAAACAGTAGAGAAAGAGTGAGACAGTAGGGCAGAATGGAGACAGTAGGGCAAGATGGAGAAAGTAGGACAAGATGTAGACAGTAGGGCAAGATGGAAACACAAGGGCAAGATGGAGAAAGTAGGAGAAGGTGGAGAACAAGATGGAGACAGAAGGACACGATGGAGACAGTAGGGCAAATGGAAACAATAGGGCAAAATAGAGACAGTAAAGAAAGGTTGAGACATTAGGGCAAGATGGAAACATAAGGGAGAGATGGAAACAATAGGGCAAGATGGAGACAGTAGATCAAAATGGAGACAGCAGGACAAGATGGAGACAGTAGGACAAGATGGAGACAGTAGGACAAGATGGAGACAGTAGGACAAGGTGGAGACAGTAGACAAAGATTGAGACATTAGGACAAGATGGAGACAGTAGGACAATATAGAGACAGTAAGACAAGATGGAGACAGTAAGACAAGATGGAGACAGTAGGACAAGATGGAGACAGTAAGACAAGATGGAGACAGTAGGACAAGATGGAGACAGTAGACAAAGATTGAGACATTAGGACAAGATGGAGACAGTAGGACAATATAGAGACAGTAAGACAAGATGGAGACAGTAAGACAAGATGGAGACAGTAGGACAAGATGGAGACAGTAAGACAAGATGGAGACAGTAGGGCAAGATGGAGACAGTAGGGCAAGATGGAGACAGTAGGACAATATAGAGACAGTAAGAAAAGATGGAGACAGTAGGACAAGATGGAGACAGTAGGGTTGATCTTGCAGAGAGGCGCCAACTGCTCAGATGAATTTTATGGAATTAAAAGGGCAGTTCACCTCCAAAATAACTTTTTGCATAATATACTTTAGAGATCAATGTGATTAACCTTTACTGAATTCTGACTACTTTCCCTTTCTATTCTTAGACAGCAAAATGGCATCTGGTTGCCTGGCTCAGATCAGTATGCAAACCAACACCTGGTTGCTAGGGCCCATGTGACCTCAGCAACCGGATAAAAGATGAAGTTTCAGGCTACATAGCTGAGGAACCTACTGTCAATTCTAAAGCCAGAGAGGAAAACGGAAATTCAGACCAAGTGCAAATTATCATAGAAATCCTTTTAGTGACACCCACTGTAGAATCGACCTGATGGATTTCTCTTTGGTCTATGTCACATATTCCCTTCCCTTTTTGTTTTGTTTCCAATCAGACCTGAGCTCCCCCCCTGCGCTGGGAATCTAATAGGGAAATTGTATCCGGGTGGGATCCAGGAGTCGTTGGCTCAAACACACAATCACCATCATTATCATTATAATTAATGAAGTGTTATCACTTGCTGATGTCTATATGAATGACCCCTAGGGTGGAAACAGCGCCCCCTGCATTCAAACTATGGTGCTGCCCTCTCCCCTCTATTTCACCCACATTATAAAGTTTGCACCCAGGTTAAACCAGCGGCAGGTTAGAGCAGGGCTGGCCAAAAGGTGGGATGTACCATTAGACCGTTAGCTGGGGATCAGTAGATCTCAAGACACTGTCCACAAACACTTTGTCTAAATCATCCTCCTGTTTCATTCTTTTTATTCAGATATTTATTATGTGTTGAGGTCACATAAGGAATAGTTGTTTGCTAAATATAATAACAATATACATGTTCCCATGAATCTGTATTTAATTATGTTTCCCCATGGAACAGAATTCTATATATGATACATCATTGGATACACTGAGCATAAGCTCTGGGGGCAACACTGAGCCCACTGCCGGGCATGGCAGCACCAATGGAATTGTTTAAAGGGCCAGAGACGAGAAGGTCACGGAGCTGCCATTCACTTACATGGGAAACAAGGACAATCCCCCAAGATGTGTTTGTGTCATGGTGCCTCACTTCCGTTGCCATGACAACAAGGTCTGCGCCACGCCGGGCACCTTCATCTTCGATAGCAACAATCACTGCCCCCCCAGGCTACTTGCAGCACCTTCCTAAGTGTAAGGGATCCATAGCAATCGCCTTCCTCTGTGCTACTTGTTGCAGCAGTCAGAACACCCAGTGCACCGTATGTTGTGCAAAACTTTACTGGCGGCCGTGGAACCCACAGCGATTCTGTCGCACAAAGAGACACCGTTTTAGTTGCTTACGTCATTTTCCTCTGAAATTAACAGCAGAACCGGATCGCAGGGGAACGGGGCGTCAGTTCAGATGGTGCTGCTTTATAGTGACCCACAATTAGATCTCAACCTGCTGGGCAGCAGTGAACCCCCTTACCTTGGGTGTAACCCCTGCAGATCCAATTGTGCCTTTTCCTTCAATTCCAGGCCCAGTGCCCCCCAGTAACCCCTTATCACCCATAACCGCAGAGCCAGTGGGCGCTCTGTTTGACCCATGTCTGTGCCACCTGTGAATATTATTATTATTATTAACATGTATTTATATAGCGCCAACATATTGCGTAGCACTGTCATATGCCCCATTTTCAGAGTTGGGGGGGGTCAGAACCCAAAGTGGCACCGTGTTTACATCACACCCCCAGGTAAAGAAGACAAGGACTTACCTTTGGAGATACAAGATCCCATAACGAAGGGCAGGCAGCCCTGTGCCATCCAAATCCTCTCGGAGACTGATCCCCCCGTCGCCTCTGTTTGGTTTTGTTTCCCCTTTACAGACCTTCCCGAGCCTCTCTGTTGCCCACCATTGCTACTGTGACATTGGGGGTCTCAGCAGTCCCAGCTTGCAGTGCACAGTGCAAGGTTTGTGTCCCCTGGCAGTGGTTGGCACTGGAGTGGCAGATAGACATGGCAGTGAGTGGGGGTGACAGGGGGGCTCTGCATACGTCTGTCTCAGTCTTTGGATTGTACTGGGAATAATGGGAAGGGGGGGACACGAGTGGTCACGTTGGATGTGGCTGTTGCTCAGAGACTCTCAGACTGTCTGTGCTGTGACACCACCCCTTCTCATTCTGCCTCCTGTCTCTGGGAGGTGTCTCGCACAAACTGGCAGCGTCTCTCTCTGACAAGCCCCTTTGCTTTCCCTTTTATTCCTGTAGGTGAAGCAGCTGTTGCTCTGGGATGGGTGGGGGTTAACCCTGACACTGCTGGATTGGTGGGGGTTAACCCTGACCCTGCTGGGCTGGGATTCTGCTTTGGATTCAGCAACAGCCTTGGCGTCTCTATGTGATGGAGGGCCCTGCAACCTCTTCCCTTTATCCTCTGGGCACTTTTCTCTGGAATTGAGACCATTCTGGGGGGTGGGCGGCACAGGTTTATTTACAGGTGGAAATTGCCCCTATAATTGATGAAGAGGAGCAGCGCTGAGAGTCAGGGGCCCCAAAACAGAAACAAATCAGGTTGCTTAGATCTTTATTTAAACTACAACTCCCAGCATCCCCTTTCACAGGTTGGTGGGAATTATACAGGTTTGGGACTTGTTACCCAGAATACTCTGCGGTTTTCTGTATAATGGATCTTTACCTCATTTGTATCTTCATGCCTTAAAGAGATACTGACATCAGACATTAACAACTAATTACAAAAACAGACCTATCAATGAAAAACGATCAAAATAAATAAACGTTTAATGGACATTAATATTTTGAAGAATTATTTTTTAGTGTCAGTATCACTTTACAGCTACTAGAAAATAATATAACTATTAAATCAACCCAATAGGCTGGTTTTCCTTCCAATAAGGATTAATTATATCTTAGTTGGGATGAGAAAAAGGAAAAATGGAGAATAAAATGGAGTCTATGGCAGATGGCATTTCCATAATTTGGAGCTTTCTGGGGGTAACGGGAATTCAGGAGTCACTGTGAATGATTAATTAATTCTTATTTACTTTTCTCTTGTTTCTGTTGATTGGCGTTTAACATATGAGCTACTTTGCATATTTTGCTGATAACCCCGCCCCTTTGGAGTGAAGGATAAATTCAATGATTAAACAAACTATGTACAAATTCCACCTGATTAAGTTCTCATTAGTTAACTGTGATTTTATTGACCTGATCTGGGATCAATACTTGCCCTTTAATTAAGGACCTTGTAACTCCTGAGACATTTTATTCATCTGTGTTGTCTCCAGCTGGAATTAAAGGGACACTGCTTACTCAATAATGACCGATTTATTGGACTTAAACACGGTGTAAAGATCTGTGTGATACTGTGTGATAGTTGTATAGGGAAGTTGTATCAGGAGTCAGAAGCAGCAGTGCAGAGAAAGGGACAGACACAATGACAGTTACACAGAACTATAAACCCAGTGAGAATGAGGAATGAATGGATATTGGGAAGTTGTATCAGGAGTCAGAGGCAGCAGTGCAGAGAAAGGGACAGACACAATGACAGTTACACAGAACTATAAACCCAGTGAGAATGAGGAGTGAATGGATATTGGGAAGTTGTATCAGGAGTCAGAGGCAGCAGTGCAGAGAAGAGAAAGGGACAGACACAATGACAGTTACACAGAACTATAAACCCAGTGAGAATGAGGAATGAATGGATAATTATAGGAGGAGTGGTTTGTAGACAATGATGACATCACTCCTGACATTAAGCCCCACCCCTATAATCACCAATATGGCGGCTCTCACAGCAATCAAAGAAGCAAAGAGAAAGTTGACACCTCTTTATTTCTTTTATTAAAAGTAAAGGAGTGGCGTTACTGATACAGGGAAGAGCCCCGGGGCCTGAGTCTCATTGAATCATTGATAAAGATCTTTCCCTTTAATTCCCTTCCATCTTGCCGTCTCTCTGGCTACAGAATGGTACAATTGGGCATCTGGCCACGGAGGGGCTTAATAAATGGGCCAAGACTTCAGCAGGGGCAGTGCTGGGCAAGCCTTCGATTTATGTGATGCATTCGGGCAGTTTCGGGCAGAGAGTTACAGTAGCACAGTGTTAGTACATAGGGTTCTGGCAGGAACAGCCCTGGGAATTGCTGCAACAAACTCTTTATTAGTCTGTGCGATATTCCCAAGGAATCCTGGGCTCGGCTGAGAAGTGTGGCTGGTGGCCAAGTCCTGATGGTCGGAAAAGGGCTTCCAAGTTGGCTACGGCCCTTTAACCCCCTCCTTGCCACTCAAGCATTTGTGAGGTTATGTTGGAATTATCCCAAGGGATCATGGGATTGGTCAGTGACAGTCAGAACCGGTAGTGCACTGTATGGGGATGCCATGTCCGGCAGTGCACTAGTCACTATTCTGGGCTCATTTCCAAACACAAGTGCAAAGTCAGGTGCAAAGTCAAGTGCAAAGTCAAGTGCTTGTGCCCAAACCCACTGTCTCTGCCCTGAGGTTCCCTGTGTTGCACCTACTGAACTGCACATGGGTGCTGCACCCCTCCTTGTGCCAGGGGACCCCATTCATGTGCAATTCACCAGCACCAGTTTGTCCCGGCAATGAGGAAACTGCCACAAGGGGAGGGGCAAATGCTGCATTTAGGGGTGTTACTTGTGTGGGGACCACCCCCAACCCACTGGCCCCAAGTGGAATTGTGGGACATTTGTAGGAGTAGTGGGAGCAGGTTCTTTGCACCAAATTAACGATTAACCAGCACCTTAGTGATAAAGGTATCACTGTGTTCAGCTTAGTTTCATCCAGAATCTATAGGGACTGCAGCACCCCCAAACGATAATATTTAAATATTATATTTTTAATGCAGTCTCTATGGATTATTTACACTGCACCCCCTGTAGTTCCACCACTGGTGCATTGTGGCTAAAAACATGGCGCAGATGTATCACTTTTACACAAACTTAGTAAATGAGCCCCGAAATCCTCTGTCTCTGCCCAGCAGTTTCCATCTGTCTCCATGCAGCAGTTTCTATATGTCTGTCTCTATCCCCAGCAGTCTCTATGTCTCTATCCAGCAGTCTGTACCTCTGAATATCCAGCAGTCTCTACCTGTCTCTATCCAGCAGTCTCTATCCAGCAGTCTCTATCTCTATCCAGCAGTCTATATCCAGCAGTCTCTATCCATCAGTCTCTATCTCTATCCAGCAGTCTCTATCCAGCAGTCTCTATCCAGCAGTCTCTATCTCTATCCAGCAGTCTCTATCCAGCAGTCTCTATCCAGCAGTCTCTATCCAGCAGTCTCTATCTCTATCCAGCAGTCTCTATATGTCTGTCTCTATCCAGCAGTCTCCATGCAGCAGTTTCTATATGTCTGTCTCTATCCCCAGCAGTCTCTATGTCTCTATCCAGCAGTCTGTACCTCTGAATATCCAGCAGTCTCTACCTGTCTCTATCCAGCAGTCTCTATCCAGCAGTCTCTATCTCTATCAAGCAGTCTATATCCAGCAGTCTCTATCCAGCAGTCTCTACCTGTCTCTATCCAGCAGTCTCTATCCATCAGTCTCTATCTCTATCCAGCAGTCTATATCCAGCAGTCTCTATCCAGCAGTCTCTATCTCTATCCAGCAGTCTCTATATGTCTGTCTCTATCCAGCAGTCTCTATATGTCTGTCTCTATCCAGCAGTCTCTATCACACGCTGTCTTTCCTAGGACACAACTTTAAGGTTAATCCTGTGTCTGTATGTGTAACAGTCTCTCTCTGTACAGAGCAGTCTCATACACTTGTTCCTTTCAGCAGCTCCTGTGTCAGCACTTTGTGTTCCTGGGAACGATCCCTTTTTTGGTGAAGTCAATGTTGACCTTGGGCAAAGTCACTTTATCCTCACGTCCCCCCTGTGCCACTTTGCCAGGACACCCCCATATCTGCCGTGTGATTAACCCATACAGTGCCGGCTGCAGCAGGAGCTAAACGAAACAACCTGTGGTCTTTAGCTGAGAGTTGCAGTTCAGCAGCAGCTGGAGTCTCTCACGTCTCGTATCAATATGGCCACTAGAGGTCACTGTTTTGCCAGTGATGCACCAAACAGACTGTGATGAAATAGCGCCCCCTGTGGACAAATGATTAGGACAAATGGCAGAATTTAGTTTTTTTACTCTAAAAATTTGATGATCTGAGAACTTGCTCTTTGCACCTCAGTATTGCGGCCACCAGAGGGCCCCTCCATTCTTCTTTTGCACCCGCTGCTCCCCTCAAGGTCATTGATGTGCAGAGCAAAGAGGAGCAGCCAATGGGACTCAATTCCACCTTCCACCGATTCTACCCACAATGCTGCAGCTTTCTCCACATTCTACAGAGTAACATAGTAACAGTGTAAACCAGTGAAAAAAACACAGTAACACAGTAATAGTGTAACTTAGTAACATAGTAACACAGTAACATAGTGACATAGTAACATAGTAATAGAGTAACACAGTAACATAGTAACACAGTAATATAGTAAAACAGTAACATAGTAATACAGTAACACAGTAATATAGTAACACAGTAACACAGTAATATAGTAACACAGTAACATAGGAAGTTAATTAAAAAAGACACACGTCCATCACGGCATATGGCACATTGTATATATCTATATCTATATAGATTCTACCACTAGCCTGATATGTAGCCAATCCAAATAGTCTAATACAGGGGTAACACAGTAACATAGTAACACAGTAACATAGTAAGTAAGGTTGAAAAAATACACACATCCATCGAGTTCAACCTTTTTTTTTTTCTTTTTTTTTAAACCGGCCTAACTGTCAGTTGATCCAGAGGAAGGCAAAAAACCCATCTGAAGCCTCTCCGATTTGTCTCAGAGGGGGAAAAATTCCTTCTTGACTCCAAAATGTCAATGGGACCAGTCCCTGGATCATCTTGTACTATAAATAAATGTTACTAATAAAACTATGAGCTGTTTTGAGGGTCAGACATTTGTATTTGTTGCTGCTGTTACACTGAGCCAGTGCTGCCCCGTGAGGACACTGAGTGGAACTGCAGTTGGACAGACATTAGACCTCAGGTATCAGTGAGAGGTGCAGGTGCATCAGAAATGCCCTCATGTTGGGCAGGTTGGTATCTGCTCACTGGTAAAGATATTTTCTCATTATATGACCCAGAGCTCAGCCATGCGGAAGTGGCAACGCCCGGCTCCTCGAGCAGCGACTGAATATTTACTTAGAATTAGTGTCAGGGACAGACAGGGATCAGCCGAGAGTTGCAGCACCTGTGGGAGGAGCCACTGATAATCCCACCAATCAGCTGATTGGCTCTTTATTGTCTGGGAACCCAACAAACTAAAAGCCTGAAATGACAGGATCAAGGGAATCCAAGCAGGGAGTTGGAGGATTTGGGGTTTGGCAATTCATGGTTTGTGGGAGTTGTAGTTTCACAAGAGCTAAATAAATCTGCATTCCTAGTGTTGTACAGATCTGACACTGTTGTCTGTGGGGCACAAGATAATTAGTTTGCAATTAGTGACCTGTAGGTTGATCACCAGTTGGGTTTGGCTTGAAATTTGACCAATCATTGTGGGTTACGGTTGGGAGGGGCTCAGACTGGGGACGTGGCCCCTCCACTGCTCCCAAATATTCCCTGTCTGGGAACAAGATGCCCCACAATTGTGGTGGAACCAGAAGGTGCAGGTCCTACAATGGGAACATTTTGTGATTTTTTCCTGACCTGCTCGTCACTATTTACTGCCATTCTGTGGGGCCCCAGGACAGTGGCCCCTACTTGCACCCCCTCTAGAGAAAGCTCAGTGACTATGAGCTGTAAGTAAAGGCAGTTCTTATTACTCACCAGTAGATGGCGCCGAGGTCTAAAGCTCATTATTGAGAGACACAATTAGCCAAGTGCAGGGAAGTTACTGAACCCCAAGTCTAATCACACTCAGTGGGAGAGTAAAGAGTAAAGAGAGCGCTGACATGAAATCCTGCAGGAATATTGACATTATTAGCATTGCCCCTAAGGTACAAGGATAGAGAGGCTGGAATCCTATTCATGGGGGTTAATAACCCCACCACTATAATAAACAGACCCCCCCATGCCACATGAGGAGACAGTCCCTCTGCACCCCCCTTTTCTCTTTCTTTACTCTGCCGGGTGCCTTCATTACTACACTTGACTTCTGCTACTTTGTTTCAAGAGTCAGAACCAGAGAAGAGACAGGTGCAGCCATAGCTTTCAGTCATGTGATATAGGGGCGCATGGGGGGCTTATATAAGAATATTTCATTTCTGTCAGTGCAGTAAGTCCAGGTAGAAAACCTAAAGCAGGGAGTTGCAGGGAGTTGCAGGGAGTCCGGGTCTGGCAGGTGCAGCAAAGGCTGGAATGGACTTTGTATTGAGGACACGGGATCTTGGGCGGTTCCATTAGCAGCTGGAATGTGTCTGAGTCACGTCCTGGGGGAGAAGTAAAGAATTCCTGACATTCCGGCCTGGGCTCTGCTTATTCATCTGGATGAACTGTCTGTCCCCAATAATGGGGGGTCCCCTCCTCTCACTCCTCTCACTCCTCTCACTGTGCTGCTCTTTAGCCCAATCTGTCAGGACTCAAGACAAAACCAGTGCAGCTTTCTGATATAGATACTCACACTCATGCATGCACTCACACTCACACTAATACACACACTCACATACACACTCACACTCATACACACACTCATGTACACACTCACATACACACTCATGCATACACTCACACTCACACTCACACTCACACACTCACACTCATGCACACACTCACAGACACACTCACACTCATACACACACTCACACTCATACACACACTCACAGACACACTCACACTCATACACACACTCACAGACACACTCACACTCATGTGCACACTCACAGACACACTCACACTTATGCACACACTCATGCACACACTCATGCATGCACTTACACTCACACTCATGCATGCAATTACACTCACACTCATGCACACACTCGCAGACACACACACTCATGCACACACTCACAGACACACTCACACTCATACACACACTGACATACACACTCATATACACACTCACAGACACACTCACACTCATGCACACACTCACACTTATGCACACACTTGCAGACACACTCACACTCATGCACATACTGACATACACACTCACACTCATACACACACTGACATACACACTCACACTCATGCGCACACTCCTGCACACACTCACACTCAGACACTCTCTCACTCATCAGAACGAGCTGCTCCAAACCTCTCCCCTTGTTCAAGATAATGAGCCCCAGGGCTGCAGTGGCCACAAGACTTTGTAACATTGTAACTGAGGTTGAAAAAAGACCCAAGAACCTAATTCAACCCATAAAATTGCTTGAAAATGGCCCTGTGTGTCCCTGGCTCCACCCAACAGTCTGCCCACTTTTCTGTAAGCCCCACCCCTTTATGATTGGGACTGCCCCCCTCCCCAAATCAGACAATTGGGCAGGAGGCAGGTGGAGGATAGTGGTGGGTGCACATGACAGTGGGGAGAATTCTGAGCATTTTGGTGCTGCTGGGGCACCAGTGTAGGGCACTTTGGCACCTTAACACTAATTAAGTCTTTTACTTCCCCTTTTATTTGCCCTTGAATAGATTTAACATGTCTCTGATCAATCTCTGTGTCACGGGGGGGGGACATGACAGCACCCGGGGACTGCGCCTTTCTCTTCAGTTGATCCCGGGAGTGTCCCCCTTTCACCCAGTGCCCAGGGAGGGGAGCGCCCAGGTGAGTGTGTCAGGGCCACTTGCGGCTTTGAACTGGCCATTGCCGTCAGTAACAGGCAGTTTGATCTTGTTTCCATGGAGACCAGATAAGTCCTCAGCAAATAACATTGTCCCCTGACACAAAGAGCTGACACATTCAGAGCAATTTTCAATCACAGAATGAATCGTCCACACGATATTCACACCAGCGCCCATTAATCTCTGACCTGTCTGACTTTATAGACGTGATACAGCCCAGGTAACACTGAGGACATTCACTGAGCTGCCACTAAACAGAGGTGTAACAATGACAAAGGGGGAGACATATTTAATTAAGAGAAGGATTGGCTGTACTTCCTGGGCTGTTCTCTTTCCCATGGTCAGACAGGAACCTCCCCCTGGGTAAGTGAATCCAATCTCCCCCAGTACTTACCCAGGTACAGAGCTCTGATTCTCTGTACTTCCTGCTCCTGAGCTGTTCTCTTTCCCATGGTCAGACAGGAACCTCCCCCTGGGTAAGTGAATCCAATCTCCCCCAGTACTTACCCAGGTACAGAGCATTGATTTTTGCTACTTACTCAGGTCTGACCACTGGAAAAAGAACAGCCCCATACTCATAACACAATGTTACCTGGGAAAAACCCATTCCCAGAGTTGCTGGGGGTTCGCTCCTGACCTTATACAAATCTTTGAGCCATTAATGTAAGACAAATATAGGCCAAGATTTATTTAATGCCACAAAGTGAATATTTTTCTAGAATTTCAGTGACAGTGACTGGGCAGCACCATGAGATCTTTGTAGGGTTGGGGGTCCTGGCGCCCAAACTTCCCGCCCTGCAGATGTTTCGACACTTCTCACGTCCGACCCCATCTGTGTGTCATTTTCCTCTCCCCGCAGCCAGAATTAGGGAAAGGAGATTCTGGATTTGTAATATCCTCACTGCCCGGCCCAGCAATGAGCTGCGGATAAAACCCCTTTGTCTGGTTCCCCCATAAACTCTGCTGGAATCCGACTCCTCTCTCTCTCCAAGAGCCGAACTGTAGCCATAATAACTGGCTCGCACCCCCACTGGCCAATTTAACCCCTTCACGTGTGGAAAGCCCCAGCACCTTTATACTGTACCAAACATTTTAAGGGCCCCAACTTTCAATCAGGAGAAAGTCAACAATTGCATTGTGTCCCCAGGCCCCCCAATAGCTTCCCATTTTATCTGACCAATCAGACGGCAGCATTTCATAGGGTATCGCCAAATGCAACAAAACATATGCACTGGGGTTTTCTAGAGAGCTCAACACTGATCTAGTGCTACCAGTCTTTATTTCTGAAGGGAAAATAAATAAAAACAAACAAATATAAAAAGTACTGAACAAGTGATCCCTGTATTGGCTGACAATAAAAATAGACAGTTACAGATACTGAGATCAATCGTAGAGATAATAAAATGAATTAGTATGTCTTGTAAATAGTCCAGGGGTCTGGATTCAGTCAGGTCACATAGTGTCACATGAAACCTGACCCTAAATTAAGGCCTTGTCTTAAAGGGGAAGTAAAGTGTAAAATAGAATAAGGCTAGAAATGCTGTATTTTGTATACTAAACATAAACATGAACTTACTGCACCACAAGTCTAATCAAACAAATGATTTATGCTTTCAAAGTTGGCCACAGGGGGTCACCATCTTGTAACTTTGTTATACATCTTTGCAAGACCAAGACTGTGCACATGCTCAGTGTGATCTGGGCTGCTTAGGGATCGTCATAAATGATCAAAACAGCACAAGTCAAATAATATCTGCCAGAAGCCGATACAACAAGACTGATTAATAATCAGAATATACAGACTGCACTGGGTCCTGTGTTGTCATGTAATCTAATGTGGATTTTATAGTTTTTGTATTGTTTAATACAAACTTTCTCCAACTCTGCAGAACCAGTGGCTGCAGCAAAATAATCCTCCAAATAGAATTCCAGTTTATCTGTTTAAATCTGGCTCCATGATCTTTGTCCCTGCAGCTGGAGTTGGAAACAGTAAAGGGGATGTAAAGGCAAAAATAAAATCCAATACAAATCTCTACACAGTCGCCGACTGCTCTACAGGGAAACAAACAAAGCTGCTTGAGTTCTGCATGGCTGGGAAGTAAGGCGGGGGCTCCCCCTGCTGTACATAAGTATGATTGTTTCCCTGCAGAGCAGTTAGGGACCGTCTGACAATTCCTATCCACAGCAGTAAATGAAGGGAGAATTTCACTGCATACAGTCAGGTTTCTTATAAAAACGGTACACATTTTTTAATTAAAGTATATTGGAGATAGGTTTATTTTTCATTAAAGAAAGTAAAAATGGGATTTTATTATTTTGCCTTTACATGCCCTTTAATGTGTTAAATAACTCAATACTTTTAAATTCATTGATTTTCCTTTCCCATTCAGTTTTAAAGTTCCCTTTTAGAATTAAGAGCTGCATGTGCTGAAGACTGTGATTTTGACTGCAGTGTTGCCCCACTGATTTGCTCCTGATCTTGCGTCTGTGAAGGTTCATCCTTGTGCCGAATTTTTGTCCTGTTTCACCGATGTATCTGCCTCCTGTAGAGCCCCTCGTCTATATATAATCATGTATAGCACATTGGATGAAGCACACGAATAGTAGTCCTGAATGGTGTAGACTTTGTGTATCCGGTGTAGCAACTTGATCTGCAGGTTTCTGTTGCTTTAGTTGTTTTAGGAAGAGACTTCTGACAATCATTTTTCTCAGATTACGACAGGGATCCCCAATCTTTGGAACCCATGAGCAACATTCAGAAGTAAAAAGGGTTGGGGAGCAACACAAGCATAAAAAATGTTCTTGGGGTGCCAAATAAGGGCTGTGATTGGCCATTTAGTAGCCCCTATGTGGATTGTCAACCTACATTGAGACTCAGTTTGGCAGTACAACTGGTTTTTATACAACTAAAACTTGTCTCCAAGTCTGGAATTCAAAAATAATCACCTGCTTTGAGGCCACTGGGAGCAACATCCAAGGGGTTGGAGAGCAACATGTTACTCATGAGCTACTGGTTGGGGACCACTGGTCTAGAGCATGCTGGGAATAAGGTACTCCCAGGGTTCCTTACAGTCTACAGCATGCTGGGAACAGGGTTCTCCCATGGTTCCTTACGGTCTAGAGCATGCTGGGAACAGGGTACTCCCAGGGTTCCTTATGTTCTTGATCATGCTTAGAATATGGTACTCACAAGGTTCCTTATGTTCTCGAGCAGGGGTCCCCAACCTTATCTACCCGTGAGCCACATTCAAATGTAAAAAGAGTTGGGGAGCAACACAAACATTTTATAGTCCTTTGGGGTGCCAAATAAGGGCTGTGATTGGCTATTTGATAGCATTGGGGTCAGTCATCATTTTTACCGGCCAGATGGCAACGCTAATGATAAGTAAGTCATCTATATACCGTAAATAGGTTAAGGGCCAGGAAATTTTCCTCTAACTGGGCCACTTCCACTGGGTAAAGGCATCGACTATTCATGAGACTGAGACTGTCTTTGTCCCATTGTTGTTCAGTTCTTCAGGATATTTGTACAGTGGACTGGGCTCTTCTCTCTGTCTCTATATATTAGGTACCTATCTAGTGTTACCAATCCCTATTTCTGTAGGGAAATGAGAGAGAGCAGACAGTAACCCTTCCAACACTTTCCTCTTGTCTCTATATATTAGGTACCTATCTAGTGTTACCAATCCCTATTTCTGTAGGGAAATGAGAGAGAGCAGACAGTAACCCTTCCAACACTTTCCTCTTGTCTCTATATATTAGGTACCTATCTAGTGTTACCAATCCCTATTTCTGTAGGGAAATGAGAGAGAGCAGACAGTAACCCTTCCAACACTTTCCTCTTGTCTCTATATATTAGGTACCTATCTAGTGTTACCAATCCCTATTTCTGTAGGGAAATGAGAGAGAGCAGACAGTAACCCTTCCAACACTTTCCTCTTGTCTCTTTATATTAGGTACCTATCTAGTGTTACCAATCCCTATTTCTGTAGGGAAATGAGAGAGAGCAGACAGTAACCCTTCCAACACTTTCCTCTTGTCTCTGTCCCTGTGGAATATGTAATTTTACCAGGAATATTTTGGGACTAAATGGTCCGTGTGAGACTGAGGCCCAAGTCATTTTCTTTGACACAATTCATTTCCTGATCGGAGTCGGATCCCATTTGGAACATAATGAGAAAATGAAAGTGTGAGGAGACCCTTTCCCTGCTGGACTAGAAGTAGAGAATGATCTGCCTGTGCCTGAGACTGATGTGGGATATAAATCTAACTGGCAGCAATGGGGGATAATTGGAGAAAATGACTGTTTCTGCTCATATGGAAAGAATCTCCTGTCTGGCAATGGGATTACACTAAGGGAGAAATATAAAGTGAGAATATAAATTCTGTTAAACTGACAGTTGCTCTGGTTCCCGGTGCTGCTGTGTATGACGCTGCCATGTGGAGTTTTTTCGGAGGGGTGGAGGATCTTAGGCTTATTGTGGCCCATTATGCCAAAACATGGCAACTGATTGATCGATGGAGCCAATAACTCATTCATTACCGGAGCGGCTCTGTGACTGATGGGCCCTTTATAAGAATCGGTTTCTTTCACATGTCGGAAGCACATTGGGGCCATTGTTTTACTGTCGGGCACAGAGGATGTTGCAGTTACATAGTTACATAGTTAGTTACATAGTTAAATTGGGTTGAAAAAAGACAAAGTCCATCAAGTCCAACCCCTCCAAAGTAAAACCCAGCCCCATACACACACCCCTCCCTACTGTCACATAAATGATATATACCCATATCTATACTAACTATAGAGTTTAGTATCACAATAGCCTTTGTATTATGTCTGTCCAAGAAATCATCCAAGTCCCTCTTATAGTCATTAACTGAATCATCACCCGGCAGTGCATTCCCCAACCTCACTGTCCTCACTGTGATGAACCCCCTACTCTGTTCCTTTAAATGAAACTTCTTTTCCTCTAGTCTGAAGGGGAGGCCTCTGGTACGTGATTCTCTTTATGGGTAAAAAGGTCCCCTGCTATTTGTCTATAATGTCCTCTAATGTACTTGTAAAGTCTAATCATGTCCCCTCACAAGAGCCTTTTTTCCAGAGAAAACAACCCCAACCTTGTCAGTCTCCCCTCATAATTTAAGTTGATGGTTTATCTGCCACCCAGCCCCATGTTACTGTTCAAATCAGCAAGCCCCCCCTATATCAGAAATGGGGTCCCACACAATATAACTGGAACCCACTGTTCAATAATTATTGGTTAATGCACATTTAGGTTTCAGAACTTTTAGGTTACAGTTGGAAGGGTTGTCATTTTTGGGGTCCCATGCCCTCCTAACCCGTGTGAAAAAACTAATTCTGGGCCCTCTCTGTGTGAGGAATTTTGCTTCCATTGCTCCATTCCAGGGGTACCCAGGGTACAAATAATCACTCACCCCAAATCTCCCCCTAACTGACCTTCAGACTGGACCCCCTTAGCTCATAACAAGGTTACAGATATATAGAAACATTGGGGTGTCACCCTGCTATAGTTCCAGGGGTACCCAGGGCACAAATAATCACTCACCCCAAATCTCCCCTAACTGACCTTCAGACTGGGCCCCCTTAGCTCATAACAAGGTTACAGATATAGAGAAACATTGGGGTGTCACCCTGCTATAGTTCCAGGGGTACCCAGGGGTGGGCATAAGACTGGCCATATACTGATTGGGCAGTAAGTCTTATAGGACCAGTATCTATGATGTAATAGTTGGCCCAGAGCCAAATGATCACAATATTGGGGACCTGAGAGTGGGGATATGATTGGACATTACATGAGAATGAGATGAAAGAGGAAGATGATGGTCGGATCTGTCAGTACAAAGAATTAGGGCAGCGGGGAGTTCCTGGACAGGTTTATCCGTCATCGGACCCCCAGGCTGTGACAGCCCCACTTGTACATCTAAAGCTCCTTCCCTCCATCTGTCACCATCTAACTGTCAGGCCAGTCCTATCAGCTGCCACATCCATTACTGCCCCAGTGACAGGCAGCCCCCCTGCAGTTCCAACTTGTTAAATTGTTCAAATCTGCTCCCTGGACTCCCCCCGGGGGGTTACACTCTAATGGTAATGTGCCCCCACTGGGACAAGATCGAATCCCTTGTTGCTGGATGCGCCATTATCACAGGACAGTTGTTTATCAGATTCTCAGGATTAGGGAGCGGGTGAGGGGGAAGTGGTCGGGGGCCCCGTGGGGCCAGAGTTAGAAGTGAGGACGGGAATTAAAGGGATTAGTTTGTAGCATTTGTCACATAAGGAACCAGCCTGATTCCCAGTGGGCCCTTCCCAGGAACCTTTATCTGACAAATGAGCCAATGAGGAGCCGGAGCTGTTTTATCAACTGTGGCCCTAACAGCCGGGCCCCTGTGGAGTCATTAGGAGCTAAAGCACTTGCACTTACTTTACTGCTTTCCCTTATAAATTGATATAGCGCCAACATGTTCCTCAGCGCTGTAACGAGATTACACCTTCCCATCTGTCTTTGCACCAGCAGAGCTTGCAATCTAAGGTCCCTATCACATTCACTAGAGCATTGAAGGGAACTTCCGCCACGTCCCTTTCTGTTATTTGGTTCTTTCTCTTGAAACAAAGTAGCATAAGGCAGTTCTCTTCCAGGCCTTTTAATCATTTCAGCTGGATGTGACTCCTATTTCAGAACCAGTCAGAACCAGCAGTGCAGAAAGGGACAGATTCTCATTTAAACCCCCCCCCCGGCAGCAACGTGTGTACTTTATATTCATTAATGGCATGATCACTTTCCCTTTAATTGAGGGAGGAGAATAACTGGCTGGAGGGCAGATGACAGGCTCCCGCCTGCAATAATATCTAAATAATTATCTGTAATAATAATAATGATGATTAATAATAATAATAATAGTAGTAGCAATACTAATAATAATAATTAATAATAATGATGCTTATTCATAATAAAAATAATAATGATTAATAATAATGATCAATAATAATAATAGTGTGACATGAGCAGAGGAATAAGCCCCCCAGCACAATATCATGTGACACTGATATTACACTGAATATTGAAGGGGAAATATCCCAAACTGAAAGTAAGATTTCTAGGGTGTACACTGTCCTACACTTACACCTCTTCCCCTGACACATCTTACCTTACTATACACACTATCCCACACTTACACCTCTTCCCCTGACACATCTTACCTTACTATACACACTGTCCTACACTTACACCTCTTCCCCTGACACATCTTACCTTACTATACACACTGTCCTACACTTACACCTCTTCCCCTGACACATCTTACCTTACTATACACACTGTCCTACACTTACACCTCTTCCCCTGACACATCTTGCCTTACTATACACACTGTCCTACACTTACACCTCTTCCCCTGACACATCTTGTCTTACTATACACACTGTCCTACACTTACACCTCTTCCCCTGACACATCTTGTCTTACTATACACACTGTCCTACACTTAACACCTCTTCCCCTGACACATCTTACCTTACTATACACACTGTCCTACACTTACACCTCTTCCCCTGACACATCTTGCCTTACTATACACACTGTCCTACACTTACACCTCTTCCCCTGACCCATCTTCTTACTATACACACTGTCCTACACTTACACCTCTTCCCCTGACACATCTTTATCTTACTATACACACTGTCCTACACTTACACCTCTTCCCCTGACACATCTTGTTACTATACACACTGTCCTACACTTACACCTCTTCCCCTGACACATCTTTCTTACTATACACACTGTCCTACACTTACACCTCTTCCCCTGACACATCTTCCTTACTATACACACTGTCCTACAACTTACACCTTCTTTCCCCTGACACATCTTGCTTACTATATCACACTTCCAACACTTACACTCTTCCCCTGACACATCTTGCCTTACTATACACACTGTCCTACACTTACACCTCTTCCCCTGACACATCTTGCTTACTATACACACTGTCCACACTTACACCTCTCCCCTGACACATCTTGCCTTACTATACACACTGTCCTACACTTACACCTCTTCCCCTGAACATCTTGCCTTACTATACACACTGGTCCTACACTTACACCTCTTCCCTGACACATTTGTCTTACTATACCCTGTCTAACTTCACTCTTCCCCTGACCACTGTCCTACACTTACACTCTTCCCCTGACACATCTTGTCTTACTATACACACTGTCCTACACTTACACTCTTCCCCTGACACATCTTGTCTTACTATACACACTGTCCTACACTTACACCTCTTCCCACTGACACATCTTACCTTACTATACACACTGTCCTACACTTACACCTCTTCCCCTGACACATCTTGCCTTACTATACACACTGTCCTACACTTACACCTCTCCCCTGACACATCTGCCTTACTATACACACTGTCCTACACTTACACCTCTCCCCTGACACATCTTGTCTTACTATACACACTGTCCTACACTTACACCTCTTCCCCTGACACATCTTGTCTTACTATACACACTGTCCTACACTTACACCTCTTCCCTGACACATCTTGTCTTACTATACACACTATCCCACACTTACACCTCTTCCCCTGACACATCTTAACCTTACTTACACACTGTCCTACACTTACACCTCTTCCCCTGACACATCTTACCTTACTATACACACTGTCCTACACTTACACCTCTTCCCCTGACACATCTTTTCTTACTATACACACTGTCCTACACTTACACCTCTTCCCCTGACACATCTTGTCTTACTATACACACTGTCCTACACTTACACCTCTTCCCCTGACACATCTTGCCTTACTATACACACTATCCCACACTTACACCTCTTCCCCTGACACATCTTACCTTACTATACACACTGTCCTTCACTTACACCTCTTCCCCTGACACATCTTGTCTTACTATACACACTATCCCACACTTACACCTCTTCCCCTGACACATCTTACCTTACTATACACACTGTCCTACACTTACACCTCTTCTCCTGACACATCTTGTCTTACTATACACACTGTCCTACACTTACACCTCTTCCCCTGACACATCTTGTCTTACTATACACACTGTCCCACACTTACACCTCTTCCCCTGACACATCTTGCCTTACTATACACACTGTCCTACACTTACACCTCTTCCCCTGACACATCTTGTCTTACTATACACACTGTCCTACACTTACACCTCTCCCCTGACACATCTTGCCTTACTATACACACTGTCCTACACTTACACCTCTTCCCCTGACACATCTTGTCTTACTATACACACTGTCCTACACTTACACCTCTTCCCCTGACACATCTTGCCTTACTATACACACTGTCCTACACTTACACCTCTTCCCCTGACACATCTTGTCTTACTATACACACTGTCCTACACTTACACCTCTTCCCCTGACACATCTTGCCTTACTATACACACTATCCCACACTTACACCTCTTCCCCTGACACATCTTACCTTACTATACACACTGTCCTACACTTACACCTCTTCCCCTGACACATCTTACCTTACTATACACACTGTCCTACACTTACACCTCTTCCCCTGACACATCTTACCTTACTATACACACTGTCCTACACTTACACCTCTTCCCCTGACACATCTTGCCTTACTATACACACTGTCCTACACTTACACCTCTTCCCCTGACACATCTTGTCTTACTATACACACTGTCCTACACTTACACCTCTTCCCCTGACACATCTTGTCTTACTATACACACTGTCCTACACTTACACCTCTTCCCCTGACACATCTTACCTTACTATACACACTGTCCTACACTTACACCTCTTCCCCTGACACATCTTGCCTTACTATACACACTGTCCTACACTTACACCTCTTCCCCTGACACATCTTGCCTTACTATACACACTGTCCTACACTTACACCTCTTCCCCTGACACATCTTGTCTTACTATACACACTGTCCTACACTTACACCTCTTCCCCTGACACATCTTACCTTACTATACACACTGTCCTACACTTACACCTCTTCCCCTGACACATCTTTTCTTACTATACACACTGTCCTACACTTACACCTCTTCCCCTGACACATCTTGTCTTACTATACACACTGTCCTACACTTACACCTCTTCCCCTGACACATCTTGCCTTACTATACACACTATCCCACACTTACACCTCTTCCCCTGACACATCTTACCTTACTATACACACTGTCCTACACTTACACCTCTTCCCCTGACACATCTTGCCTTACTATACACACTATCCCACACTTACACCTCTTCCCCTGACACATCTTGCCTTACTATACACACTGTCCTACACTTACACCTCTTCCCCTGACACATCTTACCTTACTATACACACTGTCCTACACTTACACCTCTTCCCCTGACACATCTTGCCTTACTATACACACTGTCCTACACTTACACCTCTTCCCCTGACACATCTTGCCTTACTATACACACTGTCCTACACTTACACCTCTTCCCCTGACACATCTTGTCTTACTATACACACTGTCCTACACTTACACCTCTTCCCCTGACACATCTTGTCCTTACTATACACACTGTCCTACACTTACACCTCTTCCCCTGACACATCTTACCTTACTATACACACTGTCCTAACTTACACCTCTTCCCCTGACACATCTTGCCTTACTATACACACTGTCCTACACTTACACCTCTTCCCCTGACACATCTTGCCTTACTATACACACTGTCCTACACTTACACCTCTTCCCCTGACACATCTTGTCTTACTATACACACTGTCCTACACTTACACCTCTTCCCCTGACACATCTTGTCTTACTATACACACTGTCCTACACTTACACCTCTTCCCCTGACACATCTTGTCTTACTATACACACTATCCCACACTTACACCTCTTCCCCTGACACATCTTACCTTACTATACACACTGTCCTACACTTACACCTCTTCCCCTGACACATCTTACCTTACTATACACACTGTCCTACACTTACACCTCTTCCCCTGACACATCTTTTCTTACTATACACACTGTCCTACACTTACACCTCTTCCCCTGACACATCTTGTCTTACTATACACACTGTCCTACACTTACACCTCTTCCCTGACACATCTTGCCTTACTATACACACTATCCCACACTTACACCTCTTCCCCTGACACATCTTACCTTACTATACACACTGTCCTTCACTTACACCTCTTCCCCTGACACATCTTGTCTTACTATACACACTATCCCACACTTACACCTCTTCCCCTGACACATCTTACCTTACTATACACACTGTCCTACACTTACACCTCTTCTCCTGACACATCTTGTCTTACTATACACACTGTCCTACACTTACAACCTCTTCCCCTGACACATCTTGTCTTACTATACACACTGTCCCACACTTACACCTCTTCCCCTGACACATCTTGCCTTACTATACACACTGTCCTACACTTACACCTCTTCCCCTGACACATCTTGTCTTACTATACACACTGTCCTACACTTACACCTCTTCCCCTGACACATCTTGCCTTACTATACACACTGTCCTACACTTACACCTCTTCCCCTGACACATCTTGTCTTACTATACACACTGTCCTACACTTACACCTCTTCCCCTGACACATCTTGCCTTACTATACAACACTGTCCTACACTTACACCTCTTCCCCTGACACATCTTGTCTTACTATACACACTGTCCTACACTTACACCTCTTCCCCTGACACATCTTTGCCTTACTATACACACTGTCCCCACACTTACACCTCTTCCCCTGACACATCTTGTCTTACTATACACACTGTCCTACACTTACACCTCTTCCCCTGACACATCTTGTCTTACTATACACACTGTCCTACACTTACACCTCTTCCCCTGACACATCTTGTCTTACTATACACACTGTCCTACACTTACACCTCTTCCCCTGACACATCTTGCCTTACTATACACACTGTCCCACACTTACACCTCTTCCCCTGACACATCTTACCTTACTATAACACACTGTCCTACACTTACACCTCTTCCCCTGACACATCTTGTCTTACTATACACACTGTCCTACACTTACAACCTCTTCCCCTGACACATCTTGTCTTACTTCACACTGTCCTACACTTACACCTCTTCCTGACACATCTTGCTTACTATCACACTGTCTACACTTACACCTCTTCCCCTGACACATCTTGCCTTACTATACACACTGTCCTACACTTACACCTCTTTCCCCTGACACATCTTGCCTTACTATACACACTGTCCTACACTTACACCTCTTCCCCTGACACATCTTGTCTTAACTATACACACTGTCCTATCACTTACACCTCTTCCCCTGACACATCTTGCCTTACTATACACACTGTCCCTACACTTACACCTCTTCCCTGACACATCTTGTCTTACTATACACACTGTCGCTACACTTACACCTCCTTCCCCTGACACATCTTGCCTTACTATACACACTATCCACACTTACACCTCTTCCCCTGACACATCTTACCTTACTATACACACTTGTCCTACACTTACACCCCTTCCCCTGACACATCTTGTCTTACTATACACACTGTCCTACACTTACACCTCTTCCCCTGACACATCTTACCTTACTATACACACTGTCCTACACTTACACCTCTTCCTCTGACACATCTTACCTTACTATACACACTGTCCTAACACTTACACCTCTTCCCCTGACACATCTTACCTTACTATACACACTGTCCTACACTTACACCTCTTCCCCTGACACATCTTGTCCTTACTATACCACACTGTCCTACACTTACACCTCTTCCCCTGACACATCTTGCCTTACTATACACACTGTCCTACACTTACACTCTTCCCTGACACATCTTCCTTAAAATACACACTGTCCTACACTTACACCTCTTCCTGACACATCTTGTCTTCTATACACACTGTCTATTACACCTCTTCCCCTGACACATCTTGTCTTACTATACACACTGTCCTACACTTCTTACACCTCTTCCTATGACATCTGTCTTACTATACACACTGTCCTACACTTACAACCCTCTTCCCCTGAACACATCTTACCTTACTATACACACTGTCCTACACTTACACCTTTCCCCTGACACATCTTGTCTTACCTATACACACTGTCCTACACTTACACCTCTTCCCTGACACATCTTCCTTACTATACACACTGTCCTACACTTACACCTCTTCCCTGACACATCTTGTCTTACTATACACACTGTCCTACACTTACACCTCTTCCCTGACACATCTTTGCCTTACTATACACACTGTCCTACACTTACACCTCTTCCCTGACACATCTTGTCTTACTATACACACTGTCCTACACTTACACCTCTTCCCTGACACATCTTGCCTTACTATACACACTGTCCCACACTTACACCTCTTCCCTGACACATCTTGTCCTTACTAATACACACTGTCCTACACTTACACCTCTTCCCTGGACACATCTGTCTTACTATACACACTGGGTCCTAAACTTACAACCTCTTCCCCTGACACATCTTGTCTTACTATACACACTGTCCTACACTTACACCTCTTCCCCTGACAATCTTGCCTTACTATACACACTGTCCACACTTACACCTCTTCCCCTGACACATCTTGTCTTACTATACACCACTGTCCTACACTTACACCTCTTCCCCTGACACATCTTGTCTTACTATACACACTGTCCTACACTTACACCTCTTCCCCTGACACATCTTGCCTTACTATACACACTGTCCTACACTTACACCTCTTCCCCTGACACATCTTGTCTTACTATACACACTGTCCTACACTTACACCTCTTCCTCTGACACATCTTACCTTACTATACACACTGTCCTACACTTACACCTCTTCCCCTGACACATCTTACCTTACTATACACACTGTCCTACACTTACACCTCTTCCCCTGACACATCTTGTCTTACTATACACACTGTCCTACACTTACACCTCTTCCCCTGACACATCTTGCCTTACTATACACACTGTCCTACACTTACACCTCTTCCCCTGACACATCTTACCTTACTATACACACTGTCCTACACTTACACCTCTTCCCCTGACACATCTTGTCTTACTATACACACTGTCCTACACTTACACCTCTTCCCCTGACACATCTTGTCTTACTATACACACTGTCCTACACTTACACCTCTTCCTATGACACATCTTGTCTTACTATACACACTGTCCTACACTTACACCCCTTCCCCTGACACATCTTGTCTTACTATACACACTGTCCTACACTTACACCTCTTCCCCTGACACATCTTACCTTACTATACACACTGTCCTACACTTACACCTCTTCCCCTGACACATCTTACCTTACTATACACACTGCCCTACACTTACACCTCTTCCTCTGACACATCTTACCTTACTATACACACTGTCCTACACTTACACCTCTTCCCCTGACACATCTTACCTTACTATACACACTGTCCTACACTTACACCTCTTCCCCTGACACATCTTGTCTTACTATACACACTGTCCTACACTTACACCTCTTCCCCTGACACATCTTGTCTTACTATACACACTGTCCTACACTTACACCTCTTCCTATGACACATCTTGTCTTACTATACACACTGTCCTACACTTACACCCCTTCCCCTGACACATCTTGTCTTACTATACACACTGTCCTACACTTACACCTCTTCCCCTGACACATCTTGTCTTACTATACACACTGTCCTACACTTACACCTCTTCCTATGACACATCTTGTCTTACTATACACACTGTCCTACACTTACACCCCTTCCCCTGACACATCTTGTCTTACTATACACACTGTCCTACACTTACACCAGCGTTTCCCAGGCCAGCAGCACTGCACAATCCCAGCACATAGACAAGGGTGCGGCACTTATTTAATAAATCTCATCAGCTCAATATCAGGTGTCGTTCCTATCAGGACATGTACCTGTACCACCTATTGTCCCACGACCCCACCCTTACCCTGCCATTGGCAAGTGTTACATTGTGTTTCTCGTGCAGGGTGGCACCTCTCCGGGCTGTTATTATGCAAATCCCATAGAGTTGAGAAATCCGACATGCACCAACAGAATTGCACTGCTACCCTCATATATCACCCAACATGGTGGGTGGCACACAGGAGTACAGCAGAGCTGACAATCTAACGTGCACAGTGGCACCCACACTCCAAACATGGATAGAAGTCATTTAAAGGGGAAATCTTAACAAACAAACCTTATGAATAGGGTATTTGTCTCTGCTCATTTTACAGGATGGGGAGAATTTAGTCTCACTCACCCTTCCAGAGGCTGGAGTTGTACCAGACTTATGAGCACAGGCAGCACAGAGGAGGAGGAGGGTGGGGCTTATTATAAGAGCTCCTAGTCCAACTATGCACTGGAAGGCAGAATGGGACTAAATCATCCCCAGCTTCCCACCATTCCCTTCTCTTCCTACAATGACTCCCTTTCTGCACTGACCTTGGCAAATGACTCCCCAATGAAACCCCCCTACAGCTGTTGCTGAGTTGCAACTCCCCGACTCCTCTGTAGAACATCTAGGAATGCTGGGATTTTTCCAGGAAAGGTCACTGACCCCTTTAGAGAGGGAAGAAACTGTTGGGGGTCAGTGATGGAGTTTGGGGTGCAATGCTGGATCAGGTGGTTGTAGATATGAAGTTTGGGGGCCAATGGACAGTCGTTGGTAGGAGAGCTGGGGGCAGGTAAAGGGGGATAGAAATGAATAATGGGGGTTAATTGGGGTTTGTATGGCCATGGTGGGAAAATAACCCACTAATATTGTCTGATATGGATCCACTAAACACAATAGAAGTAATGCTCCCCCCAGAGCCTGGCACTCTGAATTTCCCCCCAAAACTCACAATGGGAAAATGGGTGCATGGTCACCCCACAAAATAGGGAAATGTGGAGTCTCCATAATGCCAAGATCCCATCAGAAAATGAATTCAAGGCATTGTATTAACCCCAGACATGACAGTGAGATCACTGCAAAATATACCTAATGAGCATTATATTAACCCCAGACATGTCGTCAAGTTCATTTCAGAGAGTGGCTATTGAATTCTGCAGTAACCCCAGATGTGCTAGTACGATCACTGCATATAATGGATATTTAGCACTGCTTAACCCCAGCCATGCCAATATAATAATAGAATAGAATTACATGAAACAGTGTAAGATGTCCCAGTGAAATGGATTCAGAGCATTAAAACCGCAGACATGTCAGCAAGATCAATGCAGAGATTGGATTTGGGGTATCGGATAAATTTTAATAATCACTAGGGGGGTGCCTAACATTTCACAGTGATTTCACCTTTCCTTCTCCTTCAATGTATTGTCTCTATAAAGCACTGTGCGTATGTATTGGCACCGTATAGGAATAAAGCATAATAATAATAACTGGAAGTGGCTCCTGTACAGGCATTTATCCCTGGGAATCATGCGCCAGCTGCAAGACTGCTGCCATCATAGCTGCACCTCTGGGGGAGATCAAAGCACAGTGGTTGGGGGTGCGGAGTAGAACAAAGAGGTTCTTATCAGGGCAGATTGGGGGGCAGAGTGTTGCAAGAGATACTGCCTGACTCCTTCAAAGGCTCATCCTGAACAATGACCCAAACAAATCACTGTAAGAGACGACTCATGAGTCCAGCTGCGACGTGCCGGGTCCCAACAACTCACTCTTGTGGTTAAATGATGATCCCACCTGTGCTGCAGCCGCATGAGACTGACAGGGTCACATGGTGTTATCACATGATGAACTGTCGGTTGGGACTCATGACACTTGTTTGGTTTTCAGTTGTTTGCAGTGCCGGGTGTTGGGGGATAATGTCCAGATTTGCTGGTGAGACCCCACTCTTGTATTTTGGTTTAATTCCCTTTAAAGGAGTCATAGTCGTGTAGGCAGGAAGCAAACCTAGGACGTGGGCTGCTGGGAGTTGCAGTTGTGCAATAGCCAGAGGGCAGCAATATCCATGTTCTCCCTGAGAAAGTAATAGAATCAACATGGAAAATGTTATCCAATTCTCACTAGTCTGACAGTTTCTTCCCCTGGTAGGGCCTTGCCACGGGGCTTAGGTTCCCCCCAAAGATCAGAGAAGTGGGTCAGTGGGCACATCGCTCCGGAACGACTCCCACCCCTCTGGCACCGGGTTCTGATGCCGCTGTGTGTTGTGCCTGGCGCTGGTACAAAGAGAAACTCGTGGAATTCAGACGGAATTTATCTCTCACCCTGTCATTGTTTGTGGGTCCAGGGGGCAGGGGATGAGAACAGGGGCCTCTTATTATGCCTGATGGGTCATTTTAGGGCTAATTGCAGTTTATTTAGCGTTTCCCGTTTCCAAAAATAATTTCAATGAATTTCAATCAGAAGTCTTGTTTCCACGAATAAAGAGGTGATTTATTTCTGCCCCTTTTCATGCCCAGGAGAGGGGGATTGTGGGGGACCACAAACTCTTTGGGGGGAATTCACAAAAGTGATGATATTGAGACATAATAAAAGTGGAGATAAAAATGTCAGAATTCCCACCAAATTCATAAACCTCTATCTCCACTTTTGTGAGTTTGTCTTTTAAACGGACAGTTTTCAGATTTTGTCTTTCACACGACATTTTAACAACATTCTTCCTGAATTTGCCTTTAAAGGGAATAAAAATAAGATCCCATTTTTACTTTCTTTAATAAAAAAAAAACCTATCTCCAATATAGTTTAATTAAAAAATCTGTACTGTTTTTATAAGAAACCTGACTGTATGCAGTGAAATTCTCCCTTCATTTACTGCTGTGGATAGGAATTGTCAGACGGTCCCTAACTGCTCTGCAGGGAAACAATCATACTTATGTACAGCAGGGGGAGCCCCCGCCTTACTTCCCAGCCATGCAGAACTCAAGCAGCTTTGTTTGTTTCCCTGTAGAGCAGTCAGCGACTGTGTAGAGATTTGTATTGGATTTGATTTTTGCCTTTACATCCCCTTTACTGTTTCCAACTCCAGCTGCAGGGACAAAGATCATGGAGCCAGATTTAAACAGATAAACTGGGATTCTATTTGGAGGATTATTTTGCTGCAGCCACTGGTTCTGCAGAGTTGGAGAAAGTTTGTATAAAACAATACAAAAACTGTAAGGGTAAGTAAGGGAACACAATTTGATTTGCAGACATTTAGTCTCCCGGCGACAAATCTTCTTCGGGCCACTAATCTTCCCAAAAAACCTTCCCGCCGGCTAGAATCTAAATCGCCTGTGGGATGGCACTCGGATCGCTTCTTTTTCCGATGTCGGCTGAAGTTTCCTTGTGAGGCAACTTCGGGCGACTTTGGAAAATGAAGCGCTTAGAGAATAGCACAACATGCAAGTCATGACGGCTGATTACAGCTACATTGACATGTAGTCAGGACCAGCAGTGCAAGTAAAAAGCAAGGGACAAACACTGCTGACTTTATCTTCCCGGCTCTTCTCCCTCCTCACTATTTCATCCCTGCGCTTGGTCAGCAAAATTTCGCCTTTATTACAGGGCGGCTCTTGGTGAGTCCCAACCTCAGCGCGTTCACTAAAAAGCCGGTTGCTGAATTCCATCTGGAAAGTATTTTGTGCCCTGTAATTGCCGGCGGGGGCTGAAGCCACATGGCTACTCCAGTTTGGAGACAAATTCAGTGTTTTATGAGATTTTTTCCCCCCTTTTCTCAAGACCTCAGCCCTAAATAGGAACATTCCTTCAATGTGTTTTATATAGACCCCCAAGGGGTGCTGGGAATCACAGGTCTGAAGCACAGCATTGTGGGTAACAAGAATTTCCTACAGTTGTAACTAGGGTTGCCACCTTTTCTGGAAAAAAATACCGGCCTTTATATATATTTATCTTTATTCCCTATTAATAACATTGGGATCACTGACCTTCCTATATATTATTTATTCCCCTATTAATAACATTAGGATCACTGACTTCCTATAATATTATCTTTATTCCTATTTAATAACATTAGGATCACTGACCTTCCTATATATTTTATTTTAATTCCCTTTAATAACATTGGGATCACTGACTTCCTATATATTATCTTTATTCCCTATTAATAACATGGGATCACTGGACACTGCCTATATATTTATCTTTATTCCCTATTAATAACATTGGGATCACTGACCTTCCTATATATTTGTTCCTTTTTGTTTTCACTGATCCTCCCTTGTCCCCCCTTCATTGTGCCAGATATAAATTACATTATGGGGCCCCCTGTCCCCCAACATTTCATTTTCAACCCAAGGGGTTTTATATGAGGGTGAAGTTCCCCCTCCATTGCTGCTATAACTGCCCTGGTGGCTTCTGGGAAGGTTTCCCACGTAAGATGTCGGGACACTTGCAGGGAGTTGGTTGCTGGGAAGTTCCATGATATTAGTGAGGATTGGCCACTGATATTGGGGATTCAGGCTCAGAGTTAAGGTTCCAGTTTCATCTACAGCGGTTCAGTTGGGTTGAGGGCTCTGGGTTGAGGTTCTTCCCATCTCAGCAAAACCCATTCTGTAGGGACCTGGCTCTGTGCATGGGGGGAATTATTGTGCTGAAACAGGAAAGGGCCTCCAAAAACTGTTCCACAAAGTAGGAAACACCGAATTGTCAGGAATGTGATTGTAGCCTTTAGATATCGCTGGAACCAGGGGCCCAAATCATGGAAACGGCCCCAGATGGTCCAGTATTAATGTTCCACCCAACACAGGAGCCGACTCTGCTGGAATCTCTCCACTTCTTCAGGCCCTTGGTAACCAAAGAATAACCATCAGAACCCCATAACCAGAGATAACAGTCTGAACGTCCACAGAAACATCGCAATAATAATAATAATAAATAATATAATAATAATAATAATAATGTCTGTTATATGTGAGCTTGATGGGAAACCCTGAGACATTTGGAAAGTTGCTTCATATTCTAAATATTTTTACTTGTTTAACCCCCTCCCCCCCACATCAGAGATTTCAGCTGAACATAATAAGAGACACTTTCCTCCCTCCTTCACAAATGTTTGTGCTGATTTGACCGTCTCGTTACTCTCCTGCAACCCGCCCCCCCCCAACACATTGGCAGAGAGTAGGGGAAGCAACAGAGTTTGGAGCGCGGGTCAAGAAAATATTATGGAACAAATTAGAAACATATACTAACGACACAAAAAAAGAAAAGATTTAGGGGAAATCTGAAGTATCACTCATGTATTTAAAGGGATAAGTATCTCCCCTATGGTAAAAAATGGATAAAGGATATTAGAAGTCACTGAAGGGGTTTGTTCTGTGACCAAATATATAAGCCAAGGCCTGCCAGGCTGAGTTATAGCAGGGAACTCTGGTATCACTCATGTATTATAAGGGATAATGTACCCCCTACTGTAAATGATAAGGATATTAGAAGTCACTGAGGGGTTGTTCTGTGACCATATAAAGGCACAAGGCTGCAGGCTGGTTATACAGGGAACTCTGAGTATCACTATGTATTATAAGGGATAATGTAGCCCCTCTGTAAATGATAAGGATATTAGAAAGTCACTGAGGGTTGGTTCTGTGACCAATGATAAAGGCACAAGGCTGCAGGCTGAGTTATAACAGGGAACTCTGAGTATCACTCATGTAATTATAAGGTGATAATGTACCCCTACTGTAAATGATAAGGATATTAGAATCACTGAGGGGTTGTTCTGTGACCATATAAAGGCACAAGGCTGCAGGCTGAGTTATACAGGGAACTCTGAGTATCACTCATGTATTATAAGGGTGAGGATCACAGGTGCCAGTCTGTTACCTGAGGGGTTCAGGGGTGGCAATGTTGACCCTCGGGTGCTGCCCTTGGGGTCCCAGTTATAATCTGCTAGGGGTCCCAGCACACTCCATTTACACATGGTCCAGTTTCTCATGATGGAGCTGCCATGTTGCTTGTCCAGTTCATTCAATTTGCTCCTCATTCATTCAACACAAATGAGTGCACTTGATTATCTGAATGGGGGGGGGGCTGGATTGAGCCCACAAGAAGTTGCACAGACAGAATTATAACAATGAGAAGCTGTTTCCACTTGCCCATTAGGCTTTGGTCCATTTCAGGGTTAACAGCCGTTTGATGTCACTGCTCTGGGGAAGTTGTTTTGTGACAATGTTGTGTTGCTTCTGTTTCCAACAACTGGTCGTAACAATAACACAAACATCAAAGTGTCGCTGATATAAACAATCCCTGCCCCCCCCAACCTGATTCTTCTGATGAACCTTAATAACAACTTCTTATCATTGGCTTCTATGGAAAATCTCAATATCTGCCCCCCCCACAACCTCCTGTTGGTGATTAAAGCAAGTCGTTCATATGACGAGAGATTCTTCTTATTAACAAATAGTTAAAGATGGACCTTCACCCCTTTAACCCCTTAGGTGCTGTACAGTCAGTATTTCCAGGTCATATTTTCCCCTACTGGGAATCTGAGTTGCCTGAAAGTGATTATAATGAGTGAGAGAGAGAAGCTCTTGTACCTTCTAATTTACATTCCTTGTGTATGTGACAGAAATATGTAATTCTGTGTCTCTGTAAATTATTCTGTCCAGCAACGTTAAACCACCTCCATCACCCACCCATTTCTTATTGAGCTCGGTATTCATTCTTCTCGCACCTGTCTCCCAGCCATTGTGGGTGTGTTCTGTCACCTGTCCTATTAATTACACTACTCTATTTCTACGAGCGATTATGTAAAGTAAAGTATATAGTGAAGAAGCATAGAGGAGACAGACAATGGGGAAGAAGGGGAGAGAAGAGGGAGGATGGGGGAGAGTAAGGCCAAACAGTTGGGGGAGAAAAGAAAGGAGAGGGGATGAGAGACAGAAGGAGAGAAGGGAAAGGGGTTAGGGAGTGAGAGACAAATGGGGGAGAAGGAGAATATAGAAGGGGAGAGAACGGGAGGATGGGAGAGTAAGGCCAACAGTTGGGGAGAAAAGGAAGAGAGGGGGTGAGAAGACAGAAGGAGAGCAGGGAAAGGGGGTTAGGGAGTTAGAGAGACAAATGGGGGAGAGGCAGAAATATAGAAGGGGAGAGAAAGAGGGGGCATGGGGGAGAGTAAGGCCAAACAGTTTGGGGGAGAAAAGGAAAGGAGAGGGATGAAGAGACAGAAGGAGAGAAGGGAAAGGGGTTAGGGAGTAGAGAGACAAATGGGGAGTAGGAAGAAATATAGAAGGGGAAGAGAAGGGGAGGATGGGGGAGAGTAAGGCCAACAGTTGGGGAGGAAAGAAGGTAGAGGGGGTGAGAAGACCAGAAGAGAGAAAGGGAAAGGGGGTTAGGGAGTAGGAGAAAATGGGGGAGAGGAGAAATATAGAAGGGGAGAGAAGAGGGAGGATGGGGGAGAGTAAGGCCAAACAGTTGGGGGAGAAAAGGAAAGGAGAGGGGATGAGAGACAGAAGGAGAGAAGGGAAAGGGTTTAGGGAGTAGAGAGAACAATGGGGGAGAAGGAGAAATATAGAGGGGAGAGAAGAGGGAGGATGGGGGAAGTAAGGCCAACAGTTTGGGACAAAAAGGAAAGGAGTAGGGGAATGAGGGACAGAAGGAGAGAAGGGAAAGGGGGTTAGGGAGTAAGAGACCAAGATGGGGAGAGGAGAAATATAGAGGGAGAGGAAGAAGGAGGATGGGGGGAGTAAGGCCAAACATTGGGGGATAAAAGGATAGGGATGTAGCGAACGTCGGAAAAAAAAGTTCGCGACATAATTCGCGACTTGCGCAAAAATGCGAGCGGTTCAACGGTTCGGAACCCCATAGACTTCGTATGGGAAGGCGAACTTTAAACATCTAGAAAATGACATTTCTGGCCAGAAAAATGATTTTAAAGTTGTTTTAAGGGTGGCAACGACCTGGACAGTTGGCATGCCAGTAGGGGGATCAAGGGAAAAATGTATCTGAAAAATCTGCCTGTGTGTGCTTGGCAGAGATAGTGTAGGGGAGAAGCTGTTAGTCGATTTCAGGGACAGATGATAGTAGCTTGCTGGCTAGTAATCTGCTTGATACTGCTGCTGTAAATTGGAGGGACAGAAGTCTGCAGGGAATTTGAGGGCATTTTAGCTTAGGTAGCTTTGCTGGCTAGTAATCTACTGTTCTCTTTAAACAACTGCCATACGTTGACCTTGTAGGCATTGTTTGCCCAGTTTTTTTTGGACGCAGCCACTGAAGCACAGTTGCCAGAAAAAATATGCCATATAAATGCTGAAAATAGTAATTTTTCGCCATAACGTTGACCTTGTAGACATTGTTTGCCCAGTTTTTTTGGACGCAGCCACTGAAGCACAGTTTGCCAGAAAAATTATGCCATATAAATGCTGAAAATAGTAATTTTTTTGGTTGCAGCCACTGAAGCACAGAGGCCAGAAAAATTATGCCATATAAATGCAGAAAATATGCATTTTTTTGGGTCGCAGCCACTGAAGCACAGTTGCCAGAAAAAATATGCCATATAAATGCTGAAAATAGTCATTTTTGCCATATACGTTGAGTCAACGTATGGCAAAAAATTACTATTTTCAGCATTTATATGGCATATTTTTTCTGGCCTCTGTGCTTCAGTGGCTGCGGCCAAAAAAACTGGGCAAACAATGCCTACAAGGCCAACGTATACACTACTACAGCGGTGGATACGGATTAACGTAAAATATATGAATGCTGCTTGAAAAAAGTGACTCCGGTGTTTTTTCTGGAGACGGTAATATTATGGATATTTAGACAGAATGGGAAAAGGTCACACAGCTCGATGGCGGGTTGAAGAAAACAGTGTGCAAATAATGCCTACAAGGCCAACGTATACACTACTACAGCGGTGGATACGGATTACGTAAAATATATGAATGCTGCTTGAAAAAAGTGACTCCGGTGTTTTTTCTGGAGACGGTAATATTATGGATATTTAGACAGAATGGGAACAAGGTCACACAGCTCGATGGCGGGTTGAAGAAAACAGTGTGCAAATAATGCCTACAAGGCCAACGTATACACTACTACAGCGGTGGATACGGATTACGTAAAATATATGAATGCTGCTTGAAAAAAGTGACTCCGGTGTTTTTTCTGGAGACGGTAATATTATGGATATTTAGACAGAATGGGAACAAGGTCACACAGCTCGATGGCGGGTTGAAGAAAACAGTGTGCAATAATGCCTACAAGGCCAACGTATACACTACTACAGCGGTGGATACGGATTACGTAAAATATATTATGGCTGCTTGAAAAAAGTGACTCCGGTGTTTTTTTCTGGAGACGGTAATATTATGGATATTTAGACAGAATGTGAACAAGGTCACACAGCTCGATGGCGGGTTGAAGAAAACAGTGTGCAAATAATGCCTACAGGGCAAATAATGCCTAAAAGGTCAACTTATACACTACTACAGCGGTAGTAAAATAAAAAAAAGTAAAATAAAAAAAAATGAATATTAAAAAAAAAAAATTAAAGTTGGTGCTGCTGAACTTACTAGGAGCAGCAGATTAGCACACCAGTCCCACTCCCCAACACTGCTAGACTAATAGCACTGGGCTCTTATAGTAGTAGTAGTAGTAGTAGTAGTAAAACAACAAAAAAATAAATAAAAGCAGTCCTTACAAGGACTACTGTTATTGCAGCAGTCAGCAGATGAGATCAGAAGCAGGACAGCTGCCCACAGCAGCTACATACAGAGCACTGCAGTAGAAGGTAGATTACTAGCCAGCAAAGCTACCTAAGCTTAAATGTCCCTCAAACCCCTGCAGACTTCTGTCCTCCAATAACAGAGCAGTATCAAAACGATTACTAGCCAGCAAACTTTCAACTGTCCCTGAAATCACTAACAGGCAGCAGCTCTCTCCTACACTATCTCTTCAGCACACACAGGCAGAGTGAAAAAAACGCTGCAGGGCTTCGGTTTTTATAGGGAAGGGGAGTGGTCCAGGGGAGAGCTTCCTGATTGGCTGCCATGTACTGCTGGTCTGGGGTGAGAGGGCAAAAAAAAGCGCCAACAATGGCGAACCCAAAATGGCGAACGTCGCGCGACGTTCGCGAACTTCCGGCGAGCGCGAACACCCGATGTTCGCGCGAACAAGTTCGCCGGCGAACAGTTCGCGACATCTCTATAAAAGGAAAGGAGAGGGGATGAGAGACAGAAGGAGAGAAGGGAAAGGGGGTTAGGGAGTAGAGAGACAAATGGGGGAGAGGAGAAATATAGAAGGGGAGAGAAGAGGGAGGATGGGGGAGAGTAAGGCCAAACAGTTGGGGGAGAATAAAAGGAGAGGGGATGAGAGACAGAAGGAGAGAAGGGAAAGGGGTTTAGGGAGTAGAGAGACAAATGGGGGAGAGGAGAAATATAGAAGGGGAGAGAAGAGGGAGGATGGGGGAGAGTAAGGCCAAACAGTTGGGGAGAAAAGGAAAGGAGAGGGGATGAGGGACAGAAGGAGAGAAGGGAAAGGGGGTTAGGGAGTAGAGAGACAAATGGGGGAGAGGAGAAATATAGAAGGGGAGAGAAGAGGGAGGATGGGGGGAGAGTAAGGCCAAACAGTTGGGGGAGTAAAGAACTGCACAATTTAATACTGTTTTCCAAGATAAAAGATTTCCCTTTCATTGCTGGGGATGATTTGACCCCAGTGGCCCCTTCTGTAAGATTTATTTTCCTATGAAACGAGGCGTAGACTCTCACTTTGCATTGAGGTCGCCCACCATGTATGTTAAAGCACGGGGCAGAGCCAGGGAACAGTGTCCGGATGATTATGCAGAAATACATAAGGGATTATATAAGATCCCAACGTGTCCCCATCACTCGGAGACTTTATTCTGTAGGGGTGGGGGGAATACAAATGGAAATAAGAAAATTAACCCTTAATTAAGAAATTAACCCTTTCAGCAACTGGCACAGACCCTACATTCTGCCGACTTGTGTCTCCTTACTGGCTTCAGACAAATGAGTCTAGCCTGGAGTATACCGTATACTGTATATATATATGTGTATATGTGTGTGTATATATATATATATATATTGTATGGCTGGTCTGACAGTACTTTCCCACATTACAATATCCTGCTGGAATCATTTAAAGGCCTGGGAACTGACTGAAGGAAGTGGAAATGTCGTTTTGTTACCATGCGACCTCTCATTTCCACTCATCCCATGTAATTAAATCTCTTCTTAACCTCATTAATTACACCAGGGTTAGGGGTTATCTACATGACATTACACTGGTCCTCAAGTCCTTTGGTAGAAAATAAATATAAACTGTTGTATCTGCTCCCCCAGCTGCTCAGAAGTCTGACCTGTCTGTGTGACTGATCAGTAAAACATATAGACCAGGGCCTCATTTATGTCTATTTGCATTTAGTTTCATTAGGATGTGGGTGGGGCTCAGCCCACAAGCAAGAAGCAACTAACTCTATGGCGACCCTGGCATTAAGTACTAAAAATGATATCATGTCAATGGTGCCCCCCAATCCCCAGCTGCCCAATTTAGAGAGACAGAATCTTGGACCCTACAAAGGATGGAGCTTATAGAGAAATGGGCAGGGTTTTGGGGTGAATCTAGGGCTCAGTCCATGATGGTCATGGCTTTGGTGGGTGTTTCCACAATGGGGGAGCTTAGGGTGGGCCCCACTAGTGATATACTGCCTGTGTGGGAGTGGTTAGGGCCCCTTGTGATGTGCAGGATATGTGGCCCCCGGCTCAGTGTATATGGGGGTAGAGGGGCCCCCCTGTGAATCTGGCAGGGGACACATTAGCTCTGCCTTTACCCTGTGACCTCGGGTCCAAACTCCAATTTTGTAAAATATGTTCTAAATATTTTTATGCAAATTCCTTTGAAATCTTCCCAAACGAGTCGTCATTAACCGAGCGCGACCTGCATGGACCTAATTAGATCTAATCACTGTGTCAGCCAATAGAAACAATGGAACTGGCATTCCAGGCTGAATATAAAGTCAGTTTGTCTTTCCAGCTCCTTAATCTTAATTATCCATTGGGCACAGATTTCGCCGGCATTCCGAAACCCGCTGGCATTCTGTGATCTGCAGAGCGAGGCGTCGCTGATTGGCACCGACAATGGCACTTTGTGTCTTCCTTTGATACAGGGAGCGGATTCCAAGGACTTTGTTTGTTTTTTTTTGTTTAGGGAGGGGAAATTGGGTCACGATTTCAAAAGCTTGGGCCGGAAAATCATAGCAGCTGTTTTATGGTTGGGAGCAGGGTCAGGGGCACAGTGCCAGCAGGCTCAGCTAAGTGAATGGATGCCATGCCCTTTGTCATTCACTAATTGAACTGCACTCGGCCGGCATAATGAACTGCTGAGTCTGCTGCGGGGTCTGGACAAGGCAGGGGTTAATCAGAACCAACCTCTATTATTCTCTTGTCCTTGTCAATGAGAACCAGACCCAACTCCTCTTCAACCCACTCTCTACATGGTCACTAATAGAAAAGCCTGAGTCTCTGTGCCAGGGCAATGAGCTGCTAAAATGGCCATTCGCTCTATGCAACGGGCCACAGAAACCCTTTCCCCTTATACAAAAAGTATTGTGGGCAGAGGAGCATATGGCACATTGTATATATATATATATATATATATATATATTCTACCACCAGCCTGATATGTAGCCAATCAGATTAGTCCAGTACAGGGGTCCCCAACCTTTTTTAACCGTGAGCCACATTCAAAAATAAAAAAAGAGTTGGGGAGCAACACAGGCATGCAAAAACTTCCTGGGGTGCCAAATAAGGGCTGCAATTGGCTATCTGTGGCCCCTATGTAGACTGACAGACTATTGACAGGAGGCTCTATTTGACAGTACACCTGGTTTTTATACAATAAAACTTGCCTCCAAGCCTGGAATTCACAAATAAGCACCTGCTTTGAGGCCAATGGGAGCAACATCCAAGGGGTTGGGAATCACTGGTCTAGTAGGATAAAACCCAGGGTCGGACTGGGGGGCCCGGGGCCCACCGGGACTACTGTCCAGGGCCCCTTCCGACCCGCCCCCCAACCCCTACTGCGAAGCGCTGAGCGCGCGCACACAAAGGCGCCGCTTGGCGCACCAGCGTGAAGGCGCCTGGCGCATGCGCAGAAGGCGCTGCGCTGATCGGCGCTGCGGGAGGGAAACTTTTTTAAAGATATCTGGAGAGGTGTCTGGCCGACACTGATAAAACCAACCTGTAGCCAATCTGAGTATTAGAATACTTACAACATTAGCCCAACCTGCAGCCAATCAGAGCATTAAATTACTCACAACATAAGATCAGCATGTAGTCAATTAAAGTAATAGACTAGAGACCAACCTTCAGCCAATCAGAGCATTAGAATACTCACAACATTAGACCAACCTATAATCAATCAGAGCAGTAGAATACTCACAAGGGTAGACCAACCTGTAGCCAATCAGAGTAGTAGAATACCCAGGACTAGACTAACCTGCAGCCAATCAGAGTGTTAGAATACTCACAAGGGTAGACCAACCTGTAGCCAGAGTAGTAGAATACTCAGGATTAGACCAACCTGCAGCCAATCAGAGCATTAGAATACTCACAACTTTAGATCAACCTGTACCCAACCAGAGAAGTAGAATAGTTAGGACTAGATAAAATGGTAGCCAATCAGAGTTTATTAGAATATTTTCTAATAAGAAGAATATTTACAAGGCTAGACCAACTCTTCGCAGATTTGCGGATAGGTAGACAAGGTCTGGCAGCTGTTGACCAATCAGGAGGCCTATGGGAACCTACATGGGACGGTAGAGCCAGTAAGGCTGACCTGAGAATGGCGACTGTTGCCGTGACTGCCATAATTTTGGATCATTTTTTGGATCATTTTGTCTCGCTCACATCCATAACAAACCCCTATGGCTCAGCGTCCTGGGAACAAGAACTCGGAATTCCCAAAGGGGAGAAACATTGTTTATAAATTCTTTTTCTGGAGAATGAAACTTCCTGTTTTGCAAATTTTTAGACCCAAAAGGAACAGCCTGTGGCTCCTCATCCCTAGAGACTCTCTCTGCCGGAGTAACTAATCTTATATTCCAACTAAACAACCAGGAGCTCCAGGGGCACTGGTTCAGCCCAACAGACTGGCAGGATAATTAGGTTCAGCTGGTTCCCTGACTGTCTGGGGATGAAACGGATCAGAACCCACTGAAATGCAGGAAGTCTTGGGCCCCAGTGTAAAAGGGCAAACAATACATTTATTAGTATAATCTGACTCCAGTTGTTGTTTTCCTCCCAATGGGCCGCTGTAATGTTGGGGCTCAAGCCCTCTGTGTATTATAAGCCTAAGGCTAATGTTGGACTTGCCAGTGCCAGTACCTCCTGATACTGTTTGTGTCATTAAATTCAAAGCATCTGCTTGTCACTGTACCAAACCCACCCAAAGTGATTGGCACTGGGCAGAGATGTATTAATATTCCCTTAATACCCTATGGAATGATGGGCAGACCCACTGGCTGCTCTTCCCTCTGTATAGAAGACCCCTCATCCCTGTTTATTTCTAGTGAAACACTTAACCAGTTGTTTCCTAATCAGCTCATCAGTCACTGGCAATGCAAAGGGAACCTTTGGGCAGTGTTAGATCCGGTATGGCAGCTTCCATAGCCATATTTATATCATTAATGTATATATAGAGCCTCTAAATCTAGAACATATTATTCATCACATTATTATATATAATTACCTTTATCAGCTTAGTTGCTCCTCTCTGTACTTTCTCTATTTATATATAGTGATCATATCCCCCTTATATATTTATATATAGTGATCATATCCCCTTATATATTTATATATAGTGATCGTATCCCCCTTATATATTTATATATAGTGATCATATCCCCCTTATATATTTATATATAGTGATCATATCCCCTTATTTATTTATATATAGTGATTATATCCCCCTTATATATTTATATATAGTGATTATATCCCTTATATATTTATATATAGTGATCATATCCCCTTATATATTATATATAGTGATCATATCCCCTTATTATATTTATATATAGTGATCATATCCCTTATATATTTATATATAGTGATCATATCCCCTTATATATTTATATATAGTGATCATATCCCCTTCTATATTTATATATAGTGATCGTATCCCCCCTTATATATTTATAGTGATCATATCCCCGTATATATTTATATATATTGATCATATCCCCTTATATATTTATATATAGTGATCATATCCCCCTTATATATTTATAGTGATCATATCCCCTTATATATTTATATATATTGATCATATCCCCCTTATATATAGTGATCATATCCCCTTATATATTTATATATAGTGATCATATCCCCTTATATATTTATATATAGTGATCATATCACCCTTAACTGTCTCTTCTCCAGTGTAACCAATCGCAACTTGTCTTTTCCCATAACTGATCCCTTCCATTCCCTTTATCAGTTTAGTTGCTCTTCTCTGTACCATCAATTACCCTCAATCCCATCTTTGGGCTGGTTTATGTAGCGACACACGATACCCCCAAATCAAAGAACCCCTCCGCCAGGTGATTTAATAACACACAAGCCACATTTCTCTGAAAAACTAATGTGCGGGTTTATTTTGGAGAAACTGACAGCCGACACTTTATCAATAAATATAAAAAAATAAATAATTATGGCATATAGAAGAATAATAACACTGAGCGAGGCCCCGCTCTACATAGAGAAAGGCACAGAAATAAATTAGAGGGGAAATTGGGGGGTACAATGAGGAAACTCCCGGGCGAGTAACAAGGCACTTGAAAATATAGAGAAGAAATCAAATTATTAAGGACAGATAACTAAACGCTGTTAAAAGCCTCTAAAACCTTGTGTTCAACTTGATGCAAAATATAACGGAAATACAGGAAACCTCCAGTTATGGTGGAACTACATTTCCCAGCAACCCCAGCCAGATTATTTGGCAGAGCAGATTCTGGGAGATCTAATTCTGCAGCCAACAGAGCCTCTTTAGCCAACTGTGTAAACTAAGCAGGGAAGCGCAATGTTTAAACTACATTTCCCAGAATCCTTGATGCAGGGAGCTGCAGTGTAACGGCCGATTGGTTGAATTTCTCTGTTCATGATCTAGGAAGCCCAATTAGATAAGAGTCATCTAAGCAGCTTTGCATTTGGTCTTTATATTTGAATATGTATTTAAAAAAAATAATGACCGTTTTGTTGCTAAGGCCAGTGTCCCTGGCAACTCGAAAGCTACAAAACAAAATGTAAACTATAGTTAAAATGACAGAATGTACATTTAATTTCAAATGCTATAAATTGGGCAGTCAGGAGAGGGGCGGAATTCAGATTCCTATTGGCTGTTGGGGGCTCAGCACCTGCAGCGAGTGCCGCCATTGCCATTCTGGTACCGAGGTTAAAATAAATCTGAAAACAGTAAAAAGTCTATGAATACAATAAAAAAGGACAATGAGCGACTGCACCGCGGCCAAGTTCAGGATTTACTGGAAATGTCCTGAAATTTATCACCCCCCCCCAGCCAGATGTTTCATGTCTCCCACAGCTCCGAGTCCCAGGGTATCTGGGAGTCCTGAATTAGGGGGGGGGGTCGCTTCATTAATCTCCGTATGTATAAACACAAAGTGCTCTGCCAAGTCCAGCAAAGGCGCTGCTTGTGGCCAATGAGAAAGCAGCTCGTGAAATGGTTCATTGCTTTGTATTTCTCAACCATACGCCGGACACTTGTCCCTCCCAATAGTGAGATGTTATTTAGCAGCATCAGTCCGACATGGGGCATCACCAGGACCCACCACTGGCACTTTATTCACACCCCCCCCTGTGTGTTTAGAAAGTGCATTGAACCCCCCAAGCACCACAGGTGGAAGAATCCATGTGCACACATCAGCAGGGGGAGAAGCCTATATTAAAAGCCTCAGTCAAGGACTCCCTGCTGGCCTTTATAGTGCCAAGGCAATATAGACGTGGCCTATGGGTCCTCAGACAGAGGATATTGCTATGGTTACAAGCACAGATGCTTCTCATTGGTCCTCAGATGGGGATGCCCATAGTGCTGGCGTGTTCCTTCAGTCCCAGGATACTAAATGCGATGCGTTTCTGGTGCCCTGTCTGCCGGATGCCCAGGTGCTTGATGTCTCTGGGGGAAGAAAACATGGCGGTTAAGTTACAGGAGTAATGCAGGAGTAGTGCAGATGTAATACAGGAGCTGCACAGGAGTAATACAGGAATTGCTCAGGAGTAATGCAGGAATAATACAGGAGTGGTCTCAGGAGTAATACAGAAGTAACACAGGAGTAATACAGGAGTAGCACAGGTGTAACGCAGGAGTAATCACAGGAGTAATACAGGAGTTGCACAGGAGTAATGCAGGAGTTGCTCAGTAGTAGCACAGGAGTAATGCAGGAGTTGCGCAGGAGTAATACAGAAGTTGCACAGGAGTAATACAGGAGTAGCACAGAAGTAACACAGGAGTAATGCAGGAGTCACGCAGGAGTAATACAGGAGTTGCTCAGGAGTAATGCAGGAATAATACAGGAGTAATACAGAAGTAACACAGGAGTAATACAGGAGTAGCACAGGTGTAACGCAGGAGTAGCACAGGTGTAACGCAGGAGTAGCACAGGTGTAACGCAGGAGTAGCACAGGTGTAACGCAGGAGTAATGCAGGAGTTGAACAGGAGTAATGCAGGAGTAATACAGAAGTTGCACAGGAGTAATACAGGAGTAGCACAGAAGTAACGCAGGAGTCGCGCAGGAGTGGAGTAATACAGGAGTTGCACAGGAGTAACGCAGGAGTAACACAGGACTAATACAGGGTATCTGTATTTTTTTATGATAAGACCATTAATAAGTTTATTTTCTCCCATTCTCCTTCCCAAATCAGACAGAAGCACCCCTAGGCAACATTAAACAAGCCTCTAATATAAAGAGGATGGATTATGGGTTAAGGTGACCACCCCCGGTGCACACGGACACTCACTCCTGGTTCATGAGGATGATCTTATCCATTGAGTTATAGGGGGAGGCAATGAAGCACTCGGTGTACTGCTGCATCTTAATGGAGTCCAACCACTCGCTGATGGTTCTGAATGGCATTCCTTCCGACCCGCTGGTGCTGGGCAGACGAATGGAGATCCTGAGGGGACAACAAGAGAAGCTGGGAGTCACTCTCTCACCCTAAAATTTAAGGCCCAAAGTACATCAAAGACTTTACTAAGTTAGACCTACTGCCATAGGGCCTCCCATGGGTTAATCTCACCCACCCCACCACCAGGGGGCACTGCCAGGTGCTAATTATCACAAACCTTGGGTCAAAATCAGCCAATGTCTTGAGAGAGTCGGGGGCTCGGATCAGCTTGTCCAGAATACTGACGATATCGGGGAACTTGGGCCGGCGGTTGCGCTCCTGCTGCCAGCATTGCATCATTAGTTGGTAAATGGCCGACGGGCAGTCCATGGGGGCCGGGAGTCGGAAACCCTCGTTAATGGCCTTCATGACCTGCAATAGACACCCTGGTGTTAGGTACAGTCGGTTCACCCTACAGACTGTTATACACTGATTAACCGTCTATGTAGGTGTTACAACTTGCACTTTCAGCCTTGTCTCATCATTTACAGTTTCCGCTTTCCTCCTGTAACACGATAAACCCCCGCACTAAGTGCAGTCCAGCAGGAACAGCCAAGCTATTGCCTTGTACTAAGTGCAGTCCAGCAGGAACAGCCTACTGTGTGACTGGATAACATCCTCACCTCTTGATTGGACATTTCCCAGTAAGGCCGCTCCCCGTATGACATCACTTCCCACATGACGATTCCGTAGCTCCACACGTCACTGGCGGAGGTGAACTTCCGGTAAGAGATGGCTTCAGGGGCCGTCCAACGGATTGGGATCTTTCCACCCTGCAAATAGACGGCACATGATCAGAACTCCCTGCTAGTGTTCCTTTTGGTTGGGGGCAAGGTTGCTTTTAAGGGCAGAATTGGGGGTACAGGGGTTTCTCCCAAGTTCCTGCCCCAACCCCCTTAACTGCCCTGTACGGTCACTCAGGGCTGGTGTATAGTATAGGAAAAGACCACAACTCCCAGCATTCTCAGCAAGAAAATCCCACCCACTGCCCACTATGGTGAGAACTTACACTAGTTGTATAAGTAGCCTCGGGGTCATCCTCCAGCACTCGAGAGAGCCCAAAATCAGACACTTTGCACACCAGTTGACTGTTCACCAGAATGTTGCGAGCCGCCAGATCGCGGTGCACGTAGTTCATCTCCGAGAGATACTTCATACCGGCGGCGATACCTCGGAGCATTCCCACCAGCTGGATGGGGCTAAACTCGCCATCATTATCCTGCGGACACGTAGAGAGACAAAGAGGTGTGAGACTTGGGCGCCCAACATTCTGCCATTATAGTTAAAGCTTATGGGATAGAGAAGCAGACTCATGCTGTAGGGCCCAGAGAGACAGCAGAGCCAGTCGGTTATATGGAGGGACTGAACGCTTATACCTTTAAGAACTTGTCTAAGGCTCCGTTCTCCATGTGTTCAGTAACAATCATCATTGTCTTATCTGCGGGGGGAGAGCACATGTGAGGGGGTCGGTCAGAAAAAGAGAGGGGGATATACAGAGAAAGCCATAAAGCAAAAAAGGGAAATGGGAGGAGTTTCTTACTTTTGGACACCACCCCCTCCAGGCGGATAATGTTATGATGGCAGAACTGTCCCATGATGCTCGCCTCGCTCAGGAAGTCAACGCGCTGCTTCTCCGTGTAGCCGGCCTTTAGGGTTTTAACTGCAACTGGGGCTTCTTTCTTCCCCGGCAGCTTCAGGATTCCCTTATACACCTCCCCAAATTCACCTGAAAAATATTCTGTATTTACTGACTGTTCTGTTTACTGCACTGCTGTAAAGCTACTCTGGGTAACGGGGAAAACAAGGCCTCACCTGCTCCGATTACTTTCTGGCGCGTGATGGAGTTGGCTGAAATCTCGGTGGTGAACTTCAGCACGGCCTTGTTGGGATCTTCGTACGTATGGGGGTCCACGTAGGTCTTGAGGGGTTTCAGTTGCTCTGAGGGGGGAAGAAGGTAGTGGCGTTAGAGAATGAAGATATCAGGACAGAAAAAACAGTCAATTTCGGAGATTTATTTACCAGGTTTGGAGAAGTAGATGTCCTCTTCACTCTGGCGGGTATTGGGGTTCCTCCGGCTAGTGAGGGAGAGGCAGATACATTAGAGACTGATGGGGGGTTAGGGAGAATTGGGGGATATGGAGAACAGGGGGATTAGGGGGGTTAGGGAGAATTGGGGGATATGGAGAACAGGGGGATTAGGGAGAATGGAGAAGTAGGGTAAGACAGTGACTGTACCTCCTGTGCATGAAGATAATGACGGCCACAAAGATGACGATTAAAATGGCCCCGGCTATGGCACCACCAATAGCAGCGGCGTTGTTTGAGGTTTCCTCACCTGCAGGAGAAGCCACAAGAGAAACGGCGTCAAGCAAACGACGGGCAAGTTCAAGATACAAACACCATTAGATATAAAGGGTAAGTAATCCTTCCTTGTGTCACTACAATCCCTGCCATAAAGCAAGGAAGCACCAGGGAATTCATTATCCAGTCACTACATGATGCCGGTGGCCCCAGGATCTTGGTCTGATCACAGTTACTCACCAGCCAGAGTATGAAACTCATAGTCCCTGCTGTAAACCCCGACTCCCTCTTGCGTCAGCGTCTGCACCCGGACAACATAGGTGGTCCCTGGGGCGAGTTTCAAGAGCGTGACGGTGTTGCCCTCGCACCGCTGCACCGAGTAACTGTTGGCATCGTGCTGCAACCAAACCAGAACATTCACCAATCAGTGAGTGTGTTGAGTATCAGGAAGAGAACTCATTTTCCCCAGGGCCACTACCTCTGGAAAGCAGATCTGTGCCGTACTACTCATCTTGGTGTATAACAGAAACCTATTCTGAAGGACACAACTTACCTTCTTACTGTAGGTGACTTCGTACTTCCAGATGCGGGTCTGCTGGCGAGGAGGCACCGACCAGGACAGGCTGAGGGAGTTGGTCGCCTGGTTATCCAGGTTTATGAAGGTGACTTTTGGGGGTTCTGCAGAAGACATAAGAGTTAGATCCTACTCATGGGACAACCCAGACCCCACACAGAACACTATGGAGGTATAAGTGGTCCGGTCAGGGGCCCCAATTCATTACCAGTTTGGTTCAAGCTGATCCTCAGAGTTGCGTAACTGCGGCTGGAACCGGAACCAGAAACTCCATTCCGTGCCTCTACAGTGAAGGAGTAGTTGAGATGAGGCTCTAGTTCCATGATGGCGAGGGTGGTGCCTTTCAGTTCCCGAGGGTTTTCGGAATAACGGATACTGTTGCTATCACAGGGGGTGCACTCGCTGGCCTCTGGCACACACTTCTCACACGTTACTGTGTATGTGATGTCACTGCGGCCCCCGGAGTTACTGGGGGGCAACCAGCGCAGCGTCACCTTTGAGCCCAAGTCAACGGCAGTGAGGTCACGGGGGGCAGATGGGAAACCTGAGAAAAAAACAAAACACAGGTCGGACCCTGTTCTACTACAAACCCAATTATACCAACCACTGGTGCATAAAAAGCCAATAAGTACTGGGTACCCCAATTTCCCATGACTTACCGGTGCAAGGGGCAGAGCTGAGGTCAGAGGTGGAGCGGAAGAATCCATCGTTGCAGGGGCAGAAAGTGGCGGCCGGGCTGGTGGGTTCTGTATGATCCGGGCAGGGCAGGCAGGGTCCGTTGGAGGTTTCTGACTTGAAGAACCCCGGCTGGCAAGCTATGGAGGAAGAGAGGCAAATGAGCATCTGCTAACAGCCAATCAGAGACACAAGATAGAAAAGGAACTGCCATATTGATATCTACATTATAGCAGGCGTCAGAGCAGGGTGCTATCAAACCCAATTCCCCTGCCCCCCCTCTTAACCCTTTTCCCCACTCGCCTATAGCTCAACAGAGCCGCACAGTAACCGAGGGGCCCCCCAGCAAATATACCTTTACTCCAATCAGCAGCTCTGTAGCTTTTCCTATGTTACAATGCTCAGAGGATGATGGGACTTGTAGTTTAATCACAGCTAAAGGCTGAGGCCTGAGACTTACTGGTGCACAATATATATATATATATATATATATATATATATATATATATATATATATATATATAAGGGGTACAATGGGACTTTCTTTACTCTTCCTTTGTATCCAACTTCTGCTTAGGAGCCCCGTGAATAGACTGGGGGCCTTGCCCGTCCCCCCCAAAAAAAGAGGTCTGTGTCATTAATCACTGCAAACGAAGGGCAGAAAAAGCCACGTGGGTTTCCGGTTCTACAGATACTTCTCCTCACATGAGGCCTCGCAGGGTGAGGAGCACTTGGTTCCTGCTCAACCGGTTCCTCTACTTGTGTTGGGGAAATCTAACAAACCGTAGCATTGAGGGGGGACCAGTGTCCCCAATAACTTCATCTCAACGCAAATAAGACATGAGCCCCATAGAGAACAACCCTAGAGTCAGACTGTAGTGGGCAGGAATGGGACCACCATATAGAGGAGGTGCAGCAATAACATCAAATGGCCTATAATAAAGCTCCAGTTGTTAAAAACTTGTATTTACATTCCACCATCAAAGGCAAAAACAGACGTGACCCTTCCTTGTGTGTGTGTGTGGGGGGGCAGGTATTTACATTTCTAAAGCTCAGTGGGGTCCCCGCCGGCCTACAAGGAAAGGCAGCAATTGTCAGACTCACTGGACTGTAGTACTGAGCTCCTCCCACATTCACTGCATTCCTTTATGCGCCTCAGGATGGAGGCGGGACACAGGTGATTTGCGCAGAGACAAAAGGGCAAGTATGACCAGATCAGAGGATTTAGGACAAAACTAAAAAAGAAATATCTCCTTGGGTGGGGGGAGCTCCTTTTGCTCATCTCCTGCTTCAGACTGAGGCTTGGGACACAAAGAAGACGAGTTTGCTAAAATACTCCCAAAGTCGCGGGGTAAACAAGAGACCCCCAGAATTACAACTTAATCCCGTTCTTATTGAGCAGCAGCGAGAGGGGCCCTTGAGAAGGCAGTGGGGGGTCAGTAGATAAAGGCAAAGCTAATTATAATAATAATAATAATAATAAAGAATCGTCAGGGATCCGAGGGTTTGCCAAGCTCTATATTCTAGATTTCCCGTGATTGGGATTTATCAATAAGAGGGATTTGCAGCTAATACGACCCCCACGCCTCATAAACCCCTATTTTCCCCTGGGGGCCCGGGGGTCAGGGTTGAACTAACACAATAACACTTATTTGCCCCTGTGATCTGCCCCTGAGCGGCTAAATAACACCCACGTGGGGGGGGGCTGAGGATCTGCTCCTTCCATGTTGGCGCCGTGGGGCCACAGGCTTGCGGGGAGTTGCACAATACCCTGTTTATCTATTTTTTTAACAAATCTCTATAAATACCTTAGAGCCCCAGTGTGAAGAGACCCCCCCCCCCCGAGAGTTTATCAAGTTGCCCCCCCTCTGAATTTTCCCACTTCATCAGAAGTGCCCAGCTATGGGGCATGAAACGAGTTAGACTTGCACACCCTCCACTGTAATTCCTTTTAAATACGCGAATAAAAGCCTATATTTGATGTTAATTGAACTGGATTCCTGAATACTTGGTCAGCGCTTGATAGCGACTTGGTTTTTTCCCCAGATGAAGTGTCAGCCTTTGTGTTGGGATGAATGGGCCGCGGCACATGCTGCCGGGGGGGGGGATGGGGGCTCTGAGCATCTGGGGGCCCCCCCATAGTGGAGAGAGAGGATCAGTATATTTTCATGCACCCAAATGGGCAATGATTTAATTTGGAGGAATTAATTCAGCCCCCGGGCCCCTGCGAGTAATTGTGCTGCTGGGCCTTATGGAACAAACCCTGGTACGTACGGGTGTCGGGGGGGGGGGGCAGAGAGATAATGAATATTAGGGACTTGGAGCGAGAAGCTGATTATTATTGAGAGTGGAGCTGCCATGGCTGTTACAATGGGAACAATGGATCATTCTATTCTCAACCAACAGGGGGGGAGTTCCTGGGCAACCTTTCTGCCAGTCTTGTCTGGCCCATAGGCAGATGGACATTTCGAATTTATTTTTTCATCTCCATGGGGGGGGGGGGGGGGGGGGTTACACAGACTCCTGTAGTTATAGCAACAGCAATTTATCTGAAATTAGGATTCCCAACACAACCTGCTGGGGGAACTCATGGCATGTTTGGCTTCTGATGCCTCTCTGACTGCCATTCCTACACCTGCCCACCAGATACTCCCCCGCACTGCCCCCAAAACTCACACTCAAACCAACTGCCAGCACTGCCCCAACACTCACACCAACTGCCAGCACTGCCCCAACACTCACACCAACTGCCAGCACTGCCCCAACACTCACACTAACTGCCAGCACTACAACAACACTCACACTAACTGCCAGCACTGCCCCAACACTCACACCAACTGCCGGCACTGCCCCAACACTCACACCAACTGCCAGCACTGCCCCAACACTCACACCAACTGCCAGCACTGCCCCAACACTCACACCAACTGCCAGCACTGCTCCAACACTCACACTAACTGCCAGCACTACAACAACTCACACTAACTGCCAGCACTGCCCCAACACTCACACCAACTGCCAGCACTGCCCCAACACTCACACCAACTGCCAGCACTGCTCCAACACTCACACTAACTGCCAGCACTACAACAACACTCACACTAACTGCCAGCACTGCCCCAACACTCACACCAACTGCCAGCACTGCCCCAACACTCACACCAACTGCTAGCACTGCCCCAACACTCACACCAACTGCCAGCACTGCTCCAACACTCATACTAACTGCCAGCACTGTAACAACACTCACACTAACTGCCAGCACTGCTCCAACACTCACACTAACTGCCAGCACTGCTCCAACACTCACACTAACTGCCAGCACTGCCCCAACACTCACACCAACTGTCAGCACTGCCCCAACACTCACACCAACTGCCAGCACTACAACAACACTCACACTAACTGCCAGCACTGCCCCAACACTCACACCAACTGTCAGCACTGCCCCAACACTCACACCAACTGCCAGCACTGCCCCAACACTCACACCAACTGCCAGCACTGTAACAACACTCACACTAACTGCCAGCACTGCCCCAACACTCACACTAACTGCCAGCACTGCTCCAACACTCACACTGATGCAGGTCCCAGGTCAGTTGCCCCCACCTCAAGCCCCCTGCTCTGCCTCCACCCAAATATTAACTAATTTTTTCCTTTTCTAAACCCCCTGCTGCTCAGAAACCAGAGTTTATCCACCCGCAGGAATCCCCTCCTTGCCCACAGGCACAGACAGTAAGGTGGTCTCAGAAGCCGCTTGTGTCCTGAATAAAAACACCCTTTCCCCTGAGGGGCCGACTTACCCCTCTCCTCCTCCTCCTACACTGACCTCTGCCCCCAATTTGTTCTACAGAACAAAAACTTTCCTTTTAATATGATCTAGAAAGGATGAGGAATGGAACCAAATGGGGAATTAATTAGAGAGAAGAGAAATGCCGGCTGCTCATGTTGTCTCTATATTTATTTAACTTCCCCTTTAGGAACCCTGCCCTTACCCATTCCATGTAATAAACCTTCTGCTTGTTTCAGAAAATAGAAACAGAGAGTCAGGTTAAACCCAAACTTAGGCCTCTCCTATATGAAATCAACTTAATACCCAAGAGCACAACAAAAAGAGCAGAACATGGTTGAAAGGTTTATACTGTTTTCTGTCCCCGGTGATACCGGTCCCTCTATCCATGGGGAAACAAGAGCAGAGCCGGCAGTGACCCTTCTCTTTGCGAATATTTAGCTTTAACGTTAACTTTCCTTTAGTAAAAACTCAGAGGGGTGAAGTGGAATTTTGGCTTCTTCTATTTCAGGGAAAACAGTCATCAAGGTGAATGATTCCCAGACCTCGGTGCCCCCCATTCCAGTAGGAGCAGCCCACGCTCACAGCTGAGAGTCACATTTATGTCTGTTCCCATAAGAGAACAAGAAGCCTCTTGATTCCGGGCCAAGGGATCATTTTATGGCCGTTTCTACCTATGAACAGAAGGGAGCAGAGATGAAGGTGTCGTTTTACAGGCTCTGAAATGAACGGTCGGGGGGTAAGAGTAACGCGGATTCCTGGCTGGTCCCTACTTGCCACAATACGAGGCCATAAAGTGGAGCCAGTTCCGGCAATCGTCGCTCCAATCTAATTAAATACCCCCCTCCGTCATTGTTTCAGCTATTGGGAGGGTTTGTTAGTTGTTAATATCAGGGGGAATGAGCCACCTGCTGCCCCCCAGCCGTCTCGCTCTCTCCTAGTTAAATCAGTCACAGGCTTCACCAGGCAGCAGTGCTGTAAACACAGATTTTAGTGTTGCTGTAAAAGGAATTCACCTTTCTTGCAGTTTATCCTCCCCGTGCCACGGCCTTAAATCAACATTTATTCAGTAAAGCCCCATTGCTAAATGCCCCATGTGCTGCTCAGGTGAGCGTCGTAATCAAACAGAGAATTCCTGCTCCGTTCTAGCGCGACGCTGGCGGAACAAACAACTCATATATATATATATATACATACATATACACACACACACATATATATATATATATACACACATATACATATATATAGTATATAGATTTATCATTTGCACACGGTATTGGACATAATAGAGCAGGGGTAGTTTATAGGGCAGAATTAGGGTTTGGCCTCATAGTGACCTTGGGAACACCCCTTATTATTACATTGTACATTTACAGCACTGCTGCCTGGAGATTCCATAGACACAAGCAACTAGGAGAGTGGGAGAGATAAGAAAGGCAGAGGAAACAAAACTACTGATCTCTTTATAAAAAACACATACATGGAGCACAGACAGAGTTATGGGGGGCAAGTTTCTGGGCATGGAGCCTGCTTTTATCCTGACAGCACCAGATGGTCCCCACGGGTAGTCGATTATCCGGTACAAATTCCATCATATCCACATCGGATATCCCACACAATTCAGCTTTTCCTGTTTGCTGCTGGGGCACATTCTTCTTTTAAGCCGCACAGAGAAACCGCAAGCCCACAAAGCGGAGCGGGAGATGCAGGATCCAACGGGAACCTCAGGGTCCATTCAGCCTGCGTGGCTCCGGGTTTGGCATTTAGAGCAATATCAGCCCATAGGTCAAATGCACATTAATTAGGGGAGACCATGGCAAACAGTGACGTCACAATAGTGCTTGCAGCAGGGAGACAGAGAGTAGGCAGTGGCTAATTGCTTGTGGGAAGGCAGAAATGCCAATGGCTACTAACAGGAGGAAGTTACTCATCCCCACTCTGCTTAGTAACAGCCCCTCCCAGTTCCCACGGTTTTACAGGTAAAATGATACGCGGCACCCAGATCACCCGTCGGCCCTGAATCACTTCCTGGCAAACAGAACTGGCAGCCGCTCGGTGATATAAATATCTGCCACCTACAGTGCCCAGCGAGGGACAATACACCAGGCTGTGGGTCTGATTTTAAGGCTTGGCAGTGCCATGAGACGATGCCACAAGCAACACCAACTAATGGAGGTAGCGCACCCTCACCATGGAAAATGAGAAGCAACCAATCACAGCTGTCACTGGGGAAGGGCCATTGTATAATGCAATCTAATGCAAGGCAGTATGTTAATTGTGACATCACTAGGCACAACAGATTCCCAGGCATGTGGAGGCTGCAGTCTCTTCTCCCAACAGCAACCAATGAGTTTTAGAAATATCTAACCTTAAAAGTTACCACGATATGAGCCCCTAGCAACCAGATGCAATTTTTAATTTTCTACTTTACAGGCAGCAGGTTGATTTAACCCATTCTCTCCCAGTGGCCCTCATGAATACAAAGTGGGAAAACAAGGTCCCTCGCTTGCCTTTCTGGGGGTGGGACGGCGCCGGGCAGAATACAGAAGAGAAATAACATCAGCTCCAAAATAACCAGTGTCCCGTTTCCCAGAACCTCGGGGTCAGATCCCTGCGGGGCACTGGCAGCACATACAGAGCACAGGGCAGGGGGTCCTTCTGGGGCCTCAGTTAGACGTTATTTAGACACAGGCCTAATTGTCAGGGAGGGGGGGGTATATATTTACAGTGGGGGGAGATTAGGGATAGGGGCTGCGTGCAACAGAGGAACGCAAGGCCCCTCACCTTCCAAAGTCAATGTCCCCCCGGACGCCACCTGGATGGGGTCAAGTAACCTCATTTCATAAACCCCAGAGATAAAAAGACCTGAGATAAAGCTCCTCCCCCTCTATAAACAGGCGCCTCTCCGGGAAGGGCTCCAAATAGCTGCAGAGACATCCAAAGGGGAAGTTCACCTGACAAATCAATGATGGTATCTTGTGCTAAGCCTTCCTGCATTACCTGGAGAGTTTATGGGGTGGAGAGTTGTAGTCGCACATTCCCAGACTAACTAAACAGCAGGAGATGCACCAGCCAATCACCTTCCCCAATAGTCACCTGCTGATTCAATCTGTCTCCTGCCAACCACACACAATTACAGGCAGTTTAACGCTCTAACGAACCTTTAATTAAGCCCCATTGTGATCCCTAATCCCAGTGCAGCGGAAGTGCGACCGTGTAACGCAGCCCCCGGGGCAAATCATTGGCAGGAATACGCGTGTGGGGCACAGACACCCGAGGGGCACAAATGATCTATTACACGTAATTAACATGAAACAGCTCTGAGAGACGATATGTCCTTTAATTTCATGGAAGAGTTTAGTTCCCCTTTAATTTGAAGCCCCTACTGACTTTATCTTTTCTATTCTAACAGGAGCAGAGAATCAGTTCATAGACCAAAAAACCCTTTTTTATCAGTCACATTCAGGTCGTTTGGGAAGAAACATCTGACCCCCCCACCCAGTGACAAATTCCTGTGTCTTTTTGCACCTCTGCTGGGGGGGGGGTTGTAATTTAAAGTAAAAGCCTCTCATTCTGCACATACCTCCCTCCTGTTCTCACAGGCTCAGGGTTAAGGACACCTGGGGGGCCCCTCCTGTCTCTGTCTGTCCCCACTTTTACCCTGGATGGGGCATTCGATCCCTGTTTCTTTTCTGGGGGGTCAGACGGGGAATCTGGATCTAATCAAACATAAGATTTGGGAAGAAGAGGGGCATTAATCTCAGGGGCCCATGTGACGGAGGCCAGACACTTGTGGGTTCAGTTTTATTCCTGTGGGTCCTGGGATGTCACTGACATAGGGAGGGGTTTGGCCGAAGCCTCCCGGGAGTTGTAACTACCCCCCTCCCCTTATTAAATATCTTGGGAGACCAGACACAACCACCTCTGGGGGGCACTTCTGGAAGGAACCATTGGGGAGAGAGTTGATAACTGGGCTGGGTCAGGAATTGCTCCATAAATTGCACCGACAGCCATTAAAGGGGAAGTAAAGCCTCCTATGCACACGGTATGGAAATAGCTAAGTAGGGAAAGAGAAACCAGAAGTAGATTTCAGGGTAAGGAGTGTAACACAAGAGATGAAAGTAATCCCATAATCCTGTGTGATCAGTGACAGGGGACACGGGGCCATTACCCCTCACTGCACCTTGCCCCCCCCCTTAACTACAAGCAGATTGGTATCAGCCGCCTGCCCCTGCACAACCCCAGGGAAACCAGACACCTCAGAGATTAACCCTTACAGCCACACATCTACCTATCTGCACCGCCCTGAAGCCTGGCACATATAAAATAATAAATATGTATATAATAAGCAGTTCATTCAGATGCCTCGTGCATGGCTACACAGAAAGCAGTGCAGTCTGCAGCACTCCTACACATTACTCTGTAGCTCTGCAGGATCTAAATATCAGTTTAGTGGCTTTGAAGCTGCAGTAAAATGCAACTGGGCGCCCGAAAGTTCAACTCCACGTAGGGACTCCACGTAGGGTCCGGGGCAGCTTTAGCTACAAGTGCAGTTGGTTTCAGTGCACACCCTCCTGCATTCCATAGACCGGCTGTCAGCTGGGAGTTGGCCCCATGGTTGGCCCGGAGGCAGGTCCAGGGAACAGTGGCAGCCATTGTTCTGAACTGGCCACGGAGAATTTGAATCGGTGGCTGACAATGCTCTGGATAATGAATACGAGGAACTACAGACACCTCAATAAACTCCCTATATAAAGTATAATGTGCTCAGGTGTCAGCATTGGGGTCCCCAGAAACAGCAACATCCTATTTGGAAACCATGTCCCCCTCCCCAAATGAGAGAGAAAATGTGCCCTCCGTGCAGTTACAGAGCTGACAGTCAGTGCCCCCCCTGCTGACTGTCACATTCCACCCCAAGTGCCACCCGTCTGGCCAATGTGCTGACTCGTTCCACTAATCGCCAGCTCTGAATGGGCCTGAATGACTTTTTGCACATGAATGAAGTACAAGGCCCGGATCTGTGTGGGATGTGGGAAAATGAAAAGAGATCACATAGAGCGGGTCCCCCGACCTGCCCCACCTAAATAAACATGGGAGGCACCCACTGGCCAGCCAAGGCTATTCATTCTATACAATGGCTCCTGAACGTATTCCTCCCAATGACTGGCTACATATAGCAATGATTTTCCCTTTATATAAAAGAGACACAAATTGTTCTATTGCAATTGGTCACCTTGATGGTTCTACTGCTCTGATTGGCTACAGGCTGCATCTTTCCCCAAAACAGTTCCAACAATGGGTGATGTGAAATATACTGGATCTTGGCCCCTGACTTACCTTGGCAAGTGTCTCCCACTTTCTCATAGCCAGGTTGGCACAAGCAGTGGCCAATGGGAACCAGCCACTCTCCGTCCGTGTTGCAGTGCATTGTGGGATCTTCTCCGTTGACTGACACAGCGTTATTCATGCACTTCCCCGAAACCTTCGCCAAGGACTGAGAGTCGGCGCCAGCAACTGTCTCTGGAAACTGCGCCATCCCCTGCACCACAGACGGGCATTTCTTGTAGTAAATACGCACGGAAAGCAGCGCCACGCAAGCCCCGATGTCTTGAAACGCCAGGTAAAAGCCTTTGCGACTGAGGGGCCCCACGGAGCGCACTTCCACGTTCACTTTCACGTTGCGCGAGGTAAAGTCGGACGGCACTGTGATGTCATCTGGGGCGACGGTGTCGATCTTGCGGAACTGGCGCTTCTGGAAGTTGGTGCCGTAATCGATGTCGGACTCCATGTAGTACAGGTTGAAGGTTTCCTTACAGGTGCCCGAGCCCCCGGGGAAGCTGTTGCAGTCTCTCACCGTGAACTTCAGCTCCACAAAGATGCGCTGCGCCTCGCTACGGTAGATCCAATTGGTGCGCAGCCAGTTGTCCTGCTCCCCCTCCTGCACACTGCACACCGAGTAGATGTAGATCAGACTGCCGTTCATCACGTTCTGCAGCAGGTCCCACTGCCAGACAAAAACACACCATTAATAAAAATATATATATATTTATGATCAAACGTCTGCACTCTGAGCCAGTCTTCTGTTGATGAGGGTGCAGAGTCAAAACATTATGTACTAATCCAAGATTAGTGAATCATCAATATTTATGTTTCAAACTTATTAATACAATCAGGAGTAAGTGGCGCCAGGGCAGGAAAAATATGGAACCAGAGATCACCCTATAGGCCCATTAGTAAAAAAAGGAACTGCATTGATGTCACAATTACACCTATATCTACATTAATACAGAAAAACTGCATTGAAGTCAAAAGTACACCTATAGATACTTTAGCACAGATGAACTGCACTGATGTGACAATTACACCTATTTTTACATTACTAAAGAAAAACTGCATTGATTTCACAATTACACCTATAGATACATTACTACAGAAAAACTACTTTGAGGTCACAATTACACCTATAGATACATTTCTACAGAAAAACTGTTTTGATGTCACAATTACACCTATAGGTAAATTACTAAAGAAAAACTGCATTGATGTCACAATTACACCTATAGATACATTTCTACAGAAAAACTGTTTTGATGTCACAATTACACCTATAGGTAAATTACTAAAGAAAAACTGCATTGATGTCACAATTACACCTATAGATACATTTCTACAGAAAAACTGTTTTGATGTCACAATTACACCTATGGGAACATTACTAAAGAAAAACTGCATTGATGTCACAATTACACCTATGTGTACATTACTAAAGAAAAACTACATTGTTGCTACAATTACACCTATAGGTACATTACTAAAGAAAAACTGCATTGATGTCACAATTAAACTTATAGATCCATCAGCACAGAGGAACTGCATTGATGTCACAATTACACCTATAGGTACATTACTAAAGAAAAACTGCATTGATGTCACAATTACACCTATAGGTACATTACTAAAGAAAAACTGCATTGATGTCACAATTACACCTATAGGTACATTACTAAAGAAAAACTGCATTGATGTCACAATTACACCTATAGATACATTACTACAGAAAAACTGCTTTGAGGTCACAATTACACCTATAGATACATTACTACAGAAAAACTGCTTTGAGGTCACAATTACACCTATAGATACATCAGCACAGAGGGTGACTTGGTTGTACAAATACACTTTCTCTGCTCTTACCCCTTTGCCATATGGATGGGTGAGCCAGCCAAGTTCTCCTTGAGTCTTCTCAAAGTCCAGCAACACAACTGAAAGAGAGGAGAGGTGGGTACGTTAGCATGGCATTCACTAATTAACACAAAATATAGCTACAAGGAAGGGTCGGGTGCCTTTTTTAGGGTAAGTGAGAATAAATGTGGAACTGTGAAAAAATTCTCGCTTTCAGCAGTTTTATACCGTCATTTCTTGCAATGCACATAATGTACGGGGCTGGTATTTCACACCATTAAGGAAATGTCTCCCTCTCGAGTGCCTCTTACCTGGAAGGAGACTTGTGAAACCCTGACTCATTTACTCGTGTCTCGCTGAGAACTCCCATAATCTGGGTTTTCAGAGGAGAAATGAAGTGACATCTTGGGAAAGGAACGTGTTCGTGTTACATCGTGTCACAGAGATTCCTGCACAAGCCCGGGCAACTCCCAGCAGCAACTCCCCGCAACCTCAGCCAACATGTTTCCCCTGGTTGCAGGAAGGTCAGGGAGCGCAGGAATGTTGCGGTGGGGCCACAGGGTTTCGGGGATTTCAGGGTAATGATCTCATACAGGTGTGGGAGGCTTTACTGATCCTAATCCTATTATTTATCATTTATGTGTCACTCTGCACCCACAGCAAGTGGGAATCTCAGCTCCAGTCAAACAGCGCCCCCAGTGGTCACATTAATATGGGAATTAATGTCGTTTTTACTTTCATTTTCCCCCCAAGATACAGATTAACCCACTCCTCCCCTTGCCACTCTAAGCATCGCACATGTGTATAATGTAGGTGTGTAACCAACCCCGGTACAGTCTCTCCTCCTCCCTGGGCAAACAGTCTGTAAGTAAATAATGATACAGCGCAGGGCACAGAGGGCACACAAACACCAAGGAATGTCCTTCTTCAGCCAACAAATGGGGGTGAAGGACACCCAGTCTCTTTGAAAGCTTCTCTGCATTTAAAGAGACCCAAAATAAAACACTTTATATTTCTGCCTGATCCCCAGCAATCCTGTCCTGCTTTATGGCAGCTGAGATTCTAGCTATCTGTATAACAGAACATTCTGTCCCAGTGGCTGCACAGATCCTATCTGATCCCTATTGTAAGCAGCAGTCCTGTCCTGCTTTATGGCAGCTGAGATTCTAGCTATCTGTATAACAGAACATTCTGTCCCAGTGGCTGCACAGATCCTATCTGATCCCCATTGTAAGCAGCAGTCCTGTCCTGCTTTATGGCAGCTGAGATTCTAGCTATCTGTATAACAGAACATTCTGTCCCAGTGGCTGCACAAATTCCCAATGACAAGCCCAGTGGATTTTGAACCATGACCAGTATCTGTTAACACTATGACATAAGGAAGCTCAGCAAGGTAAAGGAATTTACTCAGCAGTGTGGAATTTCGATACGTTCTGTACCGCCCAGGCCTGGGAAAGCAAAGGGTTAATGTTGCACAATGAATTGTGAGGTTTTTGAGGCCGTATTAATGGAAATGCAATTTGGGAAGATCAGGGCAGGATTGCGCAGAACAAGCCACAGACTCCAAGTTGCCTAAAGGGGCAAAGTAAAATCACAGCAGGTATGAACAATAATCGTGGAATTGTCGCCGCTCACTTCAAGTAATAGGATTCTCCTCTAGGGAACAGCGGAGACACTTACTGTGGAAAACACACACATATGAAGGGTTATCCAGTTAATTCTGGTTGCCGGGGTCAGTGTCTCCAGTAACCAGATTTATATAATTTCTACTTTCTAGTATATTGTGTCCTTAAGCTTTTGATTCAGACTTTCACTGTCTCTCTTCTTGTCTGCCAATCAGGACTGAAAGCACAGTCGTTAGGTTTAATGGGACCCTAGCAACCAGGTAAACAGTTAAAATTCCCAAACTGGAGGACCGCAGCTTAATTAAGACACCAACATAATAAAAATGGGAGACCTGTTGCTCCAACTTGCTGCAAAATACTTTGTGTCACAGAGCTTACACTCTATTTCAGTAAGTGATAACAACATTGCCCCCCTCCCCAACTCTGTGTAATGTGCTGCGTACACTGGAGCGTGTCAGAAACCTGCACCAATTCCATAGTTCTGACCCAGTCACAAGGGGAAGGAAGACGAGACCTCAAGGCTGGTCCAGGGGAAGAAAGATTGAGTCCAAACAGGATACTGAGCTTTCCTGTGCTGGAATTTCCCCTTTACTGGAATCAGCCTGAAACCGCCCCCATCCCAATCCATAGACTACACTAGATCCCCATTCACTTTCAACGGGGCAACTCTGAGCATTCTGTCCCCATTCCCTGGATCTTCAGGAACCTCATGTGACAAAAGACTCAAAAACACCCCACCTGGCTTCACCCTACTGAGTAAAATAGAGTGCGGCATCTTGTGTTGACCAACCAGAGGGGCATTATCCTGTACTGTACAACTATAACCTTCAGTGTCAACTACATCTGTGGCTCTTAGAAGGTCCAGTCCCACCCTGCAAGCCCCTATTAGAACCATATAGGTGTGACTGGAGGTTCTTAGAAGCTTCAGTCCAACCTTACAAGTCCCTATTAGAACCATCTGCCTGGGCACCAGCTACAGGTGTGACTGGAGGTTCTTAGAAGGTCCAGTCCCACCTTACAAGTCCCTATTAGAACCATCTCCCTGGGCACCAGCTACAGGTGTGACTGGAGGTTCTTAGAAGGTCCAGTCCCACCCTGCAAGCCCCTATTAGAACCATATAGGTGTGACTGGAGGTTCTTACAAGGTTCAGTCCCACCTTACAAGCCCCTATTAGAACCATCTGCCTGGACACCAGCTACAAGACCATGACACCGACCAAGAAAGACAAAAAGTCTCATCTCCCTTCCATGTAACAACTTCTCTAACTGCAAGTCCATTCCTGCCGCATATTCTTCTCTACCGCCCATCACATTCCTCTATTCACTCATTCACAGGCCCCAAATTCTCCCATTGCCTCCTAAATGCTTGCCAATAAGGGTTGTGCCCCGCCATGCATGCTGGGTATGTTACTAGTCATCAGCGGATTAGAGAATGCGGTCAGAGGAATCTCGCTAGGCCGCACTACAATGGCCTGATTCACCAGAAGCGACAGTAATTACAGGTACGGCGGATAAATGTCGGAACATGTACAAAGGATGGGGCCCAGGGCCAACTCAAACTACCTGTTCTAAAAGTGTTTGGGCTTTTACATCATGAAATTGAGAGGATATTACAAGGTATCCCTATCTACTCAATTAAGCAGCAGCATCCTGCCAACATTTTAGTCCCACACCACTAATTTAAAGGGGAAGTAAAACCCCAAATTAGTGTTTTAGTCTAAATTCTTGGCACACGGCATAAGGTAATTTAATCTCTTCCCAAAGGGGCGACAGAGGAGTTATTACTACAAAGAAGACATGACCAATGCCACGATTATTTAGTTGGCATTACAACTCCCAGCAACTTCTAAAAGCCCACTCCACAGTACTGGGAGTTGTGCTTCAAATTATTTAGTATCAGTGAGAATCATCACAAAGGGACTTTAATGGCAACCATCAGCCCTTTCATTATAATGATAAAAGGCAACAATCACCCGGTTATGTCTCGGTACAAGTCAGGCCTTGTCCAGGAAAGTGGAGCAGAGGTGGGATTCATATGAAAGGTCCCATCAAAGGCCACAGGAACCTGAGAAAATACCATAAACAACACTTCCCCGAGAGGTGACAAGAGAGGCGACAAGACCATATGCAGGGACTCTAACACCCCTTTATTATGCAGAAGGAGCATCAGGGGCTGCAAATCTGCCTCATTAGCGAGTCAATGGGGTGAGAAGATGCCCAGGATCAGGTGATACTCAGCACATCCTGCTGGTTGAACACCCCACATCATCCTTTTCTTTCATATTAAAGGGGAAGTTACACTCAATTTTAATGTAGGGAGTGATCATCGAAGATCAGCTGTGCTGAGGTTGTAGTTCAACAACAACGGATCACAGACTGCCATTCCTGGATGCATATCAGTATGTCTAAAAAGCTGAGGGACTTCAGCAGCCCATAAAAGTGTTTTGCTATATTGGGCAATAAAATCGCATGGATAAGTGGCTCCTGGTTAAGGTGTTAGAGCAGTGGGACACAGATCATGATATAAACAGGTATATGCCAAGAACAAAGACTTTTACAGCCCTGTACGTCACTGAATGAATATCCGAATTCCTGATCTTGAATCAGTGGCAGCTCAACCCCTCCCCCGGCTTCATTCAGACTGTTCCCCAAAGTCACTGGGCCCCTCTCTGTATCACCAGGTATCATGGGGGGGCCTAGATCTAATTTCCCTTTTCCAACTCACCCACAAGAACGAGATCCAGCGGAGGTGTAATAAATAATAAATGACCATCCGGCAGGTGAGATTTATTGTGCAAACACCTCGGTAACAGAATCAGAGGCTCCGTAATGACCAGTAACTCAAGATATTGTGTCTTAGAAATCCGTGTGACATTATCCCAAAGCTTCATCATTATTTATATAATCCATGAGTAACATCGATAGGGTTAGAAACACTGTAAATATTTGTGCTACAATCCTGAGGATACTGCAACTGATTTTACCAATATAATGTAACAATTGTGGCATCGCTTACAATACATCTCCCTTATAATACGAGTGATACTCAGAGTTCCCTGTATAACTCAGCCAGCAGCCTTGTGCCTTTATATGGTCACAGAACAACCTCTCAGTGACTTCTAATATCCTTATCATTTACAGTAGGGGGTACATTATCCCTTATAATACATGAGTGATACCCAGAGTTCCCTGTATAACTCAGCCTGCAGCCTTGTGCCTTTATATGGTCACAGAACAACCCCTCAGTGACTTCTAATATCCTTATCATTTACAGTAGGGGGTACATTATCCCTTATAATACATGAGTGATACTCAGAGTTCCCTGTATAACTCAGCCTGCAGCCTTGTGCCTTTATATGGTCACAGAACAACCCCTCAGTGACTTCTAATATCCTTATCATTTACAGTAGGGGGTACATTATCCCTTATAATACATGAGTGATACTCAGAGTTCCCTGTATAACTCAGCCTGCAGCCTTGTGCCTTTATATGGTCACAGAACAACCCCTCAGTGACTTCTAATATCCTTATCATTTACAGTAGGGGGTACATTATCCCTTATACTACATGAGTGATACTCAGAGTTCCCTGTATAAATGATATATCCAAGATTGACAAAGGGGTGAAATAATATTCCCATACACAAGTGATGCAGAAAACAAGTAGAATCCTCCCTTTCTATAGGAGACAATCGGATTGGAATGGAGCATCACAGAGACATGGGAGGCACTTGTTCTACTGATTGAGAAAACACACAGATTATTTTGTATTGTACCAGAAACCTGAACCGGACAGAATAAAGTCACATTGTCCCTGTACTTATCCCCCTCTCATTATGGGATGTCGTCTGTGTATGAATTTGTCTGTGTGACCACAGGGTTCACTGATAAACAATTTGCTTTTGTAAACGATAACCGGCCCCAAGAGAGCGAAAAACAATAAATCTCAGCAGAGAATGAAAAGGTAAAGACTCCGCACACACAATAGCCGAAATATTCCACCCACGGTTACAGTGGGACCTTCCGTGCACTTTGATCTGCCAGAGTAATCCCGGGGTTAATATATTATGTACAATACTGTTGTCACCCTTCATTGCAGAAAAGCCTTGAGAGTTACAGTTCAACAAGAAAGAAAAGTTAACAAAGGAGAAGTATTTCAGCAAGTTCTAGATTCTACAAGAAGCAGAGACCTCCTGATGACAGGACTGGAATCCCCCAATACTAGATTGTAACTCCCCAGTACAAGCCCAGGGAAACGCTATGGCAGCTTTACAGTTATTAAAGGGGTTGTTCACCTTTAAATTAACTTCTAGTACGATGTAGAGAGTGAGATTCTGAGACATTTTGCAATTGGCTTTCATTTTTTATTATTTGTGGTTTTCGAGTTATTTAGCTTTTTATTCAGCAGCTCTCCAGTTTGTAATTTCAGTCATCTGGTTGCTAGGTGCCAAATTCCCCTAGCAACCATGCACTGATTTGAATAAGAGGCTGGAATATGAATAGGAGAGGCCTGAATAGAAAGATGAGGAATAAAAAGTAGCAATAACAATACATTTGTAGCCTTACAGAGCATTTGTTTTTTAGATGGGGTCAGTGACCCCCATTTGAAAGAGTCAGAAGAAGAAGGCAAATAATTCTAAAACTATAAAAAAAAATAATGAAGGCCAATTGAAAAGTTGCTTAGAATTATTCATACTTATTATTAACTTATATTAAAGCTAAGATAAATAAAGTTGCACTTTGCAAAGTAACTGGGAGTTTGGATTCCTGGGGCACACGGAACACTCCCCCAGGAGTCAATGGACTATTTTACATATTTTAACACTCAGATTTAAAATATACCTGACACTTTCTTTCCCCCATTAATCACAGGCAAGTGTGTGATCTTGTGCTGATTCCTAATGAAAGAATTAATGATGTGTTGTAATCAGCTGGATGGCTAATGACTCCAAGGCGGATACATTCACAGGAGTGTAGGAAGGAATTCGCCTGATAGAGGTGACAGTTGGGGCTGCTGGGAGCTGTAGTTTAACAACAGGCCCACAGCTGGGATACATCAACTCTATGTTACAATGATTTGGGTAAATGCTGAGGGTGCAAAGTGCTGTGAGACCAATAATCCCCTGGGCTTTATACAAACCCACAATTCAGCTGGGACGTAATACACTTTAAGGGGTTAAAAGTGAGGCAATAAACCCTTTAATTGTCAGACTGAGTCAATGCGAGGAATTTGGAAGGAATTCACCAGACCAAACCAACCGGTTTACAATGAAGTCAAATCCTCATAGAGATCCATGTCCATATTCTTTGTGCTGCCACATACCAGGGGTGTACCCCCAAATGATAAGCACCCCCGACATCTAAGCAGGTGTAACCAAGGCCAAATCTGCCCCAACTCAATGCAGACAACACACAACTGACACCAGAGAACTCAAAACAAAACACCATCAAAGTGCAAAAAAAATCCTCAAACTGTCAGTTTCCAGGGCAGGTGCGCGGGGGACACTTTATTATATGGATCAATAAACTGCTCTGTACATTCGATCAACCTCCCACTGACCGATATTAAGTGTCTCTCTGTGCCAGCACCCACCCCTGGTGCCACTAACTGTCAGTTGTCTAATACTCTCCTGTCCCCCAATCCCCCAGCTCCTGCACCACATTACTTCTTAATCCTTTTATGTCCCTGACACCCCCTCTTCTTACCCCAGCACCACTTTCCTGACACACATAGTGTTTGTACCCCCAGCACCCCATTATTTATACTCTGTACCCCCAGCACCCCATTATTTATACTCTGTACCCCCAGCACCCCATTATTTATACTCTGTACTCCCAGCACCCCATTATTTATACTCTGTACCCCCAGCACCCCATTATTTATACTCTGTACTCCCAGCACCCCTTTATCTAAATTCTGTACCCCCAGCACCACTTCATTTCTACTCTCTGTACCACCAGCACCCCATTATTTATACTCTGTACTCCCAGCACCCCTTCATTTATACTCTGTACCCCCAACACCCCATTATTTATACTCTGTACTCCCAGCACCCCATTATTTATACTCTGTACCCCCTGCACCCCATCATTTCTACTCTCTATAACCCCAGCACCCAATAATTTATACTCGGTACCCCTCATTCCCACTCTTGTGTCCCTGGCACTAGGCAGCCCCTTGTTGGCCCCGCACAGTCTGCAACGTGTCACCTACATCCTCCCCGACCCCCCGACCCCAGCACGCCGGTACTTACCCTCTTTGGTGTGTAGGGCAGTAAAGAGATTGCTCAGGAGGAGGCTCAATAAGGGCACAATCCGCTCCGCTCTCATGATCATTCCCATTGGTTTCCTCTGCGGTCGGAGCGTCGGTCTCTAGTCCCGGGGGATTTGCGCTGGGTCGGTGCCAGTCCCAGTTCCTCCTCTCAGTCCCAGGAAAGTCCCAGTTTCAGCGACAGATCAGCGCTGTCTCGTGTATCTCCCCAACTGCCAACTCCCAACTGGCAGCTCCCGTTCTGCACTTTACTCCCAGATTGAGCGGCCAAACTCCACCTCCCACACCCCATTCAAGCTCAACTGCCAGCCCCGCCCATTCCAGCCCCGCCCATTAAAGGCCCAGTGTAGCTGATCCGGGAGGGAGGAGGGGCGTGTGGGGTTCTCCTTGTTCCTTTGATGCCCCAGAGTTATTTTAGGAGCCCTTTGATGGTTTCTTTGCCTTCCTGACTCGCTTTCCTCTCACCCCGAGTGCCCTCAGCTCAAAGCAGCCCCCCCATTGTGAGTTTGGGGAGGGGGCACATTAATACCACCTGGGGGCACAAGGACTTTCTCTTTTCACCAGGTGGTGCCCGTGTGTCTGTGTCAGATCTAGTGGGGGAATGTGGTTGTTTGTGCCACCCTAGTCCCAAAGGCTAGCACTCTGATATCTGCAAGTTCAGAGACTGAAGCCATTGGAAAATCTCATGTTTTCTTGATAATAAAACTCATCCTAGGTTGTAAGCTCTTTGTGCCAGGACCCCCATTTATTCTGGAATAACATTGTGTTTTTTTATGTTGCGTTTGTGCTTTGTTTCAGTGTACAGCGCTGTGTATACAAGTAGCACTTTATAAATATATATACAGTGAAACCTCAATTTTACATACAACCGTTTTACGTTTTTCCTCATTTTACATCATTTTGTTATGGGTTCCCTATATATATATATATATATAATGCATTTCCCTGATTTTATATTTTCCAGGATTTTACACCATATTTTATTGTCCCCTGTAAAATGTACAGGTGGGATACTGTATACACATATATACAATCCATTACAACCCTAAATCTCCCAATCAATGATGAGCTCTTACATCATCAATGTCCTATTGTACCCCAATAATGATACCTTTTAATTCAAGGTACCACTGTACCCCAATAATGATACCTTTCAACTCAAGGTCCCACTGTACCCCAATAATGAAGGGGAGGTTCACCTTAAAGTTAACTTTTAGTATGTTATAGAATGGCTAATTGTAAGCAACTTTTCAACTAATTATTGATACTTCAACTAATTATTAATACTTTTCAACTTTTCAACTAATTATTAATAATATTAATTTGTATAGGGGATTTATGATTAAAAAGGAATGGTTGGACTCTTTGAATGATAGGAGAGTGTAGATTATCTCTATAGCAGGACTGTTGGACTCTTCCGATGGTAGGGGAGTCTCCCAGTGGTTAAAATGTTGGACTTATTCAATGTCAGGAATAGTTGGACTCTTCCAATTATGAGAATTGTTGGAATCTCCCTATGATACAAAAGGATGGACTCTACTAGTGGTAGAAAAATTGGTCACTCCATATAGTTGGACTCTTCCGATAATATGAAAGGGTCATTTATAGGAGACACTCAAGTCCTCTAATTATGGAGGTTGGAGAGGGAACCTAGATTTAGTGCATTTGTCCAAACAGCAGAATAACTCAGGTTTGAATAATAACACAAGTCCTATGATTATAAAAATCCTACCTCCCAATTACTTTTTTGGTTGCCAGGGGCACTGATGCTAGCAACCATGAGCAGCTATAAAATACAGGGCTTAAGTCTACCTTGTTCCTATAGATGATCCTACTTGCACGTAATGAAGGATGTGAGTAAGGGCTGCGCAGTTCAACTTGCCATGTGCTCCATAAGTGACAATTAGTAGAGAAACAAAACTTGGGTTAACCCCTTGATAGGTAGGGAGACCCCGTTTTTACCCTTCTGCACTCTATTTCTGGTTCCTCTCAAATAGGTATAGTTATGGGAGGAGCAACATAATCCTAAAGTGTTAGGTATTAATATTGATTCCATTTACCTGACTGCATCATAGAAGGCCAATGTTTATTTGGGGGCAGATATATCAAGGGTCGAATTTCGAAGTGGAAAATACTTTCGAAATTCAACCATCAAATAGACTCCTCCGACATTCGAATTCGGAGTCGGAGGATTTTATTCATCGTACGATCGTACTCCGATCGTACTTCGAATCGTACGATTCAAACGATTTTATCGTACGATTGTACGATTTTCCTTCGAATACCAAAAAAATTGCTCTGGAAGGTCCCCATAGGCTAACATAGCACTCCGCCAGGTTTAAGTTGGTGAAGTATTGAAGTCGAAGTTTTTTAAAGAGACAGTACTTTGATTATCGAATGGTCGAATAGTTGAACGATTTTTACTTCGAATCGAAGTCGAAGTAAATTCGTAATTTGTAAAGTCGTAGTATCCTATTCGATGGTCGAAGTATTCAAAAAATTACTTACATTTCGATTTTTCCCTCAAATTCACTTCAACCCTTGATAAATCTGCCCCTTAAACCCAGTGTTATATCTTACCCCAGTAATATAACCCTTTAACTGCCCTAGTGCTAAATAACTAAAGAGCCGCAGGATCTGCTTCCTCTCTAGTTATGCCCCTGGCTACTATGTTACTATAGGTGCTGCTGGGCTGTTACCCGACTGGTGCTGTTGGACCCCCAAACACATTGCTGTGCATAATAACCCCTTCAGGCTCGTGGCTCAGAACCTTTCTAGTCTGTTTCCTGACTCTCTTATTTCAGTTACAAGAGTTGAGCTCCCAGTTTCTCTCACTAATGGAGCAGAACAGTCTGGGATCCTCTGAGCAATTAACTCACACACGTCCCTGTGATTGTCTGATGCCAAACACCTCTCTGGGCTCTGGGAGTTATTTGAAGGATAAATAAACACCTTTGAATATATTCGCCCCCGGAGGCTGCGCTTGTGATACCAACGAAAGAAATGGAGACATTTCCAGCCTTCTGGATGAGGAGCTTTGGCTGCCGGCAGCATCGCAACAAACAGGAGCCACATGTGTTCCTTGTTAGCCGCTCACTGCTGAATTTATGAACATTTTATTCCAGTTTGGCAACGCAACTTTTTTTTTTAAAGCCATTAAAAATTATAGATAAATGCAGCATTTTTTTTGCCCCGGAGCGAAACCTGAAAAAATATTTCATTCTTTCTCCCAGGTCTAAATTAATAGTCCAGACACATAGGCCACAGCCTGTACGAGGTACCATGTGCTCCATCTGTAGCCCCCCTAGGAATTACTGCTAAAGGGTCTGAGCTCTGCTCAGATGAACTTATAGGCTGAATAAGAGGCTTTACTAAGTAATAACAATAACTCAAAAGGGCAAGGATCCTTCCAATTTGTACAAATGAGCCCAGCTATGCTGATTTATATAAATCTTCTGTATGAAAATAATTCCCAACTAGTCTAGGAAAGACTGGACTCTTCCAACTGGTCTAGGAAAGACTGTCGTCTCCTAGCTCATTTAGTAAAGACTAAACTCTCCCAATAGTTCTAAGATAGACTGGACTCTTGCAACTGGTCTATGAAAAATGTGAGTCTCTCAAGTGGTTTAGTAAAGACTGGACTCTTCCAACTAGTCTAGGGAAGATGGGAGTCTCCTAACTAGTCTAGTAAAGACTGAACTCTTCCAATTGTCAAGGGAAGACTCAACTCTTCCAACTGGTCTATGGAAGATAAGAGTCTCCCAATCTTTCATAGACCAGGGAAGACTTAACTCTTCTAAGTGGTCTAGTAAAGACTTGACTCTTCCAGCTGATCTAGTGGAGATTTGACTCTTCCAGCTGATCTAGTAAAGACTGGACTCTTCCAAATGGTCTATGAAAGACTAGACTCTTCCAAATGGTCTATGAAAGAGTAGAGTCTGTCAACTGGTCTAGTAAAGACTGGACTCTTCCAATTGGTCTAGGGAAGACTGGACTCTTTCAACTGGTCTAGAAAAATTTGGAGTCTCTCCACTGGTCTAGGTAAGACTGAAGTCTCCCAGTAGAAGGTTCCCAGTGCAGGAAAGATTTGACTCTCAAAATGGTAGGGAAGTTGAACTCTGCCCATGGTGGGGTAGGTTGGACTTTTCCAATGGTTTGAAAGATGGTAGGAATTGTTGGACTCTTCTGGTGGTAGGAGAGGTTAGAGTCTCCCAGTGGTTAAAATGCTGGACTTATTCAATGATAGGAATATTTGTACTGTCTCAGTTATGGTATTTGCTGGAATCTCCATATGATATGAAAGGATGGATTCTCCCAAAAATGGTGACCCCATATAGTAGGAATGGTTGGGCCCTTCCAATAATAGGAAATGGGGGATTCTTCTTCCAGTTCTAGGAAAGGCTTGAGTATTCCAATGATAGACAGGGTTGGACAGAGAACCTAGAACCCAACTATTTGTACAATGAAAATAAAAATCCAGCCTCCCAATCACCTTTTTTGGTTACCAGGGGCACTGATCTTAGTAACCACTATGTGCTCCATAAGTGACAATGCAGAGAGGGAAAACATGGAATTACATCAGTTATTTGCATTTTGCACACTGCCTGCACTTCAAATGTTCCAAGATTCTTATGTCAGCCTGAAAACACATTCGAATTGTTTGCTTTCCTAATATTTTGCCTCAATGACTCCCATGAGGCGAATCAGCCCCCCCCTTCTCTGGACCCTGCACAGGCCTGTAGGAAATATGTCTCCCGAGGCTCCTTTAATTAGTGCCCCTACCCCATTCCCACTGAGCACGTTCCCCTCATTCTCTAATTCTCTGTGATACAATGGGGCACAATGTCTGACCCACACAATACTGAGAGGGGACCAGCGGGGCACGTGACGGGGATTGGGGGGACTTGTGTCCCTGGTTATCTTGGGAAATCTTTCGGCCATCTCTGCATTTATTCCCCTTTATTGTCCAGAAAACTCCTTTTATTCAATTTTTATTAAATCTTCCAGTTTGTAAGTGTTACCACTTACTGGGGGAGAAAATCCCAAATCCTTGCAAAAGCTTTCCAGTGCCCCAAGAATCCTATTGATGCCCAGCGGTAGCAGTTTAAAGGGGAAATTTGCTTTTATATTTATTTCCGTGTGCCACATGGATGTAAAATAAACAAGTCTGTAGATTTACTTCATAATGGGGTGTCAGGACAAGGGTCTGTATCTGAGGGTTGGAGAGTGAGAAGGGGGTGTAACTGCGGGCGAGTAGCTAGAGTAAGTGCCCCACCTCCTGACACCCCTAAAATACAGGGTGTAAAAAGAGCCAGAACAGCAGAAAAGGCAGATAAAAGCAGGAAAGCTCAGACTGAGCCAATGGGAATGGGGGATGGGGAGGTTTACTATAGGAAGAAAGAGAAATCCCATACTCTTTTCATTTGTGAAATGGTTCTTGGATTTTGCTTAACGCTTTACATTTCATGGGTGAGCAGTAAGAGTAAATTGATCCCATATGTATAGTTATGTCCCTGCCCTGAAAATCCCTCTAATGATGATGCACAAACCACTCTCCCTCAAGCCCAAGGCCACAAGACCCCAAATCTACCAGTGGTTCAAGTCTTCATCAGGATCTCTGGTCTACTGGTCAGTTGGGCTGAATTCCCAAGCAACACCATGGTTCTCTCCTGGAGCTTCACTGCTGGACCAATCACAGCACTCAATTCATAGTGCAGTGTGCTCTTGTCCAATCCTGGTGCAGTAATGTCCCAATCATTTGTGGGCTACTCCTGACCCCATTAGAAACCCATTTAGCATTTAACCTCTATGGGGCAACAGGAGTCTCCATGATTAGTCAGTTCTATATAATGGAGCCCAATAATAATATCACTTATACAATCATTTTGCCATTTTAATTTATTGGTGCCATCCATCATTTACTCATGCCCCATCCCCACACACAGAAAATTAACGTAATTGTGAATGGGCAGACATTTTGCTAAACCCCCACAATATCTAGGATAGTTTATTAGTCCTCTCCCCAAATCTCATCCAAGCAGGTCTAGAGGATTGGGCCCCTGTGGGGGTCCCTGAAATGTGTGTCACAAAAGGAGGTGTGGCTTACATGGGGATTGGAGATACTTTAAGTGGATTGTGGGAGGAGTTAAGGTATAATGGAAAAGAGGCTGGAGTGGATTCGGGGTGTGGTTGTGCATATAAGGGGTAATACTTTTATTCATTGGGGATACATTGTGCTCGTTGGAATGGCTCAGTCACCAGGGGCAAGTGGGCTAATAGCTCGGGCCCCATGATTAGTGATTGCAGCTGCTCTTGGGGAGAGTAGAAAGGGAAGGAGATGAGAGACATAAGGCAAAGAATAGAGACCGGTCTCTCATGAATTTCACAATCCAATGACTTCATACCTGGGATCCTCGTGTCCGTCTGTCCTGTTCTGTCACAACTGGAAGAATATTTCACATATTTCTGTTGCCCTGACTCATTAGAAATTGCCTTTGTAATACTGGTGAGATTGGGAGACGTCTAATTGGATCCAATTGGCTGATTTCCTGGTTATTATTCCAGGAATGGTCTTTACTGACGAGTACCTACTGTGCCCCCAATATAATATTCAGCGCCGATCATTATGGCACAGGGCTGGCAACCTGAGAATTCTGGCAAATGCCAGAGGGGCTGCTGTAAGATGCCACAGATAGACGGTCTCTATTTATTGGGCTTGTTCGGGGCTGTTTGGGCCTCTGTGTACTTATTTTGAATCTCACACAGGGGACCCCAGATATTCCCCACAGGAACAAAAACAGGTTTTGGGGGTTTCTAGTCTCGGCAACATTACGTAAGAGCTGAGAAAAGACAACATTAAAGTGCCTTTGGCGAGAAGAGACTCGCTCAGGAATTCCTCCAGCGCAGAATGTTCAGCCGCCTGTAAGTCTCCAGGTATTGTCAGAGTCGCATGGGAGAGTGAGAATGAGAAATACTGGGGGGGTCTAGACATGGGGTGATGGATGGAACAGAGTCATGAAAGGAACAGGCAGGGAGACTTGTGCTAGACTGACGGATAGACGGATGTAAGGACGGATGACCTGACTCTTATAAAGACATCAAGTGGAATGGAGGTGGGGGGTCCTAGAGAAAGGCTGAATAAGGGGACACTGTATTGATAAGGGGGGACCCTGGAGTTACCAGCACCTCTGATCCAGAACCAGGGCACCCACAGTGATAAATGTGCCAAAAGAACAGGGCGCACACTTTGCTCTCACACCAACCCCATCAATGATGTCTATGGAACATTTGGCTAAAAACATGGAGATTGGACTTTGCTCACTGCCCACCGCGAGTGCGGAGACAAATGCCCACCTGTTAATTGTTGTACTGCGCTACAGTAGGTGTTGGTGCTTTATAAATACATGATAATAGCAATATAAGAAGATAATATAAATCCCATCTGTAATTGATCTATCACCCGTTTTTATTCTAATTTTCCCGTAGACCCTGCGTGTGACATGACGCAGATACAAGGCGAAAGCAAAACTTGGTTTCCTGCTTTTCAGACAATTAAGATTGGGGGTAATGAAACAGAAATGTTACACTTTCATATAAAAGTTCGGATATTTCCAGGCATTATGCAAGGTCCCATGTGTCAGTGATATTAAAGGGGAAGTTATAGGTGGAATCTGTGTAACTAAGCATTATAAGCAAATCAAGCAAATTTAAACTCCTCTTCTGATTGGGGTTTATTAAAGGGTTTGGCAGGAATTTCTCTCCCCACTCAGCTTGTTTGGGAATAGGAAGAGTGACAGATGGAGAAAGCCTGGCAAGTACCTTTCATGTTTGTCCCTCAACAGTGTAAGGGTCTGTAAGGGACTGAATGACAGATCTCCCTCCATCACTCAGTAAAGTGAGCCCCCCATGGTGAGACTTGTCCTGTCCAGGAATCCTGAGTCCTGCTGATGTATAAGTCCAGGCTGGGCCAGGGTGAGCCACAGGGCATGTCCATATGGCTTTCCTTCATATATTGTTTTTCTCTTATTGCTTTTTAATTTCACTTCAAAACAATCACAATGTTTCCCTGCACAAAGTCTAATTGTATAAACTGTGGTGTTGATATCACATTGGACAACTCTGGTGAGAAGCAGGTGTAGAGGGAAAAAAATTAAAAACAGAATAAAATGAAAAAAAATTGCTTTAAGAGTTCTTTAGTGGAACAAGACAATAGGACAAGATGGAGACAGTAGGGCAAGATGGAGACAGTAGGGCAAGATGGAGACAGTGGAACAAGATGGAGACAGTAGGACAAGATGGAGACAGTAGGACAAGATGGAGACAGTGGAACAAGATGGAGACAGTAGGACAAGATGGAGACAGTAGGGCAAGATGGAGACAGTAGGACAAGATGGAGACAGTAGGACAAGATGGAGACAGTAGAACAAGATGGAGACAGTAGGACAAGATGGAGACAGTAGGACAAGATGGAGACCGTGGAACAAGATGGAGACAGTAGGACAAGATGGAGACAGTAGAACAAGATGGAGACAGTGGAACAAGATGGAGACAGTAGGACAAGATGGAGACAGTAGGGCAATATGGAGACAATTGAACAAGATGGATACAGTAGGACAAGATGGAGACAGTAGGGCAAGATGATGACAGTGGGGCAAGATAGAGACAGTAGGTCAAGACGGAGACAGTAGAACAAAATGGAGACGGTAGGACAAGATGGAGACAGTAGAACAAGATGGAGACAGTAGGACAAGATGGAGACAGTAGGACAAGATGGAGACAGTAGGACAAGATGGAGACAGTAGGACAAGATGGAGACACTAGGACAAGATGGAGACAGTAGGACAAGATGGAGACAGTAGGACAAGATGGAGACAGTAGGGCAAGATGATGACAGTGGGGCAAGATAGAGACAGTAGGTCAAGACGGAGACAGTAGAACAAAATGGAGACAGTAGGACAAGATGATGACAGTGGGGCAAGATAGAGACAGTAGGTCAAGACGGAGACAGTAGAACAAAATGGAGACGGTAGGACAAGATGGAGACAGTAGAACAAGATGGAGACAGTAGGACAAGATGGAGACAGTAGGACAAGATGGAGACAGTAGGACAAGATGGAGACAGTAGGACAAGATGGAGACACTAGGACAAGATGGAGACAGTAGGACAAGATGGAGACAGTAGGACAAGATGGAGACAGTAGGGCAAGATGGAGACAGTGTTACAAGATGGAGACAGTAGGGCAAGATGGAGACAGTGGGACAAGATGGAGACAGTAGGGCAAGATGGAGACGGTAGGACAAGATGGAGACAGTAGGACAAGATGGAGACAGTAGGGGAGAGGATGACAGTAGGGCAAGACAGAGACAGTAGGGCAAGACGGAGACAGTAGAACAAAATGGAGACAGTAAGACAAGATGGAGACAGTAGGGCCAGGGGTGCTTCACCAATGAGGCAAGTTGAGGCTGTCGCCTCAGGCGACAGCAACCCACTAGGTACCAGGGGCAGCAGAAATGCTGCTCCTGTTACTTTAAGAGCAAATTTCCGGGGGGAGGGGGGCAGCAGCAACTGCTGCTGCCTCAGGCAGCGGAGGGGCCAGGATCACCCCTGAGTAGGGCAAGATGAGAATGTAGGGCAAAATGGAGAATGTAGGGCAAGATGGAGACAGTAGGTCAAGATGGAGACAACATAAGATGACAATAGTGGAACCAGATTTTTTTTTTTTAAAATCAGCGATAAACTTCCTGCAGCCCTTCAGTAGTTGGTGAGTGCTGGGAGCTTTAGTAAAACAACAGCTGAAGGAAACCAGGTTGTACCTTTACTTGCACCTGTGCCCTGGAAACTGGAGGAAGGTCAGACTCCCAACAGCTGATGGCACGTGTGTAGCTCATGTATTGGGTGTCTCTATATGGTGTAAAGGAGGCTTTGTATTAGGTCCCACAATATTTGTTGGATATGGTTGGAATTTGCCTGAATTTGGTGTCTCTCTCACTCCCTCCTCTGCCAGATTCTTTACAAACAATTTAGCTGAAATCTCCAGTATTATTGGGATATTTCTAACTCATCATTTACCAGATTCCATTCTCAGCCGCACCTCGTCCTGACGGACTCAATAGGAATTGCCACAGGCACAAGCACAACAATTGTTAACAATTTGTACTGGGAGTCAATTTGTACTGGGAGTCAATTTGTACTGGGAGTCAATTTGTACTGGGAGTCAATGGCGTTAGATTTTTCAATTGTTCAGACTTGTTTCAAGGAATACAAGTCAATGGTAGACATCTAAAGACAATGACATTTGCAGATGATCAACTCTTGATAGTTCAGGATCCTCATAATTCAATTGAGAACATTTTTACTTTTTTCCAATCCTATAGTTCCTTTTCTGGGCACGTAATTAATTTAAACAAAACTGGATTACTTAATATTAAAAGTAATATCCCAAAACAAACCCTTTTTGATTTAAGATGAAAGCCTCTGGGGTGTTTAATTAAATATTTAGGAATAAATATTCCTTCTGACCTTTCTAAGATCTACTCTTTAAATTTGTCCCGCCTGATCAAACTTACTGAATCCTTATGCAATAAATGGCTAAATTCCCCTCTTAACCTTATGGGTAGAGCTGGTTACTTTAAAATGTTAATTTTCCTGAAATGATCATATCCGTTACTTGATCTCCCCCTTGTTTTGAAGAATTCAGATGTTAAGAAATTGGATCATATGCTTTCCAAATTTTTATGGCAGGGGAAGAAACCCAAAAATTCCTTGCATAAGTTACGTCAATCAAAAAATACTGGAGGCCTAAATATTCCTAATTTTAGGTTTTTCAATTTAGCTTCTTTATGTAGATACGTCTTTGAGTGGATTTCAGACGGGGAGGTTTATACTTATCCTTCTTGTTTGGAAGGGGGAGATCATATCTCTGCTTTTCTTCATGGGAAATGGAGTGGCCTTCCTTTATTAAGAATTTTAATAAAAAAAAAAAAAAAAAAAAAAAAAAGAATTTTAATAAACACATTAAAGGGGAAGTAAAGTGTAAAATAGAATAAGGCTAGAAATGCTGTATTTTGTATACTAAACATAAACATGAACTTACTGCACCACAAGTCTAATCAAACAAATGATTTATGCTTTCAAAGTTGGCCACAGGGGGTCACCATCTTGTAACTTTGTTATACATCTTTGCAAGACTAAGACTGTGCACATGCTCAGTGTGGTCTGGGCTGCTTAGGGATCGTCATAAATGATCAAAACAGCACAAGTCAAATAATATCTGCCAGAAGCCGATACAACAAGACTGATTAATAATCAGAATATACAGACTGCACTGGGTCCTGTGTTGTCATGTAATCTAATGTGAATTTTATAGTTTTTGTATTGTTTAATATAAACTTTCTCCAACTCTGCAGAACCAGTGGCTGCAGAAAAATAATCCTCCAAATAGAATCCCAGTTTATCTGTTTAAATCTGGCTCCATGATCTTTGTCCCTGCAGCTGGAGTTGGAAACAGTAAAGGGGATGTAAAGGCAAAAATAAAATCCAATACAAATCTCTACACAGTCGCCGACTGCTCTACAGGGAAACAAACAAAGCTGCTTGAGTTCTGCATGGCTGGGAAGTAAGGTGGGGGCTCCCCCTGCTGTACATAAGTATGATTGTTTCCCTGCAGAGCAGTTAGGGACCGTCTGACAATTCCTATCCACAGCAGTAAATGAAGGGAGAATTTCACTGCATACAATCAGGTTTCTTATAAAAATCGTACACATTTCTTAACTAAAGTATATTGGAGATAGGTTTTTTTTTCATTAAAGAAAGTAAAAATGGGATATGATTTTTTTCTGTTTACATGCCCTTTAAAGGGCATTTTTATCAATGGTGGAATTTCGAGTTTATGGAAGTTTCTAAAAACTCTCATTAGCTCCCATAAACTTGAAATTCGAAAAAAAAGACCAATCGAAATGTATTAAAAAAACTGATTTTTTTATATTCAGGTCAATAGGATCGACCTTCAAACTCGAATCGAATTTGAATTTATTGGATTTTTCCAACAAAAAAAAAAGTGATTTTCAAAAGTCCACCAAATGACTCAGAATTAGTTGTAGGAGGTCCCCCATAGGCTAAAACACCAATTCAGCAGTTTTTAGATAGCGAATAGTCAAAATTCTTAAAGAGACAGTACTTTGAATTTCGAATTTTTTTTTTAAACTTGAATCAAATTTGGACTATTCCCTAGTCAAATTACACTAAAATAAACTCGAAATTTGTATTTACAATTCGACCCTTGATAAATCTGCCGGGTTGCCACTTGATCCACCTAAGTTATAAGTCATTTTACTTGAAAAACTCAGAAGGTATTATTACATTCCCTTATTGTCCAAAATGCAAATCAAAAAAAAAAAAGTTTTTTTTTATTCCACTGTGTGGAATAAAATTATGGAGTAAAATTGGAAGTTTCCTAAATGAGAAACTGAGCATTGTCTTTAAATTATCTTGTGAATTTGCATTGCTTGATTATCAAATGATTCCTTCTGCTGATCTTATTCCTAGGATCAAATATTGGAATAAATAGAAATATTTCATACATCTGGTCATTGCAGCTAAAAGTAAATCTATCTTTTTGTATTGCATTCATTAAACTTTCCGAAATTTATAAATTATAAGAGACTTAGGTCTCTGGATGAAGCAATAGGTTTTAAATATGGAAACATTGGTTTTAGAGATATTTTTTTTAAAACTTTGGTCTCTCTAATTTTAGAGTCTGATGAGTTTTTATTGAGAAGTTTATTTATAATTCTGACGAAGACTTTTTTACGTACCCATTGCGGTTCTGAGATTAATTGATGGTGTGATAATTCTGTCCATCAACGTAGTAAAGGTTTTGTTTGTTTGGTTGGTAGAGAGGAAGAATTTATTTTATATTCATTTATATGAATTTGTGTTTAAAGTCGACATTTGATGTTTTATTTTCATTGCATTGTTATGTAATAATCCTTTTATTTTATTATGTAAACTTTATTGTCATGGTTTTGTTGCTCTTACTGTCTACTTGTAAATACCAATAAACATAAATGGAAAAGAAAAAGGGAGTTAATGGAGAATGAGAGGCGGCCGGGAGTTGAGTCACTTTGTATTCCTGGTCTCCAAGGTGCCGGGGAGAAATATCTGGGAGACACGTGTTTTACTCATGAATCAGCTGAGATAAGTTCCTTATGTACCTTCCAAAATCATAAACTCAAGGGCACAGCCAGACAAAAGCAATGATATCCGGTGTGTGTTTATTGGCCAATTCCCTTTACAATCAGATTCTCCTGATATGGAAACAGAAGTTGCTATAAAAGATCATCAGCCTGCCAAGCCCATTCCTTTACTGTATTAGTCCTACCACCCCTGCTGGGAGTCTGTTCCCTGTATCTATCCCCCTTTCTGTAAAGTATCACTTCCTTATGTTCCCTTTCACTCTCCCTCCTATTCCTTTACTGTATTAGTCCCACCACCCCTGCTGGGAGTCTGTTCCCTGTATCTATCCCCCTTTCACTCTCCCTCCTATTCCTTTACTGTATTAGTCCTACCACCGCTGCTGGGAGTCTGTTCCCTCTATCTACCCCCTTTCACTCTCCCTCCTATTCCTTTACTGTATCAGTCCTACCACCCCTGCTGGGAGTCTGTTCCCTGTATCTATCCCCCTTTCACTCTCCCTCCTATTCCTTTACTGTATCAGTCCTACCACCCCTGCTGGGAGTCTGTTCCCTGTATCTATCCCCCTTTCACTCTCCCTCCTATTCCTTTACTGTATTAGTCCCACCACCCCTGCTGGGAGTCTGTTCCCTGTATCTATCCCCCTTTCTGTAAAGTATCACTTCCTTATGTTCCCTTTCACTCTCCCTCCTATTCCTTTACTGTATTAGTCCCACCACCCCTGCTGGGAGTCTGTTCCCTGTATCTATCCCCCTTTCACTCTCCCTCCTATTCCTTTACTGTATCAGTCCTACCACCCCTGCTGGGAGTCTGTTCCCTGTATCTATCCCCCTTTCACTCTCCCTCCTATTCCTTTACTGTATTAGTCCTACCACCCCTGCTGGGAGTCTGTTCCCTGTCTCTACCCCCCTTTCTGTAAAGTATCACTTCCTTATGTTCCCTTTCACTCTCCCTCCTATTCCTTTACTGTATTAGTCCCACCACAACTGCTGGGAGTCTGTTCCTTGTATCTACTCCCTTTTTGTTTCTCCCACTCATTAGGGTGACACATAAGATTGTGTATTAGAGTACATATGGACACAAAGAGACTTTATGGAGCTGCACTTGCTCTATATGAAGACAAAGGGGGTTTGAGTTGTTGGATTATTCCAATTTATGAGACAATCACAACAACATGAGTTGCCGTGGTAACCCCTGCTAATCTTGATAAAAGTATCACCCCCTAACACCCCTTATCATGTACCCCTGATTATTATAAGGGATGGGAAATAAAGGCAGTTCTGTCACATCAATAAATACAATGTATTTGTATATTCCAATACATTAGGCTCAGCTGATGTGGGACATGCAACATGGCAGCTCCCGGTGTAAAAGAGAAGCCAATTAGAAAACAAGACAATGATGGGGTGATTACAGGGTGATCATTTGGGAGGTGATAATATCGTCCCCATAACAAGAGTCTTCTTGTACCTGTCAGTGATCAGCCCAGGCTGTGAGAATAAAGGGCAATATAACCTTCCAACCCACCCAGTTTGGGCCAATTTCCTCCCTGCCTGGAGACAACGTGCCCTCCAGCCTTTTATGGCTCCACAATAAACAAATCACAAAGGTTCAAATTCCACATTGGGCAATTTAACGACATTACCCTTTGATGCCTCATAAAGAGCCCAGATCCTGCCTGTCAGCGTGAGGGTGCGGAACAGGTCGGGGCTGATGGTGTCGGGGTGATAGGGGGGAGACAATTGCCCCATGACATTTATTTATACTGAGGGGCAATAATCACTTGCAGGAACGAATGGGGCACCGAGAACTTACCACTTACCTCCTCAATAAAACAATAAACTGCCCATTAACACTGCAGAACAGGGAAAGTCACCTTTGAATTAACCCTTACAGGGCAAGAGCAACTGAACTATAACTCCCACATTCTCTTCAGATGAACCTGCAGGTTCTGATCACAACTTGGCTCTTTTGAACCCAACCCATTAGCATCAATTGTTTGAACATTGTCCAACTCCACCTGTGCCCACATTGACTGTAACCCTGCCGTGTGTTATTAATTTGATTTATGGGACAACAATGGTGCTGGATAAGTTTGGGGCACAAAGGATAGTGTAATGCCCCAGCCTGGCCAACAATAACCGCACTTACTCTTCCCTCGTAGCCGCTGAGCTGCTCATCCCTTACTGGGAAGCTTTTAACAAAAAGAAAGATATTTAATTGGGGGTGACTCAGTTTTAGTTTCCCTTTAACAAACTTCCCATGAAATATGAGTGTAGTTAATGTTATTAGTCATATGTGTAGGGCTGGTTATTAGCACCTGTGACTGTGGGGATCAGTATTTTTTCTGGGTGGGGGACATTGTATCATGTTCATTCATATGACTGGGCAGGTATAGTGCAAATAGTTTGGATATTAGCTCAGCTCATGTCCTACTGTCTCCATCTTGTCCTACTGCCTCAATATTGCCCTACTGTCTCCATCTTGTCCTACTGTCTCCATCTTGCCCTACTGTCTCCATCTTGTCCTACTGTCTCCATCTTGCCCAACTGTCTCCATCTTGTCCTACTGTCTCCATCTTGCCCAACTGTCTCCATCTTGTCCTACTGTCTTCATATTGTTGTCCTACTGTCTGCATTTTGCCCTACAGTCTCCATCTTGCCCTGTCTCCATATTGTCCTACTGTCTACATCTTGTCCTACTGTCTCCATCTTGCCCCACTGTCTCCATCTTACCCTACTGTCTCCATCTTGTCCTACTGTCTTCATCTTGTCCTACTGTCTCCATCTTGCCCTCCTCTCTCCATCTTGCCCTACTGTCTCCATCTTGTCCTACTATATTCTTCTCGCCCTACTGTCTCCATCTTTTCCTACTGTCTCCATCTTGTCCTACTGTCTCCATCTTGTCCTTCTGTCTCCATCTTGTCCTACTGTCTTCATCTAATCCTACTGTCTCCATCTTGCCCTACTGTCTCCATCTTGTCCTACTATATCCTTCTTGTCCTACTGTCTCCATCTTGTCCTACTGTCTCCATCTTGTCCTTCTGTCTCCATCTTGTCCTACTGTCTCCATCTTGTCCTACTGTCTGCACCTTGTTCTTCTGGATGGAGAGAGTACAGTAGATGAAGACAGTAGGGCAAGATGGAGACAGTAGGACAAGATGGAGACAGTAGGACAAGGTAGTGACAGTAGGTTTTGTCCAACCTTTCAGCTGTGATGTGTATCTTCCAGAATGGGGCCCACCATAACAAAACACAGCCCTGGTCTGTTTGTCTCTATCTGTCCCCCCCATCTATAGATAAAAGCAATTTCCCAGCCCCCCCCCCCCTTCACACAGTTGTTGTGTCCGGTGTAACAAGAGCCTCCTAAGAAAGAGCAGAGGAAGAGGACATTGTTCTGGGGAAGGGGGAGAAGGTGTTGGGGTAAAAGAATAAGAGTCAGTCAGGGGACCCAGGTGACACGGTTGCACGGGGGCTGGGGGGGGAGGCAATTGCTAATAATTAGGGGAGATCCCAGGAAAGGCATATGGTTCTCTCTTCCTAATCTCTCATCCGAGGATTCCCCAGCCAATCACATCTGCTTGTTTGTTGGACAATCTGCAGCCATAAGGCAGGAGATGAAGCAACGAGCAGTTAATTCAGTGTCTGTTCATTTTAGTGACACCTCTCAGATCCCCATTCAGTAACAAAATTCTCCCCAAAATAATCATCGGTACCAACCAATTGGGCTGATGGGCCCCAGGCTTGGCAACCCTTATAAAGAACCTTTTAAATAGGAATTTGGCTTTTACATGGACTTTACACATGATGCACAAGTTGTCAGATTTGCAGTTGGTCTTTATGATGATTGTTCTGCAGCTTTGTAGCCTGGATAATAAACTATCTAGTTACTAGGGTTGTACTTAACTTAGCAACCGGGAAGAGCTGTAAATGGCCAACTGGATGATGACTGAGAATGGGCAGAAAGACTGTAACACAAAATAATAACAATAAACATTTTGCTACAAGACCAATTTCATAATACATTTAACATTATATTAATTATCCTTGAATTCTCAGGATTCTCACACAGCATTAGTTCCCTAAATCACACAACAATAAGCTCCACTCAATGAGGGTCATTTATCAACACTGGGCAAATTTGCCCATGGGCAGTAACCCATGGCAACTAATCAGATTGCTGCTTTCATTGTTCTACTTGCAGCTGGTTTTAAAAAGCTGATCACTGATTGGTTGCTATAAGTAACTGCCCATGGGCAAATTTGCCCAGTGTTGATAAATGAGCTCCATTGTCACCCAATCAGTTCCCTTCATTCACAGCCAATCAGCTTCCCTCATTCTCAGTCCATTAGATCCCCTCGTCGCACTCCATTAGATCCCCTTGTTTGCAAGCAATTAGAGCCACACAATTAGTCAGCTTCCCTCATTCTCACCCAATCAGCTTCTCTCATTCTCACTTCATTATATCCCATAATTCTCACCCAATCAGTTCCCCCTCTTTACAACAAATTAGCTCAATGCATTCTCACTTAGTCAGCTCCCCTCATTCTCACCCAATCAGCTCCACTTATTCTCTTTTCATTAGATCCCCTCAGTCTCGCCCAATCAGCTCCTCTTATTTTTACTCAATCAACTCCAGTTATTCTCAGTTAATCATCTTAACTCATTCTCAGCCCATCAGACTCTTATTTCTCACCAATCAGGCACTATCTTCTCACTGGACCAAGTTATTCCCAAATGCTCCCTATTCTCACCTCATTAACTGTGATTGGATCAGTTGTATGACCAGGAATCTCATAGGGTGAAGGTCCCAGAGGGGCCCTGGTGTAAATTTTGCACAGGGGCCCATAAACCTCTAATTGCACCAGTGATATCATAGATTCCAATAGGGGGAACAGACGCTGTGATCATAGGAAAGAGGGGGGCCCGGTCTGTTCGGCACACATGCATAGGGTAGGGATGGGGGGATTGTAGCTTGTGTAATGGCATTAGGGATGTCAAGGACTGTTCTGCGGAGAAATTGTTCGCGCGAACATCGGCTGTTCGCGTCCGCCGCAAGTTCGCGAACGTCGCGCAACGTTCGCCAATAGGCGTTCGCGTCAAAATCGTTCGACCATTCGACCATTCGGTCGCTAAAATGGAACGATTTTCGTTTGATTCGAACGAAAATCGTTCGATCGAACGATTAAAATCCTTTGATCGTTCGAATGGAATGATTTTCGGATGTTCGAAGTTCGCGAACTGTTCGCGAACTGTTCGCATTTTTTGCCGGTGTTCGCGAACGGCGTTCGCGAACACATTATCGGCGGTTCGCTACATCCCTAAATGGCATCAAATATAATTTCTTACAGGGGGCCCCTATAGTGGATCTGTCACAGGACATTGTATGTTTATGAATAGGAGAGTCAAAATATCAAATATACCACATTTGATTGCTGGTCCTTGTAAAATGTCAGTGGGATTGTGGGAGTTGTAGTTTAAGAGTAGCGGAAGGCCTGCAGGTTGGATATATAAAAAGAACTATTTTATTTATGAGATTTTAGTCTCTGAGATGAGCCAGGCAGCCGGATTATATCGCCCCATGTACAGCAGCCCCCCCACCTCTGTGTTATTTGCAGAGCAATCGACAAGTCTTACCCCCCCCCCCACAGGCATGAGATAAAGAAGCTTCTGGGCCAACAAACACTTCTCATTGTATTTGCTGTTCCGCCCCGGCTTCCTCTGCACATTCAAGGTGTCAGGAAACAGAGTATTATAAGTATTATAAGTATTATAAGTATTATGTATATTACAGGGATCAATGCTAAGCCCGGGCGCTGCTTATAGTCTGGGCACCTGCCCACGCCACCCCCACACCTGCATTTTGGGGGATGATGTTGCTGAGCGAGAATCAAATGAATGTTTCCATAAACACTCACCTTCCTTTGTCTCCATTTCTCTGTCTGTCTCCTTGTGTCCCTGTCTGTCTGTCTATTCTTTGTGCCCCAGTCTCAGTCTTACTGAACTTTAAGTTGGGTATATAGGGGAAACAGTCTTCCTAAATCTCTCCTGACTGACCTTAGACTGGTAACCCCACTGCAAACAAAGCTTTGGGGAGTCTGGAAATAACAGCTCCATGGGGTTTAATCTCTGGGATCCCAATGGCAGCCGACAGCTGGGAGTTGTAGTCAGACAAGTGGCAGAGAGCTGCAGGTCACTCCCATATAGAAAGTAATGATTTTGCCCGACCTTTCTCTGCGCCATGTGTTTCGGCTCATAATCACCACGTGCCAGTCCCACCTTGGGACTTTGCTGGATTTATAAAGTGTCAGCGAGTGGCATTTTGGCTTCCCCACTCGGGGGCCCTGAGTTTGGCACTGGCACGACAAGGGGTTTGGAATGCGAGGCCTGACATGGTGACGGGATGTTGGCATGTGCCTGACTTGATTGGTGACACCTCAAGCAATAAGGGGTGTCAGGGAAATCTAGTGTAAGAACTGGCATTAGGAATGGGGGTTCATACTCAAGACACTGGAATTTGAATTAACACAGACCGGACCCCTCTCCCCATCTCTTCCATCATAAAGTGCTTATCTTTCCACTGAACCTTCATTTCTAAACCTTGAGCCCCCAGATGTTACTGGACTACAACTCCCAGCATGCATCAGTCTTTAAACCTATTTTGAGGAATGCTGTGAACCAGGTCCAGACTGAAAATTAAAATAGGCCCTGGCATTTCAGGTACACAGAGGCCCAAACAGCCCCCCACCAGCCCACTAAATACTGACTTTCTATGGGACCTTATAGCAGCCCCTCTGGCATTTGCCAGAACCCACAGATTGCCAGTCCGGGCCTGCTGTAAAAGTAGCCCAACAACATCAAGGTGAACAAACAGGGCCCAAAATCCTCACCCAGTCTGGGCCAGAGAATGTGTGTTACTGCAGAATATAAACATTCTAATGCTCTGATTGGCTATGGGTTCACCCACTATATAAACATTCTAATGCTCTGATTGGCTACGGGTTCACCCACTATATAAACATTCTAATGCTCTGATTGGCTTTGGGTTCACCTGCCATATAAACATTCTAATACTCTGATTGGCTACGGGTTCACCTGTCATATAAACATTCTAATGCTCTGATTGGCTGCGGGATAACTGGTATTGATTGGCTACAGGTTCACCTTCCATTTAAAAAAATCGAGTGCTCTGATTGGCTACAGGTTCACTTGCCATATAAACATTCTAATGCTCCGATTGGCTACGGGTTCACCTACCATATAAACATTCTAATGTTCTGACTGGCTATGGGTTCACTTGCCACATAAATATTCTAGTGCTCTGATTGGCTGCGGGATAACTGGTATTGATTGGTTACGGGTTCACCTTCCATATAAAAAATGTAATGCTCTGATTTGCTACAGGTTCACTTGCCATATACACATTCTAATGCTCTGATTGGTTATGGGTTCACCTACCATATAAACATTCTAATGCTGTGATTGGCTACGGGTTTACTTGCCATATAAACTTTCTAATGCTCTGATTGGCTATGGGTTCACCTGCCATTTAAACATACCAATGCCTTTGATTGGCTACGGGTTCACTTGCCATATAAACATTCTAATGCCATGTAAAAATTCTAATGCTCTGACTGGCTATGGGTTCACCTACCAAATAAATATTCTAATGCTCTGATTGGCTGCGGAATCACTGGTATTGAGAAGCATTAAGAGTTGTAGTTATACAACAGTGGCGGGACCACAGGTTAGACGTCCCTGACTTATGTATCCCACCCCCCACCCTGGGGAGACCAGTAGCCCTGTACACTAACTCCAGTCCTGGGATGTTGGGAATTGTAGTTTAGCAACAGCTAAAGAGCAGATCCCATGCTATGGAGCCAACAATACTCAGGGGCACTTGAACAAGTTGACACTTCTGTTAGTTATCAGCGCGTGGCCCCCCGGGGGGGATGAGTGTCAGCGCCCGACCTGTACAACAAGCTTCATCTGTGACCAACGTTACACTTTACTGAAAGGAGAGAAAGCGAGGAAAAGCCACTTACACTGTTTCCTTTAACCTTAAACAAAGGTGCCGCTGGGTGCCGGAGGGAGGGCTATTTATTTTGGCTCTGTGAGTGCCGGGTAAGTGGAACCTGCAGGTAAATGAAACCTAAACAAACACAGTAGGACAAGGGACACAGGAAAGCTTAGTGCCCCCCCTGCTGTGATTGGGATCAGATAATGGGGCGCATGAGTGCTGAGATTCCCCTACATTCCCCAGCTGCTCACTGAAAGGGACGTATTTATAAAACAGCGTTAAAAGAGCAAATTTCTGAGCCCCTTTTTACACAGAATATCACTGGGGGGGGAACCATTGAAGTTCTAAGGCTGGTGACACACGGGGTGCACTATTATATATATAAATATACTGTATATATCTAATTCCATGCATTGTTACTGTCACATAATACTGAGGCAGCAGGTGTGGCCCTCAACTGAGGTTGCTGCTTCTTCCTATACAAACATGGGGCCCTAGGGACACTCAGCTCCACTGATTTGCCAACATTCCTGTTGTGTTTGTACCTGCTGTCGGGGCAGAGGGATGTTAATGGCACGGTGTTTAGTTGCCAAGCATAGGGGTGACTAGCCCCCATCTGGAACAGAGCTGCTGGTGTGGTGGCCCCCGGTAGGGCCGGCCTTAGGCCTATTGGACCAATTGGGCCCAATAGGGCCCCGCTCCTCTGGGGGCCCCGCACCACAGGGCAGCACAGATAATATTTCCCTCAGCACATGATGCTGCCTGGCCTGCCCCCAACTTTGAGAGTCCAGCCCACCCCCAAATCCATAGGTCCAGCCCACCCCCAACTCTGATAAGCCAGACTATCCCCCAACTCCATAGGTCTAGCCTGCCCCCAACTCTCATAGGCCCAGCTTTCCTCCAACCTTGATAGGCCCTGCCTGCCCCCAATCCAACCAAGCCTGCTCCCAAGCTGAATCGGCCCAGCCCCAAACTAATTGGCCCAGTCCACTCTCCTATTTCCTCCCTCTCTCTCTTACCCTGTGTGCCCCTATTATGTGCCCCTATTTCATCCCTCTCACTCTCTTACCTTGTCTGCCCCTTTCCTTTCTATTTTGTGCCTGTATGCCCTTATTTTCCTAAATACTTGGTGTGTCAGTAGCCAGTAACACTTTGTCTAGGGGCCCCGCCACATGGTCCCAATTGGGCCCCACATTTGATAGGACCAGCCCTGGCCCCCGGGTTAGGAGACCTTGCTGTGCACTTGACTCATTTCCCTGGATGTGCCGTTGGCTGGTGCCATGATCACTGGACTTGGGAGGGAAGGAATGAGCTGCCACATTCATTTTAGGGTGATCAGTGCCATCAATGAGGGGTAGTAAATGCAGCTTATATGGGTGAAAGGCAGGTAGGAGTCCATTTGAACTGCCCAATAAGAAGCCTGAGTCTGCGCTTGGTGGTTGCAGTAAAACAAGTCTTAATTAGAAGTAATTAGGCCCAAACACTGGTCACTAGGGAGATCACACAGCATTATCCTACAGACTCACCACCTGTTCAATTATAACCTTTCCATCAACAGAGCCGTAATCCTCCTTTCTGGAAGTTGAACTGTGCCCAAAATCCATAGGAAGCCATGTTTGCACCCACAATGCCATGGGCTGAGCACTAATTGGTGTCCCTGGGACCTCTGATAGAGGCACTGGAAGATCTCTTTGTCTGAAGATGTTTCCAATTGAGTTGGGCTGATCTGATCCTCTAGACCCCAGGCCAGCAAACTGAGTTATTTGGGGAACCTGTACAAGGTTCAGTGCTGCCCCAATGATATCACTTGGGTGGGACCATGAATTTGAGCTCATGCATAGGCCAAGAAACCACCAACTTGGTCAAGAGTGGCAGTTGAAATCCACCTTTAGAGTCACACACCCTCTCTTGGTGTTCAGAGCACATCCAATCAGTCACTGGAGGGAATAAATATGGTGTCAAGTATTTCATATACTTGATTGGTTTCTAGAAGCTCATTGCCAGGAAATCCCTGATGGGCCCCATCATCAGCAGAACCTCTAGTCTAACCCACAATTTGGCCAAAATCCCCTGCCAGTGTTTTGGCTTCTCCCCTTACTTAGGCCACTGAAGCAGTTCCATGGCTGGGCCTCCCATCCAATCACAATGTTCTGTGCTCCTCAGTGTGGTCTTCATTGGAGGGCCCTGGGGCCCCTGTGGAATTGGATCACTGACACTGTCCAAGACTTAGTCAATAGGTCCTGTACTGAAGCTTCCTCTGAAACCCATGGGTCAATGATGATATCCGCTAATTTAGCACAACCAATGGACTGATTAATTGAGCAGATCAGCTAATTTGGGTCCTGCTCCTGGTGGCGCCCCTTTACTCTAGTCCCACACTATGCAGGGGGCAATTAGAGTGAATTATCAGATGAGTAACAGGTAACAACCCCTGCCCCTAATCCCTACCACCTGTATTTACTGCCGGGCTGTGGGTAATATTTAGGGGCAGATTCACTAAGGGTCGAATTTCGAAGTTAAAAATACTTCGAAATTCGACCCTCGAATTGAAATCCTTCGACTTCGAATATCGAAGTCGAAGGATTTAGCGCTAATCCTGCGATCGATCGATCGAAGGATTTTTCGTTCGATTGAACGATTAAATCGTTCGAATCGAACGATTCGAACGATTTTAATTCAACGATCGAAGGAAAATCCTTCGATCAAAAAAAGATTAGCAAACCTATGGGGACCTTCCCCATAGGCTAACATTGACTTCGGTAGGTTTTACCTGCCGAAGTAGGGGGTCGAAGTTTTTTTTAAAGGGCAAGTACTTCGACTATCGAATGGTCGAATAGTCGAACGATTTTTCGTTCGATTCGTTCGATTTCGTTCGAATTCGATCGAATTTAACCAATTCGATGGTCGAAGTACCCAAAAAATACTTCGAAATTCGAAGTTTTTTTAATTCGAATCCTTCACTCGAGCTTCATGAATCGGCCCCTTAATGTCACGCCGGGCAGAGTTAAAGGGCACACAAAGGCAGATAAAGAGAACGTCAGAGATAAAGGGGGTGGATATAAGGAGAGATTATTTCCTTGCAGACATCAAAGCGCCAGGAACATGAGAGAAGGGGAAGGATAAAAGCTTAATCTAAAGCAAATACATCCTCCAACCACAAGAGAAGGAAGCAGAGGAGCGGGGCGGGCGCAGGGGAAATCTCACCAACAGACACTTCAAGGTCCTCTCAAATAAAATAGACTCATATGGTGTCAAGTATCACCTTTATCCCAGTGATGGGGTACAGCTCCACTGCTGTCAGAAAAGGGCTCCCCACGATTCTGTCCAATTGTGGAAGGGAACGATTCTGTTTCCAACCTTATTACTTGGCCTGCAGGCAGTGGCGCTGTTCCATGTAACAGATTTGCTCTGGTCAGTGGTGAAAAGTGGTACTGCAAGTGGCAAAGTGATCACCAATTTCATCTACAGAGCAGACAATTCATACAAATGACACTTATCCTTTAATGGCAAAGATGAACATTTGTATTGTTTTCAGATAATGATTTAGAGGGAGGGATTGGCTTGTGGGGCAGGAGGGAGAGCCGAGTTGTTGGTCAAGTTCTACTTGTGAGTCGCTGTATTGTTTGTAACAAGTTTGTCCAAAGTCTGGCAGCTCAGTGTTGATGGACGTCCCTGTGTCCAGTAATCGGACTGTCCCCTCGGGCCCCTGAGTGTAGGGTCACCCCTGTCCTTCACACCTGCCAACAGTTGGTCATGGGAGAGAATCTGCCCCAGGAATGTGGGTCCCGGGACAAGTGAAACCAGTTTGTCTTATAAACAACACAATGACCTTGTCCTGAGCAGCGACCGACGTGTGAGTCTCCCAAGGAAATGAGCAAATAAAGTGGCGTTTTTTGTTTGTTTTCCTTTTCTTTACAATGTTTTCATTAAGTCTACAATGTTTCTATTCCTGCACATAGAGATATAGTACAAACACGGGCTGATAAAGGGAATGGAAGGGATCAGTTATGGGGAAAGGCAAGTTGGGATTGTTACACTGGAGAAGAGACAGTTAAGGGGGATACGATCACTATATATAAATATATAAGGAGATATGATCACTATATATAAATATATAAGGAGATATGATCACTATATATAAATATATAAGGGGATATGATCACTATATATAAATATATAAGGGGATATGATCACTATATATAAATATATAAGGGGATATGATCACTATATATAAATATATAAGGGGATATGATCACTATATATAAATATATAAGGGGATATGATCACTATATATAAATATATAAGGGGATATGATCACTATATATAAATATATAAGGGGATATGATCACTATATATAAATATATAAGGGGATATGATCACTATATATAAATATATAAGGGATATGATCAGTATATATAAATATATAAGGGGGATATGATCACTATATATAAATATATAAGGGGATATGATCACTATATATAAATATATAAGGGGATATGATCACTATATATAAATATATAAGGGATATGATCACTATATATAAATATATAAGGGGATATGATCACTATATATAAATACATAAGGGGGATATGATCATTATATATAAATATATAAGGGGGTTATGATCACTATATATAAATATATAAGGGATATGATCACTATATATAAATATATAAGGGGATATGATCACTATATATAAATATATAAGGGGATATGATCAGTATATATAAATATATAAGGGGGATATGATCACTATATATAAATATATAAGGGGATATGATCACTATATATAAATATATAAGGGGGATATGATCACTATATATAAATATATAAGGGGGATATGATAACTATATATAAATATATAAGGGGATATGATCACTATATATAAATATATAAGGGATATGATCAGTATATATAAATATATAAGGGGGATATGATCACTATATATAAATATATAAGGGGATATGATCACTATATATAAATATATAAGGGGATATGATCACTATATATAAATATATAAGGGATATGATCACTATATATAAATATATAAGGGGATATGATCACTATATATAAATACATAAGGGGGATATGATCATTATATATAAATATATAAGGGGGTTATGATCACTATATATAAATATATAAGGGATATGATCACTATATATAAATATATAAGGGGATATGATCACTATATATAAATATATAAGGGATATGATCACTATATATAAATATATAAGGGGGATATGATCACTATATATAAATATATAAGGGGGATATGATCACTATATATAAATATATAAGGGGGATATGATCACTATATATAAATATATAAGGGGGATATGATCACTATATATAAATATATAAGGGGGATATGATCACTATATATAAATATTGAGAATAAGAATTGAATTTCCTGCTCCTTATGAAGAGACCAAGTGCAACAGTGTACGGCAGCTGCTCCCTATGTAATGAATCAGTGGGAGACAGAGTGTAGCCTCCTTTACTGCAGTGCTGCACATTTGCCCCAGTCATTGTGTTTAGTACATGTTGGGGTTCAGCTTTCCATATTGACCTTCTGGCAGATTTGTGGGAGGCCAAGGCCCAGTAGTTAAAGACTGAATGGAGTGAAATAGTTAATGGAGTTAAACCCCCCCCAAAAAAAAACAAATCTCAAAAATGTTTTATTTTGATGACTCTGCCCCTTTAACATAATATTAATACTGACCTTCTCCTTATCTGCCCTCCACTGGCAGGTCTAATGTAACAAATGAGAGAGAAGCAGAAAGTCCGGGGGCGACATTCCAGCGCCAGGGAAACTCCGCCCTTTCCTCTCCCAAAATCACGTAGCCCCCCCCACATATTTATATAATACGGGTGTCACCCAGAGACTCGTCTGATCATTGACTGTAACTGTCATATATTTGTCTGTGACCCCCCCCCCCCAGCACTCAGGGCCCCCGGGTGCCTCTATATATAAATATCAATCAGAATTGGCCCCAATGAGAAACTAAATGGCCCCTGATCTGCCATTAGACCAAAACCCTCAGAATCCACATTTACCTGCCCCCACTCACTGCCAACATTTATACCCCACTTTAATACCCACTCACTCTCACTCACTCTCACACTCACTCACTCTCACACTCATACTCTCACTCACGCGGACAGTGAGTGACATTGAGTGAGAGTGAGTAAGAGTGAGTGAGAGTGAGTGACATTGAGTGAGAGTGAGTGTCAGTGTGAGCATGAGTAAGTGTGAGTGCACAAGGCTCGGAGGGAACACTGCTGCCCAGTACATTGCTGCTGACTGTATATAAAGGGCAATAGTGTGAGTATATAGTGTGAGTATATAATGTGAGTATATAATGTGAGTATATAGTGTGAGTGTATAGTGTGAGTGTATAGTGTGAGTATATAGTGTGAGTGTATAGTGTGAGTATATAGTGTGAGTGTATAGTGTGAGTATATAGTGTGAGTGTATAGTGTGAGTGTATAGTGTGAGTATATAGTGTGAGTGTATAGTGTGAGTATATAGTGTGAGTATATAGTGTGAGTGTATAGTGTGAGTATATAGTGTGAGTGTATAGTGTGAGTGTATAGTGTGAGTGTATAGTGTGAGTGTATAGTGTGAGTGTATAGTGTGAGTGTATAGTGTGAGTATATAGTGTGAGTGTATAGTGTGAGTGTATAGTGTGAGTATATAGTGTGAGTATATAATGTGAGTATATAATGTGAGTATATAGTGTGAGTGTATAGTGTGAGTGTATAGTGTGAGTATATAGTGTGAGTGTATAGTGTGAGTGTATAGTGTGAGTGTATAGTGTGAGTATATAGTGTGAGTGTATAGTGTGAGTATATAGTGTGAGTGTATAGTGTGAGTATATAGTGTGAGTGTATAGTGTGAGTATATAGTGTGAGTGTATAGTGTGAGTATATAGTGTGAGTGTATAGTGTGAGTATATAGTGTGAGTGTATAGTGTGAGTGTATAGTGTGAGTGTATAGTGTGAGTGTATAGTGTGAGTGTATAGTGTGAGTGTATAGTGTGAGTGTATAGTGTGAGTGTATAGTGTGAGTGTATAGTGTGAGTATATAGTGTGAGTGTATAGTGTGAGTGTATAGTGTGAGTATATAGTGTGAGTATATAATGTGAGTATAGTATAATAGTGTGAGTGTATAGTGTGAGTGTATAGTGTGAGTATATAGTGTGAGTGTATAGTGTGAGTGTATAGTGTGAGTGTATAGTGTGAGTATATAGTGTGAGTGTATAGTGTGAGTATATAGTGTGAGTGTATAGTGTGAGTATATAGTGTGAGTGTATAGTGTGAGTATATAGTGTGAGTGTATAGTGTGAGTGTATAGTGTGAGTGTATAGTGTGAGTATATAGTGTGAGTGTATAGTGTGAGTATATAGTGTGAGTGTATAGTGTGAGTATATAGTGTGAGTGTATAGTGTGAGTGTATAGTGTGAGTGTATAGTGTGAGTGTATAGTGTGAGTGTATAGTGTGAGTATATAGTGTGAGTGTATAGTGTGAGTGTATAGTGTGAGTGTATAGTGTGAGTATATAGTGTGAGTGTGAGTATATAGTGTGAGTATATAGTGTGAGTGTATAGTGTGAGTATATAGTGTGAGTGTATAGTGTGAGTATATAGTGTGAGTGTATAGTGTGAGTGTATAGTGTGAGTGTATAGTGTGAGTGTATAGTGTGAGTGTATAGTGTGAGTATATAGTGTGAGTGTATAGTGTGAGTGTATAGTGTGAGTGTATAGTGTGAGTATATAGTGTGAGTGTATAGTGTGAGTGTATAGTGTGAGTATATAGTGTGAGTATATAGTGTGAGTGTATAGTGTGAGTATATAGTGTGAGTGTATAGTGTGAGTATATAGTGTGAGTATATAGTGTGAGTGTATAGTGTGAGTGTATAGTGTGAGTGTATAGTGTGAGTGTATAGTGTGAGTGTATAGTGTGAGTATATAGTGTGAGTGTATAGTGTGAGTGTATAGTGTGAGTGTATAGTGTGAGTGTATAGTGTGAGTGTATAGTGTGAGTGTATAGTGTGAGTGTATAGTGTGAGTGTATAGTGTGAGTATATAGTGTAAGTGTGAGTATATAGTGTGAGTATATAGTGTGAGTGTATAGTGTGAGTATATAGTGTGAGTGTATAGTGTGAGTATATAGTGTGAGTGTATAGTGTGCAGTTATAGTGTGAGTAAGTATAGTGTGATAGTGTATTAAGTGTGAGTGTATAGTGTGAGTATATAGTGTGAGTGTATAGTGTGAGTGTAAGTGTGAGTGTATATGTGAGTGTATAGTGTGAGTGTATAGTGTGAGTATATAGTGTGAGTGTATAGTGTGAGTATATAGTGTGAGTGTATAGTGTGAGTGTATAGTGTGAGTGTATAGTGTGAGTGTATAGTGTGAGTGTATAGTGTGAGTGTATAGTGTGAGTATATAGTGTGAGTGTATAGTGTGAGTGTATTAGTGTGGTATGATAGTGTGAGTGTATAGTGTGAGTGTATAGTGTGAGTATATAGTGTGAGTGTATAGTGTGAGTGTATAGGTGTGAGTATATAGTGTGAGTGTATAGTGTGGAGTGTATAGTGTGAGTGTATAGTGTGAGTGTATAGTGTGAGTGTATAGTGTGAGTTATAGTTGTGAGTGTATAGTGTGAGTTATAGTGTGAGTGTATGAGTGTGAGTTTATAGTGTGAGTGTATAGTGTGAAGTATATAGTGTGAGTGTATAGTGTGAGTGATAGTGTGAGTGTATAGTGGAGTTATAGTGTGAGTGTATAGTGTGAGTATATAGTTGAGTGTATAGTGTGAGTGTATAGTGTGAGTGTATAGTGTGAGTGTATAGTGTGAGTGTATAGTGTGAGTGTATAGTGTGAGTGTATAGTGTGAGTGTATAGTGTGAGTGTATAGTGTGAGTGTATAGTGTGAGTGTATAGTGTGAGTGTATTAGTGTGAGGTATATAGTGTCAGTATATAGTGTGAGTGTATAGTGTGAGTGTATAGTGTGAGTGTATAGTGTGAGTGTATAGTGTGAGTGTATAGTGTGAGTATTAGTTGAGTGTGAGTATATGTGTGAGTATATAGTGTGAGTGTATAGTGGTGGAGTATATAGTGTGAGTGTATAGTGTGAGTATATAGTGTGAGTGTATAGTGTGAGTGTATAGTTGAGTGTATAGTGTGAGTGTATAGTGTGAGTGTATAGTGTGAGTGTATAGTGTGAGTATATAGTGTGAGTGTATAGTGTGAGTGTTATAGTGTGAGTGTATAGTGTGAGTGTTATAGTGTGAGTATATAGTGTGAGTGTATAGTGTGAGTGTATAGTGTGAGTGGTATAGTGTGAGTGTATAGTGTGAGTGATATAGTGTGAGTGTATAGTGTGAGTGTATAGTTGGTGAAGTGTGAGTGTATAGTGTGAGTGTATAGTGTGAGTGTATAGGTGTGAGTAATATAGTGTGAGTGTATAGTGTGAGTATATAGTGTGAGTGTGAGTATATAGTGTGAGTATATAGTGTGAGTGTATAGTGTGAGTATATAGTGTGAGTGTATAGTGTGAGTGTATAGTGTGAGTATATAGTGTGAGTGTATAGTGTGAGTGTATAGTGTGAGTGTATAGTGTGAGTGTATAGTGTGAGTGTATAGTGTGAGTATATAGTGTGAGTGTGAGTATATAGTGTGAGTATATAGTGTGAGTGTATAGTGTGAGTGTATAGTGTGAGTGTATAGTGTGAGTGTATAGTGTGAGTATATAGTGTGAGTGTGAGTATATAGTGTGAGTATATAGTGTGAGTATATAGTGTATATATAAATATATATCTGATGAGACCATTGTCCCAGTACTGATCCTCATTCAGCTTCTAAATCCCACGGTGGTTCCGGCAGCCCCCCGGAATTTCCTGTGTGTTACCCCAGAGCCTGGGAGAGAGAGTGAGAATAAATTGTCACATCCCAGAACTTTCTATGGATAAAGCCCCCGGCATTTGCTCCATTGTCCTCTAACACAACATCTCCCAGCATGCACTGGGGCTCCAACAGGTCATGTGACCCCCTCTCTTTCCTACACTCCCCATTCATTATATTATATTGTGGGAATCCAGTCGTTTAACCCTTTCCTTGCCTGGTTCAGTCCTTTCACCCCATTGTACATTTGTCATTATCGTTCAACTACAGAATTGTCATATTGTGGATCTGCCCCAGGAATGAGCCATTTTGGCTTTTTATTCACAATCCAACTGCAGAAACCTTGTATCGGTGCCATTGACTGTGCTATATTAACCATTTAGGCACCCAAAGGCCCCGAGGGAAGGGGTGAGCTGAGGTTTGGGCTTCTTCTCAAGTTATTTTATGTTGTTTATTGTGCAGCTTGCTGGTTGCTAGGGTTCTACTTATCCTGGCAACCAGAGTCCACTGACCTCATAATTGGAGCTGTGCTGTTCCTGTCTGTTCCCAGGGGTACCTACCCTAGCAACCAGAAAAAAGCAGCTTCCAGGTATCAGAGAGACAGACCAATAAGACCAACTGCACAGCTGCTAAAATGACTTTGGTCGATGAGCTACTAGAGGGGTAATGGGAGAAAAGCCATGAAGTTGGTACCAGGTATAGTCACCAATAGTAATCAATTGCCAGTAAATGCTACTTGCTGATTGGTTGCTATGGGTTACTAGATACAAGGCAAAGCATTTCTGGGGATGTAGATTGTAAGCTCTTGGGAACAGCTGTTTGTTGGATAATGATGTGCAGGGCAGCTCTCCGTACCCCCAGATGGGATGTGGTGGGACAGGTGAGGGTTAAATAGTTTTGGAAGGAGAGGGGCACAAAGTGAGATTTACAGACTTGGCTCCTTTCCTTCTGCTTCTCTAGAATCACAAGCGAGGCCCCCGGTGGCCCCCATTTATCTGGTTTTGTACTTGTCGCCCGGCAGCTCATAAACCTGCGGCAGCACCAGACTGGGATGGGGGGGGGAACAACAGGGAAGAAAGTACTCGCCCTGTACTCACAGACTGGGGATATGGGGGTGACCCCCCCCTGCAAAAAAACATCATCAAGGGAAGGGGGAGCAGGAGGGGGGGGGAGCAGGGGAAATGCAGGTCCTTACTGGGCCCCCTCATCCCCAGACTCTGCAGTCCCTGTAGAACTTTATAGTTTAGATTCAGCACTGCACAGAAAGCAGCACAGTCTGCAGCCTCCACCTCCAGCTCAATCTCTCATTGTCCCTGCAGGAGGCACAGTGTCTGCTTTTGGGGGAACCCTATGAATGTGACCCGCAGCCCCTCAACCATCCCGTCCCCCAAGAAGCCATTTAGCCCCCACACTAGAACCTTTCTGGGGCCAATCATTGCAAGGGGGGCCCAGTGGCAGGGGGTGCACCCAGGGGAGTCTTGTCACCCTAATAAAGTGGGTCCTATTGTGCCTTAGCAGGGGGTCCTGGGTTTGCTCAATGTCCACCACTAGTGATGGGCGAATTTGTCCCGTTTTGCTTAGTCGGAAAATTCCCGCAAAATTTGTGAAAATTTGAAAATTTTGTGAATTTCCTGTGAAATTCATGAAATGCTGAAAAATTTGCAAAATGCATTGAAGTCAATGGGCGCTGGGTCGGACTGGCCCCGGCAGGACACCGGAAAAAAACCCAGTGGGCCCCGACCTCATTGGTCAGACCCCCTCTCCCAATTTTCTTAAAAATATACGTTTTTTCGGTGCTGCGCAGCAACGTCTGCGAATGCGCATGAGCCACACCTTCGCATCACAGTAGCAGGGCGGGGCCAGAGGGGGGACTGCAGTCCTGGTGGGCCCTGGCCCCCCAGTCCGACCCTAAATGGGTGTCAAAATTATTTTGACACTTGGCAATTTCGACGCCCGCAGAAATTGTTATACGAGTGCCTATTTTGGGCAAATGCATCGAAGTCAATGGGATTCCAAATATTTTTGACATGTGACAATGATTATGGGCGTGACTATTTGGACGCACGCTCACATTTTTTCAACGCAGTGGATTTTCTGCCAGCGAATTTTCACTTCAGTTTCGTGAATTTTTTCGCCAGCGGCAAAACGTGGCAATTCGCTTACAAGTTCGCGCCTGGCGAATGTATTTGCCCATCGCTACCCACCAGGATATTCAGGTGACTGGCAGGAGGGCTGACGGGTCTCAATAACTGCCAGTTGCCCCTGTAGGTGTCAGTATTGGGCTTAAAGGGGCAGAATCGTGTGTGTGGGGCAAATGCTCGAGGGTACGGGGAGTTGGAGCTGGCGCTGAGGTGCTTGGCAGGCGGGTGAATATTTAAAGCACTAGATCATTTCCATGCGGATCATGTGACAGTTCAGTCTCTGCTGGGAAGGTCCAATGACGACTGCAGTCTGGTCTCTTAGATGTTTCTTCTCACCTCATTATCACCCCCCCCCATATTGAGCTGCAACTCCCCGAACCCTTTAACCCTTTCATCGCTGTGTCTGAGACGCCTGTAGTTCTGGGGACACTGAATGGCAGGGGGTGATTTAGAGAGAAAATCTCTCCATTATATTGTGCCCCCCAACACGCAGCCCTGCACCCCCAGTTGTCCAGGTGTTTGTAGATCAGTTCTGGGGGGTTTTATCTACAGGAAAATAACAATTGAAACCCCCCCTTCCTATCACATCCCCTATATTTCCTCCTCCCTAATTGGCTGCTGCCTCTGTCTATTCCAGCATAGTTACATACTGTCCTTGTTTTGGGTTGAAAAAAGTCCAAAATCAGGAAAAAAAAGAAACAATCCGGGTCATTTATAAACAAGCTGAAAAGCAAATGACATTTATCCTCAGTCACATGATCAGATTTACTTCCCTGACTCTTCTTATTGATAAACCCTGTGTTTTACTAATGAGCCCCAATAAGGCCAAAACCCGTCTGTGAATCTCCACCCTGTCCTGTCTGTCCTGTAACTCCCAGTGGGTGAGACTGGAAATGGAAACTTTGGGAGCAGTTATGGAGTTCCTACTGTCTCCATCTTGTCCTACTGTCTCCATCTTGTCCTACTGTCTCCATCTTGTCCTACTGTCTCCATCTTGCCCTACTGTCTCCATCTTGTCCTACTGTCTCCATCTTGTCCTACTGTCTCCATCTTGCCCTACTGTCTCCATCTTGTCCTACTGTCTCCATCTTGTCCTACTGTCTCCATCTTGTCCTACTGTCTCCATCTTGTCCTACTGTCTCCATCTTGTCCTACTGTCTCCATCTTGCCCTACTGTCTCCATCTTGTCCTACTGTCTCCATCTTGCCCTACTGTCTCCATCTTGCCCTACTGTCTCCATCTTGTCCTACTGTCTCCATCTTGTCCTACTGTCTCCATCTTGCCCTACTGTCTCCATCTTGCCCTACTGTCTCCATCTTGTCCTACTGTCTCCATTTCGTCCTACTGTCTCCATCTTGTCCTACTGTCTCCATCTTGCTCTACTGTCTCCATCTTGTCCTACTGTCTCCATCTTGTCCTACTGTCTTCATCTTGTCCTACTTTCTCCATCTTGTCCTACCGTCTCCATTTCATCCTACCGTCTCCATCTTGTCCTACTGTCTCCATCTTGCCCTACTGTCTCCATTTTGTCCTACTTTTTCCATCTTGTCCCACTGTCTCCATCTTGTCCTACAGTCTCCATCTTGTCATACTGTCTCCATCTTGCCCTACAGTCTCCATCTTGCCCTACTGTCTTCATCTTGTCCTACTGTCTCCATTTCGTCCTACCGTCTCCATTTTGTCCTACTGTCTCCATCTTGCTCTACTGTCTCCATCTTGTCCTATTGTCTCCATTTTGTCCCACTTTTTTCATCTTGTCCCACTGTCTCCAACATGTCCTACTGTCTCCATTTTGTCCTACTGTCTCCATCTTGTCCTACTGTCTCCATCTTGTCCTACTGTCTCCATTTCGTCCTACCGTCTCCATTTTGTCCTACTGTCTCCATCTTGTCCTACTGTCTCCATTTTGTCCCACTTTTTTCATCTTGTCCCACTGTCTCCAACATGTCCTACTGTCTCCATTTTGTCCTACTGTCTCCATCTTGCCCTGTTGTCTCCATCTTGTCCTACTGTCTCCATTTTGTCCTACTGTCTCCATCTTGTCCTACTGTCTCCATCTTGTCCTACTGTCTCCATCTTGCCCTGTTGTCTCCATCTTGTCCTACTGTCTCCATTTTGTCCTACTGTCTCCATTTTGTCCTACTGTCTCCATCTTGTCCCACTGTCTCCATCTTGCCCTACTGTCTCCATTTTGTCCTACTGTCTCCATTTTGTCCTACAGTCTTCATCTTGTCCTACTTTCTCCATCTTGTCCTACCGTCTCCATTTCATCCTACCGTCTCCATCTTGTCCTACTGTCTCCATCTTGCCCTACTGTCTCCATTTTGTCCTACTGTCTCCATCTTGTCCTACTGTCTCCATTTTGTCCTACTTTTTCCATCTTGTCCCACTGTCTCCTTTTTGTCCTACAGTCTCCATCTTGCCCTATTGTCTCCATCTTGTCCTACTGTCTCCATCTTGCCTTACTGTCTCCATCTTGTCCTACTCTCTCCATCTTGTCCTACTGTCTCCATCTTGTCCTACCGTCTCTGTCTTGTCCTACGATCTCCATTTTGTCCTACCATCTCCATCTTGTCCTACTGTCTCCATCTTGTCCTACTGTCTCCATCTTGCGCTACTGTCTCCATCTTGTCCTACTGTCTCCATCTTGTCCTACTGTCTCCATCTTGTCCTACTGTCTCCATCTTATCCTACTGTCTCCATCTTTCCCTATTGTCTCCATCTTATCCTACTGTCTTCATCTTGCTCTACTATTTACATCTTATGCTACGGTCTCCATCTTGTCCTACTGTCTCCATCTTGTCCTACTGTCTCCGATCTTGCGCTACTGTCTCCATCTTGTCCTACTGTCTCCATCTTGTTCTACCGTCTCCATTTTGTCCTACTCTCTCCATCTTATCCTACTGTCTCCTGTCTCTAACTTGTCCTACAGCTGACACTCTTTACTTCTCCACTATGTGTGGGTTCTAGGACGGTCTCCACTGTACAGACATCTGTACCCCATAAAGTGGCAGTTACAGCCTAAACAGAAGGTGGGGCAGATGTCTGTGTGTGAGGAGCCGTGACACATACGTGTGACCAGAGCAATAAACATGGAGAGTGGACAGTTGTGTAGTTGACAGTTTGTTCCCCCAGACTCAGACAGATTGTCAGAGAGGTGTCACATGTGGCAGTTTGTTCACTTTAAATTTCCCCGGTGCAACTGTCTGTTTACCCCCGGCCTGTGCAGTTACAGCAGCGAGTGATGATTTTGTTACAGTTAATTGTGAGCCCCCAGGCCCAATAAATAGTCACTTTCTGTGGCATCTTCCTGCCACCCCCGTGGCATTTGCCAGAATGACAGATTTCCAGTCCCAGAACCAAATCTCAAATTAGAGAAGAAACCCGGATCTCGTGGACGTGTCTGGTTCCTTTATACTGGGGGGGGCAGGAAAGGGTTATTTTTATTTGGGTTCCGTGGATCCGGTCCCTGTCAGCGCCGCAGTGTTATCAGCCAATCAGCTTCCTGAGTTTTACTTAAATATGTCACTGCTGATAATCAAAGGGGAGTCATTTCCTCTCAACTCTTTATGAGTCTCCGTTACCCCCATGGAATAAACGTGGAGGGGGGGCAACTCCACATTCTCCTGGGGGAGGGGACTGGGATTCAGTCGCTGTATTGGGGGGGTCTGACTTCAGATTGGTCTGAACAGCAGGGGATGCTGGGACTTGTAGTTTGGCCACAGGGGGCCTGTACTATTGTGACATATTCTCTGTGATAAATTTATTATTCTCTGTCTCACATTGTTCTAAACAAGCCCCAAGGGCAACACAACAGGAGGTGCAGGGAGTTGGTGCAAGGAAGGGGCGTTCCTATTGGCCCCTGGGGAATCTCTGCTGATGTAGTTACTGCTTGAGCTCGGGCCCCAGAGAGCAGGTTCTTCTACCCCAAGGGGTTGTCATGGGAAACAGTGTCAGGTGCAAGATCAGCGCAGCTAAGGCTCATGGGAAAATATTCAATACTTGTCTGGTTACTGGTCAGACTGCTGCAGACTGCACTGGTCCCAGTCATGATAACTGCGCTGGCCTTATTAAAAATTGTTGTGCATCAAAATTATTCGGACGGCCTTTGACTTTAATGCATTTGGACTAAATAGGCGCGCGTATAAAAATACTAATAAAGTTATTTTGACGCCCATTGACTCCAATGCGTTTCACAAATTTTTTTGCCTTTTCACGAATTTCGTTGTAAATGCTCAAGTTTTTCAGTGAAACGGGAGAAATTCACCCATCACTAAAAGAGTGGGTGCCGCTGGGTGTGTATTAAAGTGAGACGCTTGTGGATTAATGAGCAATTAGTGTGCAAGCATGGCTGCTCAGAAGGCAGTGAGATCTGCGGCAGGATACTCAATAAACAGCGCCGGATTTCAATGTGCGGCGCCCCTAGGCGGTCCTAGCACCCACCTCACCTCCGCTTCCCAGCGCGCCGGCGTTTTTTCGCCGGCGCAGCTGCTGTAATTGAATGGGGACGCATGCGTCCCCATAGTGCGGCTGGGCGGCATGCCATCCCCTATTCTTTTGCCGCCCTAGGCCCGGGCCTATGCGGCCTTGCCGCAAATCCGGGCCTGTCAATAAACCCCAGGAGTTTAATGAATCCTTTGAATTGGGGGGTATCTCTGCTGGAGAACAACTCAACCTGCCGTCTCCATGTGACACCCAATCTGCTTGCTCACATATATCTGCAATCGTTGCATCAGGCCTTGTAGCGTATGGAGTGTGAGCCTTTGGGAACAGCATCGTTGTACTTACAGCTCACACGTCATATTTACACCTGGAAGCGTTTCCTTTACTCATATTGATTAAGACCAATCAATGTCCTTTATTTGTTTAACCCCTTGCTTGCTGTTCTCTGGAGCTGACACTTTAGCGTACATATGGACAGCACTGCCTGCCACTCATCTCCTTTATACAAACTGAACTTCTACCCCACTGTATTGCCCCCAATGATTGGGCCTCGTTCCCCAAGTGCTTTACGGCCGAGCACAACAAACACAGGAGAGGAAGCGACTGCAATGCCGGACCCCCGCTTCCCAAAACTACACCCCACCAACAGCTCACAGGCCCTAGTGAAACATCCAGGGGCCCTTTGTATTTACAGCCTGCAATCAGCACTTTAAAGGGGAAACTCAACTTGATTTTATGTTGCTCAGTGATGGGAGGGAATTGGCCCTGGAGCCCAGGATGGGATGCTGCAACTCCCTGCACATCATAGTACTGTAACTCCCTACATCTGCAAATACAGGGATCAGTAGGTGCAGCTACAGGCAGGAAGGAGGGTGCCAAGGGGTGTAAGTCCCCCCCAGGGTGTGCTGATTGGCTGGCAGAGAATATTCCCCTAGATATTTCTATATATCCAGTAGTCACATGTTGCCCTCAGCTCTTGTTGACCTGCAACTCCCAGCACCCCCTCAGAGACAAACAGTTGCAGGTTGAGTCATTTTGTCTTCCACCTCTGATTTCTTGCCCTTCTGTCTGCCTCTTCTACAGAGGGTCTTGTTCCTGCCCCTCCAAGGGCCCACCCTAAATTCAAGTGGAGTGACCCCATGTGCTCTCCAACCTGCTCAGCACAGACAATGGGCAGATAATTACGGTAAGGACTACAGGCAGGTAATTACGGTAATGACTACAGGCAGGTAATTACGGTAAAGACTACAGGCAGGTAATTACGGTAGTGATTAGCATAACGACAGGGGCCCTTATTAGTGCCTTTGATCTGGGAGTGAATGGGGCCCTGTGTGGCAGAAATGTGGCCCCTGGCAAGGAATGCAGAGGTGGGGGGAGGGGGACCAACAATCTGATCACAGCAAGCAAAAGGTTAACCTCGCTGGAAACTCCCAGTTTATTATGGGATGTCATTTTCTGTTTCCTAATCTCAATTCCTTCCTCCTGGGGCTCTGGGGTGGGGACACTGGGTGCCGATCACATCCATCCAATAGAAATTTCCACTTAGGAGTTTATTTGCTACACTCAATAGGCCACGTTTGAAGGGGAGAAATGGTTTCATGTTACAGATTCATTAGTGGTTATTAATTATCCATATAATCAATTTCTGTCCATTAGAATAAATACAAATAAACAGAGAACCAATCAGCAGTGAGAGACGATGGAAAGACTTTAGGGGCCCCTGAGCGACTTTTCCCTCTGGCAATGAAGGGGTCGGGCCCTGTTCACAGATTAATCACAAGCAGAGAGGGAAGGGACAGACCATGAATCATACGGGGGTCCCATCAATCACTGGGGGTCCCATCAATCTGATCTGTCAGCCCAAGACACTGGCAAAGATTCTCATTCACTTTCTGGGTCTCACAGACTCTCTTTCTCTTTCTCTTTGATGTGCTGCTGCCCTGCAGGGGGGCCCCTGAGTAAGATGGAATAGGGCCCCCTGTCCCATTCATCATGGGCTCAGTCTTCTCTCAGGGAGTCTGTTCATTTCATTATCCCCCCCTCTCTGCTGGACTCTCCTTCCCATCAGCCCCTGTGACATCCCAGCGCAGAAGCCTCTGTCTCTATAGGACTGTCCCATTGTGATGCTCTGGGCTCTGGTCATGTGATCAGCTGCTCACTGTGTGCCCAGAACATTCCTCCTCTGTATATTAATCACTTACAGCAGATAATACATGTTAATAATAATAATAATAATAATAATAATATACTAACAATAATAATAACAATAATATATTAATAATAATTATAATTATAATACAGTAGGAGGAGTTTCCCTTTGTTCTGCTCAGCCAGGAAACTCATGGGCTTTTTAGGTTTTTTTGGAAACTTTACAAGAAAATATTAAAAGCCAATCAGACTCATAAACAGGCAGAACAGCTGGAAACGGCTTCAATAAACATTTGAATTAGAGAAGATTTATGGTCCATCTCTATAGTGACACCAGTATATTCCCATCAGCAGGGGGTTCCTTGTGTCCCCATGTTATTGCCCAGTTATGGGGCAGGTAGGGGTGTTGTCCTAATGATACAAACTTATATTACCCCCCAAATGTCCTGTTTTATTAGTCCTCTCATAGTGTACTGGGGGCATTACAGGTGTTTGTGCACAGGGGGAGGGGGCTGCTTATGTGCATCTAAACATTTTCAAATTTGATTACAATTTTAAAGTATCTCTTGATAAAGACAAACCAGAAGGTGATGGGAACTGCAGTTCCTGTCTGACCATGGGAAAGAGAACAGCCCAGGAGCAGGAAGTACAGAGAATCAGAGCTCTGTACCTGGGTAAGTACTGGGGGAGATTGGATTCACTTACCCAGGGGGAGGTTCCTGTCTGACCATGGGAAAGAGAACAGCCCAGGAGCAGGAAGTACAGAGAATCAGAGCTCTGTACCTGGGTAAGTACTGGGGGAGATTCACTTACCCAGGGGGAGGTTCCTGTCTGACCATGGGAAGAGAACAGCCCAGGAGCAGGAAGTACAGAGAATCAGAGCTCTGTACCTGGGTAAGTACTGGGGGAGATTGGATTCACTTACCCAGGGGGAGGTTCCTGTCTGACCATGGGAAAGAGAACAGCCCAGGAGCAGGAAGTACAGAGAATCAGAGCTCTGTACCTGGGTAAGTACTGGGGGAGATTGGATTCACTTACCCAGGGGGAGGTTCCTGTCTGACCATGGGAAAGAGAACAGCCCAGGAGCAGGAAGTACAGAGAATCAGAGCTCTGTACCTGGGTAAGTACTGGGGGAGATTGGATTCACTTACCCAGGGGGAGGTTCCTGTCTGACCATGGGAAAGAGAACAGCCCAGGAGCAGGAAGTACAGAGATTCAGAGCTCTGTACCTGGGTAAGTACTGGGGGAGATTCACTTACCCAGGGGGAGGTTCCTGTCTGACCATGGGAAGAGAACAGCCCAGGAGCAGGAAGTACAGAGAATCAGAGCTCTGTACCTGGGTAAGTACTGGGGGAGATTCACTTACCCAGGGGGAGGTTCCTGTCTGACCATGGGAAAGAGAACAGCCCAGGAGCAGGAAGTACAAAGAATCAGAGCTCTGTACCTGGGTAAGTACTGGGAGAGATTGGATTCACTTACCCAGGGGAGGTTCCTGTCTGACCATGGGAAGAGAACAGCCCAGGAGCAGGAAGTACAGAGAATCAGAGCTCTGTACCTGGGTAAGTACTGGGGGAGATTGGGTTCACTTACCCAGGGGGAGTTCCTGTCTGACCATGGGAAAGAGAACAGCCCAGGAGCAGGAAGTACAGAGAATCAGAGCTCTGTACCTGGGTAAGTACTGGGGGGAGATTGGATTCACTTACCCAGGGGGAGGTTCCTGTCTGACCATGGGAAAGAGAACAGCCCAGGAGCAGGAAGTACAGAGAATCAGAGCTCTGTACCTGGGTAAGTACTGGGGGAGATTGGATTCACTTACCCAGGGGGAGGTTCCTGTCTGACCATGGGAAAGAGAGCAGCCCAGGAGCAGGAAGTACAGAGAATCAGAGCTCTGTACCTGGGTAAGTACTGGGGGAGATTCACTTACCCAGGGGGAGGTTCCTGTTTGACCATGGGAAAGAGAACAGCCCAGGAGCAGAAAGTACAGAGAATCAGAGCTCTGTACCTGGGTAAGTACTGGGGGAGATTCACTTACCGAGGGGGAGGTTCCTGTCTGACCATGGGAAAGAGAACAGCCCAGGAACAGGAAGTACAGAGAGTACAGAGCTCTATGGGGGGTAGAATTATTTACATTACTAGTAAGCATTACTGGGAGTTGTGGGTCTGTGTGGGTGATATGATCACGGCTATGCTTCCTCCTAATGCAGATAGGTTTATGGAATTGAGTTGTACATATACTTTGCCATATTATACCTAATTCACTTGTTTGCCCCCCGATAGAACAAATGAGAAAATTAAAGGGTTTATGTAAATACATTTTCCCATCAGCCCATAGCTTATCAGTAGCACGTGTAATAAAGTTAGTCTGCCCCATGTGGATAAAGGATATAAGTGCAGGTTACAAAATGCTTGTAAAGTCCATGAGGGTTTTGCAGCAGTTACAGGTGCAGTTTGTGGCTGATGTCGTGTTAGTAAAGTTTCCTGTGAGTCTAGTGGTGGTGAGTGTCACAATAATACATGAGATTTACATTAGAATGAGACTGTTGTGGTTCAGGATCCTAATTATTTTCTCTGCTACTTCTTCTTGTCTCTGTTCTTTGTTCTCTGCCCAATCGCATGGCTGAACCTCTTCCCCTCAAACCCCAGCGCAGACAGAGTGTGAGTGTTGTCCGTCTGTCCCTATTGTCTAACAGGGGTCAGTGCTGTGGGACAGGGGTCGGTGCTGTGGGACAGGGGTCGGTGCTGTGGGACAGGGGTCGGTGCTGTGGGACAGGGGTCGCTCGGTGAGCACTGGGGCTCAGAGAGAGGTTACAGGGAATAATAACTTAGCCCCAAATTGATTTTCTGACTTTCCCAGAACTAAATGACTCTTTGTTAATTCAATCAAATAGAAAAGATTCACCTGGTCGCACAGGAGGTTCAGGTAACAGACAAGCCCCCCAAGTGCCTAATACTGGGGTAAGTGAAATCCTGTGTCTTGGAGCAGAACTTACCCTTATCCCCCCAACACACACACAGTTTATTATGATACAAATGATACAGAGTCAGAACAGGAAATTGCTATTCAATTCTGATCTAAATAAACAATTGAAAGAGGGGAGTGGAATTGTCTCATTTAGGAACATGGAGTGCGGATTTTTGTGACTTCTACAGTTTTACCCCATGAAACTTATCTCCACTTGTTGCAATAGACCAGTTTGTCAATAAAAGTCTGTATTGCTCCAGTTTTATAGCCCCCCATAAATGAAACGAGCCCCTCTAGGATTTGTTGCATCTGCTTGTGACTTTGTGTGGGTAGGGGTGTTGGGGGTTCAGCACCCACAATCTCTTTATTCATTTGTCAGGCCTGTGGTTATTTTTATTAGCCCTCTGCTGCCATCTGCTGCTCAAAAACAGACACTACAATAAAATGTGGCATTTCTGGGGATTCAAACGTATAACTAGTGATGTGTCTGTCTGTCTCTAGGTAAATAAAAACTTTATAACAATAAACATTTACTGTAACAACAAAGATTAAGTAATAAGACTTACAGTAGGCACCATCTATCTCCACCTTGTCCTACTGTCTCCATCTTGTCCTACTCTCTTTATCTTGTCCTACTCTCTTTATCTTGCCCTACTGTCTCCATCTTGTTCTACTGTCTCCCTCTTTTCCTACTGTCTCCATCTTGTCCTACTGTCTCCATCTTGACCTACTGTCTCCATCTTTTCCGACTGTCTCCATCTTGCCCTACTGTCTCCCTCTTGCCCTACTGTCTCCATCTTTATCTACTTTGTCCATCTTGTCCTACTGTCTCCCTCTTTATCTACTGTCTACATCTTGTCCTACTGTCTCCCTCTTGTCCTAATGTCTCCATTTTGCCCTACTGTCTGTAACTTGCCCTACTATCTCCCTCTTTATCTACTGTCTCCATCTTGCCCTACTGTCTCCATCTTGTCCTACTGTCTCCATCTTGTCCTACTGTCTCCCTCTTTTCCTACTGTCCCCATCTTGTCCTACTGTCTCCATCTTGACATAATGTCTACCTATTTTCCTACTGTCTCTATCTTGTCCTGCTGTGTCAATCTTGTTCTACTGTCTCCCTCTGGTCCTAATGTCTCCATTTTGCCGTACTGTCTGTAACTTGTCCTACTATCTCCCTCTTTATCTACTGTCTCCCATTCTTGGTCCCTACTGTGTACTTGTTATGGTTGACACTACCATGTGTCCTAATGCTCCTTGGCTAATCTGTGTGTGCTGACTGTCTGTCAGATGTCTCTGTGGTACTGTTTGTGATGGACTACTAATTCTCCGCTCCTTGACTTGTCTCGCGTCTTGCTACTGTCGCCAAAACTGGTGTGCGTCGGATCGTTGGCCTACGACAGTCTGTACAATATTACTGTCTACATCTTGTCCTAAATGTGGCCATGGTTTTGCTTGTGTCTGTTATAGCTAGTGTCGCTCGTCGTGCATGTGCTTGCCCTACTGTTGCCGATCTGGTCGCTTGTGGCTAACGTGTCTCACTATCTACGGTCTCCATGCGTTGACCAACTGTCTCATCTGGTCATGTTGTTTACGTGGATGAGCTGCACATGAGAGGTGCTAGGCAAAGGCTATGTTTTTCTTTGACCTGGTCTTCTGTGTGTGATTGGGTCAATTTGAGCTGATATGGAAATGAAGGAAACTTGGTGGGTTGTTCTCTCCCTATGGTGTTATGGCATAGTGGCAATGTCAAATTGTCATAGAGCCTAGGCAAAGGGCTATGTTGTTGACCTGGTTTGGTAAGTTCTCTTGTGATTGGTCAACTTTGACTGATATGGAAACTTGGTCGGTTGTTCTCTCCCTATGGTGTTATGGGATAGTGGCAATGTCAAATTGTCATAGAGTTGACCTGGTTTGGAAAGTTCTGTTGTGATTGGTCAACTTTGACTGATATGGAAATGAAGGAGACTTGGTGGGTTATTCTCTCCCTATGGTGTTACGGGATATCGGCTATGTCAAATTGTCATAGAGTCTAGGCAAAGGGCTATATTGTTGACAGGCAGTCTTTGACCTGGATTGGAAAGTCATCTTGTGTTTGGTCAACTTTGACTGATATGGAAAAGAAGGAGACTTGGTGGGTTGTTCTCTCCCTATGGTGTTATGGGATAGTGATTGGTCAACTTTGACTGATATGGAAATGAAGGATACTTGGTGGGTTGTTCTCTCCCTATGGTGTTACGGGATAGCGGCAATGTCAAATTGTCATAGAGCGTGGGCAAAGGGCTATGTTGTTGACAGGCAGTCTTTCACCTGGATTTTCAAAGTCTTCTTGTGATTGGTCAACTTTGACTGATATGGAAATGAAGGAGACTTGGTGGGTTGTTCTCTCCCTATGGTGTTACGGGATAGCAGCAATGTCAAATTGTCATGGAGTCTAGGCAAAGGGCTATGTTGTTGACCTGGTTTGGAAAGTCCTCTTGTGATTGGTCAATTTTGACTGATATGGAAATGAAGGAGATTTGGTGGGTTGTTCTCTCCCTATGGTTTTACAGTATAGCGGCAATGTCAAATTGTCATAGAGTCTAGGCAAAGGGCTATGTTGTTGACAGGCAGTCTTTGACCTGGTTTGGAAAGTCCTCTTGTGATTCGTCAGCTTTGACTGATATGGAAATGAAGGAGTCTTGGTGGGTTGTTCTCTCCCAATGGTGCTACTTGATAGCGGCGATGTCATAGAGTCTAGGCAAAGGGCTATGTTATTAACCTGGATTTGAAAGTCCTATTGTGATTGGTCAACTTTGAGTGATATGGAAATTAAGGAGACTTTTTTGGTTATTCTCTTCCTATGGTGTTACGGGATAGCGGCAATGTCAAATTGTCATGGAGTCTAGGCAAAGGGCTATGTTGTTGACCTGGTTTGGAAAGTCCTCTTGTGATTGGTCAACTTTGACTGATATGGAAAAGAAGGAGACTTGGTGGGTTGTTCTCTCCCTATGGTGTTACGGGATAGCGGCAATGTCAAATTGTCATAGAGTCTAGGCAAAGAGCTATGTTGTTGACAGGCATTCTTTGACCTGAATTGGAAAGTCTTCTTGTGATTGGGCAACTTGTACTGATATGGAAATGATGGAGACTTGGTGGGTTGTTCTCTCCCTATGGTTTTACAGGATAGCGGCAATGTCAAATTGTCATAGAGTCTAGCCCAAGGGCTATTTTGTTGACAGGCATTTTTTGACCTGGATTGGAAAGTCTTCTTGTGATTGGTCAACTTTGACTGATATGGAAAAGAAGGTGACTTGGTGGGTTGTTCTCTCCCTATGGTGTTATGGGATAGCGGCAATGTCAAATTGTCATAGAGTCTAGGCAAAAGGCTATGTTGTCGACAGGCATTTTTTGACCTGGTTTGGAATGTCCTCTTGTGATTGGTCAATTTTAACTGATATGGAAATGAAGAAGACTTGGTCGGTTTTCTCTCCCTATGGTATTACGGGATAGGGAAGTCGAGGCTTACTAGGCTCAGGTCAACACATGGCAATGTTTTGGAATGTTATCTTATATCTTGGGAGTGCTTAGGCAATGGCTAATTTGCCATAGAGGTTAGGCAAAGGGCTATGTGACTGACAGCTCTTGACATAGAAGGCTATGGGTCTTCCTATTCTTTTGTATGGCAGGTAGGAATCTATAGTAGGCAAAGGGCTATGTTGTTGATGGGCAGTCTTTGACCTGGGTTGGAAAGTCCTCTTGTGATTGGTCAATTTTGACCGATATGGAAATGAAGGAGATTTGGTGGGTTGTCCTCTCCCTATGGTATTACGGGATAGCGGCGGTGTCAAATTGCCATAGAGTCTAGGCAAAGGGCTATGTTGTTGACCTGGAATGGAAAGTCCTCTTGTGATTGGTCAACTTTGACTGATATGGAAATGAAGGAGAGACTTGGTGGGTTGTTCTCTCCCTATGGTATTACGGGATAGCGGCAATGTCAAATTGCCATAGAGCCTAAGCAAAGGGCTATGTTGTTGACAGGCAGTCTTTCACCTTGATTGGAAAGTCCTCTTGTGATTGGTCAACTTTGACTGATATGGAAATGAAGGAGACTTGGTGGGTTGTTCTCTCCCTATGGTATTACAGGATAGCGGTGATGTCAAATTGCCATAGAGCCTAGGCAAAGGGCTATGTTGTTGACAAGGCAGTATTTTACCTTGATTGGAAAGTCCTAATGTGATTGGTCAACTTTGACTGATATGGAAATGAAGGAGACTGGGTGGGTTGTTCTCTCCCTATGGTATTACGGGATAGCGGCAGTGTCAAATTGTCATAAAGTCTAGGCAAAGGGTTATGTTGTTGACAGACAGTCTTTGACCTGGATTGGAAAGTCCTCTTGTGATTGGTCAACTTTGACCGATATGGAAATGAAGAAGAATTTGCCGGTTTTTCTCTCCATAAGGTATTACGGGATAGGGAAGTTGAGGCTTACTAGGCACAGGTCCACACATGGCAATGTGTTGGAATGTTAACTTATATCATGGGATTGCTTAGGCAATGGCTAATTTGCCATAGAGGTTAGGCAAAGGGCCATGTGACTTATAGCTTTTGTCATAGAAGGCTATGGGTATTCCTGTTCTTTTGTATGGTTGGGAGGAATCTATAGTAGGCAAAGGGCTATGCTGTTGACCTGGATTGGAAAGTCCTCTTGTGATTGGTCAATTTTGACTGATATGGAAATGAAGGAGACTTTGTGGTTTGTTCTCTCCCTATGGTGTTACGGGATAGCGGCAATGTCAAATTGTGAGTCTAGGCAAATTGCTATGTTGTTGACCTGTTTTGGAAAGTCCTCTTGTGATTGGTCAACTTTGACTGATATGGAAAAGAAGGAGACTTTGTGGGTTGTTCTCTCCCTATGGTGTTACGGGATAGCGGCAATTTCATAGAGTTTAGGCAAAGGGCTATGTTGTTGACCTGGTTTGTAAAGTCCTCTTGTGATTGGTCAATTTTGACTGATATGGAAATGAAGGAGACTTTGTGGGTTGTTCTCTCCCTATGGTGTTACGGGATAGCGGCAATGTCAAATTGTCATAGAGTCTAGGCAAAGGGCTATGTTGTTGACCTGCTTTGGAAAGTCCTCTTTTGATTGGTCAACTTTGACTGATATGGAAATGAAGGAGACTTGGTGGGTTGTTCTCTCTCTATGGTATTACGGGATAGCGGCAATGTCAAATTGTTATAGAGTCTAGGCAAAGGGCTTTGTTGTTAACCTGGTTTGGAAAGTCCTCTTGTGATTGGTCAACTTTGACTGATATGGAAATGAAGGAGACTTGTTCTCTCCCTATGGGGTTACGGGATAGTGGCAATGTCAAATTGTCATAGAGCCTAGGCAAAGGGCTATGTTGTTGACAGGCAGTCTTTGACCTGGATTGGAAAGTCCTCTTGTGATTGGTCAACTTTGACTGATATGGAAATTTAGGAGATTTGGTTGGTTGTTCTCTTCCTATGGTGTTACGGGATAGCGGCAATGTCAAATTGTCATAGAGTCTAGGCAAATTGCTATGTTTTTGACCTGGATTGGAAAGTCCTCTTGTGATTGGTCAATTTTGACTGATATGGAAATGAAGGAGACTTTGTGGTTTGTTCTCTCCCTATGGTGTTACGGGATAGCGGCAATGTCAAATTGTCATAGAGTCTAGGCAAAGGGCTATGTTGTTGACCTGCTTTGGAAAGTCCTCTTTTGATTGGTCAACTTTGACTGATATGGAAATGAAGGAGACTTGGTGGGTTGTTCTCTCTCTATGGTATTACGGGATAGCGGCAATGTCAAATTGTTATAGAGTCTAGGCAAAGGGCTTTGTTGTTAACCTGGTTTGGAAAGTCCTCTTGTGATTGGTCAACTTTGACTGATATGGAGATGAAGGAGACTTGTTCTCTCCCTATGGTGTTACGGGATAGTGGCAATGTCAAATTGTCATAGAGCCTAGGCAAAGGGCTATGTTGTTGACAGGCAGTCTTTGACCTGGATTGGAAAGTCCTCTTGTGATTGGTCAACTTTGACTGATATGGAAATTTAGGAGATTTGGTTGGTTGTTCTCTTCCTATGGTGTTACGGGATAGCGGCAATGTCAAATTGTCATAGAGTCTAGGCAAATTGCTATGTTTTTGACCTGGATTGGAAAGTCCTCTTGTGATTGGTCAACTTTGACTGATATGGAAATGAAGGAGACTTGGTGGGTTGTTCTCTCCCTATGGTATTACGGGATAGCGGCAATGTCAAATTATCATAGAGCCTAGGCAAAGGGCTTTGTTGTTAACTGCAGTCTTTGACCTGGATTGGAAAGTCCTCTTGTGATTGGTCAACTTTGACTGATATGGAAAAGATGTAGACTTTGTGGGTTGTTCTCTCCCTATGGTGTTACGGGATAGCGGCAATGTCAAATTGTCATAGAGTCTAGGCAAAGGGCTGTGTTGTTGACCTGGTTTGGGAAGTCCTGTTGTGATTGGCCAACTTTGACTGATATGGAAATGAAGGAGATTTGATGGGTTGTTGTCTCCCTATGGTGTTATGGGATAGCGGCAATGTCAAATTGCCATAGAGTCTAGGCAAAGGGCTGTGTTGTTGACCGGCAGTCTTTGACCTGGATTGCAAAGTCCTCTTGTGATTGGTCAACTTTGACTTATGTGGGGCAATAATTTGCTTGTGTTCATTGGCACCACCTTGTGGATATCTCTGAGCCAGGAGACACCCTATCAACCCCCAATTGCACCATGCTCTTTATGAACCCCTCACATCTGAAATTACTTATCAAAGCTGGGACATACAATCCAGTCAGTGGCCCTAAATTATTAACCCATTGGTCATCTAGACCCCTGGAGAAAGGTCCCTCAGAATACATGGATGCCCAGTCATACCCCTGATCTGCTCTTGGTGTACCCCATTATGCCAAACCCACCCACCCAATACCCATCCACTTCACCATGATATCTTCCCCTCTGGCTTGGGGCACCTGACTGCACTAACCCCTGTACCCCCAACACCCACCCACCCACCCACCCACCCAATGGCAGCCCTGGCTCTATTCACCATAGAAATAAGAACCCAAATAATATTGACAATGCACAAAATATAAGTCTATTGTGATGAAAGGTCTCTGTGCTGCTGTGTGTCTGTGTGTAAATGCGATAGGGTTGTTTAATACTGGGGGGAGACAGTTTCCCTTTAAGAGCTGAGTGTTTGTTTTTATGGTTCTGCTGAGCAGGTACTGGCTGGAATGCAGAAAGATAACCCAACCCACACAGTGCCAGGACCTGCCCCATTTGTACTGAGCTTGTAGAGAGGCTGAGCCAGTGATACCCCAGGAGGGACTCACAGCCCAGACAATCTAAAGAGAAGCTCAGACACTGATACTGCAGGAGGGCAGCAGGAGGAACTCAATATAAGGAGAGACTGAGCAAGTGATACCCCAGGAGGGCAGCAGGAGGGACACTGATACTGCAGGAGGAGATATAGGCACACAGGTCACTATATTGGAATATAGAGGAGAATCATGACCCAGAGATCTGTATCAATCTCCCATCAGGGACCCACCTATGATGTGTGTGTGGTTGGACAAGAGCTGACACTCGATATTTACAGGTAAGTTCCCTCTGTGGTTATTTCTGTACAATTTCTAGAATGTCTCTAGAATCTACAACTATTGAGCTACAACAACCAATATCTAATCCCAATTTCTAACTGAAGGGGAAGTGCCCATGCCTTATATAGTGATATTCCCAGACAATTTGCAGTTGATCTTTTTTATTTGATGTGTTCAGATTTTTTTTTCTTAAATAATTCTCCCTCTCTTCAGGAGGATTATAACATGTTATTTTGTATACAGGGTCTGTGACCCCCAGGCAACCACAAATCCGCCTACATCTGAGACTATAATTATCTCAATTTCCTAGACTGCAGCCTGGTTGCTAGGGTAAGTGGAACCGTATCAACCAGTCAACAAGACAGTTAAACTAAATGCCAATATATATATATATATAAATATATATATATATATATATATATATATACACACAGTATATATCCCCATATAGTTCACTGCCAGTATAATTAGGTTGTTTAGTGAAGGATTCTGCATTTATAGAGTCATTTTCACCCTATTCAATAACTTGTTATAATTATTGGCTCAGCTAATTCTTTAAGGGCCCGGGGGTCCAAGCCGCAGTCTAACTGAACCCTTTATATTGCGCAGTGTTTATGGCTGTTTGGGGCCCTATAAGGCTTTATGGTGCAGCCCCAATGTATTAAAGGGCCGGCTCCCCCCTCTATTTCTGTGCCGGTGCCAAGTTCCTCTGTAGTTTACACAGAGCTGGTGTTTATATGGCAATAAAGCACTGGAGTTGGCACAAATACCCGGCTCTATTAGTCACTGGGGCTTTAATTACAGAACTTATTATAAGCAGCCCCCCGTTCCCCAGCTCCATCGTCTTCTTCAATTATTACTAAACATATGTGATTATTCAACTGTTCAGTTTTCCGCCTCAGGATAATTTAAGTGCTTTGCTGGGCTTAGAAATTCTAAAATTCAGCAACAAGTTCTCACCTGTCTGGTGAGTTAATGAGGCAAGTCCTGACTTTACCACAATGTAGTGAATGTCCCCCTAGTGTGTTACCCACCAGCCCCTGTCTCCCCCAGTATCAGACAGGAACCTCCCCCTGGGTAAGTGAATCCAATCTCCCCCAGTACTTACCCAGGTACAGAGCTCTGATTCTCTGTACTTCCTGCTCCTGGGCTGTTCTCTTTCCCATGGTCAGACAGGAACCTCCCCCTGGGTAAGTGAATCTCCCCCAGTACTTACCCAGGTACAGAGCTCTGATTCTCTGTACTTCCTGCTCCTGGGCTGTTCTCTTTCCCATGGTCAGACAGGAACCTCCCCCTGGGTAAGTGAATCCAATCTCCCCCAGTACTTACCCAGGTACAGAGCTCTGATTCTCTGTACTTCCTGCTCCTGGGCTGTTCTCTTTCCCATGGTCAGACAGGAACCTCCCCCTGGGTAAGTGAATCCAATCTCCCCCAGTACTTACCCAGGTACAGAGCTCTGATTCTCTGTACTTCCTGCTCCTGGGCTGTTCTCTTTCCCATGGTCAGACAGGAACCTCCCCCTGGGTAAGTGAATCCAATCTCCCCCAGTACTTACCCAGGTACAGAGCTCTGATTCTCTGTACTTCCTGCTCCTGGGCTGTTCTCTTTCCCATGGTCAGACAGGAACCTCCCCCTGGGTAAGTGAATCCAATCTCCCCCAGTACTTACCCAGGTACAGAGCTCTGATTCTCTGTACTTCCTACTCCTGGGCTGTTCTCTTTCCCATGGTCAGACAGGAACCTCCCCCTGGGTAAGTGAATCCAATCTCCGCCAGTACTTACCCAGGTACAGAGCTCTGATTCTCTGCACTTATTTAAGGACAATGGCAGATGGGCCCAGGCTTCACCCACAGCGACCCCTTTAGTGACGCAATTGTGCACTAGATGTACTGGGACTAAGTGATGTGAGAAGAGGGTCAATCGAGTACAGCAGGACATGTTGGAGGAGTAAATAAACATGAGACTGACACTGTATCTGGGGTACAAGACACAAACAGACGGATCCAGTGACCAACAGAACTCAGTGACCCAGTGGGACAGAATTTACAACAGTGGTAAAGAACTCGGGAGTTTCCACTTGGCAGCACTGGGGGAGCTTAGATACTGCACTTATAGATGGAAGACATTTAAGTTCCATTGCAATTGGTCTTTATGTGGTTTGTGGTTATTGGCCTCTCTGTGCTGCCCGTTCTGCTCTGTGATTGGCTACTTAGCATGAGGCTCATACATTTATGTCTTTAACCAAATTCACCTAAAAACACGAACGTTTTGCCTTGAAAGGGACGTTCCTGCGGGGGCTGAATATTTTGAGGTTCTGGGAACCCCCCCAATAGATGTGATGCTCATCTGCCCCCCAGACCCAGCACAAAAGCCCCAGAAAGGAGTTAAACTGCCCCTGAGCCAGAGAATCGGGATTGTGATTTCCTGCAGGAGGGTCAGCGGGGCCCTGAATGACACAAAGGTAATGGGGGGTCTGGGAATAACGGGGTCTGGGGATGGGGGGGTCTTGGAATGGGGGGGGGGGTTTATACACAAACCCAATGTAGATAATAAGTAAAGATGGTAAAGAGCCTGCTGCAATTTGATTGGCTTATGTTTCCTCTCATTCCCAGGTCAGAGTCTCTTATTATGGAAAGAAAGGGAATTCCCTGGGAAGTGTCCGGCTCTATCTCACCTGTGTCCGTGAGTCCTGATACTTCTTATTCACCTGCTCCTATGGACAGAACTGGGCAAAGTGGAGAAATGTCCTTTCTTGTGACTTTCATATTAACATTGTGACTGTCATAGAAACATTGTGACTGTCATATAAACATTGTGACTGTCATATAAACATTGTGACTGTCAAATTAACATTGTAACTGTCATATAAACATTGTGACTGTTGTATTTATATTGTGACTGTCATAGAAACATTGTGACTGTCATATAAACATTGTGACTGTCACATTAACATTGTAACTGTCATATAAACATTGTGACTGTTGTATTTATATTGTGACTGTCATAGAAACATTGTGACTGTCATATAAATATTGTGACTGTCATATAAACATTGTGACTGTCATATTAACATTGTGACTGTCATATAAATATTGTGACTGTCATATTAACATTGTGACTGTCAGAATGGCTAATGGATGTGTTTAAAGGAAAGGTTGTGGGAACACTCTATATTTTTAATAAAAATATACTAAAATACAATGGAAGTGCTACTGATCTGGCCAAATTAACTACAGGGGACCAGGGAATGTGCATTGATCAATTTCTCTTCTTTTTCTCAATATAATGGATGTCTCTACTTTAGGTGTCTCTTTGGATGTGGATGTGAAGCGCAGCAGAGCAGTCACTCGGGGAGTAAAGGATAAGGTAAGAGCAGTCTCTTCTCCCCCCCTCTCTCTCTCTCTCTGACTGTGTGACTCTTTTTCTCTTCATCTTTCTCTTTGACTCTCTCTCCCCCCATCTCTTTGTCTTTTCTCTCTCTCTCTCTCTCTCTCTCTCTCTCTCTCTCTCTCTCTCTCTCTCTCTCTCTCTCTCTCTCTCTCTCTCTCTCTCTCTCTCTCTCTCAGTGACACTATCTTTTTCTCTCTGTCTCTGTATGTCTCTGTCTCTCCCTTTCAAATCAAATCAAATCAAATGAGCTTTATTGGCAGGACCAGATACATGAAGCATTGCCAAAGCAGGTAGAGGGGTGAAATGGGTGGGGTTAGGGGGGGCAGTTTATGGGAATAGGGGAAAGTGGGGTCTCTCTCAGTCTATGACAGTCTCTTACATATTGTGCAGCTATTGTTACTGTCCGTGCCTCTTCTCCCAGTAGGAAGTGGAGTTTCCTCTCTTCTTTTATGGGTGTGAAGTCTGGGATGTGACTGGAAAATCTCTGGAAGTGGGGGTCCCTCAGTGCTAAGTATTTGGGGCTCATCCTCCACTGCCTCCTGGTCACATCGCTGGCACAGTCTGTTCTCTCTGGGCCTGTCTCTCTCTATCTCTTTCATTCTGTGACTCTCTCTCTCTCTCTCTCTCTCTCTCTCTCTCTCTCTCTCGCTCTCTATACAAGGGCAGAGCTCTAGACAATTGATGAGAAATGTAGAAGATTCACTCGGGCCCCTGGGGCTCCTGGAATAGATCAGAAATACAGAGATAAACAAGTCGGGAACATAACGAGACACTCAGGTTCCAGTATATAAATCTACTAGAAATGAGACCTACAGACTGTCTACCTGTCTCCTTATACGGAAAATTCACCTGAAAATAAAGATTTAGTTACTTTTAGATAGCTGTAACTATAGCAACCAGCCAATTGTTATTTCTTTATGTATTTGTGTTTTTTATTACACCCCTTCCTTATGTTCCAGGGGTCGTGGAGTTGGGGGTCGTATGGGACAGGGGCAATTCTGCTTGTTAACTGTGACCGAGACAGAGCAGCCCCTAATGGAACTGACAGTGAGGATATGGGGGCGCCCAACGCTGCAGGTACTGGTACCCCTAATAATGATCCTCTGATAATAAAGATCTGTATTATAAGTAACAGCTTCACCTTCACTGGAAACAACTTGTCTCCCTGTACAGATATAACAGACATGTCTCCTATGGTCCTGACAGCTGAGGGCCCCAAGGGGATATTTGAGGGCCACCAACTGATTCTGTCCATTTCACCTTCCCATGCAACAAAAATGCGGGTCTATTGCAAACGAAGTAAGTACCTTGGGGTGATCACTTGGCAATTGGGCAAAGTATTGGGAGGGGATTTAATTCACTTACCCAGGGGGAGGTTCCTGTCTGACCATGGGAAAGAGAACAGCCCAGGAGCAGGAAGTACAGAGAATCAGAGTTCTGTACCTGGGTAAGTACTGGGGGAGATTCACTTACCCAGGGGGAGGTTCCTGTCTGACCATGGGAAAGAGAACAGCCCAGGAGCAGGAAGTACAGAGAATCAGAGCTCCGTACCTGGGTAAGTACTGGGGGAGATTGGATTCACTTACCCAGGGGGAGGTTCCTGTCTGACCATGGGAAAGAGAACAGCCCAGGAGCAGGAAGTACAGAGAATCAGAGCTCTGTACCTGGGTAAGTACTGGGGGAGATTGGATTCACTTACCCAGGGGGAGGTTCCTGTCTGACCATGGGAAAGAGAGCAGCCCAGGAGCAAGAAGTACAGAGAATCAGAGCTCTGTACCTGGGTAAGTACTGGGGGAGATTGGATTCACTTACTCAGGGGGAGGTTCCTGTCTGACCATGGGAAAGAGAACAGCCCAGGAGCAGGAAGTACAGAGAATCAGAGCTCTGTACCTGGGTAAGTACTGGGGGAGATTGGATTCACTTACCCAGGGGGAGGTTCCTGTCTGACCATGGGAAAGAGAGCAGCCCAGGAGCAAGAAGTACAGAGAATCAGAGCTCTGTACCTGGATAAGTACTGGGGGAGATTGGATTCACTTACCCAGGGGGAGGTTCCTGTCTGACCATAGGAAAGAGAACAGCCCAGGAGTTGTAGGTACAGAGAATCAGATCTGTTATGTTTTCCTATCACTTTTATACCAGAGGAATATTACTGAAGTTTATAATACTGGCCAGAATAGGAGTAATAATTAAATGCTTTGCATGTGAGGAGAACACCATGACCCCCAGTATCTGATAGTAACACTGTGTTGTACTGATTCTAGAGTCCGATTATCTCCTCGTCTTGGGAGGAACCAACATTTCCCATGAGGTGGAGAGGGGGAACAATCAGGAGGTGAAATTCTGTGTTGAAGGTCTGGAGTTCCCGGATGTCGACTTCTCTGGACTTGTCCATATAAATCTCTCATTCCAGAGATCTTCTGATTTAGTAAGTTCCCAGTCTCCCTGTTGTGTAGGTAAGTGACCGAGTGAGACTGTGAGAGCAAAATAATAGAGGAACCGATGGAAGTAGTTTTTGACCCTCAGTTCACTGAACTGCATCAGCCAGCAGCATCCACTGAGAGCTGTAGTCAGACAATAGCTGTACAGGCAAAGACTGAATATTAATGAATAAGGAAAATCCTTGGCAGCCGTGTTGTACCAAGACCCATAAAGAACTCTGATTCTCTGTACTTCCTGCTCCTGGGCTGTTCTCTTTCCCATGGTCAGACAGGAACCTCCCCCATGGTAAGTGAATCCAATCTCCCCCAGTACTTACCCAGGTACAGAGCTCTGATTCTCTGTACTTCCTGCTCCTGGGCTGTTCTCTTTCCCATGGTCAGACAGGAACCTCCCCCTGGGTAAGTGAATCCAATCTCCCCCAGTACTTACCCAGGTACAGAGCTCTGATTCTCTGTACTTCCTGCTCCTGGGCTGTTCTCTTTCCCATGGTCAGACAGGAACCTCCCCCTGGGTAAGTGAATCTCCCCCAGTACTTACCCAGGTACAGAGCTCTGATTCTCTGTACTTCCTGCTTCTGGGCTGCTCTCTTTCCCATGGTCAGACAGGAACCTCCCCTGGGTAAGTGAATCCAATCTCCGCAGTACTTACCCAGGTACAGAGCTCTGATTCTCTGTACTTCCTGCTCCTGGGCTGTTCTCTTTCCCATGGTCAGACAGGAACCCCCCCTGGGTAAGTGAATCCAATCTCCCCCAGTACTTACCCAGGTACAGAGCTCTGATTCTCTGTACTTCCTGCTCCTGGGCTGTTCTCTTTCCCATGGTCAGACAGGAACCTCCCCCTGGGTAAGTGAATCCAATCTCCCCCAGTACTTACCCAAGTACAGAGCTCTGATTCTCTGTACTTCCTGGGCTGTTCTCTTTCCCATGGTCAGACAGGAACCTCCCCCTGGGTAAGTGAATCCAATCTCCCCCAGTACTTACCCAGGTACAGAGCTCTGATTCTCTGTACTTCCTGCTCCTGGGCTGTTCTCTTTCCCATGGTCAGACAGGAACCTCCCCCTGGGTAAGTGAATCTCCCCCAGTACTTACCCAGGTACAGAGCTCTGATTCTCTGTACTTCCTGCTCCTGGGCTGTTCTCTTTCCCATGGTCAGACAGGAACCTCCCCCTGGGTAAGTGAATCCAATCTCCCCCAGTACTTACCCAAGTACAGAGCTCTGATTCTCTGTACTTCCTGGGCTGTTCTCTTTCCCATGGTCAGACAGGAACCTCCCCCTGGGTAAGTGAATCCAATCTCCCCCAGTACTTACCCAGGTACAGAGCTCTGATTCTCTGTACTTCCTGCTCCTGGGCTGTTCTCTTTCCCATGGTCAGACAAGAACCTCCCCCAATACTTACCCAGGTACAGAGCTCAGATTGTGGCTGGAGGGAACATGGGGCATCAGGGCAGCTTTACGTAGACACTGAGGTTTTCTAACAGGATGAGGGCAAATAATTTCAGGAGTATTTTTGTTATTTATTGAGCATTTCAGTGCAGTATTGGGGTGCTGCTCGTCTCATGGATTTCTCTGTTTATTACAGACTGAATTATTTGCTGATAAAGTGACTTTCAGGCTGACGCCGTGGATAATGACCCCCAACACCCAGAAACCCCTGGAGGTCTATGTCTGCAGGTAAAAGGTTTGGGGGGGCAACTCTCACCTCCCAACTTTTTATGCGTCTCTGGCACTTTGGATATGACATCTATTAAGTTCAGTATTTATTTCACTCGCTCTCCCAGTGCTCCGGCACCTGCTCAACTGCTCCCACAACTGTCACATCTCCATATAGAGAGAGATAATGTGACACTTTATTGGCCCCGGCACAGGAGTCAGTTACCCACCAACCTACTTATTATTCAGGGATTGAATTCATGTTTAGGGGGTGCTGAGCTGTTTCATTGGGGGGTCAGATTTTGTTACCCCATCGTTATAGCCAGTACCCCCTGTATATGAGGAGGGGCAGAAATACAATAAAGGCAAAGTCAGGTATGTGGGTGGGAATTTTCTAGTGTTTTACTGCCCCCTGGTGTCTGTATATATAAATAACCAGCAATCTGTCAGTTACTGAAATCAAGTGCCAGGTAAGTGCACAATGTGGGTGTGGCCCTCCCCTTCTGCATCGCCAGTTTGTTGGGCGCCAGAGGTTTCTAAAAATAATAAAGAATGTTTATTCTGAGAACCACAAAGTACTGCAAGAGGTATTTACACAAACTGTCACGTGACTCAGCAAACAGTCTGTATCCGTCAGCGAAACCGTCTCCAAAATACAAACGGGGAGTCTCCAAAACTCCAAGTGGCCCAGAACCTCCCAGCGCTGAGACTGAACCCCCATACATGCTGTTAACCCTTTAGTATGGGAACCGCTCCCCATCATACAATAACATAGGATCTACACCACTGTGTGTGCCGGGGGCATTACATGAGTAATGTTGGATTTACATGTTACATGTTTGGGGTGCAGATATGAGACACGCAGGGCAATCACATGACAAGGTGAATCCATACCTCCCAACTGTCCCGTTTTAAGAGGGACAGCCCCTCTTTTGACAGCTCAACCGGCAGTCCCTCGTTTGTACTGGAAAGTCCAGATTTTGTCTGCACTGAACAGCCAGAAAAAGAAACAACGTTTCTAACTTAATCGGCTTTTGTCAGAGAGCCCAGAACAGCCACAGCAGCAGATAAGATACATTTGTAACAATTGTGAGATAAGCAAATAAGTAATTGTAACAAAATAAGATAACAGGTCCCTTGGGAAAAGTTAGACTCACAGCTTAAAGGGTATATAAAGGCAAAAAAATAAAATCCCATTTTTACTTTCTTTAATGAAAAAGAAACCTATCTCCAATATAATTTAATTAAGGGAAACAATCATACTTATGAACAGCAGGGGGAGCCCCCGCCTTACTTCCCAGCCATGCAGAACTCAAGCAGCTTTGTTTGTTTCCCTGTAGAGCAGTCGGCGACTGGGTAGAGATTTGTATTGGATTTTATTTTTGCCTTTCCATCCCCTTTACTGTTTCCAACTCCAGCTGACGATCCCTAAGCAGCCCAGACCACACTGAGCATGTGCACAGTCTTGGTCTTGCAAAGATGTATAACACAGTTACAAGATGGTGACCCCCTGTGGCCAACTTTGAAAGCATAAATCATTTGTTTGATTAGGCTTGTGATGCAGTAAGTTCATGTTTATGTTTAGTATACAAAATACAGCATTTCTAGCCTTATTCTATTTTACACTTTACTTCCCCTTTAAAGGGCAATTCACCTTCATTAACAAATCTGTAATAACTGTAATAACTGGAAAAAAAAACCCACAGAAATATTTTCAAACTTTCATAAAATGTAAAATGAACATAGTAATTAGGGGTAGCTATGCACGGCAACTTTTTGGTCCCTCTTTTTATTTACAAAATGTTGGGAGGTATCAGGTATAGTGAATCTACCAATCAGCAGTGCCTGTGACCCCGGGGGATGGGGGAGACTTTACAGGGGGTCCAGGAAAGTGAAGCTTTGCCACTGGTCATAGGGACCTCTCTACATTTACCCCCGATGGGACATTCTATTGCCCCTCATTTCATTTACCCCCCGGGGTGTTGTTTATCCAGTGTGCAGGGCAATAAGAAATTCCTAAAGGAGCTGAAGGAATTGGTGCAAAAGGCCAAGTGCAAACTGAATATCTGCCCCGAAGTGGAAAATAGGGGAGACAGGTGGATCCAGGTAAGGATTATTTATTAACATTATCAGCATTTATTTATATAGCGCCAGCATATTATATGTGCACTCTGCACCCTCATTGTGTCTATAGCCCCCCAATATCCCAGATTTGATCATCATCAGTGTGAAACACACCCCTTCAATCCACCCCAACCTCATAAGCCCCACCCATTTCATTGCAAGCACGTGAGTGACAGCTCCTGGACCCAGTGGTATGAAACGTATCAGAAACCTTCAACTTCAACTTAATCCCACAAAGCCCCGCCCCTTCCTTATACAGGGTCCCATGGGATCCAATCAGTTCCCTTTCGTCTTCCCGCAGGATGAGATGGAGTTCGGGTACATTGAGGCTCCGCACAAGCGATTCCCGGTGGTGTTGGACTCCCCGCGGGACAGGGAACTGGATTTCCTCCCTTTCAAAAAGATTCTGGTACCAAAACCTTCATGAAAACCCTGCTGGGGTTTAGGAAACTGCCTCAGAGTCTCGGGCTTTTCTGGTTGGCCGTGGCCCCTTTGACTTCTTGTTGCCAATTAGGGTTAAAGGATAAGTCAACTTTTAAAATAAGTGCATGTAAAATTGATGATTGAGCTGCTCCAAAAAATTTTCAATTTACATTCATTATTTATTTTGTTTTGATTCCTAGATATTAAAGGATACATGTACTGTTAATATGAATGAATTGTGTTACAACAGCGCCACCTGCTGGTCAGTTTCCCACCAGTCTGACCAGCAAGTAGTCAAGGAAGTTGTCAGGAGAAAGAAAGAGGCTGATGTTCTTCTGCTTAGGAATAAAATTAGAAACCCCTCTCACATCTTTCCTAAGCAGAACATCAGTCTCTTTCTTTCTCCTGACAACTTCCTTGACTACTTGCTGGTCAGACTGGTGGGAAACTGACCAGCAGGTGGCGCTGTTGTAACAAAATTCATTCATATTAACAGCACATGTATCCCTTAATATCTTGGAATAGAAAGAAAATCCATAATGATTGTAAATTACAGAAGAGCTTAGAATAGCTCCCACATCAATTTTACATTCACTTATTTTAAAGGTTTACTTATCCTTTAAGGGCCCAATGGTTCTGGATTGATGGAGTCAGAACCTGGATATTCCCTGATACCCCTTCCCTCTACCCCCAGGGACACCTCAGTAATCATAGGGTCCCATAGTACTAATTACCAGGGCCCTCCCAAAGTATATCCCACAGGGGCCCCAAAAAGTGTCATTTGCGGGATGAGAAAAGAATGGGGCTTGGAGGGGGGCTGGGGCTTGGGTTGATCATTGGAGGGTTTTGCATAATTTTGAAGTGACCTTGTCTGCAAGAGGCATTTTTGTATTTATTGCCCCTCACCGCCACGTAGGGGCCCCCCGGGGAGAATTGAGTTAATAATAATCCGGGGAGGGGACCCTGTTACTTGATAGTATGTTTCCCATGGTTACCTTATACCTATATACATCAGTTTTGGGTGGGGAGCAGATGTTGGTCAGTAGGGTCCACCAGGTGTTTTTCTGGGGTCCCACCTGCTCGGTCCAAGGCTGAGGGACAAGGAAACCCATCAGAAAAAGCTAAAAACAAAACTGTTTCTTTGTCTCCTGTTTCACAAGGGGTTTCTCTTCCCCAGGGGCCAGATTTTGGGTACGTGAAGAGGAAGGTGGAACAAGAAGAAGAAGTCAATGACTTGGACTCCTTTGGAAACCTGGAAGTGAGCCCCCCCGTGGCCGTGAGAGGGAAGAATTATCCTCTGGGAAGGATCCTGATTGGAAGCCAATTGCCCCAGTAGGTTCCATTCATTATACAGGGGTGTCTCTTACCCACTCTGGGGCTCACAGCCCTCGTCATGACCATGGGAAGAGAACACATAATAATTATCCCCCCATCAAATAACTGCAATATATTTCATTTCTCACATCAGAGACATCGAACCTTTCAGCTCGGAGCCAAATCCAATCCAACCTCGCAGGATGAATAAGGTGGTGCGGGATTTCCTCGCGGCTCAGCTAGTGCAGTCTCCGGTCGAGCTCTACTCTGATTGGTTGATGGTGGGACACATAGATGAATTCATGACATTTGTACCTGCCTGCGACAAAAAGGTAAGTAGAAAATGGAAAAATCATAAGCAAGTACTATAGATATTGCATTGACTTAACGAGGAGGAGGTTCCTACAGTATCTGACCATGGGAAAGAGAACAGCCCAGGAGCAGGAAGTACAGAGAATCAGAGCTCTGTATCTGGGTAAGTACTGGGGGAGATTGGGTTCACTTACCCAGGGGGAGGTTCCTGTCTGACCATGGGAAAGAGAACAGCCCAGGAGCAGGAAGTACAGAGAATCAGAGCTCTGTGCCTGGGTAAGTACTGGGGGAGATTCACTTACCCAGGGGGAGGTTCCTGTCTGACCATTGGAAAGAGAACAGCCCAGGAGCAGGAAGTACAGAGAATCAGAGCTCTGTGCCTGGGTAAGTACTGGGGGAGATTCACTTACCCAGGGGGAGGTTCCTGTCTGACCATTGGAAAGAGAACAGCCCAGGAGCAGGAAGTACAGAGAATCAGAGCTCTGTACCTGGGTAAGTACTGGGGGAGATTCACTTACCCAGGGGCAGGTTCCTGTCTGACCATTGGAAAGAGAACAGCCCAGGAGCAATAAGAAAACCAGAGCTCTTACTAAGGAATCACCTGCCCCGGTGGCCCATTTCACATGATAAAGTAAAATAACTGAAGCTGCTGCAGGTCAAACAGTAGTTCTGGAGTATAATTATTATGGTACGCGGTCTGTCCATATTAGAAGAATCTGTCCGTCTGTCACTTCTCATCTCTCACCTCAGGGATTCCGGCTGCTTCTGGCAAGTCCTAGAATGTGTCTGGATCTTTTCCGGGAGAAGCAGAAGGAAGGATACGGAGAGGCAATCATGTTTGAAGGTACAAATTAATTATATTATATATACCTCCTGTGTAGGGGGGTGGCAATTGCTGGGGATCCTTCATATAAACTCCCTGTAACTAAAGATAACCCTGATACCAACCCTGTTCCTCTGTGGGTGCAATAATATCTCTTGTAATAAACTGCAGGAAGGACCCCTGGCACCCACCCTGCTTATACTGAGATACTGATAATAACTTGACTGATGTATTTGATGTATTCGGCCTCTTTACAGGATTAAAAACAGAGCCTTTCACCATCGAGAAGATTCTCTCAAATGAGAAGTTACTAAGGGATTCGACCTACACACAGGTAAGTGCAGCAGTGAATTCCTGGAAACATCTCAGAGACACAGTGACAGTGAGTCATAAAGAGATTAGTTTGCTTTAAAGGGTAAGTCGTCGTTAGATAAATCCTGGGTCCACTTCTGGGTAATTTAATTCAGTTAACTCCCCCTTCCCCAGTACTTACCCAGGTACAGACTCTGATTCTCTGTACTTCCTGCTCCTGGGCTGTTCTCTTTCCCATGGTCAGACAGGAACCTCCCCCTGGGTAAGTGAATCCAATCTCCCCCAGTACTTACCCAGGTACAGAGCTCTGATTCTCTGTACTTCCTGCTCCTGGGCTGTTCTCTTTCCCATGGTCAGACAGGAACCTCCCCCTGGGTAAGTGAATCTCCCCCAGTACTTACCCAGGTACAGAGCTCTGATTCTCTGTACTTCCTGCTCCTGGGCTGTTCTCTTTCCCATGGTCAGACAGGAACCTCCCCCTGGGTAAGTGAATCCAATCTCCCCCAGTACTTACCCAGGTACAGAGCTCTGATTCTCTGTACTTCCTGCTCCTGGGCTGTTCTCTTTCCCATGGTCAGACAGGAACCTCCCCCTGGGTAAGTGAATCCAATCTCCCCCAGTACTTACCCAGGTACAGAGCTCTGATTCTCTGTACTTCCTGCTCCTGGGCTGTTCTCTTTCCCATGGTCAGACAGGAACCTCCCCCTGGGTAAGTGAATCCAATCTCCCCCAGTACTTACCCAGGTACAGAGCTCTGATTCTCTGTACTTCCTGCTCCTGGGCTGTTCTCTTTCCCATGGTCAGACAGGAACCTCCCCCTGGGTAAGTGAATCTCCCCCAGTACTTACCCAGGTACAGAGCTCTGATTCTCTGTACTTCCTGCTCCTGGGCTGTTCTCTTTCCCATGGTCAGACAGGAACCTCCCCCTGGGTAAGTGAATCTCCCCCAGTACTTACCCAGGTACAGAGCTCTGATTCTCTGTACTTCCTGCTCCTGGGCTGTTCTCTTTCCCATGGTCAGACAGGAACCTCCCCCTGGGTAAGTGAATCCAATCTCCCCCAGTACTTACCCAGGTACAGAGCTCTGACCCTTTGTGCTTCCTGTACTCCTATTTTACTATGATAAGGCAGATCATCTTCCGGTGAGGTTCCTGCGAGACCATAGGAAAGAGAGCAGCCCAGGAGCAGAACAAATAGAGAATCAGAGCTCTGTAATTTGGTTAGCGGGGGGACAGGATTCACTTATTTATGGGCAGGCTGATTGTAGGCCTAATGCAAATGGTCCCCAGATTTATCCTAAATGGATTTACCCTTTATTCTCATCCTGTGGTTCTTCCCTAGGGCTGCATTGATCTGAACAGAGAGATCCTGAAGGAAGAACTGGGACTCTCCGAGGAAGACATCACAGACATTCCTGTTCTCTATAAGCTCCTTCCATATTTCAATAAAGCTGAAGCCTTTTACCCCAACATGGTGAGTTGTGTATAGTGGGGGGAGTCATGAGTCGCATCCAAGAGCAGCAGTGCAGTTGCCTGTCATTGAGGTTACAGAACGTTTATCTCTTATAGAGACACTGGAATTCTCTATATGGGAATTTGTGATTGGGAAGGGGGGCAACAGATATTTAGGGGGTACAGCTGCTCTGATAATTCTCATTGTTTCTGAAGGTGAACCTGTTGGTACTGGGGCAGTTCCTGGGAATTCCCAAGCCATTCGGACCCAAGATTGATGGGAAGTGCTGTTTGGAGCAGAAGGTTTGCTCTTTGCTGGAACCTCTGGGATTGGACTGCACCTTCATTGATGACTTTGGACCCTACCACCAGAACGCGGGGGACGTGCACTGTGGCACCAATGTGATCAGGAAGCCTTTCTCTGACAAATGGTGGAACTGCCTCCCTTAGAGGCCCCTCATTGGCCTTTCTCTGGGGCAGGTGGGCTGTACCAACAAGGTTAGGGTGGGGAACAAACAGGTGCTACTCGTATTCTCAGCAATAAATTCCAACATTCTACCTCTGACCAGTTGCCCGAGGAAAGTAGGAGATTCATCTGCACCAGAGACACAGACTAAACCTCAGAATTTGGTGTGTCCAACCTGCTGCCCAACAACTCCCAGCACCCTCTAGAACCTATATTGTACCATATCTACAAATTAAAGGGTATGTCCAGCTGGGGTGCCCATGAACTTTGGGCACTTACCATAAATTTCCCATACACCTATGCTTAAGATCATGTGACCATACATCGTCTGCGTTCCGACCAATAGGGTATCTGCTTTATTCCAGTATGACTAATAGCGTTTTGCTGTTGGCCAAAAGTTGGCCTGTCTCTTTAAATAGTCTTGAAGATTCCAGAGTGTGATGAAATGACTTGATGGAAAACTTCAAATTGACCAACTGGTTTAAAGATTAAATAAAGGAGTGGAACCCTGTGCCTGTATTTAGCAATTTTATACTTGTTTTATCCTGAGAAACTCCAAGTAACCTGGCCAAGACTTCAGAAACAAAACCATTGACCAGTGTAGTTGCGTCTTCTTAGGAACAATTCCCAGAAAGCTGAAGGACCTATGGACATCTACAAAACAGCCCAGGAACTAGCGAGGGAATTAGGTGCCTTGGGAGGAGAGGTCTCTGATCAGATTAAACATTGCATTTATGGGCCATAAAGATCATCACTAGGTTGAGACCATACCAACTGTGAAACATGGGGTGTTTTGATTTAGATTGTAAGCTCCCCTGGGAGAGTGACAACAACCTTTTACTTTGGAACAGAATTAGTGAGTGTGTGTGTTGTGTAACTATACTTTATGCTTCTCTAAGGAACTGTAAGAAGTTGTAGTTCAGTGCAATTTCATTTTTGGGTCAAGATCAATTTTTGGTGCTTAGCAATAAACTTGGTGTAACTTGCTGCCATCTAGTGGCAATAGACAGATTTTACACCTGCAACATGGATTGGTTGTTGGAGTAACTTACTCGATCAGTGGAGTTACTTATTAGCAACAGCTGGGGCACCCCAACAAAACCTTTTTCAGGGCACCCCCTACCCCACATGCCTCTGCTACATTGTAGTGGCTGCCAGATGAGATCTTACTATCAGATACACTTTCGTCATTAAATACAAAGTTGGCAGTTTGCATCCAAGCAGAAAGTATAAGGACTCTCCTCACTGTGCCTGTGCTGGATAGTGATTGGTGGAGGCGATGTCAGAACAGTTACCCATTGGCCACAAGTTATCTACATATGGGCCCTATGATGCCTCAGAGCTCCTGTGTCTCCCCTGGTATTGACACTGGGAGGAGGTTGGGTGAGTGGGACCTCAGAGCAGATCATTTTCGATTCTTCTGCACCTGTCGGATATTCTCAGGTGCTACAGGTGTATAAACAAGCAAATGAGCTGTGTGGCTATACCAGTTACAATGAGAGTTATATCCACAGGCCTGTTATGGATTCATCTTCTACTGGTAAGTCCTGTGTAACCAAACCCCTGCCATATACACAGTGTATTTGCTTCATCAGTACCATTTCCTAATGCTAAGGCTCCTTTACTTTGATACCTTGAGATGGTTAGTTGTTGTTGATTTGCTCCATGAAATGGACACTAAGTGCAACTAAACTGGTTAGAGGGAGGGAAGAGTTAAATTATGAGGGGAGACTGACAAGGTTGGGGTTGTTTTCTCTGGGGGAAAAAAGGCGCTTGTGAGGGGACATGATTAGACTTTACAAGTACATTAGAGGACATTATAGACAAATAGCAGGGGACCTTTTTACCCATAAAGAGAATCATGTACCAGAGGCCTCCCCTTCAGACTAGAGGAAAAGAAGTTTCATTTAAAGGAACAGAGTAGGGGGTTCATCACAGTGAGGACAGTGAGGTTGGGGAATGCACTGCCGGGTGCTGATTCTGTTGATTCTAAAAAATTAAATTCCTTTAACGGGTCCACTGTCTGAAAATAAACCTATTGTCAATATACTTCCATTAATTTGCTTGGGGTCTTGGTATCCTATCTGGTCCTCAACTCACTCTTTGGTATCCCTAATCTAGTGGCTCATACACCACAGGGTCATAACCCCACGCACTAATCCTCCTCGTTGGAGCCACGACTGCTCAATAACTATCCTGAACTCTCTTTCACTCCTAGAGTGACTATCACAGTATTACTACTATATCTGACTAAGGCCGGTCCTGGTCCTGTGACACCTCACTGGGAGTCTCAGTCCCAGGGGGAAGACCCCGAGCACACGTCTTCTTGTCTATTTATACTGTTCTATACTGCCATCTAGTGGTGGTGAATTAACTCCTAAGGACCCATAATCATGGCTGCCCTGGGGAAGATACAGGAGCACTTAAAGTGGTCACACCCTAAGTAAATAAGCTGAACCTCAGGGTCCTACATAGGTTTATCTGGCACCAGCTTTGTTTGCTCTACAGTAGGGGTCACCGACCTTTTATACCCGTGAGTCACATTCATATGCTGTGGAGGAGCAACAGAAGCATGAAAAAAAAAAAAAAGGCTGTGATTGGCCCCTTGGTAGCCCCGGTCTGGACTGGTGGCATACATGAGACTTTGTTTGGCAGTAGACCGGGTTCCTAGGCAACTAAAACTTGCCTCCAAGTCTGGAATTTAAAAATAATCACCTGTGTTGAGGCCACTGGAAGCAACATATAAGGAGTTGGGGAGCAACATGTTACTCCTGAGCCATTGGATGGGGATCACTGATCTAAAGGATGAATCTCACCTATCGTGCACCTATTCAGGATGAATGACACACCTATTCAGGTGCAGGATAACAAGCAAGTCTATGTTTGTATTCCTCTCTACCTCCAGTCCCAAGCACTACTATAGGGTTTCACATGGACACCTGTAAGTAAAGCACAATAGCTGCCAATTCATACCTAACTGGCCATACTCAGGGCTGCCAAACAAATACAGATTCCCCTTGCAGTCCATGATCAAGCTGAATTGAGCCCCGCAGGCCACCTTGGTGATGGGTTGAGCAATGAATGAAGAAGTCGATACCTCTTTATGCATCAAATGGGGTGATTAGTGATGGGCGAATTTGAGCCATTTTGCTTTGCGGAAAAATTCTCGAATTTCGCACGAAATTCGCGAAAAATTCGCGAAACGGCACCGGCGTCAGTTTGTTCGGATCTTAACACAGTTCACAAGATCAAACATTTCGGGACCGCATGGCTCTTCATCAGTGATGGGTTGCCCATTGTAAAGGATCTAGACAAAGAATAAGGAGATTAATGAAGTGCAGGACTTTTCATACAAAAGGGCCATTTCAAGTCTTCATTGGCAACACACACAGGTGAGGCACAAATACCTGCGCAGGGCTTGGCACAACATCAGTCTTGTTCCCCAGCCCATTTTATTCGCTCCGAAAGCATAAACTGATCCATTTTCTGGGGTAAGAAAAGAAGCAGAGTTATCATCATCACATATTTATTTATAAATCGCTAACATACTCCAAAGTGCTGTATAACAGATTCACCTCTTTTTTCTCCTAGAGATAAGTCTTACCTGTCAGTGCAAGTGTGTAGCTCCGCCCACATGCCCCCTGCACAAACACCTCCCCCTTCAGGCTCCCGATCAGTTTAGGGACATCGATTCCCTTTATATCTCCATGTCCAAACTGTCCCTTGTCATTACTCCCTGAGAAATAAAGACAATTTGCCAAACAAAAACCTCTCTCACAGTCTAAACCCAATTAAATAAGAATCTCTGCAAGAACACTGCAGGGCCTCATTGCAATATAAATAAACCTTTAAAATAAGTGAATGTAAAATGGATGAGGGGGGCTATTCTAAGCACTTTTGTAATGTACATTCATTATATATATTGTTTTTATTCCAAGATATTAAGGGATACATGTACTGTTAATATGAATGAATTGTGTTACAACAGCGCCACCTGCTGGTCAGTTTCCCACCAGTCTGACCAGCAAGTAGTCAAGGAAGTTGTCAGGAGAAAGAAAGAGGCTTTGTTATTACATAGTTATTATATAGTATTATATATATATTATGACTGTGCTCTCTTGTATAATATTGGCAAGTTCCTAAATACTGGACAATGGGGTTGACAGAAATAAAAACAAGGAGGTTTCAAGTGAACTTAATGTGTTGGGCTTAACCCAGGGCCAGTTATTTACAAAGAGTCTGGTACTTGGGTTATTGCTCATGGAAACTGTGCCCATTTCAAAAGGTCACGCAATTTCCCTCCCCGCCCCTAGTTTACATATGCAAATTCGGTTCGGATGGGCAGAAGGATTCGGTCGAATATGAATCCTGTTGAAAAAGGCTGAATCCCAAACTGAATCCTGGGCGAATCCCTAAGATGTGGGCAGTATTTCTGACTTCCCATCACACCATAAAGCCCAGTGATTTAACCCCTAATAAAAGAGAAGGGGGCCCCTTACTATCGTCTCCATGTTGTGCTCAGGTTCGGTGACAATGACGGGGGAGGGTTCTTTGGTCGCTCGCTTGTAGGGGCCCCTCTTGTTGTTGTGGCCCCGGAATCCTGTGTCAGAGCCTGAGCTCCTGTCTGGATGGTCCTCGTCGCTGCTCAACTCCTGGCGGATCTTTTGTTACCTGAGGCCTCGGCTTTTCTCCTGTTACTGGGCCGCACTGCTCCTGAGCCCCCCGTCACCTTCCCTGGGGGTCACCTGCACATATGGGGGGCACAGATCAAACAAGAGACCCCCAGCCCTACAGTAACAACAGTGTCACCGAGGGCCCCATCCCATTGTGTAATTGGCTCCTACTGCCTCTATAATGGACTCATGGATAATGGAAGGGGCTCCTGTTCCCCCCGAGAGACTCCCGGCAACATAAAACCCATAACAATGGAAGTCTCCCCACCCAACAACTGGCCCCCAACAATTTAAGGGTGTCCTTTTGTCAATGTAGAGGGCTGCCCCCCCCCTTCAGTGAGGAGTACAACCCCCCCATGCTCCTGCCCCCCAGTAATGGGCCTCCTGTATCCCCAGGTCATTAACCTCCCGGGGGAAGTGCCCCCCAAAACCACAGTAAGTTAGGGCAAGGCCACCAATGTTTTTTTTTTTTTTTTAAATTTAAAACATTTTTGGGGCCCCAAATTTTTTTTAACTTGTAAGGGGGCCCCTGCCACCAATTTTTTTTAAAAAAAGTTTGAAATTGTCATCGAAAAACATGTTTTTTTTCAAAACACATCAGTTAATAGTGCTGCTCCAGCAGAATTCTGCACTGAAATCCATTTCTCAAAAGAGCAAACTGATTTTTTTATATTCAATTTTGAAATCTGACATGGGGCTAGACATATTGTCAATTTCCCAGCTGCCCCCAGTCATGTGACTTGTGCCTGCACTTTAGGAGAGAAATGCTTTCTGGCAGGCTGCTGTTTTTCCTTCTCAATGTAACTGAATGTGTCTCAGTGGGACCTGGATTTTACTATTGAGTGTTGTTCTTAGATCTACCAGGCAGCTGTTATCTTGTGTTAGGGAGCTGTTATCTGGTTACCTTCCCATTGTTCTTTTGTTTGGCTGCTGGGGGGGAGGGAGGGGGGTGATATCACTCCAACTTGCAGTACAGCAGTAAAGAGTGACTGAAGTTTATCAGAGCACAAGTCACATGACTTGAGGCAGCTGGGAAATTGACACCAATGTTTTTTATTTATTTTTTTTAAAAAAAAAAAATGTAAAAAAGTTTGAAATTTTTTTGGGGGCCCCAATTTTTTTTAACTTGTAAGGGGGGGCCCTGGCACCAATGTTTTTTATTTTTTTAAATTCTTTAAAAAAAAATTCTAAATTTTTTTTTGGGGCCTTAAATTTTTTTAACTTGTAAGGGGGCCCCTGCCACCAATGTTTTTTATTTATTTATTTATTTTTAATTAATGGCGGCCCTGCTGGGACCCCCCAATGAGTTCCCGACTCTGAGGTACAGGGGGAGGAGCTACAGTTTCGTTCCTTGGGGCCCCGAGTCCAGAGTTGGGGGGAGCAGAGCGGGTGATTAATAATGACCAATAGGAAGTGTCTCCTGTAACACCACGTGCTTCCGCCTTATCTTCCCTCCCCTTTTAAATCAATCTCGTCTTGAAGTGATTGTGAATATCGCTCGGGCCAATCCCTGGGGCACAAAATAAAGTCTCAGACTAATCCGAGTGATTGAGAGTCTGGGGCCCCTCCTCCCTCTCACAGCCAATCAGACACAAGAGCCGGCACAGAGCGATACCAACACTGACACACGGACGGGAACCAGCGCCTCGGACACACGGGGAACGTCACTATGGGACAGCGCCACTGCAGGAGAGGAGGAGTCACTGCAACGGAAACGATTCACTCCAACTTACGGCTGTACGAGATGCATGACGGGAGATGTAGTCCAACATCAAGTGAACATTGCGCCAGGAAGAACAAAACCCAACCATAATAATTTACTTTTATATACTTGTTGGACTTCAGTTCCCAGACTCCCCAGTAGCAGCATTTGGCACCTGTGCTACTAATGTCACTAACTAAAGATAAACACTAGTTTCCCGGGTCTAATTCTATTTGTCCACTAGGGGTCACTGTTCCTTGGAGGCCTGTGAGTCTGGTGAGTCAAATACATTAGACTTCTGATCTGTGACAGCTCGTGGATCTCTCAATTACTAATGTGTTTGTGCAGCCAATCAGAGCCCGGCAGCGCTGCCCTACTGCTAAACAATAAAACTGGAGACAAGATCCCTACAGACCCACAACCTCCCAGCATATTGGAATTTTGCTAATGAAGGTGAGTTGCCCTTTAAGCTGCAAGTCACAGTTTCCCCAAGAGACCTGCTTATCTTATATTGTTACAAATGTATCTAAGTGCACCTGCCACATATTCTGGTCTCTCCGCCAAAGCCAAGAAATTTCGGTTAACCGCACACCAACACCACCCTTCCTGTACTTGTCACTTGGTGCACAACGATAGAGGCTTCGGCCACCTCAAAATTCCATAGAAAAGACTTTCACTGGCACACAGGATTTTTAGCTGCAGGGCAAGCCCTTGCAATTTTTTAATGCAGTGCAGGTGCAACGTTTCGGGGACACGTCCCTTTGTCAAGCATCCGCCAAAGCCAATTAGGTTAGAAACTGTATCTTTTTCTGGCTGTTCAGTGCAGGAGATCAAAGAGAATCCGGGACGGTGGGTTCAGCTGTCAAAATCGGGACTGTCCCACGAAAACCAGCACAGTTTGGAGGCATTCAGTCACTGTTGTGTTCCTGATATTAAGTGAAATATGGGGTGCCGTTTGTCCCAAATACATTCTGTATACAAAACTATCCCTAATACACAGAATGAATGTCTCTCATGTTATATAAGTATTTGTGACCATACACAGAGAAAAAAAATATACAAAAGAATTATTTATATTAAAGAATGAAAACAAAACCTGGTTAGTGCACAAAAGGATGTCATTATATCACAAACTCCATTCTGTACAGTTTAACAAGCAATCTGTCGCACAAATGTATAACCTCCATGTAACGGACACACTTACGTGCAAAGTTACTTACAGAATGAATTATGTAAAAAAAACATGGACATAATATATAATAGTGTAACTAACTAGTGCTTGTCAAGCTAGATTTGACTGACAAAATAGATATCTGTGACAGAAAGCAAGATTTTATAGCACAGGATTCATTCTTTCCACAAAATGACAGTTTTGTTTCACAAAACAGATAAAATAACCATTCTGTGAAGCAACACTGTCAGTCACATTCCTGAACCAATAAGAACAAAGCTTCTTGCCATATACAAACAAGATGAGAAGTTCCAGCTCTGCTCCACATGGCTAAGGCAAAGTATCTGACCTGCTATAGAGGGCGCCCTCTAATGTCCCCTGTGCTGCATAGTAAGAAACATGAACAAACCTTTCCTAAAAGGGCTGCTGTTAAACACTACAGGTTCATAAATGGAAGTTTTTACAAATGGCTGAGAAATATAATGCTGCAATATATAATATATAATGCAAAACTTATATAAATATGATCATTTTAGGTGATATGGCTATTCTTATTGTAGTAACCTGCTTGTGTGGCCATTTTGGTGAAGGGCATTCCTGCTGTTTTGCCATTATCTTATGACTCACTCCTGTTCCTCTTCCTGTCTAAGCTGAGAGCAATAATGGGACAGGCCACACCCACCTGCCATCTTCTATTAAATGTACCAGAAGTTACTGTGCTTGTCTGGCTGCTTTGCCTGACTCTCAGAGACAGTTATAAGTTTTGTATATGATAGTTAGACTCCAATGTCTCCTCCTAGCTGTAATCTTGCACCAATTAGCTTGTAGTAGTCTCTTAATAATGTGCTTAGCTATAGTTCAACTACTTCATAATAGCTTTAGCCATAGACTTGGGACTGATCATGTGCACACACATTGGGGTTCATTTATCAACACTGGGCAAATTTGCCCATGGGCAGTTACCTATAGCAACCAATCAGCGATTAGCTTTTAAAAGCCATCTGCAAGTAGAACAATGAATGCAGCAATCTGATTGGTTGCCATGGGTTACTGGCCATGGGCAAATGTGCCCAGTGTTGATAAATGACCCCCAAAGTGTGTTTAGTATGATGTGTTGGTTATATGAGCAGCCACTCCTGAGTACTGTGTGTAAACAAAAGGCTTCAGGACTTCAACTTCACCTCCTTTCGTGAATTTGGGTCTTTTCGCCGCTTCAGGACTTAAGCTTCGTCTTTTCGGCACTTCCGCAATCTGTAATATGCGAAATGGCCCCATGGCTTGGGCGCTCGTAAAGGGGACCCGGCTCTTTGAAAAATGCAGCACTTCTGGGCCCCCCTTCAGGCCCGGAACACTTGTCCCCCCTGTCCCCCCCTGCTGGCGAACCTGGACATGCATGTGACATGGGCGCAGTTGTGCTCTCTGCTCTAGTGTTGTGCTCCCCTCGACCCACTCTGATGTGAAAGGGTTAAGCACTGGGCAGGTAAGGGGACGGCATCATTAGAGTCTTTTGTTATAAATAAATATAAAGCATTGTGCAGCTTGTTGCTTCTATGTAAATAGATTATGATCCCCTAAAATTGCCCCTGCCTAAATGACCCCCTTTTGTTTACACACAGTACTCAGGAGTGGCTGCTCATATAACCTACACATCATACTATACAGAATGCGTGGTCATACCTGCCAACATTTTGGAAGTAAAAAGGGACAAAAAAATTTTTGTCATGTAGCGCAGCCAATTTTTTTGACCACACCCATTTTTGTGGCCACACCCCGTAATTACCATGTTCATTTTACAAAGTTTGGCAGGTTATAAAAGTTTGAAAATATTTCTCCTTGTCTAAACTGTTAAAATTACTTATTTTCTTATCTCAAAATTGTTACAAAGTATCTTATTTGCACCTGTTAGCTGTACTGGCCTCTCTGCCGAAAGCCAATTAAGTCAGAAATTCTGTTTATTTTTCTGGCTGTTCAGTGCAGAGAAAAGAGGGACTTTCCAGTACAAATGAGGGACCTCAGGTTGAGCTGTCAAAAGAGGGACTGTCCCTCTGAAAAAGGGACAGTTGGGAGGTATGTGTGCACATGATCAGTCCCAAGTCTCTGGCTAAAGCTATTATGTAGTAGTTGAACTATAGGTAAGCACATAATTATTAAGAGACTACTACAAGCTAATTGGTGCAAGATTACAGCTAGGAGGAGACATTGGAGTCTAACTATCATATACAAAACTTATAACTGACTCTGAGAGTCAGGCAAAGCAGCCAGACAAGCACAGTAACTTCTGGTACATTTAATAGAAGATGGCAGGTGGGTGTGGCCTGTCCCATTATTACTCTCAGCTTAGACAGGAAGAGGAACAGGAGTTAATCATAAAATAATGGCAAAACAGCAGGAATGCCCTTAACCAAAATGGCCACACAAGCAGGTTACAACAATAAGAATAGCCATATCAACTAAAATGATCATATTTATGTTTTGCATACTTTTCTTTCTCTACAATCATTATAAGTGCAGCATTATATTTCTCAGCCATTTGTAAAAACTTCCATTTATGAACCTGTAGTGTTTAACAGCAGCTCTTTTAGGAAATGTTTATTACTATGCAGCACAGGGGACATTAGAGGCGCCTCTATAGCAGGCCAGATACTTTGCCTTAGCCATGTGGAGCAGAGCTGGCAACTTCTCATCTTGTTTGTATATGGCAATAAGCTTTGTTCTTATTGGTTCAGGAATGTGACTGACAGTGTTGCTTCACAGAATGGTTATTTTATCTGTTTTGTGAAACAAAACTGTCATTTTGTGGAAAGAATGAATCCTGTGCTATAAAATCTTGCTTTCTGTCACAGATATCTATTTTGTCAGTCAAATCTAGCTTGTCATGCACTAGTTACTTACACTATTATATATTATGTCCAACTTTGTTTTTACATAATTCATTCTGTAAGTAACTTTGCACATAAGTGCGTCCGTTACATGGAGGTTATATATTTGTGCGACAGATTGCTTGTTAAACTGTACAGAATGGAGTTTGTGATTTAATGACATCCTTTTGTGCACTAACCAGATTTTGTTTTCATTCTTTAATAGAAATAATTCTTTTGTATATTTTTTTTCTCTGTGTATGGTCACAAATACTTATATAACATGAGAGACATTCATTCTGTGTATTAGGGATAGTTTTGTATACAGAATGTATTTGGGAAAAACGGCACCCCATACATAAAAGCCCAGTGATTTAACCCCTAATAAAAGAGAAGGGGGCCCCTTACTATCGTCTCCATGTTGTGCTCAGGTTCGGTGACAATGACGGGGGAGGGTTCTTTGGTCGCTCGCTTGTAGGGGCCCCTCTTGTTGTTGTGGCCCCGGAATCCTGTGTCAGAGCCTGAGCTCCCGTCTGGATGGTCCTCGTCGCTGCTCAACTCCTGGCGGATCTTTTGTTACCTGAGGCCTCGGCTTTTCTCCTGTTACTGGGCCGCACTGCTCCTGAGCCCCCCGTCACCTTCCCTGGGGGTCACCTGCACATATGGGGGGCACAGATCAAACAAGAGACCCCCAGCCCTACAGTAACAACAGTGTCACCGAGGGCCCCATCCCATTGTGTAATTGGCTCCTACTGCCTCTATAATGGACTCATGGATAATGGAAGGGGCTCCTGTTCCCCCCGAGAGACTCCCGGCAACATAAAACCCATAACAATGGAAGTCTCCCCACCAAACAGCTGGCCCCCAACAATTTAAGGGTGTCCTTTTGTTAATGTAGAGGGCTGCCCCCCTTCAGTGAGGAGTACAACCCCCCCATGCTCCTGCCCCCCAGTAATGGGCCTCCTGTATCCCCAGGTCATTAACCTCCCGGGGGAAGTGCCCCCCAAAACCACAGTAAGTTAGGGCAAGGCCACCAATGGGTTTTTTTTAAAAAAAATTCAAAAGATTTTTGGGGCTCCAATTTTTTTTAACTTGTAAGGGGGCCCCTGCCACCAATTTTTTTTAAAAAAAAGTTTGAAATTTTTTTTTTGGGGCCCCAATTTTTTTTAAAGGGATCCTCTCATAGAAAAACATGTTTTTTTCAAAACGCATCAGTTAATAGTGCTACTCCAGCAGAATTCTGCACTGAAATCCATTTCTCAAAAGAGCAAACTGATTTTTTTTATATTCAATTTTGAAATCTGACATGGGGCTAGACATATTGTCAATTTCCCAGCTGCCCCTGGTCATGTGACTTGTGCCTGCACTTTAGGATGGAACTGCTTTCTGGCAGGCTGTTGTTTCTCCTACTCAATGTAACTGAATGTGTCTCAGTGGGACCTGGATTTTACTATTGAGTGTTGTTCTTAGATCTACCAGGCAGCTGTTATCTTGTGTTAGGGAGCTGCTATCTGGTTACCTTCCCATTGTTCTTTTGTTTGGCTGCTGAGGGGGGAAAGGGAGGGGGTGATATCACTCCAACTTGCAGTACAGCAGTAAAGAGTGATTGAAGTTTATCAGAGCACAAGTCACATGACTTGAGGCAGCTGGGAAATTGACACCAATGTTTTTTCTTTTTCTTTTTTTTAAAAAATTTAAAAAAAGTTTGAGATTTTTTTGGGGCCCCAATTTTTTTCAACTTGTAAGGGGGCCCTGGCACCAATGTTTTTTATTTTTTTTAAATTCTTTAAAAAAAAAATTCTAATTTTTTTTGGGGCTCCAAATTTTTTTAACTTGTAAGGGGGCCCCTGCCACCAATGTTTTTTTAAAAAAAATTTAATAAAAAATTTGAATTTTTTTGGGGCCCCAAATATTTTTTAACTTGTAAGGGGGCCCTTGCCACCAATGTTTTTTATTTTAATTTTTTTTAAAAAATTTTTAATAAAAATGTTTACATTTTTTTTGGGCACCAATTTTTTCTTAACTTGTAAGGGGGCCCCTGTAACCAATGTTTTTTATTTATTTATTTATTTTTTTATAATTTTTATTTTTTTGGGGCCCCAATTTTTTTAACTTGTAAATAGCACCAATGTTTTTTATTTTAATATTTTTTTTTAATTTTTTTTGGGGCTCTAATTTTTTTTAACTTGTAAGGGGGCCCCTGCCACCAATGTTTTTTAAAAAATAATTTTAATAAAACATTTTTTGGGGCCCTAATTTTTTTTTGTAAATTAGGCACCAATGTTTTTTTTTTTTATATTTTTTAGAATTTTTTTTAGAAAATTTAGAAATTTTTATTTTTGGGGCCCCAAATTGTTTTTAACTTGTAAGGGGGCCCCTTGCCACCAATGTTTTTTATTTATTTATTTTTAATTTTTTTTAAAATTTTTAAAAAAATTTTTTGGGGCCCCAATTTTTTTAACTTGTAAGGGGGGCCCTGGCACCAATGTTTTTATTTTAATATTTTTTTTAATTTCTAAAAAAAAAAAAAAAAAAATTCTACATTTTTTTTCGGGGCTCCAAATTTTTTTTAACTTGCAAGGGGGCCCTGGCACCAATGTTTTTTTACTTTTTTTTAAATTCTTTAAAAAAAAAATTCTAAATTTTTTTGGGGCCCCCAATTTTTTTAACTTGTAAGGGGGGCACTGGCACCAATGTTTTTTATTTTAATATTTTTTTTAAAAAAAAATTTAAAAAAAAATTCTTAATTTTTTTTGGGGCTCCAAAATTTTTTTAACTTGTAAGGGGGCCCCTGCCACCAATGTTTTTTATTTTAATTTTTTTTAAAAAAAAATTTATAAAAATGTTTACATTTTTTTTGGGCACCAATTTTTTCTTAACTTGTAAGGGGGCCCCTGTAACCAATGTTTTATAAAAAAAATGTAATAAAAAATTTGAATTTTTTTGGGGCCCCAATTTTTTTTAACTTATAAGGGGTCCCCTGCCACCAATGTTTTTTATTTATTTATTTTTTTTTATAATTTTTATTTTTTAGAAAAGTTTTTTTGGGGCCCCAATTTTTTTTAACTTGTAAGGGGTCCCCTGCCACCAATGTTTTTTATTTATTTATTTTTTTTTATAATTTTTATTTTTTAGAAATTTTTTTTGGGGCCCCAATTTTTTTTAATTTATAAGGGGGCCCTGACCATCAATAGCTTTATATAACTTGTGTGTGTGGGGGGGGGGGGTTACTTTTTTAGGAGCTGATGTCTTTGTGGTCTTTTAACTGTGATGTGGAGTGGGCGGGGTCTAGGGCGGGGCTTGGGCGCCCTTGATTGGGCTTGTTGATTTCTAATGGCGGCCCTGCTGGGACCCCCAAAATCCCCCCAGTGAGTTCCCGGCTCTGGGGTTTAGGGGGAGGAGCTACAGTTTCGTTCCTTGGGGCCCCGAGTCCAGAGTTGGGGGGAGCAGAGCGGATGATTAATATGGACCAATAGGAAGTGTCTCCTGTAACACCACGTGCTTCCGCCTTATCTTCCCTCCCCTTTTAAATCAATCTCGTCTTGAAGTGATTGTGAATATCGCTCGGGCCAATCCCTGGGGCACAAAATAAAGTCTCAGACTAATCCGAGTGATTGAGAGTCTGGGGCCCCTCCTCCCTCTCACAGCCAATCAGACACAAGAGCCGGCACAGAGCGATACCAACACTGACACACGGACGGGAACCAGCGCCTCGGACACACGGGGAACGTCACTATGGGACAGCGCCACTGCAGGAGAGGAGGAGTCACTGCAACGGAAACGATTCACTCCAACTTACGGCTGTACGAGATGCATGACGGGAGATGTAGTCCAACATCAAGTGAACATTGCGCCAGGAAGAACAAAATCCAACCATAATAATTTACTTTTATATACTTGTTGGACTTCAGTTCCCAGACTCCCCAGTAGCAGCATTTGGCACCTGTGCTACTAATGTCACTAACTACAGATAAACACTAGTTTCCCGGGTCTAATTCTATTTGTCCACTAGGGGTCACTGTTCCTTGGAGGCCTGTGAGTCTGGTGAGTCAGATACATTAGACTTCTGATCTGTGACAGCTCGTGGATCTCTCAATTACTAATGTGTTTGTGCAGCCAATCAGAGCCCGGCAGCGCTGCCCTACTGCTAAACAATAAAACTGGAGACAAGATCCCTACAGACCCACAACCTCCCAGCATATTGGAATTTTGCTAATGAAGGTGAGTTGCCCTTTAAGCTGCAAGTCACAGTTTCCCCAAGAGACCTGCTTATCTTATATTGTTACAAATGTATCTAAGTGCACCTGCCACATATTCTGGTCTCTCCGCCAAAGCCAAGAAATTTCGGTTAACCGCACACCAACACCACCCTTCCTGTACTTGTCACTTGGTGCACAACGATAGAGGCTTCGGCCACCTCAAAATTCCATAGAAAAGACTTTCACTGGCACACAGGATTTTTAGCTGCAGGGCAAGCCCTTGCAATTTTTTAATGCAGTGCAGGTGCAACGTTTCGGGGACACGTCCCTTTGTCAAGCATCCGCCAAAGCCAATTAGGTTAGAAACTGTATCTTTTTCTGGCTGTTCAGTGCAGGAGATCAAAGAGAATCCGGGACGGTGGGTTCAGCTGTCAAAATCGGGACTGTCCCACGAAAACCAGCACAGTTTGGAGGCATTCAGTCACTGTCGTGTTCCTGATATTAAGTGAAAAGGTGGGAACAGGAGGGTAACAGATATATATAAACTTTGGGATTAAAGGACCAGTAACAACAATTTTTTTTTAAAAAAAATTGTTAGTATACATTGAAAAAAAAACACCAAGACAAATAAGACTTTAACATCGCAGTTTTTATTAAGAAATAACTTACCAATACTCTACTTGTATTCCTCTTCAGAAAAGATGATTGTGATCCATCGTGTGGCACTCGATTTCTCCTCCCTGCCTTCCTTATTTGTACCCTGGGTACCCCTGGAACTATAGCAGGGTGACTGTTACCCCAATGTTTCTATATATCTGTAACCTTGTTATGAGCTAAGGGGGCCCAGTCTGAAGGTCAGTTAGGGGGAGATTTGGGGTGAGTGCTTATTTGTACCCTGGGTACCCCTGGAACTATAGCAGGGTGACACCCCAATGTTTCTATATATCTGTAACCTTGTTATGAGCTAAGGGGGCCCAGTCTGAAGGTCAGTTAGGGGGAGATTTGGGGTGAGTGCTTATTTGTACCCTGGGTACCCCTGGAACTATAGCAGGGTGACACCCCAATGTTTCTATATATGTGTAACCTTGTTATGAGCTAAGGGGACCCAGTCTGAAGGCCAGTTAGGGGGAGATTTGGGGTGAGTGCTTATTTGTACCCTGGGTACCCCTGGAACTATAGCAGGGTGACACCCCAATGTTTCTATATATCTGTAACCTTGTTATGAGCTAAGGGGGCCCAGTCTGAAGGTCAGTTAGGGGGAGATTTGGTTATTGGGTGTAGATATTATTAAATATACAGCAAACCAGACACATCTCTCATACATGTGTACCTGTGATATATAAATAAGATATTGGCGACAGCAGAATGAAACTTATAAAATTACTTTGATGGGACATGTGTCTGTTCCTATATGTTACACAGTCAATATTTCTGGGGTGATTTCCCAGCAGGCCCCAGTGAGTGAGTTGAGATAAACATCAGTCTGTACAGAAATAAAACCAGTTATGGGACTGAATTCTGCCTGAATGGTTTTCTCTTCTCTCCCAATTGCAGGTCTGGGGGGCCGATGAATTTCGCGGTTGTTTTCATCACTCCGACCCCTCTGAGCAAAATCTCCTGGTTGAACCGGTTGCACTTGGCCAAGATCACACTGAGTAAGTGAACGGAGCAGGGAACAGTCATACAGGCAAATAGTAGCCAGAATTACCATGAAAGGCCCCTTTGTTCCCACAATAAGTCACAGAGGCCGACTGAGTGCAGATTCTGCAGATTTAAAGGCATTTCCGATCCAATTACAGTCACTTATGTTGTTCCTGAGCAGAGAAACTACCGACGCGGCTTATGCTCAGTTAAAAGTTGCTCCTGAGGAGCCGAGAGAAAAGGAGACATTGGGAAAATAGCTCAGTCCAAAGAAAGAAAAATATCGTTTCCACTGTGCCAACATTTAGCAGCGAGTGAGAACAAACCTGTGTCATATCCAGAGCTCTGCGGAGAAACGCGTCAGCGATCTGAATAGGCCTCGCCATTAGCAGCCCCTTTCTCTTCCATTGTTATCTGTCTGCCAGCTCCGCTGAGCCTCTAAATGCCAGAAAATGGCCTTTAAATCGTCTCACAAACACTTCTTAAAGGAGAAGGAAAGCTACGGAGGCATTTTATTGCCAATAGATTAGCTGCAATAGTGCAAGTTAGAATGCTATATTTATTCTGTAGAATGTTTTACCATACCTGAGTAAAAAGCTCTAGCAACTCTCTGTTTGTTTAGGATAGGAGCAGTATTAACGTGGTGTGACATCACTTCCTGCCTGAGTCTCTCCCTGCTCTGGGCTCAGATTACAGTAGAGAAGGGAGGGGGAGGGAGAGAGGAACAAACTGAGCATGCTCTTGCCCAGGGCAATGAGGTTTAAGCTGAAAACAGTTAGTCTGATACAGAAGCCCATGAGTACACAATAGAAGGAAAGAAATGCAGTGTTTCTTTTGACAGGGGACTCAGAGCAGCACTACTTTGGGGGTTTACTGGTATATTTAGATGGACCTTTCTGATAAGGCTTACTTGGTTTTAACCTTTCCTTCTCCTTTAATGCCCCTCCACTTTATGATTCCCTCACCCACTTTAACCATTTATATCTTTTCCTCTCTCTTTATCTGCCGAACCAGAGGGGACCCACTACTAATACACCAGTCAAGTCTGATGGAAAGAAATTGCTTTTATTTATGCTTGGCCGGTTACTTTTTATGCCAGAGACTGACGTGACGCATCACCAGCGACAAGAGGGTTAAATGGTCCTTCTGTTGCAGGGGGGCTGCTTTATATATATATATATATATAGCTGAATAATGGGGGATATAAACAGGGTCTATATATTAGCACAGAGCAAGGGAACTACACTATAATATATAATGTACATATAGAGGATTTATAATGTGAATTCTCCACTCAGTGGAAGAGCAGACACTCACTTTGGGGTTGAAATGATGTATTTTTATCCAATAGGATTGGGTTTGTGACTTGGTTCCTCCTGCTGGATAATCGCTGCCCCTGTGCCCAGGTATCCCCATGTTTTTGTAACGCTCCCCCGTGTCCATATTCCTTCCTAAATCAGGGAATGTTCTGTATCCAGGAGAACAATTGCAGGATGGGGTAGAGTAAGTGTCAGCTCTTGGCCACTAGGGGGCGAGCTTAGCCAACTGCTACTGGAATACTATAGATATGTTTGTATCACATGCAGCGTTATATTTATTCACGCTTTATGGCAGTAACATAACTGCCCAGGTGCAGGCCATGCACTAGACCCCACAGGGAAGAGATTGTCAGCCACTCGGTAGTAGTAGAGATATCACTGGATATAGTTACTGACAGAATGAGCCCAAATACTATATATAATATAATCTGCTGTACCTGCAAAATAAACTGTATATAATGGAAGCTTTTTACTTAATTGCAATACTAATATATATATAGAGCTGAATAAATAATCACATGTATGTAATGTAAAGGGTAGTTGCATTTGTGAAAATCTGTTTATTAGCAGCTCCCACCCTGTCCTCTTTCCCATGGTCAACTGGGTGTTGTTGAGTTGACCTCCTCATTGCATTGGTCTCTTTGGGACAGAAATAGCAAGACTAGTAGAGTTTTTTTTTGCTCACTAGATCTGCTTTATATTGCATACTCAGGAAAAAATCAGCCCAAAATCAATCTTTTGTAACCATGGGAAAGAGAACAGCCCTGGAGCAGGAAGTACAGAGAATCAGAGCTCTGCACCTGGGTAAGTACTGGAGGAGATTGGATTCACTTACCCAGGGGGAGGTTCCTGTCTGACCATGGGAAAGAGAGCAGCCCAGGAGCAGGAAGTACAGAGAATCAGAGCTCTGTACCTGGGTAAGTACTGGGGGAGATTGGATTCACTTACCCAGGGGGAGGTTCCTGTCTGACCATGGGAAAGAGAACAGCCCAGGAGCAGGAAGTACAGAGAATCAGAGCTCTGTACCTGGGTAAGTACTGGGGGAGATTCACTTACCCAGGGGGAGGTTCCTGTCTGACCATGGGAAAGAGAACAGCCCAGGAGCAGGAAGTACAGAGAATCAGAGCTCTGTACCTGGGTAAGTACTGGGGGAGATTGGATTCACTTACCCAGGGGGAGGTTCCTGTCTGACCATGGGAAAGAGAACAGCCCAGGAGCAGGAAGTACAGAGAATCAGAGCTCTGTACCTGGGTAAGTACTGGGGGAGATTGGATTCACTTACCCAGGGGGAGGTTCCTGTCTGACCATGGGAAAGAGAGCAGCCCAGGAGCAGGAAGTACAGAGAATCAGAGCTCTGTACCTGGGTAAGTACTGGGGGAGATTGGATTCACTTACCCAGGGGGAGGTTCCTGTCTGACCATGGGAAAGAGAACAGCCCAGGAGCAGGAAGTACAGAGAATCAGAGCTCTGTACCTGGGTAAGTACTGGGGGAGATTGGATTCACTTACCCAGGGGGAGGTTCCTGTCTGACCATGGGAAAGAGAACAGCCCAGGAGCAGGAAGTACAGAAAATCAGAGCTCTGTACCTGGGTAAGTACTGGGGGAGATTGGATTCACTTACCCAGGGGGAGGTTCCTGTCTGACCATGGGAAAGAGAACAGCCCAGGAGCAGGAAGTACAGAGAATCAGAGCTCTGTACCTGGGTAAGTACTGGGGGAGATTGGATTCACTTACCCAGGAGGAGGTTCCTGTCTGACCATGGGAAAGAGAACAGCCCAGGAGCAGGAAGTACAGAGAATCAGAGCTCTGTACCTGGGTAAGTACTGGGGGAGATTGGATTCACTTACCCAGGGGGTTTTGGCCCACATTAGGGCCTTTTTTCCTTGAAAAAGGCCCTAATGTGGGCCGAAACGTCTGAATGATGTACCCAATAAAGAGCGACAATCTCCCCGAACTGGGGCCGAATGATCGGATTAAGATACTACGAATGGACTCCGATGGGTCGCAGGACCACATCAACTAGCCAATGCAGTCCTGCATCGTACGAAAAATCAAACTTGACCAATCGATATCGATTTTTTGCCTGATATCGATCGGTTTGACCCGTCGGGAGCCCCCACTCATGGGCAGATAAGCTGCCGAATCGGTCTAAAAGATCCATGTATGGCCACTTTTAGGCTGGGGTTAATGGATTGGTTGGGTAGCCAGATAAAGCTAATTGCTGGTTGGTTAAGAGGCCAGCTAAAGCTAATTTCTGATTGGGTGGGAGGCCAGATAAAGCTAATTGCTGATTGGTTGGGAGGTCAGATAAAACAAATAACTGAGAGGTTACTGCAGTGGTCCCTGTTATGTTTGTACCTACAGGTTGGTGGGGGGCAGGTGGGAGGAGCAGGGCAGATCCAGATTTTCTCCCTCAATCACACGTCCCCCCATGCTGAAGGTTCCCTCTGCCCCCTTGTGTCCTCTGTGTGGAGAACGTGAGCTCCAGGGACCCCGAAGGCAACGACGAGCGAGAAGAGGAGGGTGCGGCCGGCTCCGTGTGTCCTGCTGTGTGAGTTGGGCTGCAGGACGGGAGGTGAGAGAATAGCAATTGGGAAAATATATGGAAGAATCTCTCTTTAAAGTAATACTGCAACTCTGTTATATTGGCCACGTGGCTACTACTGTTACTTAGATTGTAAGTTCTTCAGATCAGGGACGTCCTTCTTACCATTTAACCTTTGTTACTGCCACGCTGGCCCCCCTGTTTGTAGAAAACCCTATGTAACGTACTCGTCTGTTAGGAACCTTAGAAGTGGTGGGTGCACTCAGAGGCACAGCGCACCCCTGTGGATTAGTAGTGCGTAAATAGTAACAAGACCAAAAATGAGGTACCGGCAAGGATTTGGCAAACGTAGTCGAAGATCAGGCAAAAGGTCAAGGCAGGCGGCAGGAATCAAGGTCAATAAATATGCAGAAGTCAAAAACCATATAAACGCTTCTGCAGGATCTGTAAACAGAAGCCAGATTGGGCACCGCTATAATGGAGACAGGGATGTGGCACCAAAAATTCAAATCCGCCGCTGAAACATGTCAAAACGCGATCGTCACAGCGCTCGGCATTAAGCACCAACGAAATGACGCCATTGCCATTTGCGCCTAACCGGGGCGCGTGATGAATGCAGAAGTGTGAGCCTTTGCACCAAGAGACGTGGAGAGTCATGCCGGGAGGTAAAAGACTGGGGCACCTTAGACTCTAACTGTTCTCACTGGGTGTCACGGCCGGCACCCAATACCAGAACAAATGCCAAGGACCCTGGTCTCGGCTCGGCTTCACCAGTAGTGTGACCACCTTTGGGCTTCGGGAGGAGCCCTCAGCTTAATTGGGTGCCACCTGGACTTAACGAGAGGTACAAGGCGAGGTGTTCTGGCTGGCAAAGGGGCACGACCGGATAGCAAGACTCTTTGGGCAGAAGGTCAAGGACAAGGTGTCTGGTGGAAACGGAACAGACCGGATCAGGACAGGCAGATAACAGAATCGTCAGGCAGGCAAGGGGTCAAAACCAGATAATCAGACAGACTGGATAAGGCAGAAGGATGGTCAGACAGGCTGGGTCGAGGCAGGCGGATATCAGAATCGTGAGGCAGGCAAGGGTCAAACCAGGTTGTCAATCAAAGGGTTAAGCAGGAAGAGTTGTCGTAGGCAGGCAAGGGTCAGAATACAGAATGCAGAGTAGTCAGAAACAGGCAGGGTCAAACACGGATAATCAGTCAGGATAGCAAATTCAGGAACAGGTAGCAAAAAGCTCAGGAAAGCTCAGGAAACCTCAGGATATGATCCTATAACGAGCACAGGCTACAGGTCTGAATGGGCCTTAAATAGGGATCCAACTGGTGCCAAAACGTGCACAATTTCGCGCTGTTGCGCGCTGGCACAATGACGCCAGCGCGCCTTTAATCAAGGCTCGCCCTAGGAATCAAAGATGGCGCCGGCAAAGGCAGGATAGGAGCAGCGCAGCGGGCGTCCACGCCAAGGACACGGCGTGGACCCCGCTGCCCACTAGACCACCAGGGTAAGTTTCTTACACTGGGCACATAAATCCTGTCTCTTGTAATTGTAAAGGCTCCAGTAGTGATTATTGGGGGGATTAAGTTGCACTTTGCCCTTTCTAATACTCGTTGCTGTTTTGCAGCTTCATAGTGTATGGGAATGTGGACACTGGCACCCCCTGTTTAATGGAAGTGGGGAGTCCGGGCCAGAGACCTTAAAAACTCAGGTGCGTAGCTATACTTTGTGCCTTTATTATTGGAAAATATGTCGGAATAAACAGCCAATCAGAGATGGCCTGAGCGGAAAGGGAAACAAGTATAATACAGGTATGGGATCCATGATCCGGAAACCTGTTATCCAGAAAGCTTTGAATTACGGAAAGGCCATCTCCCATTGACTCCATTATAATCACATAATCCAGATTTATTTTTTTTAAATTATTCCCTTTTTCTGTGTAATAATAAAACAGTAACTTGTACTTGATCCCAACTAAGATATAATTAATCCTTATTGGAGGCAAAACCAGCCTATTGGGTTTATTTAATGTTTACATGATTTTCTAGTAGACTTAAGGTATGAAGATCCACATTATGGAAAGATCCCTTATCTGGAAATCCCCAGCATTCTGGATAACAGGTCCCATACCTGTACCAACTACAAGTACTATCTAGTCCTACAGTTTGTTTTCATGGTTTGCAGGGTCGCTGACCCTAGGAACCAGAAAGGTTAGCAGAAGGAGCCGTGATGAAATATTTTCAGGCTTTTGCGCCCCTACGTGAGTATTCTTACAGACGGTTACTGTTCATTGATGTAACTAGATATTATTTAGCAAATTATTTTTTAGGCCCCCAAAATGTTAAGAGGTTTTATCTATTGAAACTGTATATGAATTAGGGCCTCATGGGACCCCTATACCTCCCAGGTCCCCCTGCAGCCGCTGGGTCTGCTCCCTCTATAGTTTCACCCCTGTTACTGTTCCTGGGAAAAGTCTCGTGAGTCCTGACACTTCCCTATATGAGGGGTAGGAAAACTCTTGCACCACAGCCGCCTTCATTTCTCCTTTTTTTTTCCTCTTGTCCCCTCCCCCCCTCACCGCTCGTATATTTTAACAGCCAAACTTACTTTGCATCTATTAAACTTCCAGAACTGTGTCAGCTGCTGCCGGCTAGTCATGAATAATGTATCGGCAGCCGTGGGTTATGGTACAGAGCCGCGTAGTGGACTGGCGTCCGTATGCAGAGCTGCCGGAGAAGTGCATTGTGGGTAGGAAGATGCATGAAGATATGCAAATTGCCGTCCCTACCTTAAAGGGATACTGTCATGGGGAAAAATAATTTTTTCAAAATGAATCAGTTAATAGTGCTGCTCCAGCAGAATTCTGCACTGAAATCCATTTCTCAAAAGAGCAAACTGATTTTTTTATATTCAATTTGGAAATCTGACATGGGGCTAGACATTTTGTCAATTTCCCAGCTGCCCCCAGTCATGTGACTTGTGCTCTGATAAACTTCAAACACTCTTTACTGCTGTACTGCAAGTTGGAGTGATATCACCCCCTCCCTCCCCAGCAGCCAAACAACAGAACAATGGGAAGGTAACCAGATAGCAGCTCCCTAACACAAGATAACAGCTGCCTGGTAGATCTAAGAACAACACTCAATGGTAAAATCCAGGTCCCACTGAGACACATTCAGTTACATTGAGTAGGAGAAACAACAGCCTGCCAGAAAGCATTTCTCTCCTAAAGTGCAGGCACAAATCACATGACCAGAGGCAGCTGGGAAATCGACAAAATGTCTAATTTCAAAATTGAATATAAAAAAATCTGTTTGCTCTTTTGAGAAATGGATTTCAGTGCAGAATTCTGCTGGAGTAGCACTATTAACTGGTGCACTATAAAAAAAACATGTTTTCCGATGACAGGATCCCTTTAAATAAATGCGACTGTGCCCTCTGATTCACCTGGTCCCCAGTCAGAACTTTGCCTCAAGTGAAATCACCTTGGGAACCATCTCCAAAAAAACCCCCAACAAGATCACAGCAGGGCAGAGGCTTTAATATCTGATCCAAATGAGAAACATTTTTGCCCCAGTTCTCACCCACGTTTGGCCAAATCAGGGAGCCAGTGATTGGATGATACTTTAGGCAGGAGGACTGCAGATATAAGTGGGAGAGGCTGTTGGGAAAGGACAATAACTAGTGATGGGTCCATTTCGCTTCGCCGAGAAATTCGCAGAGCATCGGATTTTGACGCCTGCATCAATTTTGGTGCCCGTATCAGTTTTGACGCCGGCATTAAAGTCAATGGGCATCGAATAATGTTGACGCCCAACAGTTTCGACGCGAGCGACTTTTCAGACGCGCGGGCAACACTTCACCGCCAAATTCTTGCAGCAGTTCTGCGAATGTATTCATCACTGGCGAAACGTGGAAATTTATTTGCCCATCACTAAGAATAACAAGTCACTGATTAGATGTGGCAGTAAAATTTGATTTTTTTGGAGGTTTTGTTTTTTTTTTCTTCCGTTTGGCCTGAATTGAATCCAGTAAAAGATGATTGAGTTGTCGGCATTATGGGGCTCCTCCCTCCTCGCCGGCTCCGTTTTCTCCGAGCGGTTATTTCTCTTGCTTTACGCTCAGTAACCCAGACTACAAATGAGATTCTGCACCGCTGAGCCGGTCATTGAATTGGCTGCTAATGACATGGTCACATTATATGGCTGGAACATTTCTAACCAGAAATTAACTATAGGTATTGATTGGCTTGGAGTGCGGGTACTTGGAGGGTTAAGTTAATTAGTCCCTTTCTCGGATTCTTTTTGTGGGTCCTTGGCTCTGCACCCCTGGAGTTGCGACTTTTATCCGCTCCTGTTGGATTGGACACACAACACTGGGCAGATAATATATAATAGATAATATATAATAGATAATATATAATAGATAATATATAATAGATAATATATAATAGATAATATATAATAGATCATATATAATAGATAATATATAATATATAATAGATAATATATAATAGATCATATATAATAGATCATATATAATATATAATAGGTAATAGATAATAGATAATATATAATAGATAATATATAATAGATAATATATAATAGATCATATATAATAGATCATATATAATATATAATAGATAATATATAATAGATAATATATAATAGATAATATATAATAGATAATATAGAGCCTATGGGTGTCACTGAGGAAGGTTCTCGGTTTGCTCTGAAGAGATGGAGCGAATTATGAGGCTCTTTAACATCGTGGGCTTCCCAGTGTGGAGTGCGGGGCCCTAACCCCAATAATGTTGCCAATGGCTTTAGTGAAGCGAATAAAATCGTTAATGAATTTCCAGGGGCCTCTCGTTGGAACACTCGATGCTAATTTATTTGTGTTTAATTATGCAGCCTCTTTGGGGTCAATCTCTCTCAGTTTCTTGGCTCTGTAGACGCTTAATTAGCCGCCCCTATTTGCTGTTTCCAGACACATTTCTACAATTTGCAGCCTGACTGCGTTCGCTGACGCTCGCCCCTGCGCATGGTTTTTTTCGGTTACAAAGTTGGATTGAAAAGTGGAGCTGCTGCCGGAGCCGGGATTGAGCTTTTCCTTTATATTTGCCTTATAACTGCCCCAAGGATTCCCACTTCAATGTCCCCTACTAGAATCTCTTTGATAGTCATTGTTGTAACTGGTTGGCCATCCAACAGAATCATTTTAGGGTCCTCTTAAACTTTGAAAATAAGATATTTTTCAGAAACAGATACTGAAACTCCTTATTGGTCAGTGATTGGCCCCTTGTACCCCCCTCCAGCAGTTGCAGGGTCCGCTTGCTCTATAGCAGTGGTCTAGAAACTACAAAGACCCCTTACAGCCCTTTGGATGTTGCTCCAAAGCAGGTTTTTATTTATCAATTCCTGACATGGAGGCGAGTTTTGGTTGCATAGAAACCAGGATTATGACCAGAGCCTCCTATAGGCTGCTAGTAGACATAGGGGGCAACCAATAGCCAATCACAGCCCTTATTTGGCACCAATGCTTGTTTTGCTCCCCAACTCTTTTTACATTTCAATGTGACTCCTGGGTAAAAAAAAAAGGTAGGGGACCCCTTGCTCTGTTCTATTTGTGGCTGTGAGTTGCCCTCTTAGATTGTAAGCTCTACAAGCAAGAGCCTTCCTTTCCCCTGTGTCTTTAAATACATCACATTACATATCTTATATCACACACTTGAGTTCCCAATGGGTATTACTCACTCGCCCAAGGGTGTCCTCCCCCAGGGTATCATCATACTCAGAGTTTGCACCAAGGGTATTTGAGACCGACCCATGTATATCCATAGGAACTACAACAGATTACAAAGCTGCTCTTACTAGTTACTACTACATCCTACTCAAAGGCTTCCCAGCACATCTCCTCTCTGACACAGAACCATTTGCTCCCTCCCTTATAGACTGGAATGGTAGCCACTGGCACTAACCCCTAGGGTGTATATATATATACTGTATATATATATATATATATATATATATATATATATATATATATATATATATATATAGCGAGAGAGTAAAGGTGAACATTATTCCCAGGGAGAGTATTGTTACTGCGTGAGTCTGTTACTTATTGTGATGGGCGAATTTGCGCCGTTTCGCTTCGCCGAAAAATTTGCGAATTTCGCGCGAAATTCGTGAAACGAAAAATTCACAAAACTGCGCCGGCGCCCGTTTTTGACGCCGGCGCCCGTTTATTGACGCCGACGCCCATTTTTAACGCCGGTGCCCGTTTTTGACGCCGGCGTCCGTTTTTTTGAAAAAGTTTGTTGACGCCGGCGAATTTATACCCACGAATTTTCGCGGGAGTTTCGCAAATTCGCAAATTCGCCGCGAATTCGCACCTGGTGAATAAATTCGCCCATCACTAGTTACTTACTCTTTTCTTCTGACTCAAAGACCTTCAAGGCCACCGAGGATGAGGGTAGAAGCGTTACCCACATGGTGAGGTTGGGAGGAGGGGTGTGGGTGGCATTTTCGGGAGGATCCTCTATCTGTCTCTTCCATACGGAGAGTAGACCCTGGAATTGCTACAGGAGATCAACATAGCAACTCGCACCTTACTTCTTCCAGGTGTACAATCCGTTCTCCCAAAAACCCACTATCCAGAAAGTTTTCGAATTATGTGAAAGTCATCTCCCATATAGGCCCAAATTCACTAAGCAGCGAATATGCGGCAGGTGTATTTTCGCCAGCGCTACGCAAATTCACTAAAATCCGAAGTTGCACTCAGGGGTAGCGTAAGGTTGCGAAGTTGCGCTAGCGTTAATTCACGAAGTTACGCTAGCGATGGTTAATTTGCATACGGCGCCAAATTGAAGTTACAATGGAGGAATACATAGAATCACTACAAATGCCTGGGAAACCTTCAAAACAGCAAATAAAATGTTTATTTTGCCCTATACATGTGCCCACTGTATAGTTAAGGTGCCATGAGTTAGGAAATGTAGGGGGGAAGGAGGGGAGCCCCAAAAAAATTTTCGATCTTTTTCAGCCTATCACCCATAAAAAAAAGAAAAAAGGCCAGCGTTTTTTGGGACTTAAAAACATTTTTAAATTTTTTTGAAGCAATCCCTATCTACTCTATTGCACTTCACCTGGTCTGCGGTGGCGAAGGAAGTCTGGCGTAAAAGGTAGCGTTCAGTAAAATGCGCAAGTTAGTGAATGAGCATAGTTACGTCCCATTCGCCAGTGCGCAACTTCGCCTGGCGTAAGCGCCTGGCGTAAGGTAGCGGTTTCTCTTTCGCTAGCGTTGGTACTGCTGCGCACATTAGTGAATCGATGTCACACTGGCGAAATTGCGCCGGCGTTAGTCACTTCGAACTTTAATGAATTTGGGCCATAGACTCAAATTTAAGCAAATCATTCATATATCTAAATATATCTGTCTCATAGGTGCTGTTTGTTTGGCATACGATGAAGACTTTTTTTTTTACTTTTGGTGCCCTTTATACCTGTGTCTCCACTCCTATAAGTCACTATGGCTACCTACCTGCACGGCTTTGCTCTGATTCACAATGAGAGGGAGCCATCAATGAGTGAAGCTTGGCTGCCACTAAACATTCATCCAGGGTGTGGGGGCTCCACTTACATGACCCTCATGTTGCCCATCAATCCTCTCATGAGCTCCCTGTTGTGTTACCTGATTTCTCCTTTGTGCAGGACAGAAGAAGCCTCACATCACAGCGCTTCTCATATGCCAACGTTTGCAGTGGGCACGGATTTGGGCATTCTCATCACGCTGCCTGTGCTAAAGCTCGAGGGGATTCCCAAAATCACAAGTAAGGGGGGTACATGACACTGACAGGCTCCTGTGAGCTTCTGGCAAGTAGAAACCATTTATTCTTGATTTTATTCTTGTCTGACACCCACGGAGCCGTAATCCCTGTATCTCACGTTCCTGCAGAGATTACCCAGAGCTGCCGGAAACTGGAGGAATTTAGAAAAACGCAATACAAATCCATGAGATCAAGGAAAAGTCTTTCCATCATTTAGTGCTGAGTGAGCAATCGGCCTGCATTTAAAGGGAAAGGGGACTCTCATCACTGATACAATAGCCTGACATTTGTTATTATTATTATTATTATAATGTTTGGTATCAGGCAGTTTAGCATAAGCCATTGGGGCTCCACATCCCAACAAACTAATATGACCTGAACGGCTCAGCTGAAAAGACTGCACTACATGTATCTGACCACTAGGGGACACTAGATAAAACAAAATTGCCTCCGCAGTCTTTTGATGTGACATAAGGTGGCCATACACTATAAAATCCGCTCCAAGGTCCCAAACGAGTGGGTCTTAGCCAGATATACCCACTTATGGCTGGGCAATATAGGATGAATCTGAACGGCCCTGGGGCCGAACAATCGGATTACAATACTACAAATTGGCTCCAACGGGTCGCTCTGATTCTCAGGCCCGGATTTGCGGCAAGGCCGCATAGCCCCGGGCCTAGGGCGGCAAAAAAATAGGGGCAGCATGCCGCCCAGCCGCACTATGGGGACGCGTGCGTCCCCATTCAATTACAGCAGCTGCGCCGGCGAAAAACGCCGGCGCGCTGGGAAGGGGAGGTGAGGTGGGCGCTAGGACCGCGCGGCCGCCTGGTCGGACCGCGCGGCCTAGGGGCGCAGAACATTGAAATCCGGCGCTGCTGATTCTCTGTACTTCCTGCTCCTGGGCTGTTCTCTTTCCCATGGTCAGACATGAACCTCCCCCTGGGTAAGTGAATCCAATCTCCCCCAGTACTTACCCAGGTACAGAGCTCTGATTCTCTGTACTTCCTGCTCCTGGGCTGTTCTCTTTCCCATGGTCAGACAGGAACCTCCCCCTGGGTAAGTGAATCCAATCTCCCCCAGTACTTACCCAGGTACAGAGCTCTGATTCTCTGTACTTCCTGCTCCTGGGCTGTTCTCTTTCCCATGGTCAGACAGGAACCTCCCCAAGAGCAGGAAGTACAGAGAATCAGAGCTCTGTACCTGGGTAAGTACTGGGGGAGATTGGATTCACTTACCCAGGAGGAGGTTCCTGTCTGACCATGGGAAAGAGAACAGCCCAGGAGCAGGAAGTACAGAGAATCAGAGCTCTGTACCTGGGTAAGTACTGGGGGAGATTGGATTCACTTACCCAGGGGGAGGTTCCTGTCTGACCATGGGAAAGAGAACAGCCCAGGAGCAGGAAGTACAGAGAATCAGAGCTCTGTACCTGGGTAAGTACTGGGGGAGATTCACTTACCCAGGGGGAGGTTCCTGTCTGACCATGGGAAAGAGAACAGCCCATGAGCAGGAAGTACAGAGAATCAGAGGTCTGTACCTGGGTAAGTACTGGGGGGGATTCACTTACCCAGGGGGAGGTTCCTGTCTGACCATGGGAAAGAGAGCAGCCCAGGAGCAGGAAGTACAGAGAATCAGAGCTCTGTACCTGGGTAAGTACTGGGGGAGATTGGATTCACTTACCATGGGGGAGGTTCCTGTCTGACCATGGGAAAGAGAACAGCCCAGGAGCAGGAAGTACAGAGAATCAGAGCTCTGTACCTGGGTAAGTACTGGGGGAGATTGGATTCACTTACCCAGGAGGAGGTTCCTGTCTGACCATGGGAAAGAGAACAGCCCAGGAGCAGGAAGTACAGAGAATCAGAGCTCTGTACCTGGGTAAGTACTGGGGGAGATTGGATTCACTTACCCAGGGGGAGGTTCCTGTCTGACCATAGGAAAGAGAACAGCCCAGGAGCAGGAAGTACAGAGAATCAGCAGCGCCGGATTTCAATGTTCGGCGCCCCTAGGCCGCGCGGTCCGACCAGGCGGCCGCGCGGTCCTAGCGCCCACCTCACCTCCCCTTCCCAGCGCGCCGGCGTTTTTCGCCGGCGCAGCTGCTGTAATTGAATGGGGATGCACGCGTCCCCATAGTGCGGCTGGGCGGCATGCCGCCCCTATTTTTTTGCCGCCCTAGGCCCGGGCCTATGCGGCCTTGCCGCAAATCCGGGCCTGAGAATCAGAGCTCTGTACCTGGGTAAGTACTGGGGAAGATTGGATTCACTTACCCAGGGGGAGGTTCCTGTCTGACCATAGGAAAGAGAACAGCCCAGGAGCAGGAAGTACAGAGAATCAGCAGCGCCGGATTTCAATGTTCTGCGCCCCTAGGCCGCGCGGTCCGACCAGGCGGCCGCGCGGTCCTAGCGCCCACCTCACCTCCCCTTCCCAGCGCACCAGCGTTTTTCGCCGGCGCAGCTGCTGTAATTGAATGGGGACGCACGCGTCCCCATAGTGCGGCTGGGCGGCATGCCGCCCCTATTTTTTTGCCGCCCTAGGCCCGGGCCTATGTGGCCTTGCCGCAAATCCGGGCCTGAGAATCAGAGCTCTGTACCTGGGTAAGTACTGGGGGAGATTCACTTACCCAGGGGGAGGTTCCTGTCTGACCATGGGAAAGAGAACAGCCCAGGAGCAGGAAGTACAGAGAATCAGAGCTCTGTACCTGGGTAAGTACTGGGGGAGATTGGATTCACTTACCCAGGGGGAGGTTCCTGTCTGACCATGGGAAAGAGAACAGCCCAGGAGCAGGAAGTACAGAGAATCAGAGCTCTGTACCTGGGTAAGTACTGGGGGAGATTCACTTACCCAGGGGGAGGTTCCTGTCTGACCATGGGAAAGAGAACAGCCCAGGAGCAGGAAGTACAGAGAATCAGAGCTCTGTACCTGGGTAAGTACTGGGGGAGATTGGATTCACTTACCCAGGGGGAGGTTCCTGTCTGACCATGGGAAAGAGAACAGCCCAGGAGCAGGAAGTACAGAGAATCAGAGCTCTGTACCTGGGTAAGTACTGGGGGAGATTCACTTACCCAGGGGGAGGTTCCTGTCTGACCATGGGAAAGAGAACAGCCCAGGAGCAGGAAGTACAGAGAATCAGAGCTCTGTACCTGGGGAAGTACTGGGGGAGATTGGATTCACTTACCCAGGGGGAGGTTCCTGTCTGACCATGGGAAAGAGAACAGCCCAGGAGCAGGAAGTACAGAGAATCAGAGCTCTGTACCTGGGGAAGTACTGGGTACATTGTCACACAACAGGGAACTCTAACAGAGATGTGTAATTGTGTTGCCTCCCCTCCCTCACTGGCAAATGACAGGGAAGTGACAATGACAATGTGACTGGGAAACAGAACAAATCATTTAATGGGATAAAACTGTTAAATAAAACAAAGCGAGTCCTGCGCTCGACGCTGCCATAGCAATTAGTTCCAATGCTGCTTATTGATCTGAGCTGCTGTGTCTCTCTCTGTCTCTCCTATTCCCCTTCATTCTGCCCATTCTTTGATTTATTCTTTCCCCAGGAGCCCATTCACTATGGGGAGAGTTAAATCCCGGAAGGTTCCCTCGGTGCCACTTCCCATTCTTACTCCTTCCATTGGGGGGTCTCTGTGTCCGTCAGTATCAGGGAGGCCGTTGTTTGTTTGTGGTTTCAGGATTAAATCGTCAGTTGGAGCCAATTTATATTTTGGCACCGTTCCCTGGCGGGGGAGTAATTAATATATTGTAGAGCGAAAAACAAGCTCATTATGTGTCAGGTGACTCCTTCCCGGTGTTTTCTATAACAGCTCCCGAAATTTCCCACTGAGTAACCTGGAATCTGCCCAAATTCGTTGTGTAACAGTTTAATAAAGCTCAAATGCTTCCGCTTGCTGATCCACATTACTCTTGCTGGAGATTAAGGAACATACGGGGGTCTTGTGATATTCCCCACCTGGGGGGGCTAAATTACTCAATGGCCAATGACCTGGGGTTTCTCATTTACTCCTCACACTTTCACCCCCTCACTATAAAGCACTTCCCATGTGCCCCTCCTTTCAGTCAGTCTCAACTGATGCCCCAGTGAAAATGAACATTTCAGACTGGGGACATTTATAGTGTAAATAAACCCAACTGCATTGGGCCTGGGCTGAGCAAATTTCCCTTATGAAGATCACATTTCCCAGGGTTCCTCTCTCATTTTCACTCATTTTTACATATCAGAGCAGGACTTGTAATTCTAGGTTTCTCCCTCCCTGAATATTCCCTCCTAAACTGTCTCATCTCATTATTTACTGTATGAGAGATAAAGAGCCGAGACATTAACCAACTGCAGGTCAGCGGCACAAAAATGATGGATTTTTGAAGAGCTATTTCTCTGCAGCCCTGACAGCTGTAATTTGATGGAACCTCCAGCAGAGCTGCGACCAAAACTGATAAGGCAACAACAACTGCCCTGTTCATAATGGGCACCAGCAGGTGTCAGTAGGAAGAGAAATGGAGAGGTATGGTAGGACAAGATGAAGAAAGCAGGTCAATATGGAAACAGCTGGGCAAGTTGTAGACCATAGGTCAAGATGGAGAAAGTAGAGCAAAATAAAGACTGTAGGACAAGATGGAGACAGTAGGACAAGATGGAGACAGTAGGGCAAGATGGAGACAGTAGGGCAAGATGGAGACAGTAGGGCAAGATGGAGACAGTAGGACAAGATGGAGAAAGTAGGACAAGATGGAGACAGTAGGACAAGATGGAGATAGAACGACAAGATGGAGACAGTACGACAAGATGGAGACAGTAGGACAAGATGGAGACAGTAGGACAAGATGGAGACAGTACGACAAGATGGAGACAGTAGGACAAGATGGAGACAGTAGGACAAGATGGAGACAGTACGACATGATGGAGACAGTAGGACAAGATGGAGACAGTAGGACAAGATGGAGACAGTAGGTCAAGATGTAGAAAGAATGACAAGATAGAGACAGTATGACAAGATGGAGACAGTAGGGCAAAATGGAGACAGTAGGGAAATATGGAGACAGTAGGACAAGATGGAGACAGTAGGACAAGATGGAGACAGCAGGGAAACATGGAGACAGTAGGACAAGATGGAGACGGTTTGACACAATGGAGATAGTAGGATAAAATGGAGACAGTAGGACAAGATGGAGACAGTAGGGCAAGATGGAGACATGAGGGCAAGATGGAGACAGTAGGGCAAAATGGAGACAGTAAGTAGGGAAATATGGAGACAGTAGGACAAGATGGAGACAGTAGGTACAAGATGGAGACAGTAGGACAAGATGGAGACAGTAGTGAAATATGGAGACAGTAGGACAAGATGGAGACAATAACATAAGACAGAGAGTACAAAAAAGATGTTTTCCATTAGGACAGGTTGATATTTGGGCAAGATGATGTCAGCAGATGAGGATATAAAGGCAAGATGGCAACACTAGAGTAAGAGAGTTGTAGTGGGACAACAGATAACTGTACAAAAAGGTGGGAACAGTAATACAAGACAATGTGGGAAGATGATAGTAAGGGGAGGGGGTACATTGATGATGATGATGATGATGATAGTGGGTTAATCTGTAAAGCATGGAGCACCACGTAGAGTATTTTATGTAAAATCCAATATTTATTTAATCCACTTGAAATTCAATACAAAATAACGCCATGTGTATGATAGTGGGGCAAGTTGATCAGTGTTACTCATTGTACAGTTTCTCATTTACTGTTCAGGACCAGCGATTGGGGGGTTCAACATGGTCACAGAGCTAAACTTGTGGGAGTCTTTACATCACAGAAACCCTTTCATGTTCATTGGTTGTTGCTTCACATTGAAACTGAAGGTTTCAGCTCCAGATAGATTTGGGGCTCTGCTACGTTCCCTCCCCTGCTGGAAAGTGACAAGTTGCTGTGCGGGGGGAGTCTCAGAGCAGGTGCCTAATTGCTGTTATTCCCTGTCACCAGCCCCTTTGTTATAGGAATGTGAGTAATGATCGGGTTTAGCAGGAGCCGCCTGAGCAACACACGGAATTTCTCCATCTCTGAGGAATAAACACCCACAGAGCGAAGGCAATTTCCCCACGTCGGGCCCCAAACATGTCACCTTTCTCTTCCTCCCAACCGGGCACGTGAGCTCACAATCTGTCTCTGTGTCGCTCAGGAGACACATCACCAAGAGTGGAAACAGTCTCAGCTTGGGTCGCCTCCTTTTTTGGAGAAAAATACCGACGTTCTTGTGCGTTTAGATTTTTTCCCTATTAATAAAATTGGGGTCAAAGATCATTTTTACCTGCCAGGTGGCAACCCTAGCCTTAGCTGTCAGGAGTCACAACCAGCAGTTCCCCAGTCATTCCCATAGAACAATTACCAAAGCACAAACCTTATGTATTTATATTTGACTCGTTCTAGTTTAAGGGTGAGAGTTCCCAGCATGCAGTGCTTCTCCTGATTACAGATCCCCCCGCAGTCAGTATTACGCACCCCTCCTCTCTCCTGCGCTCAGACAGGCCCCTCAGTACAGAACATCTCGCAGGCTCACTCCTCTCACCCTTTTATGCTGACGAGCGATTTTGCTGCATGGATTCAGCGCTGCTTTTTTTTACAGTAATCACTTTCCTTAAATATTATTCTTAAGTTTTGGATTATTGTCTGAACCCACCTGGATGGGGAGGAAAAGGAAAAGGAGCAGGAATGGAAAATCTCCATAAAACAACGGCCTTGTACAAATATATTCATAGAAGAACTATAGGGTATATGGAACTTTATATACAGCAACTCATAGACCAATTGTAACAGTTGCTATGGGACAGGCGTTAGTAACAATCAGGGAGCATGCTCAGTAGGGGCTGCTGGGAAATGGAGCCACTCATGTACTGACTGTAACAGTTGCTATGGGACAGACGTTAGTAACGCTCAGGGAGCATGCTCAGTAGGGGCTGCTGGGAAATGGAGCGACTCATCTACCGTATGTAACAGTTGCTATGGGACAGGCGTTAGTAACACTCAGGGAGCATGCTCAGTAGGGGCTGCTGGGAAATGGAGCGACTCATGTAACAACTGTAACAGTTGCTATGGGACAGACGTTAGTAACGCTCAGGGAGCTCAGTAGGGGCTTCTGGGAAATGGAGCGACTCATGGACCAATTGTAACAGTTCAAAGAGTGAGTGATAGGGAAATGCAACTAATTTAGATTTAATACTCACATTTTAGAAAAACAGAAAATATAGAGAATAAAAAGCCAGTGAATACTGTTCCAGCAGATGGGGATTTGTCCCACAGTTCAGCAGGGAAGGGGTTAATCTCCCAGACTCCTCTCTGCCCCACATCACATTAGTTTCCACTTGATACTTGCGCCCGACTCTCTCCCTTATACACAAATTATTATTCCTGACTCAGGAACTAGAAATGGGCCCATAAAATAAAATCCCTGGAATAAAGAAGATCCCGGGGGGGAAGGTGACGGGAGTCACAGGCTGTTTGTGTATCAGAGACCCTCCGGGACAAGCTGAGATGTCTGAACATCTTTATACCCCCCCATGGGGGAACTTCAAAAGCAAAAAGATTCTTCAGAACTTTCCACTCGGTGACACGGGGGCCGCGGGGCAGTCGCACATGAGAGGGACAGGAGGCTGCGGGGAGTTGTAGGACTCAAGGCTCCAAAATCAAATGTTATTCAATCAACTGTTCTGAATCTTTTGCTCCAGTATAAACCCTTTCCATTCCGAAATGTTTGTCCCACAGTCTGACTCTGGATTATTCTATTTCTTCCCAAATCAGAGCTAAAGATTAAATTGTTGCTATTGGCAACAGCACTGGTCCCATTGAGCACCTACAGTATGTGAGTCAATAAACCCCTCTAGTTTTGACTGAGTTTCTTTCTAATCTGCCTGCCATAAAGCGAGACCCAACTGCTGTGCGTTTGTCACATAATATTTCCCATTGTTTCCAGGGACAAGAAGAAACTTTATTAAGAAGACAACACCCAGCCCTGCAGAGATGAGTTTAGGATCCTCAGATCACCCGCAGCTCATTATCCACCAGAACCGACGCATTTCACTCTGAGATCCACTGAGCACTTTGATGGATGGGACCTGCACTGTCATTAAATCTCAATTAAAATGATAAATGGGAAACACATTGTCTCTGTAGCAATTACTCCAACCAGACGGACACTGACTGATCTGCTCTCCAACTTGTCACTTTCTGGGCGCAGCTGCCCCCCATCCTATAAACCAGACTGTGATAACAATCACCTGCGCATTCCCCCTGTATATTCTCTAACAACTCATATGAAAGGGACCCTGGGACATTGTACTTATACACGAAAGAGCTCTGATTCTCTGTACTTCTTGCTCCTGGGCTGTTCTCTTTCCCATGGTCAGACAGGAACCTCCCCCTGGGTAAGTGAATCTCCCCCAGTACTTACCCAGGTACAGAGCTCTGATTCTCTGTACTTCCTGCTCCTGGGCTGTTCTCTTTCCCATGGTCAGACAGGAACCTCCCCCTGGGTAAGTGAATCCAATCTCCCCCAGTACTTACCCAGGTACAGAGCTCTGATTCTCTGTACTTCCTGCTCCTGGGCTGTTCTCTTTCCCATGGTCAGACAGGAACCTCCCCCTGGGTAAGTGAATCCAATCTCCCCCAGTACTTACCCAGGTACAGAGCTCTGATTCTCTGTACTTCCTGCTCCTGGGCTGTTCTCTTTCCCATGGTCAGACAGGAACCTCCCCCTGGGTAAGTGAATCCAATCGCCCCCAGTACTTACCCAGATACAGAGCTCTGATTCTCTGTACTTCCTGCTCCTGGGCTGTTCTCTTTCCCATGGTCAGACAGGAACCTCCCCCTGGGTAAGTGAATCCAATCCCCCCAGTACTTACCCAAGTAAGGAGTTCTGATTCTGTATAATTCCTGCTCCTGGGCTGTTCTCTTTCCCATGGTCAGACAGGAACCCCTAGTGAATGAATATATAGTCAGGGGAATCAGGACAAGATAATATGATACATTGTATCTTTTTAGGAACAAGAAAACAGTTGTGGAAACAACATTTTTATAATAATTTTTCAATAACAACATTTTTAGAAATAGGCCAAAATATGGGTGAATTTTGATTAGTGACTTTATTCCCTTTCTGTTCCTCAGATTCTCTGGATCGTATCGCCCTGCAGCCAACTCCATAAAAGTCCTCCCAGTCCTGTTTTTTCATGAGTCGCACTGAGTGGCAGCAGGAAATGTTCCGCCAGGAGCTACAATCACTAGCCTTGTTCATTCATTTATTTGCCACAGGGGTTATTATATCCAGCTCATCTTGTTCAATAAAGAGGGGAGTTTAGAAGATTGTAATATTACTGGGGAAGAGTGGGTTCTACAGTGTGGGGGAAGGGAGAGGAAGATCTGGGTTTAACCTCTACAGACTCACTGGCCCGGCATTCACTGGAGCATGTCAGTAGCCTTCTTACTAGAGATCACAGGGAGTTCTGGTTGTGGTTGGTCTCCTCCCAAGCACCTTGACTTATGTGTCCACCACGTGGTGCTGGACCTTCAGACCTTAACTTTTGGCCAGACTTGAGGACCTTCTTATTGCCTCTCAAGATGGTCTCTGGATATGTTAGTGGCTGGAGGACCTTTAAAGACCCTATTACAACCTCCTCCAATTTGAGCACCACATTTAGGCTCCTTCTGGTCTCTTCTCTTCTCCGAGCATTACCCTGGGGCTCCTCTCATTATACAGACTGTAGTCCTGCCTCCTGGCTAACTGCAATGTACCCTCCCATGAAATAGTATTTCCTTATGAACAGTGGCCGAGCCAATGAAAACAGCGTGTGGACCCCTGCAGAAACAACTAAAAGATCATTAGATATGTGTTACCTCTGCTCCTAGACACGTAGATTTCATCATTCCCCTGTCCACTTTAGATGCAACAATATCCTCTACAATTAGGGCATGTGTGTGTGACTACTGATACCCACCGACTGGACACTCATTACTGTACTGTCTCCATCTTGCCCTACTGTCTCCATCTTGCCCTACTGTCTTCATCTTGTTCTACTGTTTCCATCTTGCCCTACTGTCTCCATCTTGTTCTAAAGTCTTCATCTTGTCCTACTGTCTCCATCTTGCTCTACTGTTTCCATCTTGTCCTACTGTTTCCATCTTGTCCTACTTTCTACATCTTGTTCTACAGTCTCCATCTTCTCCTACTGTCTACATCTTGCCCTACTGTCTCCATCTTGTCCTACTGTCTTCATCTTGCTCTACTGTCTCCATCTTGCTCTACTGTCTCCATCTTGCCCTACGGTCTCCATCTTGTCCTACTGTCTTCATCTTGCCCTACTGTCTCCATCTTGCCCTACTTTCTACATCTTGTTCTACAGTCTCCATCTTGCCTTGCTGTCTCCATCTTGCCCTACTGTCTCCATCTTGTTCTACTGTCTCCATCTTGCTCTACTGTCTCCATTTTGTCCTACGGTCTCCATCTTGTCCTACTGTCTTCATCTTGCCCTACTGTCTCCATTTTGTCCTACTGTCTCCATCTTGCTCTACTGTCTCCATTTTGTCCTACGGTCTCCATCTTGTCCTACTGTCTTCATCTTGCCCTACTGTCTCCATCTTGCCCTACTGTCTCCATCTTTTTCTACTGTTTCCATCTTGTTCTACTGTTTCCATCTTCTTACAGTCTCCATCTTGCCCTACTTTCTCCATCTTGTTCTAAAGTCTCCATCTTGTCCTACTGTCTTCATCTTGCACTACTGTTTCCATCTTGTCCTACTGTCTCCATCTTGCCCTACTGTGTCCATCTTGCCCTACTGTCTCCATCTTTTTCTATTGTCTCCATCTTGTTCTACTGTTTCCATCTTCTTACAGTCTCCATCTTGCCCTACTGTCTCCATCTTGTTCTAAAGTCTTCATCTTGTCCTACTGTCTCCATCTTGCTCTACTGTTTCCATCTTGTCCTACTGTTTCTATCTTGTCCTACTGTCTCCATCTTGTCCTACTTTCTACATCTTGTTCTACAGTCTCCATCTTCTCATACTGTCTACATCTTGCCCTACTGTCTCCATCTTGTCCTACTGTCTTCATCTTGCTCTACTGTCTCCATCTTGCTCTACTGTCTCCATCTTGCCCTACGGTCTCCATCTTGTCCTACTGTCTTCATCTTGCCCTACTGTCTCCATCTTGCCCTACTTTCTACATCTTGTTCTACAGTCTCCATCTTGCCCTGCTGTCTCCATCTTGCCCTACTGTCTCCATCTTGTTCTACTGTCTCCATCTTGCTCTACTGTCTCCATTTTGTCCTACGGTCTCCATCTTGTCCTACTGTCTTCATCTTGCCCTACTGTCTCCATTTTGTCCTACTGTCTCAATCTTGCTCTACTGTCTCCATTTTGTCCTACGGTCTCCATCTTGTCCTACTGTCTTCATCTTGCCCTACTGTCTCCATCTTGCCCTACTGTCTCCATCTTTTTCTACTGTTTCCATCTTGTTCTACTGTTTCCATCTTCTTACAGTCTCCATCTTGCCCTACTTTCTCCATCTTGTTCTAAAGTCTCCATCTTGTCCTACTGTTTCCATCTTGTCCTACTTTCTACATCTTGTTCTACAGTCTCCATCTTGTCCTACTGTTTCCATCTTGCCCTACTCTCTACATCTTGCCCTACTGTCTACATCTTGTTCTACTGTTTCCATCTTGCCCTACTCTCTACATCTTGCTCTACTGTCTCCATCTTGATTGGGACATTATGTTTTCAGCTAAGAACAGAACAGAAATAGTTGTCATTTAAAATGAAATGAAATTGTTACTGTTCTCTATTTATTCCCTTAAGGAGTAAATGTAGTAGGACTAAGAATCACCCTATGTGGCTCAATATAGAAGTAAAGAAGTTAATATGAAAGAAGAGAAAGGCATTTAATAACTACAAGTCTGTTGGGACAGAAGCTGCATTTAATAAATATAAACACTGTAATAAATGTTGTAAAATAGCAATCCGGAAGGCAAAGATAGGAAACGAGGAGTGCATTGCAGCTGCTGCCAAGACTAACCCAAAAAAGTTTTTTAAGTATATTAATAATAAAAAGATGTGGGTTGAGAGTTTTGCTCCTTTAAATAATGATTCCAGTATGGTTGTAACAGATACAGAAAAGGAAAATGCGCTAAATCAGTTCTTTTCTTCAGTGTATACAATAGAGGAGTCTAGTTCCCAGGCTCACCTCATAACTGCACTGATGGCTCAGCTCAATCTAGTCAGTGGCTGATTTAGGATATGATTCATAAAGCTTTAATAAAAATTTATGTAAACAAGGCGTCAGAGCCAGATGGGAAACATAAGAGAGCTTAGTTCATTTTTAGACCAACCCCTATTTCTGATTTTCTCAGATTCGCTTTCATCTGGTATGGTACCTATGAATTGTAGAAAAGATTATGTCATATTTAAAGAGGGATTACAATCTCAGCCAGGCAATTATAGGCCTGTAAATTTTACATCTGTGGTGGGCAAACTTGTAAAGGGATACATTCAACATTTTGCCCTACTGTCTCCATCTTGTCCTACTGTCTCCATCTTGCCCTACTGTTTCCATTCTACCCTAGTCTCCATCTTCTCCTACTTTCGCTATCTTGCCCTATTGCCTTCAACTGTCTCCATCTTACCCTTCTTTCTCCATCATGCCCTACTGTCTCCAACTTGCTCTACTTTCTCATCTTGTCCTACTGTCTCCATTTTGTCCTACTATATCTATCTTACCCTACTTTCTCAATCTTGCCCTACTGTCGCCAACATGCCCTACTTTTTCATCTTGTTCTACTGTCTTCATCTTGTCCTACTGTCTCCATCTTGTCCTATAGTTTACTTCTTACCTTTCTATGTTTAGCTTGTCCTACAACATTCACATCGCCCTATTGTGTTATTGACTTGCTCCACCTTGCCCTACTGTTCTGTGGAGTGTAAGGGTGAGCGTGAGGGTCAGTGTAAGAGTGTGAGGTTGAAGACCTCTTGATTAATCCACACTGGCATTTGCTTGTTATACCTTCTGCTCCATTTGTGCTGCAGTTGGGGCACATTGGGGGGGGGGGGGTAATTAGTTACCTGCAGGGAATTCACGTTGGCTATTGGTTGGACCCTTCATTAAATGCAGCTGTAATTAATTAGTCCTAGGGGGCTGCAATTAATGGAACAGAGATAGAAATACACATTTCTGGTAGAGTCTGGGAGTTGTGTGCTTATCAATTTGTCCCGTCTGATCGTTCTGTCACTTTCCTTGATTTCAAGGTTTAATAATAATTATAATTGCCGAGTCTCTCTCTGGCCAATCACATGGGTCACTCAGCCGAGTGGAATATGGTGAATCAATAGAATCTTCCCATTTGCAGCAGAGCAGCGAGACAGGTCTGTCAATATGTCTATGGGTGACTTCTCTGTGTCTCCGGGAGGGAGAAGGTTCAGCTTCAGCATCACTTTGGTTAACAGAATCTCAGTAAATAAAGTCAACACTGTTTAAAGGGAAAATTTACTTAAAAATTGTTTTTATTTGCTAATGAAAAAATACAACTTCCCAATATCCATTCATTCCTCATTCTCACTGGGTTTATAGTTCTGTGTAACTGTCATTGTGTCTGTCCCTTTCTCTGCACTGCTGCTTCTGACTCCTGATACAACTTCCCAATATCCATTCATTCCTCATTCTTACTGGGTTTATAGTTCTGTGTAACTGTCATTGTGTCTGTCCCTTTCTCTGCACTGCTGCCTCTGACTCCTGATACAACTTCCCAATATCCATTCATTCCTCATTCTCACTGGGTTTATAGTTCTGTGTAACTGTCATTGTGTCTGTCCCTTTCTCTTCTCTGCACTGCTGCTTCTGACTCCTGATACAACTTCCCAATATCCATTCATTCCTCATTCTCACTGGATTTATAGTTCTGTGTAACTGTCATTGTGTCTGTCCCTTTCTCTGCACTGCTGCTTCTGACTCCTGATACAACTTCCCAATATCCATTCATTCCTCATTCTCACTGGGTTTATAGTTCTGTGTAACTGTCATTGTGTCTGTCCCTTTCTCTTCTCTGCACTGCTGCCTCTGACTCCTGATACAACTTCCCAATATCCATTCATTCCTCATTCTCACTGGGTTTATAGTTCTGTGTAACTGTCATTGTGTCTGTCCCTTTCTCTGCACTGCTGCTTCTGACTCCTGATACAACTTCCCAATAGCCATTCATTCCTCATTCTCACTGGGTTTATAGTTCTGTGTAACTGTCATTGTGTCTGTCCCTTTCTCTTCTCTGCACTGCTGCCTCTGACTCCTGATACAACTTCCCAATATCCATTCATTCCTCATTCTCACTGGGTTTATAGTTCTGTGTAACTGTCATTGTGTCTGTCCCTTTCTCTGCACTGCTGCTTCTGACTCCTGATACAACTTCCCAATATCCATTCATTCCTCATTCTCACTGGGTTTATAGTTCTGTGTAACTGTCATTGTCTGTCCCTTTCTCTTCTCTCCTGACTCCCTGTACAACTGAAACAATGGAGTGTCCTCTTCTAGATCCCATGATGCCTTGCACATTATTGTGATTTTTCTCATAAGTGTTTGACAGGAGACCTTATGGTGCACATCTTTTATAATAGACGTTAGGGTTCCATAATCCCACTCCGCCTCATTTCCAGGAGACGCCCCCCCACTTTGTCTGTGGATCAGAAACAATAAATTGTCAGCGAGAGAGAGAAGTGCGAGCATAGGACAGTATGGCAGCGCTGCTAATGCAGAGATAAGTGGTACAGTCAGCACAAAAATCTATCATTTTATATAAATACCTGAAAAGAGTAAATGGACTGAAGGTGAGACGCTGCTGACATCTCCACAGCTGAAATTAAATACCGATGCATCTCGGTACCAAACAGCAATTTGTGCCGTGCGCTTTCACTGCTGCTGAATAATCATTCCAAGTGTCGTCGGCCCATTACAGCGAGTGCAATTGGGTAGCGAGGCATGAACAAGGAAGTTTAGAGAAAAAAGTCAATATCTCAAGTGAATATCATTAGATATCATTCCCAGAATTAGACCAACCTGTAACCAATAAGAACATAACAACATTCCTAGGACTAGACCTATCTTTAGCCAATCAGAACATTAGACCATTCCAAGGACTAGAACAACCTGGAGCCAATCAGAATATTAGACCATTCCAAGGACTAGACCAACCTGGAGCCAATCAGAACATTAGAACATTTCCAGAATTAGACCATCCAGTAGCCAATCAGAACATTAGAGCATTCCCAGGGCTAGACCAACTTGTAGCCCGTCAGAACATCAGAACATTTTCAGAACTAGACCAACCTGGAGCCAATCAGAACATTACATTAGAATTTCAAGGACTAGATCCTTATTTCCTTAACAAAGAGGCTAAATAGATGGAATAATAGATTACAGTATGTAAAGAAAAGAGACTATGAGAATAGAGGTTGAGTGGGGAGAGGAAGAAAATAGTACTGAGAGTGGCCCCTGGTCTAAGGTTTTTTGTTGGGCCCTTGGTGCCCCAGTCTGACACTTGCCAATCAAAACATTAAAACATTCCAAGGACGAGACCAACCTGTAACCAATCAGAGCACCCAGGGAAGGGCCCACGGGTAACTCCCATAACTGGCAGGCCTTAAAGTTGCTGCTGCTTCCAATGACATTTCCCAGCATCCTCTGTTAGCAGCCGATTGGCTGAAGGGCTGAGAGCTTGCAATTGTCCCAGTCCGAGAGACGCAACCCATTAGATACCCTCATGTTCCATGTTCCTGTGCATATAGAGGGTTAAAGAACGCCACAGGCAGTCGCATCCCCATTAGGCAGAATTAGAGGTGCGCCACGGGCTGCAGTGTAATTTATATGTAAATAATTCACAGAGTCGTTAGAATAAAATAAAAATATCCACGGAAACTTCTCTCGGCTCGTCTGTGGATGAAATAAACGCTTAACAGGCAAATTCTTTGCACCAGAAATGACTCCATAAAATCTTTATGGTACAAGCAATGGATTCTGCGTTTTCCCCTCGATCCCAAAAACCTGTGTTTGTTTATCTTTTTAATTTGTTTTTTTTATTATGGATTTTTATTTGATTTTCTATATCAACATGTAAATGATAATGCCCCCCCCCCACTGCCTGTTATACGAGGACAGCCAGGGGTTCAGCTGTACAGATCCCATCATACCTAGTGCCATAAAAACCCACTTGGCCTCCTAATATCCCATTTGTACAGGGCCCAAGAATGCTGGTTGGGTTCTGATTGGACAATGCTCAGAAGCAACCAACACTGTGATTGGCCAGGACCTGCCATTAAAAGACTTGCAGGGTTTGTAGGGAAAGCCATGGTGCTGGCAGAGAATTTAGGACATGGCTGTATGGGATAGACACCCCTCAGATCCCTGTTACCCTGTAAGGCCCAATGTGAACCAACAAGAGGTCTGGAAACCCAAAACCATCCATTGAAATAGCCCCTAGATAAATAGATGATGATGATAGATGGACAACTAATTTCACTAGAGGGGTAACATTAGGGGCAATTTAAGGTCTCAGCAAGTAGAGACAATGGGGGGAGTCAAAATTGTCAACCAGTGACTTTAGGTTTTGTTGCCCTTTAAATTAAACTGCTACGTGCTAAGGGGGTTAATGCCCCGTGGGATTGGGGTGAGATTTATTCTCCAAGGTCGAGACCATTTTGGAAGTTCTGTTGGTGCTCGGGGGTGAGATTTCGGTGGTGCCTGTGTTTATGTTTATTAGATCTCGGCACGAGATGGGCAGCGCCAGCGTCTCACCGCCCATTAATCCTGCTTCCCACTTAATCAAATTAAAAGGAGGGGAGTAATGGAGCGTCCGGGGAGTTATTACTAGCACAAAGGTGTCGCTAACAATTTACAGCTCATAATAAAAGCTCGGGATGTTACTGGGCGTTCGCACACAGCCTAAAAAGTACCGCGCTCGTAAAACTCCAACTGAGTCCTATTTATTGCTTGGGTTGGTTTCCCTTTATTTGTCTTCTTGTTTTCTGCTCCATTCTTCAAAAATAAAATGTGTCGGAGGGCGAAGGTAAAGCAAGAGGTTCCGTCATTTCATGTGTAAGCCCCTCGATCACTTCACCTTTAATGTACAGTGACCCCCCCACACACAAACAAAGTTAATTATCAGTAATTTGCCTGATTGGTGCACATTGTGTAATGAACTTCAGCACAGAGATGGGGGCTATTGAGTGGAGAAAATCTCTAAAATAAATTACATAACGGTGTTATATAGGCACAAACCTCTCCATAACTACTTACCTGCACATGTTTAGCAAGATGGAGACAGAAGGATGTAATAGAGACAGTAGGACAAGATGGAAACAGAAGGACATGATAAAGACAGAAGGACGCGATGAAGACAGTAGGGCAAGATGGAGACAGTAGGGCAACATGGACGCACTAGGACAAGATGGAGACAGTGGGACAAGATGGAGACAGTAGGGCAAGATTGAGGCAGTAAGACAATATTGAGACAGTAGGGCAAGATAAAGACAGTAGGACAATATATAGAGACAGTAGGGACAGATAAAGACAGTAGGACAAGATGTAGACAGTAGGACAAGATGGAGACAGTAGGACAAGATGGAGGCAGTAGAACAAGATGGAGACAGTAGGGCAAGATAAAGACAGTAGGACAAGATGGAGACAGTGGGACAAGGTGGAGACAGAAGGGCAAGATGGAGGCAGTAGAACAAGATGGAGACAGTAGGGAAAGATGGAGACAGTAGGACAAGATGGAGACAGTAGGGCAAGATTGAGGCAGTAGGGCAACATGGACACACTAGGAGAAGATGGAGACAGTAGGACAAGATGGAGACAGTAGGGCAAGATTGAGGCAGTAGGACAATATTGAGACAGTAGGGCAAGATAAAGACAGTAGGACAAGATGGAGACAGTAGGAGAAGGTGGAAACAGTAGGACAAGATGGAGACAGTAGGACAAGATGGAGACAGTAGGACAAGATGGAGACAGTAGGGCAAGATGGTGACAGTAGGACAAGATGGAGACAGTAGGACAAGATGGAGACAGTAGGGCAAGATTGAGGCAGTAGAACAATATGGAGACAGTAGGACAAGATGGAGACAGTAGGACAAGATGGAGACAGTAGGGCAAGATAAAGACAGTAGGACAAAATGGAGACAGTGGGACAAGATGGAGACAGTAGGACAAGATGGAGACAGTAGGGCAAGATGGTGACAGTAGGACAAGATGGAGACAGTAGGACAAGATGGAGACAGTAGGACAAGATGGAGACAGTAGGGCAAGATAAAGACAGTAGGACAAAATGGAGACAGTAGGACAAGATGGAGACAGTAGGACAAGATGGAGACAGTAGGGCAAGATGGAGACAGTAGGACAAGATGGAGACAGTAGGACAAGATGGAGACAGTAGGACAAGATGGAGACAGTAGGACAAGATGAAGACAGTTGGGCAAGATTGAGGCAGTAGAACAATATGGAGACAGTAGGGCAAGATAAAGACAGTAGGACAAAATGGAGACAGTAGGACAAGATGGAGACAAAAGGGCAAGATGAAGACAATAGGACAAGTAGTAGGACATCTGTGTTGCACCAGACCCCCACCACTAAAGAGAACCCTGCTCCAGTATTTCTGTAAGTGAACTAGCCTTGAGGGACCCCTTATGTCTGATGATCCCTATGCAGGAGCCTAAGGAGCTTGTACACACACAGGAATGTGGAAACTCCTCTCCTCCTACTATAACTATGGATTTGTAGCAGTGCCCGGGCACCACAACTGATTCCTCTCTAAGTGGCAGGACAAGTGTTAAGCCCAGTGCTTGTACAGCTGATGGTATAAACTGAACCTCTGTCTCCACCCCCATATCCACCCCCCCCATGGAGTTGTTTGTTCCCGAATTGTAACATTTAATTTGATGATGATGATGTCTCTCAGCAGAACTTTCTCCGCTCATTAGAAAGAGACTTAATGGCTGCAGGATTCATCTCATTATCCTTTACTGTTGCCCACCAGCAACCAGCCCGGTGTTTGTAAGCAGAGCACATCCTGGGTGCATTGGGGGTTGGGGGGTCAGTGAGCGGTGAGACATAGAGTGGGGAATCAATAAGAGCGAATGGGAACTCAACAATGCTCTGCAGCAAAAGAAATGCTCTGTTAGAGACTCAGCAAAGCTCTTCAGCTCTTCTAGAAGAACATATGTGTTCTGAGCTTCTGCTGGAGACTCAATGCTCTGCAGTTCTGTTGGAGACTCAACAATTTTGGTAGAGGCTCAGCAATGCTCTGCAATCCTGGTAGAGGTTCAGCAATGCACATTATGGTGCGAGTGAATAGGGAGGGGAGAGACAGTGGGAAGTCTGAATGTGCCCATGTTGGTTAATACTAAAGCTCATGAGTCAGAACAGGTGACTATGGACCTGGTATTCACTGATGGTGCTGTAGGAAGGCATCTGGGGGGAAGGAATTTGGTTTTGAGTCAAGAGACAGAAGAGAGAGGTGGCAAAGACACGGACAGATGGAAATCAGGGGAATGGTGGGAGAATTCAATGGAATCTATTCCTGGAATGTGCCCCCTAGTGCCCATAGAAGGGGAGATGCATGGGAGTCATTGGGTGGAAAGTTGGGGGGCTGGAAAGGGAAACCTGTGAGCGGGTCCAGACTGGCATCCAAAATAAGCCCTGGCATTCCAAGTGCACATGTGCCCAATAAATAGTGAGTCTATATCACCGCAGAGCAGCCCCTCTCTGAGCCCCAAATGTTGTGTAGTTGGAAGTGACAGATTCCATCATATGAACAGGATCAGGTCTATAACATACCTCCCTACATTTTATGAATAGAAAGAGGGACAAAAAGATTTGCCACACGTAGAGCAGTGAAAATCTTTGACCACGCCCATTTTTGTGGCTACACCCCTAATTACCATGTTCATTTTACAAAATGTGGCAGGTTTTGAAAGTTTGACCACATTTCTGTGGTTTTTATGTTTTACTACAGTTTTGCTAATGAAGGTGAATTGCCCTTTAAGCTGCAAGTCACAGTTTTCCCAAGAGACCTGCTTATCTTAAATTGTTACAATTGTCTCTTTGCTTATCTTAAATTGTTTTCAAAAGTATCGAAGTCTTCCCGGACTCTCTTCCAAAAACCAATTAGGTTTCAAAAACTTTGTATAGTTTTCTGGCCTCAGTGCAGGAGATCATAGAGAAACTCGGGACATTTCAGTAACAACGACTGTGGCTGTGGCTGAGCTGTGAAAATCGGGACTGACCCACGAATACGGGACAGTTGGGAGGTATGCAATAGTCTTACAAGGCACAGGGGGATCAATTTGAGAAAGTGAGGGAGAATCTGGGGTGAGAGGACAAGGGTGGGAGGTGGGTGGGCAGCAGGAATATTGGGGGATATTACAGAAGAACAGAAACAAGAGACGTTTGGGCAGAGAGACTGGATCAGAAGTAAATGCAGATTCCCTCCAGTGCTCCCATGATGCTTTGCTGGAAGGAGTCTGTGGTGTTTAGACTAAATAAAGTAATAATCCTGAATGGGTCTCAGGGCTCGGAGCCGCTCGTACAGGAGAATAAGAGCCATAAAGGGGCCGCACATTATTGCCTCTCACACGTTTGTGCCATTAACCTGTTTCTCATAGAGACCGGCACTGATTCTCATCATTAGTCTCATCCCAGGTACATAAAGTTGCTGCATAAGCCTCGCACATGAGGGACCCCCAGAGCAGCCGTTCCCTGCAACCGAAATCTCTGCCCATCTGTGGGGGATACTGAGCTTATTGGCCCAATGCCCCTCTCGTAGTCATGTCTCTTGTTACTCTGGGTTTCTGGATTATTATTATTATTATTAGATACAAACTGACTCCTCGAGCCATAGAATAGGCAGAATGTTTCTACATACACTGAGTATCAATAGAAACCCCTAATCCTGACTTTTCTCTCAGTCAACCCTCCCCTTCACATTCCCTAGGAGGGAGCCCCCCCCCCCCGTGATTCTCTCTCCTAATGTCACAGACACAAAACAAAAGGAATGAATCTAACATTGGGGTTTATATTTATATATAAGAAATGCAAGACTTAACGACTCTGATGAAATATGCAATTTCATGTGTTTTTCATCATTCAGTTTCAGTTCCTTGAAACTGATAAAGTCAGGTCAGGTAGGTACATTCCCCCAGATAATCAAATCTCCCCAGTACTTACCCAGGTACAGAGCTCTGATTCTCTGTACTTCCTGCTCCTGGGCTGTTCTCTTTCCCATGGTCAGACAGGAACCTCCCCCTGGGTAAGTGAATCCAATCTCCCCCAGTACTTACCCAGGTACAGAGCTCTGATTCTCTGTACTTCCTGCTCCTGGGCTGTTCTCTTTCCCATGGTCAGACAGGAACCTCCCCCTGGGTAAGTGAATCCAATCTCCCCCAGTACTTACCCAGGTACAGAGCTCTGATTCTCTGTACTTCCTGCTCCTGGGTTGTTCTCTTTCCCATGGTCAGACAGGAACCTCCCCCTGGGTAAGTGAATCCAATCTCCCCCAGTACTTACCCAGGTACAGAGCTCTGATTTTCTGTACTTCCTGCTCCTGGGCTGTTCTCTTTCCCATGGTCAGACAGGAACCTCCCCCTGGGTAAGTGAATCCAATCTCCCCCAGTACTTACCCAGGTACAGAGCTCTGATTGTCTGTACTTCCTGCTCCTGGGCTGTTCTCTTTCCCATGGTCAGACAGGAACCTGCCCCTGGGTAAGTGAATCCCCCCCAGTACTTACCCAGGTACAGAGCTCTGATTCTCTGTACTTCCTGCTCCTGGGCTGTTCTCTTTCCCATGGTCAGACAGGAACCTCCCCCTGGGTAAGTGAATCTCCCCCAGTACTTACCCAGGTACAGAGCTCTGATTCTCTGTACTTCCTGCTCCTGGGCTGTTCTCTTTCCCATGGTCAGACAGGAACATTTCTTCTTCAGCTCAGTGGGCAGAGAAGCGGGCAAAAGTTCAGAAGGTCCAAAAGTTCGGAATCTTATCATCCCTTTCCCACCGGTGCAGATTCCACTTGAACCCAGAGGCCAATACATTAAATCAAATACTCACTGACACATGAGAACTGGAGAAGCCCCCCCTACACCAGAAGCGGGACCCCCTTAAAGGGGAAGTAAAGTGTAAAATAGAATAAGGCTAGAAATGCTGTATTTTTTATACTAAACATAAACATGAACTTACTGCACCACAAGTCTAATCAAACAAATAATTTATGCTTTCAAAGTTGGCCACAGGGGGTCACCATCTTGTAACTTTGTTATACATCTTTGCAAGACCAAGACTGTGCACATGCTCAGTGTGATCTGGGCTGCTTAGGGATCGTCATAAATGATCAAAACAGCACAAGTCAAATAATATCTGCCAGAAGCCGATACAACAAGACTGATTAATAATCAGAATATACAGACTGCACTGGCTCCTGTGTTGTCATGTAATCTAATGTGGATTTTATAGTTTTTGTATTGTTTAATATAAACTTTCTCCAACTCTGCAGAACCAGTGGCTGCAGCAAAATAATCCTCCAAATAGAATCCCAGTTTGTCTGTTTAAATCTGGCTCCATGATCTTTGTCCCTGCAGCTGGAGTTGGAAACAGTAAAGGGGAAGTAAAGGCAAAAATAAAATCCAATACAAAACTCACCGACTGCTCTACAGGGAAACAAACAAAGCTGCTTGAGTTCTGCATGGCTGGGAAGTAAGAGACCTGGAGAAGAACTGAATTGTGCTGCATTGTTTGAGAATGTAGATTGGCCATTTTAAGTCTCTGCCCGGCAGCCCCGGGGAGAAGTAAGAGACAATCACAGTAGTAGCCGGAAATACACCCCCTCTATCATGAGTCACATTTTCAGGGGCAGCAGTGGGGGTTGAGCAGCAGAAGGACAGTCAAGAAAGACACAGGGAGGTTGATGAGTTGAGGGAAGGGGCAGTTATACAAAAGAACACACACAGCAGTTGTATTCACTGAGAAGAACAAGATCAGTTGAACTGAGATCGCACACAAACGGAGCCCCCACACATCTCATCAGCACCCCCCTATTGTAAGTCAAGTCCTTCAAACCCAGGAGGTGATGGACGACCCCTTCTCATTAACACCTCCTGATAGTCTCATCTACTCTTAATTATTGGCACCTTCTTAATGAAGACTAATGACCTGCAATTACAATTAATGACTTTCTTTTCTGTTAATTAAATGGTCTTTTAGTTGCACTGGGATAATGTTCTACCAGAAGATGAACGATTCACCTGGGATAACCGGGGTCAAGGGCAAAGTGTACCCCCCTTACTCCTTCACAGCACTGACCCTCTAGAGTCAGACTATTCATATTATCAGGGGTACAGCCGTGTGCTCCTATACTGGATGGAGCAGTTCCCTTGCTGCAATCGATAGGCCAACTTTTGATTACTGGCTCCACAGAAGAGATGCCATGCCATGTACAAAAGGTACTTATTTAGCCAACATGGACCAACATTCAACATGGACCATAATGCACTGTGGATTTTCAGCTTAAAGTGACGGTGCATTAAAAACACCTTTTTTTCATTGTGTCACTTGCAGTACCGTTTGGCACCTGCTGTCGCTGTAAACAGATACAGAACAGCGCCCCCACCAGCAAACAAAATACTGAAAATTCAGTTAAACGATGCCTTCAATAAAAACACACGCAGAGGGGGGGTTGGCTTACGTCTCACTGTAGTTTTCAATCTTATATCTCCCCTTAAACATCACATATAATTAAAGATCTCATGCACAAAGCTGCACTGACTCCTAGAGGGAGATGCGGCTGAAACAGCTGAGACCCCCCCATTCTGACACTATTTCCCCCCCCCAAGCCCAATGCAGCATTTTCTTTTAAGCCTGTGAGCTGTGGTTCTGGCGCTGATACATATTTATACGCCGGCTGATACGGCTCTTTGTGCATCATGACCAATTGCTAAGCAGCCCCTGCGGCAGCGGCAGACACAGAGGTTGGGATGCGTTACGGATGGCGACGACTCTCCCATTTCACAGCCATTGACCCAGTACATGCTCTGCAATTATAGGGAGACGAGATACAGCTCCACAGCTGCCCAGGCCAAAGGATTTATTATGATTATTATTATTATTATTAATAACCCAGTGCCCAGTCAGCCTGGGGGAAAAGCTACAATCAGACCGGGTCCATCGCTGGCACCTTCTCTGCTCTGCCCAAAGCAACTGCCATCAGTTTCCAGCCGACTTCCCATGAGCCTCCGACATTTGTGCTGCAGAGCGGGGAGATAAAACTGGAAGCTCAGTACTTTTGTGCCCCCCAGACTTATTTAATTTTAATAATTGCTTAGTACCCAGCCCAGCACAGGCTCCTGAAAGGGACATGTAATTAGGGATGCACCAAATCCAGGATTCGGTTCTGGATTCGGCCAGGATTCGGATTCAGCTAAATCCTTCTGCCTGGCCGAACTGCATCCGAAACCTAATTTGCATATGAAAATTCGGGGTGGGGAGGGAAATCGAGTGACTTTTTTTCTACTTGCAGATGGTGGAGAATGCGGCACCCCAGGCACAAGAGCCCTGTACCCAGGGCAGCCATCAGGGGGGGGGACAGGGGGGAGAGTTGTAGGGGGCCCCGAGGGTAAGGGGGGCCCGGCCACGCCACACTTACTTGATTAGCCGGGCCCCCCATCTTTCTGAGAGCTGCTGACTTCGGGAAGGCATGGACGTTTAAGAGGCCCTGGCCACCAATTTTCTTATAACGTGGGGGGGGGGGGGGGCTGGCCACCAATTTTTTTTTCTCATGTGCGGTCCTAGCCACCAATATTTTTTAATGGGGGGCCCAGGCCACAAATGTTTTTTTTATGGGGGGCCCTGACCACCAATATCTTTTTATTTCTTATTAACATGTGGGAACCCTATCCACCAATATTTTTTTTGTTTTTTTTTAATGTGGGGTGGGGGGAGCGAACCTGTGGGGTGGGGAGGGAGGACCTGTAGGTTGGGCTTGAGGTGGGCGCAGCCCAGGGGGCCCAAGAAATTTTGTCGTATGGGGCCCTGTGATTTCTGATGGCGGTCCTGCCTGTACCTCACACCAGGTATAAGTTGGAGGGGGCATATCACCTTGTGACCCCCAGTGCTCCCCAAACTTTGCTTTCTAAATGATTGATGTGTAAGTTTGGGCCCAGTCGTCACTGCTCCCCTGCTCCTACCCTGGGAGCTGCACATTTACCTCCCTCACTACTAGGGTTGCCACCTTTTCTGGAAAAAAATACCGGCCTTCCTATATTCTTGCCATTACGGCTGGAACGGGGGCCCAGAGGTGGAGGGGGTTACAGTCGCCCTGGACACCCCAGTCCAACACTGAATGCCCATGTCCTGCTCTTACTTTGTCCTATTACTGAACACAGACAGCCCCAACTCAGTATTGGAACTAGGGTTAGACACAAGTCTTCTTGGTGCTACAGCAGATGGGGGTAAGTGGGTTCTGGGCATTAGGGAGCAATATCACTTGGACTGGCTCTGGGCCATTCTCTCCGGGTGCAACAAGCAACTGGGATTGGTGCAAAAAGCCTGACACTGTCACTTATCAGGGAAACCAGAGTGTTTGTCACAAGTGGGATTTCCCTGAGTGACTGAGAGAGAGAGAAAGAGACAGAGAGAGAGTGTGTGTGAGAGAGATTGAGAGGGAGTGAGAGAGAAATGTTGTGGCAAGTCCATAGCTCTGTCCCTACAGAGGTCACAATACATTAACCACTTACTGGCTGGAGGGCCGCAAAGCTGACTCAGCAGCAATCTCCCCATTAAGCACAGGTCAGCTGACAGTTTAACGCCATCATTAGGGATAAATATTTCCTAATTACTTGAAAGGTGTCACTCGGTGCATAATTAGCTCCAGTTCTGCCTGCGGAGGAAAATCTCTCACTGGCTCTCAGCTCTGTCACAATGAATTATATAAAAGTGTCGTTGGAGATTAACCCGTGATTTATGGCGATTATTTCTCTCCTACTTGCGACTGCGTCCCTCACCCTAATTCTCTCGCTACAGGTACAAGAACAGCGATATCTAGGGGTTATGGGTGGAACCAGAACAGATCGGGTTAAATTCGGGTTTTTATTGAGATTTGTATTTTAATGTGCCCTAGCGCGTCGCTAATTCCCAGTGCAAACAACACTAAAGAGATGGGGGGAAAGGGGAGGCAGATGGAAGTGGGATGAGAGTGAGGGGGAATCACAGGCTCGAAGGGGAAGAAAGGGTTAAACCTGTGCCAATCTCAAGGTTAAATCCTGTTTCTTTTGCCTTTGGTTGGGAGCAGCTGCCTCCTAAAGACACAGGGGCAGATTAATGCACAGACTCCACTAGGCCAGAATTTAAGGGCCCAGTGTGATCAGGGGCACAGATAGTTAGGGGCTGCTGCCTCTGGGGGGCCCCTACACCACCCCTGGATCCCCCATACCATTTCTTCCACTTGGGCAGTGAGTGGGGCCAGGGAGGGAGGTGATGGAGCGGCAGGGCAAGGAGCAGCCCACGAGAGCCGGTGCCCACCGAGTTATTTGCCCAGTGAAACCCCCGTTCATTTTATTTTATTTTCATTTTTATGTGCACTGCTGGGAGAAGAAGCCTAAGCAAGGTATGTACATTTGTCTGGATGGGTGCCAGGGCCACCATCAGAAATCATGGGGCCCCTGGTTCCCGCCCACCCCCCAAGTCCCAAATGTACCCCCTGTGCCCCCCTGATGGCGGCAGTGATTGGTACAGATCTAATGACGCCACAGAAGCACCAAACCCATCCCGGCATAGAGATCTCAGTATAATTCCTGTGCTGTTTGGGACATTTTTTCAGTACAATTTAGTTGCTTTTCCTTTAGTCTTGAATCCTGTTTGCAGGGGTGGAATAATTCACAGACTACAATAAACTAAAGCCTAGGGGTCCAGTATGATCAGGGGCCTCTCAAGGTTTTTTTCAATTAATATTTATTGTTATTTGTGCTGCTGGGTCTGGTTGGGTCGCTGGGAGAAGAAGGCAGGCAAGGTGTGTGTCCAGATACAGATCCAGTGAGGTCTCTGGTGTGGGCTGAACCTGATCCGGAGTCTAGAGCTGCGGTGCTCACATGCCGGGTCTGGACCTGAGTCTGACATCTGGACCCAGCAGCAGCCTAGAAGGGGGGCCTGTGTGTATGTCACCTTAGGGCCCCACATCTCATTAATACACCACTGCCTGTTTGTCCAAAATGCTCTGTGCCCCCCATTCTATATCTATTTACCCCTGCGGCTCCCGGTACAGAACTGAAACTCATTGGGCCCCGGGTGTTTCCATCTCATCTAAATTTAGCATCTTACTCCCCCGTCATCGCCTTTTAATTGAAAGCTTAATTAAAAAAACGGAGTTATTGGATCTCTCTGCAACTTTCTCTCTGATCTGCAGAAGGGGAACCGAGGGCTTGGAAAGGGGAAAAGAGAAACAGAACTGGTCAGGGTTATTAGGGTCAGGGTTATTAGGGTCAGGGTTAAGGTTAGGGTTAAGGTTAGGGTTAAGGTTAGGGTTGTTAGGGTTAGGGTTATTAGGGTTAGGGTGTATTAGGGTTAGGGTCAGCTGACCCCCCATGCAGCTTCAGGGACTGCTCGCATTGTGACTGGTTATAGATGAACTGTGGAAAAGATTGGGTCTGGAGCCCTAGGCTTGTAAACAGTTGTGTCCCAAAGTAATGGAATAAAATCCTATTCTGTTGGGTGATGAACAGATTAAATGCATCTGTGAGTCACATTATAGGGGACACTATACAGAGAGGTAAAGATCACCCCCCTTCCAATCCACACCCTAAGATTTTAGGGTGGACTATTGATTTGGAACCAACAAGGAACCAACAACTATGGACTTTTACTCATCACTGAAAGAGGCCCAGAGTTCATTGGGACTAGCCCCAGGCATGCAGAGCAATTCAACTGGAGCCCATTGTAGGCACAGAGCTCTGGTTCTTTGAACTCCTTGCTGCTTTGTTGCTCTCCTCCCCATGGTCAGACTGGACCCTTCACAGCTTTATTTTTCTGTAATTCCTGCTTCTGGGCTGTTCTCTTACCCATGGTCAGAGAGAAACCTCTGTTGGATAATTGAATCCAGTCTAGTTCTTAAACAAAGAAACGGCTCATATTTTCTGTTCATTGCTGCTCTCTTTCCCCTGGTCAGGCAGAGGGCAGTGCCTGGTCCCAGATATAAGGACTAAACGTGGCCATACACAGAGAGATCCACTTGGTTGGCGAGTGTTAAAGGAAACAATTTCACCACCAGTCTCAATACAGTTGCAGGCAGGGGTCGTGCAACATTTCTGCCCCACTCTGGTGTGGTGGGAGGAGCCTCCTTACCAATAACTCTATATTTAAATCACTGTCTCTGTTTAAAGGGGTTGTTCATCTTTGAGTTGCCTTTTAGTTTGATGTAGAGAGGGATATTCTGAAACAATTTGCAATTGCTTTTCATTTTTATTATTTGTATTTTTTGAGTTATTTAGCTTTTTATTCCGCAGCTCTTCAGTTTGCAATTTCAGCCATCTTGTTGCTAGGGTCCAAATTCCCCTAGCAACCATGCACTGATTTGAATAAGAGACTGGAATGTGAACAGGAGGGCGACTGAATAGAAAAATGAGGAATAAAAAGTAGCAATAACAATACATTTGTAGCCTTACAGAGCATTTGGTTTTTAGATGGGGTCAGTTATTCAAAAACTCTAAAAAATAAATAACGAAGACCAATTTAAAAATTGCTTAGAATTGGCCACTTACTAAAAGTTAACTTTAAGGTGAACCATCTCCTGCCCCCCCATGCTTCAAAGCTACTCAACATGGTTTCCCAAGATTGTAGTATGTGGTCCATGCATGGGGGTCTCAGTATTCCCTCCTCTGTTACTATCATGGCAGACATGATCTTTCTCTGTATAGAGCTGTAGTGCAGGGGAATCAACACATCAGCTTATGATGTAATTAATTGAAAAGCAGCCTCATATCATACTAACTGCCTCTGGACAATATTCTATGCAGCTTGGGCAGCCACTATAACCCGGGTGTCACTTTCTTGCCAGTCTTTACCCCATGTGACCCATCAGATCTTCAGAAGGAACAGAGAGAACTGACAGTTGCTCTGCCACGTGATATTGACTGGAGGCACCTGGGCCCCTGCCTGAATCTCCAGCCGAGATCAATAGAAAGTTCCAACCGATTTAGCCAGAACGTCTGCTTTGGTCTTCAGAGAGTTTCCTGGAAGAGAGACATTTGCATGGAATGAATGAGATCGGATCACACGGGCTGAGACTTGAGAAGTGGTGCCAACCTCTGGCCCATGGAGCTGACATATGTCTCACATCTGATAGTGAATGAGCCCCACCTCGTTGTCCCCTTTCATTTAGATATATATATATATATATATAATATCAAAACAGGGGGGTTGTGGGAGCACTCTAAAGGCTTTAAATTATATATATATATAAGTATAATAAATGCTATTGCATATGTACCCAAATAGGGGTTATTTTGTTACAAAGTTATGATCATAAAATTGATAAGCCACCATACCACGTCAAGGTAAACCCCGAATGGCGGTCCCTAACTTATTTTTATTATTTTATATGTGCATTTTAGCATTACCTGTAATCAATGTCCGTTGAACGCTGTTTTTTCACTGAGGGCTAAATCCTCCCCGCCATTCGGGGTTTACCTTGATGTGGTATGGTGGCTTATCAATTTTATGATCATAACTTTGTAACAAAATAACCCCTATTTGGGTACATATGCAATAGCATTTATTATACTTATATATATATATACTTTAAAGCCTTTAGAGTGCTCCCACAACCCCCCTGTTTTGATATTATATATATATATATATATATATATATATATATATAGATAGATAGATAGATATATATATATATAGATATATATATATATATATATATATATATATATATATATACATACTATACACACACACACACACAAACACACACATAGAGACAGATGTTATTAAACATCTATTAAAGAGCTTAGTCCCAAGTCTAAACCTCTTTATGGTCTTGGTTGTGCCCCAGTGTATTTTTATATCTATAAAGAAAGAATTGTTCAGTGTACCTTCCTAAAAAAGCAATACATTTTCCGAACGAAAGAGGTGTAATTACCAAAATAATGTGTTATAGAAATGAAAAGAAGTAAAACCCCTCTCTATTCAATTGACCACCAATTAAAGAAAATTCAAATATTAGTGCAGCAGTGTCAGAGTTTATTAACAGTTTCGTTAACGGTTACTAACCCAGTGTTGCTTCAATTATTGGGCAGCCATTGCTGAGTTACCCAATAAAGTGCTATGTGCTAGGTGCTAATAATTCATTAGCAATTAAAAATCATGTAACAGGATTAATTAATATTGTGCTATAAAGTGCTAGTGCTTCAAATGAAATTAAGAAGTTAACTTAAATAACCAGGATTAAATTGACCCAGGTGAGATTAAAGTTAATTCATTATTATATATCACACATTAAAATCCATTCATTATAGAAGATTGTAGATAACTGATTAACTGTTAAAAAGTAAACTTTACTAAATTCATTAAAATTGCTGCAAATCAATTAAGGTAATCTTTGAAGACTGCATAAAAATTGGTGAGTAATAATTAATCCATACACCCCGTTAAAGTTATAGGGTGTTAAAAAACGTTTGCATAAAATTATTCAAAGGAGACCAGCATTGAAAGAGAAAGGAGGAATAGGAAAATTGTTAGAGGTGGAGAAGTCCCAAGTTCTAGCTGCCTGTATTTTTCTAAGTCTGGGACCCCACACGGAGGAGAAAGTAGGTCACTGGGGACTGTAGTCTCAATTTTACCTTGCTATCTTTTTTATATCTGTCACCTAAATCCAAAGCCTAAATCCAAGCCCTGAGACATGAGGAGTCAACTCCCAACCTCCCCAACTCCCGGCAGCCACCGGTGCTTATTTAATTGAGTCGTAAAGGCAGGTAGTAGGTTGCACAATGTCCGAATCACTAGCTATGTATATTAAGAGGAAACATTTCCCTTTACAGAAGGAGGGAGGGAAGGCGGCTTTGATGTACGGAGGAGAATTGAGGGGAAGGGAGGCTTCGGGAAAGTGCGATAAAGACAGGAACAACATTGCATTTAAATACAATTCCCTCCGTCGCCCTGAAATTCAAACCCCACAATCACCCTCTCTCTCCCTATTCGTGTGCAGGGAATTAGCACCCAGGAACTGCTTTGCACCCCGAGATGAAGCACCATTTCCAATAAAATAGGGTTTATGAAAACTGATATCCCATATTCACAAATTAATGGTAAAGGTAGTGGGATAAATATTGACACAGCCCTGTCCATTTAACTGACACTTCGCCACTGGTATAGAGTTGTCTGGTCAGCAGCGAGTTAATGTATTCAGCACCACGGAGAGCTCTCCAGTCTCCCCAGCACCACCTTCTGGGCTGGATACTCACTGCACTGCTGAACTGTACCTCCCCTACAGCTCCTACACGAGCCCCAAGTGCATGTAGATATACTTCAGCTCAGCTTCAGAAATGAGATATTCATATAACTGCTCAATGATGGTAATATTTGGGGTGAAATTTTACTTCCCCTTAATTTAAGGCACCACATTTTCCTTATAACCAAAATGCAGCTCGTCCTACTGTCCCAAGTGGACACTGCCAATCAGATAATCCAGGGGGTGCACCTTTGGTTCTAAATAACCTCCTTCTCTGAGCCCCAAGTTTCAGTTCTACATGGGGAGGAGAGCAGCCCACTCTATGCCTTATCTTCTGAGATCCCACTGGCAGGTCACCGACCTCAGGCATAAAACGGGCAGGACCGGAATTTTCTTCCTTTCAATGAAATCTACATTCACAAATATTAAAATTCTACCGACGTGAGGAAATGTTCCGTTCCCCGGTATTATCCTGTCGGCTGCTTTATTTACTGCCCGGCTGCTATTTAATATGCAGGGAGTTGCCGATTAGGAACGCGCCGCTCCTGTAAAGTTGTAACGGGGAGACTCATTGAGATGTCGGAGATAAAAGGACGATGATGCTTAAAGAGATACTGACACCAGAAAATAATCTTTTTTTTTTATATCTATCATAACCTTGTCTTTGTATACTATTTATAATTTTGTCATAAAAGTATTTGCCTGATGCTTTTACATTACCTTTCTCACCCCCATGTTCCTGTATGAGGGGGCTGCCATATTTGTGCAGCAGGAGTCCGTTAGCTTTAGAAACTTTAACTGACAGGCTGAGAAGGGACAGTCAGGTTGGCAAAACTGTCAGGTTTAGGAACTTCAAGTAATAATTACTTACACAAGCAGAACTATCAGCGAAAAACGATCAACATGATCTATAGGTAACTTTTAATGTAGATTAATATTTTAAAAATACATATATAGTGTCAGTATCACATTAAAGGGAAAGCCCACCTTTGTAGTAACAATATTCTGACTCATGCAACCAGCCTGTGATCTAGACAGCAGCATGATCCATGTGACTATACGTGCAATTATAGAGACATATCAGAAGTTGTGAGTCACAATTATAATTAAATCCCACTCAACCTACTTTCTGTTAGTCTTAATTACTTAACTAAGCTAAGGGGGAGGGGTGCTGCACACTGTACAGATTTCATGTGTGTGAGAATAAACAAATCATCTTCTAGTTGACCTTTTTTATTTCTTAGACATTAGACCCAAGTTGGCCAAGATACAGTAGGCCACAACGGAGACAGTTGGCCAAGATAAAGTAGACCAAACTAGAACAGACCAAGATGGAGACAGTATACAAAGACAGAGTAGGTCACAATGGATATAGTAGGCTAGGATAGAGTAGACCAAAATACAGTAGGCCAAGATGGAGACAGTATGCCAAGATACAGTAGGCTGCAATGGACACAGTGGGCCAAGATAGAGTAGACCAAGATAGAATATTCAAAGATGGAGACAGTATACAAGAACGGGTAGACCACAATGGAGATAGTAGGCCAAGATAGAATAGGCCAAGGTGGAGACAGTATTCAAGGATAGAGTAGACCAAAATGGAAATAATAGGCCAAGATAGAGTAGATCAAGATAGAATCGGCCAAGATAGAAACAGTATGTAAGCTAGAGTAGGCCACAATGGAGATAGTAGGACAAGATAAAGTAGACCATGAAAGAAAAAAAACAAGATAGAGATGGTAAACCAAGGTAGAGTAGGCCACAATGGAGATAGTAGGCCAAGATAGAGTAGACCAAGATAAAGAAGACCAAATTAGAATAGGCCAAGATAGAGATAGTATGCCAGTTTAGAGTAGGCCACAATGGAGATTGTAAACCAAGATAGAGTTGACCAAGTTAGAATAGGCCAAGATGGAGACAGTGGGGCTCATTTATCAACACTGGGCAAATTTGCCCATGGGCACTTACCTATAGCAACCAATCAGTGATTAGCTTTTTAAAGCCAACAGCAAGTAGAACAATGAATGCAGAAATTTGATTGGTTGCCATGGGTTACTGCCCATGGGCAAATTTGCCCAGTGTTGATAAATGACCCCCAGTATGTCAAGATAGAGTAGGCCACAATGGAGATAGTCGGCCAAGATAGAGTTTACCAAGTTAAAATAGGCCAAGATGGAGACAGTATGTCAAGATAGAGTAGGCCACAATGGAAATAGTAGGCCGAGATAGAATAGGCCAAGATGGAGACAGTATGCCAGTATACCACATGCCAAGACAGAGTAGGGCACAATGGAGATAGTAGTCCAAGACAGAGTACACCAATATAGAATAGGCCAAGATGGAGACAGTAGGGAAAGATGGCAATAAAAGGCCGAGCCCAAAGGGTATGGTAACATGGGACAATTTTATCCACATTGCATCCGTAGAGTTGAATCACTTTATTAGCAAAAGTTGGACCACAGGAGGTAGGTGTGCAAATATCTTTATAAAATATCTTTCACAAAGGTTATTTTGCTCAAATAGAGCTCTCAGGGGAAGCCCTAGTCCCATGCTCAATGGTCCATGTCTCTTACAAATGTTTGCAATGACCTGTCAGAAGTTGCCGACTATATAGTTTATTATGTCTAGATGAAATTACAAGCTAAGGGGAGAGCCGGGAGTAGGTCTAGTTGATAGTATTTCTCATTGTTTGAGCCTCTGTGACCCGGGGGCAGGTAAGACAACATCTCAATAGGACGATCTCTGATCTTGGAGATTTTCACTTACAGACAGGGGACACCACTATAAAGAATCTGTAGCACCGAGGCAATGTAGCCAGTGTTTCCATGATGAATGTGCCTTCAATAGTCCAGCCTGCCCAAAACTGACATTCACTGGGAACTATTTCCCTTTTCTCTTAAATAACTTCTACTAATGGGGAACAGGGGAGACCTCACAATGTTGGAAGGCTTTGTAGACTTTGCAGCTAAATTTGTAGCTAAATCTTGGCAGAATGTCCATTTGCTCTCCTGGAAGCCCAACATGAAGGTCTCAGGGGGTTAAAATCCTTCTTATGAGCTCTGACCAAATAAATGTTCAGCTGTAAAGTACATCAATTAACTCTCATCCTTCTGCACTGCTCCACCAACAACTGTTCACTCAGAATTGGCCGAAATCCTTAATTCCTAAATCCACATGGAGAGAGACGGGAGGAGAGAATAATAAAGCTCTGGAAAGGTCTTGGATCCACTGCCACGTCCAGCTGCCGATTCTGCTCCTCCGTGCGACTTGAATGGACTTTAATCATCTGTATTTATCAGTTTTCTTTGCTTTTATGGTTTGTGTTTCCCCAGCCCCCGCTCAACTGCATCACAGGGATAATTAGGAATTTCTACTGCTGATTTACAGACTGATATTGGTGGGAACTGAGATTTTAGGTAAATCATTTACTGATTATGTTAAAGCAAAAATCTCACATCCAACAGGTTCAACACTTTGCTCAAGTTGTTCCCTTCTAATCTGATTGGATCCTTTGTGATCTACTGGTAAATAAAGCATCAGATAATTCATTGACATTTTAAAGTCCCCTTATATATTTTTATATAGTAATCATGTCCCCCTTATATATTTATATATAGTGATCATATCCCCTTATATATTTATATATAGTGATCATATCCTCTTATATATTTATATATAGTGATCATATCCTCTTATATATTTATATATAGTGATCATATCCCCTTATATATTTATATATAGTGATCATATCCCTCTTATATATTTATATATAGTGATCATATCCCCTTATATATTTATATATAGTGATCATATCCCCCTTATATATTTATATATAGTGATCATATCCCTTTATATATTTATATATAATGATCATATCCCCTTATATATTTATATATAGTGATCATATCCCCCTTATATATTTATATATAGTGATCATATCCCCCTTATATATTTATATATAGTGATCATATCCCCCTTATATATTTATATATAGTGATCATATCCCCCTTATATATTTATATATAGTGATCATATCCCTTTATATATTTATATATAATGATCATATCCCCTTATATATTTATATATAGTGATCATGTCCCCCTTATATATTTATATATAGTGATCATATCCCCTTATATATTTATATATAGTGATCATATCCCCCTTATATATTTATATATAGTGATCATATCCCCTTATATATTTATATATAGTGATCATATCCCCCTTATATATTTATATATAGTGATCATATCCCCTTATATATTTATATATAGTGATCATATCCCCCTTATATATTTATATATAGTGATCATATCCCCTTATATATTTATATATAGTGATCATATCCCCCTTATATATTTATATATAGTGATCATATCCCCCAGGGGCTTATTGCAAGTGGGCTTGGACTTTAAAAACTCCTTTGGTATCACAAGAAGAGAATGAGGTGCAGTACCTGATGGAGCCCACAACTAGACTGGATCTCTAACAGGTATTTCACTAAAGTTCCAATAAGCCACATTTACTATGAAAGGAGCCCCACCCCACCCAGCTACAGACAAATCCAAAAGGTAGCATGGGGTGAGTTGCAGTTCAGCTGATAGAAACGAGTTCCTAAGCCTGTAGAGCTCAATTCCACCTTGTTGGCAGAACATTCTGAAGAGCTGACTGTAATGGAAACCTGGAATGGGCAAATCATTCTGCAAATAAATCGGTTCCGTGTGACAGTTAGTCCAGCCGTGCAAACCTGTCTGTCCCATTGACTTCTCTGCGAAGCTGAACTCAATAGACCATGTGTCTGAGACATGTCAGGCAGGTAACACTGTGGGGAGCTGAACTCTGAAGCAAATCTCTATGAATCATGGAATAAGCCCGGCACATAGGGAAGATCAGTTGTTCTGCTTAATAGTGAAACTGTCACCCAGATCCAACCCAACTGCCCATTAATGTTCTGGTGTTGGGGAGCACTAGGCGCTTGGGTTCCTTTTCCTCTGATCTCCCTTCTCTCTTAGTGTAAGTAAAGGTAGAACTAAGGGCAAGTAAAATCTCTATCTGTTGGGGGTCTCACCTGGGAGCAGAAATAATTATACTGACAGCAACATATTCACAACAAAAACAATTTATTTAGCCTTTATCCATGTGCAGCTACAGAAACATCATTTACACCGATACATAGACAGAAACCCAAGTCCAGGCCTTATATTAGCCCAGAACTCGGGATCAGGAATTCTCTTTCTTTTATCAGTCGTCACATTCGCTGGTTCCATAGACACAAACCTGTCGTACAGACCTAGCGCCGCTCTAAATGTCTCTCATCTTTGTGTTACATTTCTCTAAAGCCAGTGTCTGTGACAGAACATTCCCCATAGATGAGTCCCCTGATAGAATAACTCACATTATCAACCTTTCACTTACACAGGCTGCAGTATTGCCAGGCTATTCCCATGGGATTGTAATGTTTATTCTGTTGGTTTTCTGCACTTGAATACAAAATACACGGTATTAGAACCCCAAAATCTCCCTCTAATTGGCCTTCAGGCTGGATAAGGGTTACAGAAATATAGAAACATTGGGGTAACAGTCACCCTGCTATAGTTCCAGGGGTACCCAGGGTACAAATAAGCACTCACCCCAAATCTCCCCCTAACTGTCCTTCAGACTGGGTCCCCTTAGCTCATAACAAGATTACAGATATATAGAAACATTGGGGTGTCACCCTGCTATAGTTCCAGGGGTACCCAGGGTACAAATAAGCAGTCATCCCAAATCTCCCCCTAACTGACCTTCAGACTGGGCCCCCTTAGCTCATAACAAGGTTACAGATATATAGAAACATTGGGGTGTCACCCTGCTATAGTTCCAGGGGTACCCAGGGTACAAATAAGCACTCACCCCAAATCTCCCCCTAACTGACCTTCAGACTGGGCCCCCTTAGCTCATAACAAGGTTACAGATATATAGAAACATTGGGGTGTCACCCTGCTATAGTTCCAGGGGTACCCAGGGTACAAATAAGCAGTCATCCCAAATCTCCCCCTAACTGACCTTCAGACTGGGCCCCCTTAGCTCATAACAAGGTTACAGATATATAGAAACATTGGGGTGTCACCCTGCTATAGTTCCAGGGGTACCCAGGGTACAAATAATCACTCACCCCAAATCTCCCCCTAACTGACCTTCAGACTGGGCCCCCTTAGCTCATAACAAGGTTACAGATATATAGAAACATTGGGGTGTCACCCTGCTATAGTTCCAGGGGTACCCAGGGTACAAATAAACACTCACCCCAAATCTCCCCCTAACTGGCCTTCAGACTGGGCCCCCTTAGATCATAACAAGGTTACAGATATATAGAAACATTGGGGTGTCACCCTGCTATAGTTCCAGGGGTACCCAGGGTACAAATAATCACTCACCCCAAATCTCCCCCTAACTGACCTTCAGACTGGGCCCCCTTAGCTCATAACAAGGTTACAGATATATAGAAACATTGGGGTGTCACCCTGCTATAGTTCCAGGGGTACCCAGGGTACAAATAAACACTCACCCCAAATCTCCCCCTAACTGACCTTCAGACTGGGCTCCCTTAGCTCTGCTGTTATTTTAATATTAGAATGCATGGGAATATATTCGCTGTAAATAACAGTAAGAATGTCAGCTCTTGGTATCAGTGAGCGGGTGCTTATGATGATCCCGTATTGTTATTACTTGGGGTTTAATATTGTGGCCGGTGGTTATTGTTGTCATTTCTCCCCGGCAGTTAGGAAGTATCTATTGACAGTTCAGCTTTATATTGTTACAAGGGGTGAGACACTTGTGTTATTAAACTGACAGTCAGTGCATTGTAGCGTCACTTGTGGATTCCCGGTGACATTTGACATTATTAATAAAGTGACTGTTCTAATCAGAGGGAGTCGCCACGGCAGCGGGTTTGGGCTTCATCTTATGAATACGCAGCGACCTCTGAAAATTCCTCTTTTTATTTAGTTTTTATCCATTCAGCAATAAAAACCCAGGAAGATTAATGGCCTTCGGATTCATGGATTAATGACGTGTCCTACTCTCTGATTACCTTCTCCTGCTCATTGCCGCGACTGTTCCCCAAGGGGAGATATTTGCTGTCAGAATGCGGAATCGACTGTCTCTCTCCTTCTGTGACTTTGTCACTCGCATTGTTTTACCTTCTCTTCCAAGAGACATTGTAACAGTCGCCATAGTCAGTACTGGGGGGTTATAATAAGTCTATGGGCAGTTATAGTTTCACAACCACATACACGGCTGGCACTATTCATACAAAAATTAGGGGTAGATTTATCAAAGGTCAAAGTGAATTTTCCAATTGAAAAAATTCGAATTTAGAGCTATTTTTGCTACTTCGACTAGGGAATAGACCAGATTAGATTTGAATTTGCGAAGAATTCAAAAATTCAGATATTGAAATTTATTATATACTGTTTCTTTAAAAATTCGACTTTGGCCTTTCCCCATCTAAAACCTGCCAAATTGCTGTTTTAGCCTATGGAGGACCTCCTAGAACCTATTTGGAGTCAATTGGTGGACTTTTTTTGGGGGAAAAACCTTGAATCGAATTTGATCGAATGCGCTACTCCTTTCATTCCAACAATTCGAATTTGGCCGAATACGGACCTATTCAATTGAAAACAGACCTTTTCGACCCAAAAAAAATTTAGACTTAATTTCGGTTGGTCTTTTTGACTTATAATTTCAAAGTTTTTTCAATTCAAAAATCGACCCTTGTTAAATATGCCCTAAATGTCAGACTAAAGATGTGGCATATCAACTGGAATGTTCTATATCCGATGTACCACATAGTCCCTAAAACTAGGCTTATGGTACATCTCTGAGCTTTAAATAAAATATATATAATATAAGTGGAAGTAACAAATATTTGGTGCTTAAACATATAAAATGGACACATAATGGGGATGAGAGTCATTTCAGCATAGCTCCCACCCATCTCGATTTGCAGTGGGACAGTCCAGATTTTGACAGTTTAGCCTACAGTCCAGGATTTTATTTAAAAAGTCCTGAGTTTTTCTTTAATCTCCTGCAGTGATACCAGAAAAAGATACAAAGTTTCAGAAACTTAATTAAATAAAGGCATCTTGGCAGAGAGGCAGGAATACTCAGCTCCTGCACTGAGATACAATTGTAACTAATAGGAGTTTCTGAAACTCAATGAAACAAGAGGCTTTTAGCAAAGATTCCAGAATACTCAGCCCCTGCACTGAGATACAATTGTAACTAATAAGAGTTGATGAAACTTAATTAAATAAGATGTTTTTGGCAGAGAGGTCAAAATGCGCAGCCTCTGCACTGAGATACAAATGAACTAATAAGAGTTGATGAAACTTAATTAAATAAGAGGTTTTTGGCAGAGAGAACAGAATACTCAGCCCCTGCACTGAGATACAACTGTAACTAATAGGAGTTGATAAAATTTTATTAAATAAGATGCTTTTGGCAGAGAGAACAGAATATTCAGCCCCTGCACTGAGATACAGTTGTAACTGCATGTAAATATAAACAAGTCTCATGGGGAACTGTGACCAGGCCCGGACTGGCAATCTGTCTTTGCGGGCATTTGCCCGAGGGGCCGCTCTTTATTTTATTCAATTGGGCCGCTCCTGATCGATAATCCTAATTGGAAACTGCTCTGCACTTGCCAGTGAGTGATCCTGTAAACACGCGAACGAGCACGGCCGCAACCTCTTAATCACCTTAACCCAGCGTTGCCTCGTCGTAGAACACAGCTACGTCACGATGTGTAGGAGGAAGCAGGCGCGAGGATTCATTCTCTCCCTGGGAGACGCGCAAACCATGTAGGAGACCTGCTGCTCATAGATAACTGGCTTATTTTATTCCTGCACAGGCTGCTGTATCTAATACTCTGTCTCTGTGAGCAGTTAAGGGAGTGAGTACATTCGTGCTGACTTTGTTCAGGGCTTTCTGCAGTTCTTGGAATATTTATGGCTGGCCTGGCTGCTGCCCTTACTGCTGAAGTTAGTTTCTCTAGCTTCACTGAGCCTGCACTGTTGCATATAAATCATGGCTGAGCAAATATAACTACCCACACACTCTCCAAACCGGCAGGAATGGAAAGAAGGAGAACAGTGCAGGCTCCGTGAATCCAGAGAAGCTAACTTCAGCAGTACAACCAAAAGAGGGATTTCTGGTCATTATTTAGGTGGAAAAAATTAAAGATAGTTAACCCTGTCAAGGTCAGATGTGTTATTGGAGGTGGGTAGAAGGGATTTTTTACATAATTTTTTTGCGTTACTGGTCCTTTAAACTTGTTACTCATTTTTTTACTCATTCTTTAAAGGAGAACCAACCCCTTTTTATTAAAATCTCCTACCCTACATAGACCCCCTCCCTGCTCCCCCTAGCCTAGGCAGTAGCAAAAATAACAAATAAAAAAAACAAACAAATACAAAAAGTATTGTAGAAATTATGCAGAAATTATGCATTATGTAGAAATTATACCTATATTGGCCAACAATAAAAATACATTGCAAGCTTTCAGAGCACCAAGGCCCCTTTGTCAGGTATTTTGCCTGACGAAGGGGCCTTGTTGCTGGTGCTCCAAAAGCTTGCAGTGTATTTTTATTGTTAGCCAATATAGGTATAATTTCTACAATACTTTTTGTATTTGTTTTTTTTTTTATTTGTTACACTTTGAGAAAGGCAGCTCTTTATGCACATAATTGTTTGCAGTTTTACCCCAATATATGAGTGGATGAGTACAAGAACATTGCGTGGGCTGCTTTGATTTTTTTGCCCGGGCTGCTTTTTACCCCCAGTCCGGCCCTGACTGTGACTGACAGCTTAAAGGGCAATACAATAAATTCAATAAATATCAGAGCAGTAGGAAACTTAATAAACAGAATGTAGTTATTCCCCAGCCTTCTGCTCTGATTCTGTTCATCATTTTAGGGTCTCTTCTTGGGTTTATCTTCATTATTCTCCACCTTCCCTCCTCCTCTGAATCACTAGGGGGCGCCATTGTATTTAAGCCCATCCCTCCAATCCCCACTCACTTAGAGATAATGGGAAATGCTCTGACCTGGGAACTTACCCTTAGATTTACAGCATTTATGGGCTTCGCCAATGTTATTTAATTGACCTGCTCCGTCGTGTTCTGTTCCTTTCATTTGAATCCCATAAAACACATAATAATCTGACGGGGGGTTACTGAACTGAAATAAAATTGCTCGTTGTGATTTCTCTTAAAATCAATATTTGCAAAGTCCCTTCCAATTTCCCCCCTGACGTCTTGGAAGCGGGGAGCACGGTGCTGACGGTCCCTTGATGAATGTTTCTGCTTGAACCCCATAAGCAAATTTATTCCAATGATTATTTATTGGCTCCTCATTAAATCGAAATCTCTCTCTCTCTCTCTCTCTGGCAGATACATTAGATAGCTTCAAGGAAGGGACGGATGCCTTTTTAACAAGGAAACACATTAAAAAAAAACTCCTTGGGTTGTTCACAATTAAATTAACTGTTAATATGATGTAGAGAGGGATATTCTGAGACAATTTGTAATTGGTTTTCATTTTTTATTATTTGTGGCTTTTGACTTATTTAGCTTTTTATTCCCAGCTCTCCAGTTGATAGACTGATGTAGAATGTCAATATATGTGTGAGATACAGATCATTATCCCAAGGTTTGGGGGTGCAGGAGTATAGAGGGACAGTGGGGTTCCTGACTGATGTAGAATGTCAATATATGTGTGAGATACAGATCATTATCCCAAGGTTTGGGGGTGCAGGAGTATAGAGGGACAGTGGGGTTCCTGACTGATGTACAATATCAATATATGTGTGAGATACAGATCATTATCCCAAGGTTTGGGGGTGCAGGAGGGGACAGTGGGGTTCTGACTTAGCGTCTTCTAGATTTGGAGCTGTGAACCCCGGTATATGTTGCTGTGGGGCCCCAAATTCATTGGCTCCAGAATACATTTCTGAATAAAGGAATCTACTACAGTTTCACACTCTGGTTGTTTGAACAGAACAATAAAACAATTGTGGCTGCTCCTGAGACCCCTGTGGTGACACCCCAATTATTGGGGGGCTGCTTGGCACGGAGAAGCCATTCATTCTGGAAGCTGTGGGATAATCAGCTGTTTGTGCTCGGGGAGATGAAGAAGGGGCAGAACGTGGGAAGTAATTTGGGGGGCCCATTAGGAGTGAGATGAGACGGGGTGCAGAGCTCGGGGGGGAAGTAAATAAATGGTTAAGAAAACAATAAAGGGGAAGGCGCAGTGGTGGGATTTGCATTGCAGAAAATAGCAGCGATTCTGATGTAATTAGGCTCCTGATTAATGTTTATTAGTGCAGCTCGGCCCAATTAAAACATAATTCCTTTAACACAACAAAGATCAGGAGAGGGTCTGACTAATGAGAGCCATTCATCCATGGAAGGGAGCGCTTTGTGGCACCGCTGTGCAACCCATAGGTCTTCTACTGTAATGGAGATAAAGGGAATCAATAGAAGCGACTCCTGCAGTTCTGCTAATCTTCTGCCCATAGTTCTGATCCGACATAAATTACAGTTCTGTGAAAACTTCTCTGCAAACTTTTTGAAACAGGCGATAAATAGCCTTGGCTTGCTGTGCCAGTGAAAGCTTAACCTTTTCATTTATTGTCTAAGGGCTGTTCCTGCTGAATTGTGCTTAGTACAGGAAATTCCTATGCTGCCATAGTTTTATGGGATCTCTCTGTACAGACTATGAGCAAACTTAGGGGACTGTTCCTGCTGAATTGTGCTTAGTACAGGGAATACCTATGCTGCCATAGTTTTATGGGATCTCTCTGTACAGACTATGAGCAAACTTAGGGGACTGTTCCTGCTGAATTGTGCTTAGTACAGGGAATACCTATGTGCCATAGTTTTATGGGATCTCTCTGTACAGACTATGAGCAAACTTAGGGGACTGTTCCTGCTGAATTGTGCTTAGTACAGGAAATTCCTATGCTGCCATAGTTTTATGGGATCTCTCTGTACAGACTATGAACAAACTTAGGGGACTGTTCCTGCTGAATTGTGCTTAGTACAGGGAATACCTATGTGCCATAGTTTTATGGGATCTCTCTGTACAGACTATGAACAAACTTAGGGGACTGTTCCTGCTGAATTGTGCTTAGTACAGGGAATACCTATGTGCCATAGTTTTATAAGAACTCTCTGTACAGACTATGAACAAACTTAGGGGACTGTTCCTGCTGAATTGTGCTTAGTACAGGGAATTCCTATGCTGCCATAGTTTTATGGGATCTCTCTGTACAGACTATGAACAAACTTAGGGACTGTTCCTGCTGAATTGTGCTTAGTACAGGGAATACCTATATGCCATAGCTTTATGGGATCTCTCTGTACAGACTATGAACAAACTTAGGGGACTGTTCCTGCTGAATTGGGCTTAGTACAGGAAATTCCTATGCTGCCATAGTTTTATGGGATCTCTCTGTACAGACTATGAGCAAACTTAGGGACTGTTCCTGCTGAATTGTGCTTAGTACAGGGAATACCTATGTGCCATAGTTTTATGGGATCTCTCTGTACAGACTATGAACAAACTTAGGGGACTGTTCCTGCTGAATTGTGCTTAGTACAGGGAATACCTATGTGCCATAGTTTTATGGGATCTCTCTGTACAGACTATGAACAAACTTAGGGGACTGTTCCTGCTGAATTGTGCTTAGTACAGGGAATTCCTATGCTGCCATAGTTTTATGGGATCTCTCTGTACAGACTATGAGCAAACTTAGGGACTGTTCCTGCTGAATTGTGCTTTCTACAGGGAATACCTATGTGCCATAGTTTTATGGGATCTCTCTGTACAGACTATGAACAAACTTAGGGGACTGTTCCTGCTGAATTGTGCTTAGTACAGGGAATACCTATGTGCCATAGTTTTATGGGATCTCTCTGTACAGACTATGAACAAACTTAGGGGACTGTTCCTGCTGAATTGTGCTTAGTACAGGAAATTCCTATGTGCCATAGTTTTATGGGATCTCTCTGTACAGACTATGAACAAACTTAGGGGACTGTTCCTGCTGAATTGTGCTTAGTACAGGGAATACCTATGTGCCATAGTTTTATGGGATCTCTCTGTACAGACTATGAACAAACTTAGGGGACTGTTCCTGCTGAATTGTGCTTAGTACAGGGAATACCTATGTGCCATAGTTTTATGGGATCTCTCTGTACAGACTATGAGCAAACTTAGGGGACTGTTCCTGCTGAATTGGGCTTAGTACAGGAAATTCCTATGCTGCCATAGTTTTATGGGATCTCTCTGTACAGACTATGAGCAAACTTAGGGACTGTTCCTGCTGAATTGTGCTTAGTACAGGAAATACCTATGTGCCATAGTTTTATGGGATCTCTCTGTACAGACTATGAACAAACTTAGGGGACTGTTCCTGCTGAATTGTGCTTAGTACAGGGAATACCTATGTGCCATAGTTTTATGGGATCTCTCTGTACAGACTATGAACAAACTTAGGGGACTGTTCCTGCTGAATTGTGCTTAGTACAGGGAATTCCTATGCTGCCATAGTTTTATGGGATCTCTCTGTACAGACTATGAGCAAACTTAGGGACTGTTCCTGCTGAATTGTGCTTTCTACAGGGAATACCTATGTGCCATAGTTTTATGGGATCTCTCTGTACAGACTATGAACAAACTTAGGGGACTGTTCCTGCTGAATTGTGCTTAGTACAGGAAATACCTATGTGCCATAGTTTTATGGGATCTCTCTATACAGACTATGAACAAACTTAGGGGACTGTTCCTGCTGAATTGTGCTTAGTACAGGAAATTCCTATGTGCCATAGTTTTATGGGATCTCTCTGTACAGACTATGAACAAACTTAGGGGACTGTTCCTGCTGAATTGTGCTTAGTACAGGGAATACCTATGTGCCATAGTTTTATGGGATCTCTCTGTACAGACTATGAACAAACTTAGGGGACTGTTCCTGCTGAATTGTGCTTAGTACAGGGAATACCTATGTGCCATAGTTTTATGGGATCTCTCTGTACAGACTATGAGCAAACTTAGGGGACTGTTCCTGCTGAATTGTGCTTAGTACAGGGAATACCTATGCTGCCATAGTTTTATGGGATCTCTCTGTACAGACTATGAGCAAACTTAGGGGACTGTTCCTGCTGAATTGTGCTTAGTACAGGGAATACCTATGTGCCATAGTTTTATGGGATCTCTCTGTACAGACTATGAGCAAACTTAGGGGACTGTTCCTGCTGAATTGTGCTTAGTACAGGGAATACCTATGCTGCCATAGTTTTATGGGATCTCTCTGTACAGACTATGAGCAAACTTAGGGGACTGTTCCTGCTGAATTGTGCTTAGTACAGGAAATTCCTATGCTGCCATAGTTTTATGGGATCTCTCTGTACAGACTATGAGCAAACTTAGGGACTGTTCCTGCTGAATTGTGCTTAGTACAGGGAATACCTATGTGCCATAGTTTTATGGGATCTCTCTGTACAGACTATGAACAAACTTAGGGGACTGTTCCTGCTGAATTGTGCTTAGTACAGGGAATACCTATGTGCCATAGTTTTATGGGATCTCTCTGTACAGACTATGAACAAACTTAGGGGACTGTTCCTGCTGAATTGTGCTTAGTACAGGGAATTCCTATGCTGCCATAGTTTTATGGGATCTCTCTGTACAGACTATGAACAAACTTAGGGACTGTTCCTGCTGAATTGTGCTTAGTACAGGGAATACCTATGTGCCATAGTTTTATGGGATCTCTCTGTACAGACTATGAACAAACTTAGGGGACTGTTCCTGCTGAATTGTGCTTAGTACAGGGAATACCTATGTGCCATAGTTTTATGGGATCTCTCTGTACAGACTATGAACAAACTTAGGGGACTGTTCCTGCTGAATTGTGCTTAGTACAGGGAATTCCTATGCTGCCATAGTTTTATGGGATCTCTCTATACAGACTATGAACAAACTTAGGGACTGTTCCTGCTGAATTGTGCTTAGTACAGGGAATACCTATGTGCCATAGCTTTATGGGATCTCTCTGTACAGACTATGAACAAACTTAGGGGACTGTTCCTGCTGAATTGTGCTTAGTACAGGAAATTCCTATGCTGCCATAGTTTTATGGGATCTCTCTGTACAGACTATGAGCAAACTTAGGGACTGTTCCTGCTGAATTGTGCTTAGTACAGGGAATTCCTATGCTGCCATAGTTTTATGGGATCTCTCTGTACAGACTATGAACAAACTTAGGGACTGTTCCTGCTGAATTGTGCTTAGTACAGGGAATACCTATGTGCCATAGCTTTATGGGATCTCTCTGTACAGACTATGAACAAACTTAGGGGACTGTTCCTGCTGAATTGTGCTTAGTACAGGAAATTCCTATGCTGCCATAGTTTTATGGGATCTCTCTGTACAGACTATGAGCAAACTTAGGGACTGTTCCTGCTGAATTGTGCTTTCTACAGGGAATACCTATGTGCCATAGTTTTATGGGATCTCTCTGTACAGACTATGAACAAACTTAGGGGACTGTTCCTGCTGAATTGTGCTTAGTACAGGGAATACCTATGTGCCATAGTTTTATGGGATCTCTCTGTACAGACTATGAACAAACTTAGGGGACTGTTCCTGCTGAATTGTGCTTAGTACAGGAAATTCCTATGTGCCATAGTTTTATGGGATCTCTCTGTACAGACTATGAACAAACTTAGGGGACTGTTCCTGCTGAATTGTGCTTAGTACAGGGAATACCTATGTGCCATAGTTTTATGGGATCTCTCTGTACAGACTATGAACAAACTTAGGGGACTGTTCCTGCTGAATTGTGCTTAGTACAGGGAATACCTATGTGCCATAGTTTTATGGGATCTCTCTGTACAGACTATGAACAAACTTAGGGGACTGTTCCTGCTGAATTGTGCTTAGTACAGGGAATTCCTATGCTGCCATAGTTTTATGGGATCTCTCTGTACAGACTATGAACAAACTTAGGGACTGTTCCTGCTGAATTGTGCTTAGTACAGGGAATACCTATGTGCCATAGCTTTATGGGATCTCTCTGTACAGACTATGAACAAACTTAGGGGACTGTTCCTGCTGAATTGTGCTTAGTACAGGAAATTCCTATGCTGCCATAGTTTTATGGGATCTCTCTGTACAGACTATGAGCAAACTTAGGGACTGTTCCTGCTGAATTGTGCTTAGTACAGGGAATACCTATGTGCCATAGTTTTATGGGATCTCTCTGTACAGACTATGAACAAACTTAGGGGACTGTTCCTGCTGAATTGTGCTTAGTACAGGGAATACCTATGTGCCATAGTTTTATGGGATCTCTCTGTACAGACTATGAACAAACTTAGGGGACTGTTCCTGCTGAATTGTGCTTAGTACAGGGAATTCCTATGCTGCCATAGTTTTATGGGATCTCTCTGTACAGACTATGAGCAAACTTAGGGACTGTTCCTGCTGAATTGTGCTTTCTACAGGGAATACCTATGTGCCATAGTTTTATGGGATCTCTCTGTACAGACTATGAACAAACTTAGGGGACTGTTCCTGCTGAATTGTGCTTAGTACAGGGAATACCTATGTGCCATAGTTTTATGGGATCTCTCTGTACAGACTATGAACAAACTTAGGGGACTGTTCCTGCTGAATTGTGCTTAGTACAGGGAATACCTATGTGCCATAGTTTTATGGGATCTCTCTGTACAGACTATGAACAAACTTAGGGGACTGTTCCTGCTGAATTGTGCTTAGTACAGGGAATTCCTATGCTGCCATAGTTTTATGGGATCTCTCTGTACAGACTATGAACAAACTTAGGGACTGTTCCTGCTGAATTGTGCTTAGTACAGGGAATACCTATGTGCCATAGCTTTATGGGATCTCTCTGTACAGACTATGAACAAACTTAGGGGACTGTTCCTGCTGAATTGTGCTTAGTACAGGAAATTCCTATGCTGCCATAGTTTTATGGGATCTCTCTGTACAGACTATGAGCAAACTTAGGGACTGTTCCTGCTGAATTGTGCTTAGTACAGGGAATTCCTATGCTGCCATAGTTTTATGGGATCTCTCTGTACAGACTATGAACAAACTTAGGGACTGTTCCTGCTGAATTGTGCTTAGTACAGGGAATACCTATGTGCCATAGCTTTATGGGATCTCTCTGTACAGACTATGAACAAACTTAGGGGACTGTTCCTGCTGAATTGTGCTTAGTACAGGAAATTCCTATGCTGCCATAGTTTTATGGGATCTCTCTGTACAGACTATGAGCAAACTTAGGGACTGTTCCTGCTGAATTGTGCTTAGTACAGGGAATACCTATGTGCCATAGTTTTATGGGATCTCTCTGTACAGACTATGAACAAACTTAGGGGACTGTTCCTGCTGAATTGTGCTTAGTACAGGGAATACCTATGTGCCATAGTTTTATGGGATCTCTCTGTACAGACTATGAACAAACTTAGGGGACTGTTCCTGCTGAATTGTGCTTAGTACAGGGAATTCCTATGCTGCCATAGTTTTATGGGATCTCTCTGTACAGACTATGAGCAAACTTAGGGACTGTTCCTGCTGAATTGTGCTTTCTACAGGGAATACCTATGTGCCATAGTTTTATGGGATCTCTCTGTACAGACTATGAACAAACTTAGGGGACTGTTCCTGCTGAATTGTGCTTAGTACGGGGAATACCTATGTGCCATAGTTTTATGGGATCTCTCTGTACAGACTATGAACAAACTTAGGGGACTGTTCCTGCTGAATTGTGCTTAGTACAGGGAATACCTATGTGCCATAGTTTTATGGGATCTCTCTGTACAGACTATGAACAAACTTAGGGACTGTTCCTGCTGAATTGTGCTTAGTACAGGGAATACCTATGTGCCATAGTTTTATGGGATCTCTCTGTACAGACTATGAACAAACTTAGGGGACTGTTCCTGCTGAATTGTGCTTAGTACAGGAAATTCCTATGCTGCCATAGTTTATGGGATCTCTCTGTACAGACTATGAGCAAACTTAGGGACTGTTCCTGCTGAATTGTGCTTAGTACAGGGAATACCTATGTGCCATAGTTTTATGGGATCTTCTCTGTACAGACTATGAACAAACTTAGGGACTGTTCCTGCTGAATTGTCTTAGTTACAAGGGAAATACCTATGCCATAGTTTTATGGGATCTCTCGTACAGACTAATGAACAAACTAGGACTTGTTTCCTGCTGAATTTGTGGCTTAGTACAGGGGAATTCCTATGCTGCCTAGTTTTATGGGATCTCTCTGTACAGGACTATAACAAACTCTAGGGACTGTCCTGCATGAATTGTGCTTAGATACAGCGGAATACCTATGGCCATTAGCTTTATGGGATCTCTCTGTACAGACTTATGAACAAATTAGGGGACTTGTTCCTTGCTGAATGTGCTATCAGTACAGGGAATACCTATGCTGCCAATAAGTTTTTATGGTGATCTCTTCTGCACCAGACTAAGTGGAACATAATCGTAGGGGACCTTGTGTCCATGGTCTTTAATATTGTGCTTGCAGTAAACAAGGGGGAATTCTCTATGTGCCTAGTTTGGAATATGGGATTTCTCTCATGTACAGACTATGAACAAACTTAGGGACTGTTCCTGCTGAATTGTGCTTAGTAACAGGAATACCTATGTGCCATAGCTTTTATGGGATCTCTCTGTACAGACTATGAACAAACTTAGGGACTGTTCCTGCTGAATTTGCTTAGTACAGGGAATACCTATGTGCCATAGTTTAATGGATCTCTCTGTACAGACTATGAGCAAACTTTAGGACTGTTCTGCTGAATTTTGCTTAGTACAGGGAATACCTGTGTGCTGTCAATAGTTTTATGGGATCTCCTCTGTACAGACTATGAACAAACTTAGGGGGACTGTTCCTGCCCTGAATTGTGCTTAGTACAGGAGAATTCCTATGTGCTACAGCTCAGGATCTCTCTGTACAGACTCAAACTTCGGGGGACTGTTCCTGCTGAATTCGTGCTGCATTATGACAGGGCGAATACTATTACTGGTTGCCAGTTTAGTTGCACCTCGTCTGTACAGACTTGAAACCAAACTTAGGGACTGTTCCTGCTGACTTATACAGGAAAAATTCTATGCTGCCATAGAATCTACTCTGTGACTGAGCAAACTTTAGCGGACTGTTCCTGCTGAATTGTGCTAAGAGTACAGGGAACTGATTAATGTGCCATATAAGGTTTTATGGGATCTGCTCCTGTCCTACAGACTAATGAAGCAAAACTTAGGGGACTTTTTCCCTGCTGAATTGTGCTTAGTACAGGGCGTGAATACCTATGCTGCCAGTGAAGATTTGTGATGGATCTCTCTGTACAGGACTATAACAAACTTAGGGGACTGTTTCTGCTGAATTGTGCTTAGTACGGAGTAGGTTCTAGAAGTTCTATGACACTTATGCTGTTCCATGCACGTGAAATTTTGCTTAGTGACAGGAATACCTATGTCGCATAGAGTTTTATTCTGATCTCTCATGTGACATTACTTATGAACAAACTTGTAGTAGGATGCTGTTCCTGCTGAATTGTGCATAAGTACAGGAAATATCACGCTTGCTCCCATAGTTTATGGATCTCTCTGTTTACAGACTATGAGCAAACTTAGGGACTGTTCCTGCCCTGAATTGTGCTTAGTACAGGGAATTACTTAGTGGTATTGCCATAGGTAGTTTATGGGATCTCTTCTGGTACAGAAACTTATGAAACAAATTAGGGGGCTGTTTCCTGACCTGAATTGTAGCTTAGTACAGGAATAGCATAAATTGATTGCCATAGTTTCCTAACAGCATCTTGATACAGAGGCATTGAACAAAAACTTATCTACCTGAATTGTGCTAGTACAGGGAGCAGGCTAGTTTTATGGTCTCTCACAGGTAACTAAGAGAGTGCTATTACTTATAGGGACGTTCTTGGGGCACAAGATAGTGCAATAACATGCCCACAATGTCTTCCTTGCACACAAGATTGTGCAAGCGCCACAAGTTAATACCTATGCTGTCAGATGTTTATGGAACTCTGTATACAGACTATAGAGCAAAATTTCTGTTTCCTTGCTGAATGTGTAGACTTAGTAAACATGCGGCCCATTACCTATTTGCTCATACGTGTTCTTATGGTGGACTCTCATGCTACAGAACTATAGAGCACCTGCTATCACCTCGCCCCGTAATTTTAGTACATCGAGTGAGAAGCGTCATTTGAAGGCTTGTTACCCATTCACTTAAACACAAGATTAATAGGGGGAGTAAAACGATTCTGCTGTACATTACAGGTGCCAGTTATTGCGTGGAATTTAGTTATATTATTTGATAATTGCCATATATCAGTATATTTGTACAGAAGGAACTCAGCTACAGGTTTTGCTCAGTTCGGTCAGATACAATAAACAGGGAGAAAGAGACACATAAATCGAGGCCTTCGCTATAATCTCCCTCCATTGTATCACATTCCTGTTTCATTCAGTGACATCATCAATATACCCATAATGCAATAGGAAGGATCAGCATCTTCAGGGATTATGAAAACTACAGCTCCCAGAATCCTTACTGGGGAATGAATATCACACAATAGCAATAATAACAATTTAAAGTTTCTGCCATTGTTTAATTCTGATGCTGGGGCCCCTAAATCATGTACCAACGTGTGGCCCTTTTTCTTATGTTGTCCATAACAGGGAGCGACCCCTGCGGGTTATTCTCAGGGAAATCTGCCCCGTCAGCATCTAGAGACTTTGAGCCTTTTATAAGAAACTCAAAATTGCGACGATTTTTAATGCGACGAGGGAGCGACCCCCCCCCTGATGTTCCGCCGATGGAAATAGAGAGAATAAAGATAATTTCCAGTTTCCCAGTAAAGCAGCTAAAGCCCCGCGTTGTAAAGCAGCTCGGAGATTCTGCGGCTTCACAAACTGCTGACGCCTCCATTTTTCCTTCTCTTATTAAACTTCAAATAATCTATAGGAGTGGGGAATAAAAGCAGCTCATTGTGCAGCAGGAACCTCCTTATTCCTCACCATGGATTCAAACCCCAAACATATCGATCAAAGGGCTCAGTGTGAATAAGCCCCACAGTCACCGCACCACCAATAGGAAGAGATTGGGGCAAATTCATAGAGGAGATTAGAGACAATGAATGGAGAGACATTCTACAGCCTGCGCCTCATGTTCCTTTATTCCTGCAATGCTCCATGAATAAATAGGGCTCCTGTTCATATGAGCTTACACTCTATTTCAGTTACTGGGGGTATAGAGTAATGGGAACAAGACATTGCCATGGTGATTGCAATTATTTGTAAAAATGTTACTTGCACCTTCTTGTGCACTGCAAGAAATTCAAGTTCGGCCCTGAAGTTTTCAGTCCTTCATTAAAAAGTCTGTACAGAGAGATCCCATAAAACTATGGCAGCATAGGTATTCCCTGTACTAAGCACAATTCAGCAGGAACAGTCCCTAAGTTTGCTCATAGTCTGTACAGAGAGATCCCATAAAACTATGGTACATAGGTATTCCCTGTACTAAGCACAATTCAGCAGGAACAGCCCCTAAGTTTGCTCATAGTCTGTACAGAGAGATCCCATAAAACTATGGCACATAGGTATTCCCTGTACTAAGCACAATTCAGCAGGAACAGTCCCTAAGTTTGCTCATAGTCTGTACAGAGAGATCCCATAAAACTATGACAGCATAGGTATCCCCTGTTCTAAGCACAATTCAGCAGGAACAGTCCCTAAGTTTGTTATAGTCTGTACAGAGAGATCCCATAAAACTATGGCAGCATAGGTATTCCCTGTACTAAGCACAATTCAGCAGGAACAGTCCCCTAAGTTTGCTCATAGTCTGTACAGAGAGATCCCATAAAACTATGGCAGCATAGGTATTCCCTGTACTAAGCACAATTCAGCAGGAACAGTCCCCAAATTTGCTCATAGTCTGCACAGAGAGATCCCATAAAACTATGGCAGCATAGGTATTCCCTGTACTAAGCACAATTCAGCAGGAACAGTCCCTAAGTTTGCTCATAGTCTGTACAGAGAGATCCCATAAACTATGGCAGCATAGGTATTCCCTGTACTAAGCACAATTCAGCAGGAACAGTCCCTAAGTTTGCTCATAGTCTGTACAGAGAGATCTCATAAAACTATGGCAGCATAGGTATTCCTCTGTACTAAGCACAATTCAGCAGGAACAGTCCCTAAGTTTGCTCATAGTCTGTACAGAGAGATCCCATAAAACTATGGCAGCATAGGTATTCCCCTGTACTAAGCACAATTCAGCAGGAACAGTCCCCTAAATTTGCTTATAATCTGTACAGAGAGATCCCATAAAACTATGGCAGCATAGGTATTCCCCTGTACTAAGCACAATTCAGCAGGAACAGTCCCCTAAATTTGCTCATAATCTGTACAGAGAGATCCCATAAAACTATGGCAGCATAGGTATTCCCTGTACTAAGCACCATTCAGCAGGAACAGTCCCCTAAATTTGCTCATAATCTGTACAGAGAGATCCCATAAAACTATGACACATAGGTATTCCCTGTACTAAGCACAATTCAGCAGGAACAGCCCCTAAGTTTGCTCATAGTCTGTACAGAGAGATCCCATAAAACTATGGCAGCATAGGTATTCCCTGTACTAAGCACAATTCAGCAGGAACAGTCCCTAAGTTTGCTCATAGTCTGTACAGAGAGATCCCATAAAACTATGGCACATAGGTATCCCCTGTACTAAGCACAATTCAGCAGGAACAGTCCCCTAAGTTTGCTCATAGTCTGTACAGAGAGATCCCATAAAACTATGGTACATAGGTATTCCCTGTACTAAGCACAATTCAGCAGGAATGTATAAGGAGTGTGGATTTACACACACCTGGTGAAACAAATGATTTGTATAAAACACACACTACTAATACTATGAGATATGAGTAATTGTGCCAATGAATAAGGAGCCCAGTAAGTCACAGATCAGCTGATATGGGGGAGACCATTAGTGGGTGAGGAGGGAAGGAGAAATAAATAAATATAAAGTGCAGATTTTAGACTCGTTGCCTTTCTGCGCACGTTACACCCCGGCTGTTGGGGAAAAGCAACAGTAATTAGTAAATTCCATGATCCACTAAAACAAAAACTCAATTAAGGAATCCCAACAGGGGTGAGACCTGTGCCCCCCAGGCCCTGACATTAGAGCGTCACGCCAAAGGCCCACTGAGTCGTTTAATTTGCTCCCCCTCCTGCGAAAGCAGCAAACAGAGTGGAATTAACACTAATTGCCTCTAACATAAGACTGACCCTGTCTCTATATGAAGATTTGTGATCAATATACACAGAATTCTGACTTTGTATCAGGATTTCGATCCAGAGAACCCGACTCTCTCTCAAGACATGAACTACAACTTTCTGTATCTTCCCTCTGCTTTTATCTCTTGCTCTGATTCTGACCAGTGACTGTCGCCTTCCCATAGAACAATGAGAAAACAGAGAGTCTCAGTGATAATGAAATAAGATCCAGATGAAGGGACCCGGGTGCTGTCAGTCTGTCAGTCTGTTTATCTCTGCCCGTCAGGCATCAAAGTTGGGGTTCAGTGAGAGAGATTTACACACAGTATATATATATATATATCTTTAGCATGAAATAGTGCAGATAGAAAGATACCAGAATGTTTATGGTTATGTTAATCTGGACCATTTGGCAGCAGAACCATCACTTTAACCCTTGACACTGGCACCAACAATTGATCATTTGAACCCCCCTGCGGCTTTTATTTTCAGCACATTAGGGGATATTCATATAAAGGCTTAATACACAGAGCCAGGGATTAATTAGCCAATTCCATTATCCAGGGGCCAAACTCATTCACCCCACGGGGCCCTATCTGATGTTCTTGGGCCGGAAATAAAGGAATGAGCGGCTCTGGCCTCAGTCTTTGTGTTTTCCTGATAACCCGTGAGTTAAATCCGCTTGTCAGGGATATGAATGTTGCTGCAGATGGAGCAGAGAATAAATATATATATATATATATATATGTGTGTGTGTTGTATGAAAGGGTCAGAATTCCCATATTTAAGGTTCAGTTGTTTTGTTTGCTGTGCCCATGCCAAGCTTTCTTTATATAGAATATATAGTTGCTGGGAAACATGTGAATCGCTGTTATTGGGGATATGCCCAGAGACGAACTGACCCACAGGGAGACCAGAAAAACTCCCGGGGGGCCCAGATGTGAGGGGTCCCTCATGCTGCTAAATATTTGGCCTATTTCATGGTCATTCCCTATTTCTATGAGAACAAAGAGACTAAATAGATGGAATAATAGATTATAGTCTGTAAAGAAAAGAGACTAGGAGAATAGAGGTTGAGTGAGGAAGAATAATATTACTGAAAGTGGCCCCTGGTCTTAGGTTTTTGGGTGTGGCCCTGGTCTAAGGTTTTTCGATGACCCCTGGACTAAGGTTTTTGGGTGGGCCCCCGTGATTAAGGATTTTGGGTGGGCCCCTGGTCTAATGTTTTTGTGTGGGCCCCTGGACTAAGGTTTTTGGGTGGGCCCCTGAATTAAGGTTTTTGGGTGGTCCCCTGGACTAAGGTTTTTGGGTGGGCCCCTGGACTAAGGTTTTTGGGTGGACCCCTGGTCTAGGATTTTTGGGTGGGCTCCTGAATTAAGGTTTTTGGGTGTGCCCCTGGACTAAGGTTTTTGGGTGGGCCCCTGGTCTAGGGTTTTTGGGTGGGTCCCTGGATAAAGGTTTTTGGGTGGGCCCCTGGTCTAAGGTTTTTGGATGGGCCCCTGGTGTCCCAGTCCGACACTGTATATGCCCTAAACATTGGATCATTCATACCCCTGGGTTGCTAAATAATTCCATCAGACAGGGTCGGACTGGGCCAGTGGGACACCAGGAAAAAAGCCATTGAGCCCCTCCAGCCCAGTCCCTGACCCCCCCTATTGGCTGACCGGGTCGTGTCTTGTAGGAAGAAAGGCACACGCAGGGCAGGGGTTTATCAGAGGGGGGGTGGAGGGGTGTTTGTTGGAGGGGGGTTGCACCTGATCAGGGGGGGTGGGTGGGCCCTTACACACCCAGTAGCCCCCTGGACCCCCAGTCTGACGCTGCCTTTAGTAGTTTCATGTTCACATTATTTTCTGCCTCACTGCACAGAATGGCCACAACGTTTCTCCATCGACAATAAAAGTTGATTTTCAGCTGTTCCAGGAGGTTGTGCGGCAGCCCCAGCGTCTCCCCAGGACGATTCTCTATAAAAATCTGTGAGATCCCAGGGGCCCGACACCACTAACGGCCATTAGTCCCTCTCTGTGTTTTGTTTAATAGTTTTTATTGTCTGACATACGCAAATAACAGCAGCGCTTTGGACTGGGAAGGAGAAAACAAATAGGAAAGAGGGTGACCGGGCCGTGAATTTGCTCATTTGTATATATACAGTATGTATATATATATTTGTATAAAGTAGGTTCTGCAGAACTGCAACTCTCCAATACCAATGTTACTGCCCCAAGTTTATACAAAGCACAATTAAGGGGCACGAGTGCAACAGAATTAGCCTTTGGTTCTGTGCCCAATCATTTTACCATGGGGAGGGGGGCAATAACAAATAGGGATGTAGCGAACTGTTCGCCGGCGAACTAGTTCGCGCGAACTTCGACTGTTCGCGTCCGCCGCAAGTTCGCGAACGTCGCGCGACGTTCGCCAATAGGCGTTCGCGTCAAAATCGTTCGACCATTCGATCGCTAAAATCGAATGATTTTCGTTCGATTCGAACGAAAATCGTTCGATCGAACGATTAAAATCCTTCGATCGTTCGAATCGAACGATTTTCGGATGTTCAAAGTTCGCGAACAGTTCGCGAACTGTTCGCATTTTTTGCCGGTGTTCGCGAACGGAGTTCGCGAACACATACTCGGCGGTTCGCTACATCCCTAATAACAAACCTTCACTAGAACATTATAGAGCAAGAGCAACCTGTAGCCAATCAGAGTATCAGAATATTTATCAGATTCCCTCCCACCTGCAGCGAAGCCATTCATCAACTGTAAAGGATCAGCAGAACCTTGTTTTGCAGCAGTGTCCCCGGTCATTCCCATGTCTATTGATGATGTCCTATGATCAGGTCTCCAGTGATGTCACCAGGTCTGGTGAGGAGCAAGCTGATTGGGTGGAACGTGAAACCATTGCCTGGGCCCTAGGAAATGCTGGGAGACTCAGGAGGAGACAGGTCTTCAGAGGAACTCCCTGCAGTCTCTCCTAACCACATTCAGCTGCCCCAGGGAGTGTACCTTTAAGTGGGCTCCATTGGTAGGATATGGGCGGAGCTACTGTATTGTACTGCAGTCTTCCTTTTACTATATAAAGTAGTATTTTATTTCCTAGTGGGAGCCCCATAGCAACGGTTAGGGCTAGTTCACCTTCGAGTCAACTTTAAACTTGTAATAGAGAGACTAATTCTAAGCAACCTTTCAATTGGCCTTCATTTTTTTTCTTTTTATAAGTTTTGAATTATTTGCCTTCTTCTTCTGACTCTTTCCATCTTTCAACTAAGGGGTCACTGAAAAAACAAATGCTCTTTAGGGCTCTTACAGACGAGCGTTTGAAGCTGCGCTCCCAATGGCGCCAAATGCAGGAAAAATGCAGCATGTTGCGTCTCAACCTGCGTTCGTTGCCTACATGCGCCTGTGTGAGTACAGCCCCATTGAAAAAAACTGAATGCGTCTACTTCTGCGCTCCCCTGCGGCTGAACGCAGAAAAACGGAACGCAGGGGAGCGCAGCTTCATTCGCTCGTCTGTAAGAGCCCTAAAGAGGATTTTATTTTCTCCCTTTTTAATGTTGTAGCCGACGAATTGCACTAAAGGGAGTCAGGAATATAATGTGTGGGTGCCCAATGATATACCCTGAATTATTACGCTTATAACTATATCAGGGAGACTGTTACCCCAAAGTTTCTATAAATCTGTAACCTTGTTATGAGCTAAGGGGGCCCAGTCTGAAGGCCAGTTAGGGGGAGATTTGGGGTGAGTGTTTATTTGTACCCTGGGTACCCCTGCAACTATAGCAGGGTGACACCCCAATGTTTCTATATATCTGTAACCTTGTTATGAGCTAAGGGGGCCCAGTCTGAAGGTCAGTTAGGGGGAGATTTGGGGTGAGTGCTTATTTGTACCCTGGGTACCCCTGGAACTATAGCAGGGTGACACCCCAATGTTTCTATATATCTGTAACCTTGTTATGAGCTAAGGGGGCCCAGTCTGAAGATCAGTTAGGGGGAGATTTGGGGTGAGTGATTATTTGTACCCTGGGTACCCCTGGAACTATAGCAGGGTGACTGTTACCCCAGTGTTTCTATACTGTATATCTGTATATTGGGGGCCAGGTCCATTAGCGTTTCCTGCACATAGAACTCTAGGATGTTCTTCCTGGCAGGGAAGGGGTTAAACGTGTGCAGTCTGATGGATCGAGACACCAGTATTCAGGGTACTAAATACATTTACTAACAGAAATTCCGTAAGATAATTCCCTTGGCAGAGAGTCAGGAGTAGAACAAGGCTCATTAGTCGCCCAACAAAACAATTAGGGGCCGAGATGTGAGGAGGGTTTGGGCACAACAGCAGTTACTGATGAAGGACCAGTGAGCTTGGGCAGCATTAGGGAACGGCCCCTGGCTCTGATAATATAAACCTCAGGTATTACTTACCCTTTCAGCACGAGACTGTCAGCTCTTTTGTGCCTCTACAGCTTCAATAAGCTTGGCCAGGTGGCACAGGTATGGGGGGTTTTGCTGTTGCCATGGTTTTTGCCATTAATTCTTCCCCCTCCCTTTTGATATGCAGCTGAGCATGCTGGGAGTTGTAGTACAGGCGCAGGCTGAGGATCAGAGCTTTAGATGATCACTAAGTATTTAGTATTCAGATTGTGGGGATGTTGTACAATGCTGGTGATCTACAGAAATCATTTATGTCTTTTCTCCAGCAGAACTCGCTTTGTGTGATTAACTCCTAATTGGCCGCCCATCCAATCCGACATCTCTCTCCAATTTCGCACATTCTTGTCATGCTGTGAATTCCCAGTGGGATTGGGGCGACGGGAGAATGTGACAGTCACAGTGACAGTTCAGCGTCTGTTCCCCCCCCCACGCATCACATTCTCCTTGTTACCGAAAAAGAACAAAAAGTAAAAAGTCTCCTTGTCATGTGACTGCGGTGTTTATACAAATGGCCTGCGGGTGTCACTGTGCACAGGACTTTCTGTACAGCTTGAGAGTGAAAGTAAAAGCTTACTGTTGTGTAATGGCTGCATGAGCCTGCTAATAGAGCACTGTTATACTCTACTTATCCTCGGCTAACAAAAACATAACAGTGACACAGTGAATGAATCAGCTGGTGCCCATGAGATTCTGCAGGCGCTCTTAGAGTTAATCTTCCTGTCTGCCCATTTTAAAGAGAACAGCCCAGGAGCAGGAAGTACAGAGAATCAGAGCTCTGTACCTGGGTAAGTACTGGGGGAGATTGGATTCACTTACCCAGGGGGAGGTTCCTGTCTGACCATGGGAAAGAGAGCAGCCCAGGAGCAGGAAGTACAGAGAATCAGAGCTCTGTACCTGGGTAAGTACTGGGGGAGATTGGATTCACTTACCCAGGGGGAGGTTCCTGTATGACCATGGGAAAGAGAGCAGCCCAGGAGTAGGAAGTACAGAGAATCAGAGCTCTGTACCTGGGTAAGTACTGGGGGAGATTGGATTCACTTACCCAGGGGGGGGGGTTCCTGTCTGACCATGGGAAAGAGAACAGCCCAGGAGCAGGAAGTACAGAGAATCAGAGCTCTGTACCTGGGTAAGTACTGGGGGAGATTGGATTCACTTACCCAGGGGGAGGTTCCTGTCTGACCATGGGAAAGAGAACAGCCCAGGAGTAGGAAGTACAGAGAATCAGAGCTCTGTACCTGGGTAAGTACTGGGGGAGATTGGATTCACTTACCCAGGGGGAGGTTCCTGTCTGACCATGGGAAAGAGAACAGCCCAGGAGCAGGAAGTATAGAGAATCAGAGCTCTGTACCTGGGTAAGTACTGGGGGAGATTCACTTAACCAGGGGGAGGTTCCTGTCTGACCATGGGAAAGAGAACAGCCCAGGAGCAGGAAGTACAGAGCCATGAAGCTCCATATAACAGATAAAATATACAGGGACAGTTACTCTGTTGTCTCCAGTATTTCCCATTCGTTTCTATGGGATATTCCAGGACAGGACAGTATTTCAGCACCATGGACAGCAGAGTTTCAGGTCAGGCTTCAGAGGCTGCAGAGAGCAGGGGGTCTGTATTAGGTTGTCCATGGGGGCTGCACTCATGAGTCACATTCAGCAGTGCTGTGCAGAATTAAGAAAACAAAAGTTTCGGTTTCTAAATTACATTTGGAAAATTAGGGGAAGAAGTTGTTGAATTGTTGAATTTCTACTTTGAGGCTAAAAACCCCTCTAATTCTGAGCTCCTTGGGAATACTGAATGTCTCAATAAGCAATTAAAGGGGTAGTTCACCTTTATGCAGGGTCGGACTGGGGGGCCCGGGGCCCACCGGGACTAAAGTCCAGGGCCCCCTCGACCCCCCTGCCTCCCTTCTGTGATGCACTGAACATGCTTGCGCGAAGGCGCTGCTCGGCGCGCCTGCGTGTAGGCGCCGCTTCTCACTGAAAGGTGCCGCGCGCATGGGCAAATGGCGCTGCGCGGCACATAGAAAAACATTTTTTTCTTTAAAGTATGATCGGGACGGGGGACTGGCCCGGCGGGGGCCCATTAGGGGTCGGGGCCCACCGGGTTTTTTCCCGGTATCCCGCCGGGCCAGTCCGACACTGCCTTTATGTTAACTTTTCACCCTTTGCAACCAGATTGCTGAAATTACAAACTGGAGAGCTGCTGAATAAAAAGCTGAATAAGTCGAAAAACACAAATAATAAAAAATGAAAACCAATTGCAAATTGTCTCAGAATATCCCTCTCTATATTATACTTATGGTTCATTTAAAGGTGAACAACCCCATTTAATTCTCCCAGATGGAGCCTAAACTGCCAGTCTCCTTACACTCCTTACAGCTGCTGCAATATCTTTTAACAGGGAGAATGGGCCCCTAAACTGGCAACTCCACCTTGTACTTAATGCCTTCCTGCCCCCCACTTTGGAACCTACTGCACATCCGCCATTCATTTGCTTTACTAATAATACAAAGAGCTTTTAGGCACAAGAGCAATAGTTTCCCTTTAGATGAAATTGGGGTGACAGAGGAAAGATGTGCCTATATATTATACACTTACATTATGTGCATATATGATATGGGGGTGACAAAGGAAAGATGGGGGGTGTGCCTATATATTATACACTTACATTATGTGCATATATGATATGGGGGTGACAGGGGAAAGATGGGGGGCTGTGCCTATATATTATACACTTACATTATGTGCATATATGATATGGGGGTGACACTGTGACAGGAGGCTTTGGACATGGCCGGTGCCCAATTACTGAGGCTGCTGATAGACTTTCCCTTCTCTCTTGCAGCTCGACCCTCATCTCTCCCTTTATGTCACACTGAGCTCTGAGTTTGTAACTTTCTCTCAGATTCTCTCTTTTTCTTCTATCTGTCAGAATCTCCTTAATGTTAAAGCTGCAATTCATAATATTCGCACATGTGGCTAAGCTGGTGGCCACTTTCCCTTTAATTTCTCGACTTTCTTGGCTTTAATATCTTTATTAGAGACAGCTGGAACTTGTATCGGGAACAAAATGAAATATCCTCAAAGTCAGAAGTGAAATGAAAGGGGTTTGTCTGCAATTCAAGACTATAAACATCAGGATCAGGCCCTGGAGGTGCCCAAAGGCAAAATGCATCATCAAAGGTGTAAATACAGAGACCATCTCTGAGCCTGGCAGAGGGGGGCAGCTTTGTACACAGAGACTCAGATGTGTCCATACAACAAAACAATAAAACAATATAACAATAAAATAATATAACAATAAAACAATATAACAATAAAACAATATAAAAAGGCAGCCAGCGGCAGAATGAGGCGGGATCCTTCAGTTCCTGAGAATTTCTGCAGAACCCTATGGAATAAAGAATTTCAGAAAGTCTATGGAGGTCTGACGTCAAGTCTACAATATTGTAAATCAACTAAGGGGCTATTTTATAATTATTATATACTGTATGCTGGAGGATAAACCAGTTTCAGGGACAAACAGGTGCCTCTCTTTTCCTTCAATTCAATGGCATCTTCGATCTGCCCCGCCACCAGCAATGACTGGACAATCTCACATTGAATTTTCTTTTTAGAAGCTTAAATTTTAGACATCATCTGAATTACATTGGGTGCAACTCTAAGTTTATAGGATTATATAGCCCCAGTTTAATCACCCATATACTGTAAACCAATCATATTTATTGTTTTTACTGCATTAGATCAGTAAATGACCCATAACAAGGATACATAACAAAATACTTCCAAGAAGGTCATTCAGTCAAGGTGGTGACAGTAAGGCAATATTACAACCATATGGCAAGATGGAAACTGTATGGCAAGATGGAGACTGTTGGGCAAGAATGAAACTGATGGGAAAAATGGAGACAACAAGGCAAGATGGAGACATTATGGAAAGATGGACAAGATGAAGAGAGTAGGACAAGATGGAGACTGTTGGGCAAGATGCAGTTTGTTGGGCAAGATAGAAACTGTTGGGCAAGATGGAGACAGTAGGACAAGATGGAGATAGTAGGACAAGATGAAGACAGTAGGGCAAGATGGAGACAGTAAGACAAGATGAAGAGAGTAGGACAAGATGGAGATTGTTGGGCAAGATGCAATATGTTGGGCAAGATAGAAACTGTTTGGCAAGATGGAGACAGTAGGACAAGATGGAGACAGTAGGGCAAGATGGAGATAGAAGGACAAGATGACAACAGTAGGACAAGATGGAGACAGTAGGACAAGATGGAGACAGTAGGACAAGATTGGGACAGTAGGATAAAATGGAGACAGTAGGACAAGATGGAGACAGTAGGACAAGATGGAGACAGTAGGGCAAGATGGGGACAGTAGGACAAGACGGGGACAGTAGGACAAGATGGGGACAGTAGGGAAAGATGAAGACAGTAGAACAAGCCGGGGACAGTAGGACACGATCTAGACAGTAGGACAAGATAGAAACAGTAGGACATGTTAGAGACATTAGAACAAGATGGAGACAGTAGGACAAGATGGGGACAGTAGGGCAAGATGGAGACAGTAGGACAAGATGAAGACAGTGGGGCAAGAAGAAGATAGAAGGACAAGATGGCGACAGTAGGACAAGATGGAGACAGTAGGACAAGATGAAGACAGTAGGAAAAGACGGGGACAGTAGGACAAGATGGAGACAGAAGGACAAGATGGAGACAGTAGGACAAGATAGAGACAGTTGGACAAGATGGAGGCAGTAGGTGTCGTAGGCTTTTCAACTTTTGCTACTTCAAAGTTTTCAATCTTTTTTTTCCCCTAGCGTGGACAAATCAAGAAGCCACAAAGTGTCGACACTACTCACCTATGGCCACACCACACTGAAAGCGCCCAATCTCATCTGATCTCGGAAGTTATAAGGGGACAGGCTGGCTTAATCCCTGTATGGGAGAGCACCTGGGAATACCAGGTGTCATAGGCTTTTCAGCTTTTGTTGCTTCAAAGTTTTCAATCTTTTTTTTGCCCAGTGAAAAGTCAAGAAGCTACATTAACCTTCATTAACTGGTTCCTCATTTGTGTAGACAGACAAAAAATATGTGTTCAGAATCTGCGCTTTTTTTTGTTTTCATCAACCAGCTGACCCCCCTCTGATATTAAAGGTCCCACCCCTTCCTGTTTCATTTTTTTACTTTTAGATAGAGACTGTGGGGCAAGATGGAGACAATAGACAAGATGGCGGTAGTAGGCAAGATGGAGACAATAGGCAAGATGGAGGCAGTAGGGCAAGATGAAGACTGTTGGGCAAGATGGAGGCAATTGGGCAAGATGGAGGTAGTTGGGCAAGATGGAGACAGTAGGGCAAGATGGAGACAATAGGCAAGATGGAGGAAGTAGGGCAAGATGGAGACTGTTGGGCAAGATGGAGGCAGTTGGGCAAGATGGATATAGTAGGGCAAGATGGAGACAATAGGCAAGCTGGAGGCAGTAGGACAAGATGGAGACTGTTGGGCAAGATGGAAACTGTTGGGCAAGATGGAGGCAGTTGGGCAAGATGAAGACAGTAGGGCAAGATGGAGACAATAGGCAAGCTGGAGGCAGTAGGACAAGATGGAGACTTTTGGGCAAGATGAGACAATAGGCAAGATGGATACAGTAGGACAAGATGGAGACTGTTGACCAAGATGGAGGCAGTTGGGCAAGATGGAGACAGTAGGGCAAGATGGAGACTGTTGGGCAAGATGGAAACTGTTGGGCAACATAGTTACATAGTTACATAGTTAAATTGGGTTGAAAAAAGACAAAGTCCATCAAGTCCAACCCCTCCAAATGAAAACCCAGCCCCATACACACACCCCTCCCTACTGTCACATAAATTCTATATACCCATATCTATACTAACTATAGAGTTTAGTATCACAATAGCCTATGTATGTCTGTCCAAGAAATAATCCAAGTCCCTCTTATAGTCATTAACTGAATCATCACCCGGCAGTGCATTCCCCAACCTCACTGTCCTCACTGTGATGAACCCCCTACTCTGTTCCTTTAAATGAAACTTCTTTTCCTCTAGTCTGAAGGGGAGGCCTCTGGTACGTGATTCTCTTTATGGGTAAAAAGGTCCCCTGCTATTTGTCTATAATGTCCTCTAATGTACTTGTAAAGTCTAATCATGTCCCCTCACAAGGAGACTGTTGGGCAAGATGGAGACAGTAGGCTAAGGTGACTATAGTGCAGCAGTAGGGAAAGTGCTTATTTAATGTTAGGGTTCACAGGCTCAAGAATGTGCATGACTATAAACACACAGAAACACTTGTGCTTGTTGTTATGTAAATAGCGCTAGGACACCTGTTCCTGCTGTGCTTGTGAATGAAGCACAAGTGTAGTACATTGAGGATGCATTTACTTTACATGTGCCAGTACATATATATATATATATATTCAGTGTATGTCCACTTTGTCACATGTTGCCATTTACCAAAGCTTAGAACTTTTTGTGGTGAAATGGTTAGGCCTTCAGCTTTCATTCAGCAAATTGATCCACCTTTGATCACAAGCAAAGGGACAGTGAGTAAAGACCCATCAATGGTCATCTGGTTTGGTGTAAAATAATGGTGATGAGTTCCAGCAATAGGAATAATGTGCCTGGTTTCCTTATAAATTAGTCTTCAGCAATTTTGGTCTCAGTCTAAACAAAGTTCAACCATGATTTGTCCTCCTCTGGATCCATGGGCACAGGTTGGACTATGACCAGTTACTGACATTCGTTCAAAATATGTCAAACTTGAGGCACCCAAATATCTACCCAGTACATTAAGTGAAAAATAAACCATTGAATTCCGAGTAAAATGCATTGCCTTTAGTAAAAGAATGTCCTCCATGATTGCCAAATACTTTCTGCTCTTGGGTCCCACCCAAAGACTATGCCTCTAGGGTTTTAATAGGTTTTAAAGAAAGTTTCAGTTCAACCAACAACTAAGACAACAGCAATTCTGGGACCAAGTGACACTTCTTCCTCTCAGTACCATAAATAGATTCTCTCGTTCAGTGGTGTTGCCTGGAATACACTTTGCGACTGTATCCGAGAGAGGAGAAAAGTTCATTAGCAGATGCAGCAGTTAGTGAAGGGGTAAATCTTCCATAATTAATGAACTACATGACAGAACTGCCTACAAACTTGATCCAGAACAAATAATGCGGATTCCTATGTAAGACACAAATTGGAAACATTCTTTCCTTGGGCTCTCCGAGTGTTCCCTCGTCTGTGTCTAATGAGCACAAAGAGATTCATGAGTGTCAATATTTTTATATTTTGAATTCAATAAACAAAGAGACGTTCCAAGAGCAGCTGTTAAATTGTGAGATTGTGTAATGCGGAGCCAAGATTCCGTTCCACCCAGTGAAATGACTGAGCCCACCTCGTGACTTCAATGCAACAGTGAGGAGACTTATTGAAAGTGGCATCTATTATTTTGGATCACCTAGAAGCTAGAGAGATTGGGAGTCACTTTATCACAGGGTTAGATTGTGAGTCCATTTCAGGATTTCTATTATTGATGTGATGGAGGGAAGGAGATCGAAGACAGATTTTAAGTTGGATGACTTGAGAACTGGTTCGTGTCCCAGCACTGGTCAGACAAGACATTGGGACACTGTTGAACTGATGTGATGATTCCTCATAATATTTGACTTTGGGAATTCTGAATGAAGCCTCATTAGAGCAGAATCTGCAGCCCGGGTATGGGACAAGGGAGCATGGCTATGAACCAATGTTTGGAAAGGTGACCAGCACTAACCCACACACCGATGTTCACAGCAGTGTCATTATTTTATTACTCCAAGAACAGGGTCTTTACCATCCCTTAGTGACCCTGAAAGATAGCTTGGAAAACCATCATTCCAACAAACTGATCTCCACATTAGGATAATGTATTCATTGAATTCCTAATATAGTTCTTTTGCCATGCCTTTACTGGAATAGACTCAAGAGCCAGGTCAAGTGGTACTTACACTCAAGGTAAGCACTTCTTGTCCCTGCTTCTGTTCGTTGCCCACCCTGCCATCAGTTCTTGGACCAGGTCACCACAACAGCACATTAACAACCCTCCGCATACCACCCACTCATCTTGAAGGAAGCGAGTGGCTTCAAGGCAGCTGGATTCAGTTGTGCCCAACAAGGCAGAGGTTGGCAAACTGTGGGCCTGGGTCTCTTAATTAGACTCAGAGCTTGGGTTGGGGCTCAACTTGAAGTCATGATGGACAGAGATTTGGGAAGAAGGAAGCCAATTTGCTCTCCTAGATACTCTGGGAAATCCATCTTAGAGGTCAATTACTATAAGATTTGGATGTTTAAAATAATTGGAACTATGATTTCAGCCTGTTGTCACTCGCTCCCCAACCTCCTATCAGTTCTTGGACCAGGTCTCCACAACCGACACCAACAACCCCATGCTCACCACCCACTCACATTGGAGGAACAGGATGGCTTCAAGGAAGTAGGATCCAGACATAGCCAACAAGACAGGGGTTGGCCAACTGTAGGCCTATATCCCTTAATTGGGCTCAGAGCCTGGGTTGGGGGCTCAGCTTGAAGGCACGATGGGGACAGATTTGGGAAGAAGACCAATTTGTTCTCCTAGATAACCTGGGAAATCCATCTTACAGGCCAATTTTGAGATGTAGAACACTTTGATGTTGTAGATATAACTGCAACTCTCTCTGAATGGAATAATAACTGGAAATATGTCCTACGCCTCAAGGGTAGGGGGTAACAGATTTTTGAATTAAAAAAGTGAGCCACAAAGCGGGAGGAGAAAACCTCTGCCAAATATTTTACTAACAATGCCCCTTTTTAAAGGCCACATCCACCTTTAACATTAATAAGGGGGGAATTAAGGTGATGATTCTGGAAACATGAGAACATCTGGTAGGACCTAGACGCGGAACCATCAAAACACTGTATATATTACAGACCTTATTGCAAATATTCCAGCAGAACAGAATCATATGGAGAAGGTTATCAGATAGAAGGAGGTTTTCCACTAACCCTCTTTATACCCTGCATCTAAAGGCAGAGAATATAACACATTAGGAATATATTCATACATCAACTGGAATATCATTAACAGATATCAGCAGGGAGTTTATACCAATAGAGGAGTGTTATGTTTTATTTATATAAAGAACTGGCTCCAAAGTGCTGAGATTAGAAATATATATATAAAAATATATATCCTCCTGAGAGGATTTTCGGCTTAGGGTGGTAGAGATTAGTCGCCCAGCATCAAATCTTCTCTACTTTGGGCGACTAATCTCCCTGACATTCCTTCCCGCCAGCAAGAAGAATAGCATAAGATAGAAGAGTGTTGACATAAGAGATGCTTCAGATTTCCAAAGTCGCCCGAAGTTTCCTAGTGAGGAAATCAGTTTTGTTCAGGTTGTGTTAGGGGCAAGATAGCCATGGCCATCATCAAAAAGCGTGGGTGCTATGCTACTTAGTTAAGAGGATCCTCGCAAGGGGACTCAGGTTATTAGTCCACCCCCAGGAGCATTCAGTCCTGCCCACTGAATAGAATTGAGAGGCCCAAATGACAAAACACTAATGGACTGTGCTCCTTATCCAACCAACCATTACATCCCAACAATCACTTTCAGCACCACTTTGAAGACCTATAAAGTTGATTGCGATATACAAGAAGAGACATTAGCTCAAGACCATGGAGGTTATTAAAGAAGCAGGTTTTGGTCTGTTCTACTGCCACCCATTTACAGCTTGAAGCCCAAGAGGTGACCAAAGTCACTGCTGAATGTAACAACTCTGTGGTGAGGAGGTTTTGAAGTAGCCATCATTTAGAAGGTGCATCAAGAGATATATACGTTATAGACCAGGGGGTTGGTCTGGAGATTATATCTCTTCTTGTTCCTTCCCAATGGTGGCTCAATAGGTCCTCACAGAGATCTTCTCATTGATAAAAGAGGGTAGGTTTTGGACCTGTTCTTTTTTTGGGGAAGGCAACAGGGATCTTCCACTTACTTTAAGCAGTGGCCAAGACCTGCTTCTTTAATGGCCCCCATGGCCCTTAATTTATATCTCTTCTTGTGCCTTCTTAGTGGTGAATAACTCAACTGGTCCTCAGAACGATCTTCTCATTGACATCACCTTAGGGTTGTTACTTTCAGCAGTGTCCAAGACCTGCCTCTTTCATAACCCCCATGGCTTTGAGTTTATATCTCTTCTTGTAGTTTCTTAATCCTAGATAACTCAACTGGTCCTCAGAACGATCTTCTCATTGACATCACCTTAGGGTTGTTACTTTTAGCAGTGTCCAAGACCTGCCTCTATCATAACCCCCATGGCTTTGAGTTTATATCTCTTCTTGTAGTTTCTTAATCCTAGATAACTCAACTGGTCCTCAGAACGATCTTCTCATTGACATCACCTTAGGGTTGTTACTTTTAGCAGTGTCCAAGACCTGCCTCTATCATGACCCCCATGGCCTTGAGCTTATATCTCTTCTTGTACCTTCTTAATCCTAGATAACTAAACTGGTCCTCAGAGGGATAGTCTCATTGACATCACCTTAGGGTTGTTACTTTCAGCAGTGGCCAAAACCTGCCTCTTTTATAACCCCCATAGCACTTAGCTAATATCTCTTCTTGTACCTTCTTAGTGGTGAATAATTCAACTGGTCCTCCGAGGAGTCTTCTCATTGACATCACCTTGGGATTGTTACTTTCAATAGTGGTGGAAAGGGGTCAAACCAATTGGATTGGACAGATCTCATTACAGTGCCAGCAGCAGATCATTATCCCCCCGGTGACACAGACTTTAATGACATCTGTAAATTTGCGATAAAGTTAATAAAACTGGGGAGAAGTTTAGGGAAATGCAATCACTTCTAATTCAGGTGCCGACCCTGGGTATTAATGGATTTTATTCGTCCATTACTGCCATAAAGTGATGCTAAAATTGCTAATTGTCCTTAAAGGAATGGCGGAGGGGATTTTTGTGTCCTGTGTAAAACTCTAATTATCTGAGTTATGGTTGTATCATAAAGTGGCGCCGAGCATCAGTCCTTTCTTGTGATTTGCTTCTAAATAGGCAATATAATGATATAGCAAATTATCTGCTGCCACCAGAGCAAATGCACTTCCACTTGTGACTTTCCTTTATGGAGACGCAGCAAACTCTGCTCGGAGTTTTATTGGTAAGAACGGCCTGGGGTGCAAAATTCAGCTTTATCTTTAGTAGGAAATCTAGACTACGTGGGTCCCATTATTTATGTAAATGAAGCTGTTTCACCCCATGAATGGCTTTGGTGCTGAGGTTGAAATTCTAAAGGGCCTTTTTGGGCAGCACTTTTATGCCATTCTTATATCATGATCTTTCCCTACTCTCTCCATGTTATCCTGCTGTCTCCATGTTACTCCATTGCCTCCACCTTGCCTTACTGTCTCCATCTATTGTCTATAACTACTACTGGTTGCAGCAATGGTGGAGGAGGGAGAGAATAGAACTGCTGGGAATTACAGCAGGATTTGGTTTAAGCAGCTTTCCCCCATTTCATAGTAGAGATAACCTTGCTCCTGTCCATCACTAAAGCTGGAATCACAATATAAATGGAGACCTAGTTAGTGGTGCTGCCTGGTTTCTACACTCACTGGGCCCACTCAGGAACCCCATACTAATAAATGACCAACTGCAACATTTCTGCCATTACTTCCCCTGATATGAGTGACGCCAGAGCCCAGAGACCCAAAATAGAGCGTCCTAATGGCGCATGCGCAGTTGGAACAGTCTTCTGTTTCGCATAAACTCCGCATGCGCCGAAAGTCACAGAAATCAGTGAAGCGCCAGAAGAAGACCCGAAGATTACCGAAGAGCTGAAGATGGCGTCAGGAGACTCTGATACCCTTAATCTGCACCGAGGGGTAAGTAAAGGTTTGGTTCTCCTTTAAATGTTATTTACTACAAACCAGAGAGTGGGATTCTGGGAAAATTTGCAACTGGAAATAATGTTTTAAATCGTTCTCCTCAGTTTTCAGTTGAAACTAAGGGTCAAAGTGATTAAATACAATATAAATGTTGCCTGATATTGAATGAGTTTTATAGTTGCCAGGGGCACTGTGCTTAGAGACAGGAGAGCAGTTTATCAGTTTATCAAAGAGACACAACAGAAAGGTAAATCCTTCCCAAAGACCAATTGAAACTGATTCTCTCACAGTATCTACATTATACTAACAGTTCATTTATAGGTTAATTTCCCCTTTACTTTTGAGCATTTCTTTCTAACGGACAAGACTGTGTCCAGTAGCATTTTAGCCTCAAAGGGGAAGTAAAGTATAAAACAGAATAAGGCTAGAAATGCTGTATTTTGTATACTAAACATAAACATGAACTTACTGCACCACAAGCCTAATCAAACAAATGATTTATGCTTTCAAAGTTGGCCACAGGGGGTCACCATCTTGTAACTTTGTTATACATCTTTGCAAGACCAAGACTGTGCACATGCTCAGTGTGATCTGGGCTGCTTAGGGATCGTCATAAATGATCAAAACAGCCCAAGTCAAATAATATCTGCCAGAAGCCGATACAACAAGACTGATTAATAATCAGAATATACAGACTGCACTGGGTCCTGTGTTGTCATGTAATCTAATGTGGATTTTATAGTTTTTGTATTGTTTTATACAAACTTTCTCCAACTCTGCAGAACCAGTGGCTGCAGCAAAATAATCCTCCAAATAGAATCCCAGTTTATCTGTTTAAATCTGGCTCCATGATCTTTGTCCCTGCAGCTGGAGTTGGAAACAGTAAAGGGGATGTAAAGGCAAAAATAAAATCCAATACAAATCTCTACACAGTCGCCGACTGCTCTACAGGGAAACAAACAAAGCTGCTTGAGTTCTGCATGGCTGGGAAGTAAGGCGGGGGCTCCCCCTGCTGTACATAAGTATGATTGTTTCCCTGCAGAGCAGTTAGGGACCGTCTGACAATTCCTATCCACAGCAGTAAATGAAGGGAGAATTTCACTGCATACAGTCAGGTTTCTTATAAAAACGGTACATATTTTTAATTAAAGTATATTGGAGATAGGTTTCTTTTTTAATAAAGAAAGTAAAAATGGGATTTTATTTTTTCCCTTTACATGCCCTTTAATGAAACTTTTTTACTGTATAGTTATTTGGGGGTCCCTGGTGTTTAAGTGGAGAGAGTTAGGGCCTGTGAACCCCTGGCATACAGTATATGGCAGTTATATAGGACTCCATAAGCCCCCCATAAGCTCAGCCCACCGGCACAGTTTATACCTGCTCTGCTCCTGTTGTGACATCATCACTCTGTGTTGTCAGAGCAAATTCATCTTAAAGGGGCAGATCACCATAAAAATAACTGTTATCACAAATTAGACAGTGATATTATGGGAAATTGTGTTATTAGCTTAAACGTTCCAGAAATCACCCCCAAATAATAACTGTGTGTGTGTCATGGAGCTGAACCAGTTTAATTTAGATCCAAACCAGTATAAGTATACAATTATTGGGGGGGTGTTGCTTGTGAAGGGGAGACAGTTGGGGTGCAGGCGTATTTGGAGGGGTGCTTGGTGCACATTTCATTCTCACCTTTGCCTTATATAATTTACGGCAAGTGTTGGGTGAATTTGTCCCATTTCGCTTCACAGAAAAATTTGCGAATTTCCAGCGAGATTTATAAAATGGCGAAAAATCTGTGAAATGCAAATGTTGATGCCTGCATCGATTCTGACACTCACATCAATTTTGACGCCGGTGTTAAAGGCGATGGGCGTCTGAATAATGTTGACGCGAGACGAGTTTGGCACTTTTCCGCCACGCATCCAAAAATTTTGACGGCGCCAAATTTTTGCAGCAGTTTTGCAAATTTATTCACCGGCGGCAAAACGTGGGAATTTATCACTAATTTGCGCCTGGTTTATTTATTCGGCCAACACTATTTACAGCTGTTACCAAACTGGGAGATTTGGCAGTTTATTGACTCCAGATCTTTTCCCTTTAATGATAATGGGGATGTCGTATTTCTGGGTAATTAAATCTGATGTAGCAGGAACATAATTAGAAGGGTCAGTGCTAATGACGTGAGAATGATGAAAGTGTAAAGGGTAGTGATGAGCAAATGTGTCATGTTTCACCAAAGAATTCGCAAAACTACTCTATGATCTTGGCGACTTTTTTGTACAAATGCATTTTTCTTATGGCTACTTTTTTTCTTGATGACACTTTTGCCGCAGTTTCACAAATTTACAGATGGTAAAGTGCGGAATTTCACCGCAAATTCATGGCTGGCAAAAAAATTCGGATTGCGCAGATCAGGGGGTCCTGCCAGTGCTGTTTTGTCCAGGTTTCAGACGTCCCTTTCCCTGTATCTGTTCTCACCCTGCGCTGAATCCTTACCAGTGTGGGACTGGCCCGGTGCTCATGCGCTTGGTGGGGTTTCCGCATTAGCACCTCCATGCGTTCCGACGGAGTAGGGGAGTGGGGGCCAGACAGTGTCGGACTGGGCCGGCGGGAAACCGGGAAAAAACCCGGTGGGCCCCGGCCCTCTTGGGCCCCCGCCGGCCCAGTCCCGGTCCTAGATTGGCGAACGAACAGAAATAAAATTTGAGCTGCGCTGTTTAATCGCCATTGGCGCATGCGCGCGTTGGGCCTGACGTTCGCCCCCGAGGTTCACAACCCGATGGGCCCGACTGCGCCAGTCCGACCCTGGGGCCAGAGGGGGGCCCTGGACAGCAGTCCCGGTGGGCCCTGGGCCCCCAGTCTGACCCTGATCCCTACAGACTAGGGGGGGGGGGTCTGGGTCTACCTGAGCTGCTGCATTAGGGGGCCACTGACACCCCCAGTTTCCCCACCACCCGCTTAGTCCACCCAGAGAGCAGCTCAGGCAGCCGTGGGGATCAGGTCTGGGACAGCTGAGCCCAAGAGCTCACATGAGAATACAGGGGCCCCTTGAGGTCAGTGTCTCTGGTGGCCCCGGATGCCCCAGTCCCGCCCTGTATGAGCTATAAGTTAGGGGACATTTTCTCTTGTAACACATCATTGGTCTGTATTAGGGATGTGACTATTTTAGATTCGGCCGAACCCCCGAATCCTTTGCGAAAGATTCGGCTGAATACTGAACTGAATCCAAATTGGGAAGGGGAAAACATTTTTTACTTCCTTGATTTATACAAAAAGTGACTTGATTTCCCTCCCTGCCCCTAATTTGCATATGCAAATTAGGATTTAGTTCAGCCGGGCAGAAGGATTTGGTCGAATCCAGCTGAAAAAGGCAGAATCCTGGTCGAATCCCCAACCGAATCCTGGATTTGGTGCATCCCTAGTCTGTATAATATAATTTGCAGGGGCTGGTGCAGTATATACAGTATGTGGCCCATATCAGTGCATGGGGGTCCCTGTAAGAAATCCACTTCTGCCCAGTTCCCACAATTCCATTTCCTCCTGCGGAATATTAATTAATCTGTTTCTCCATTGCAGGCGGCTCGTTACAGTAATTAGCATGTCGGAGCTGTAAAAATGGCCTGTAAACGTGCCAGCGTTGCTTAAATCTTCTCATTACAGAATATTACTGTCAGGCGACTCCCGGGCCTGTATGTTATTGGGCTCGGCACGGGAGCTTGACATTAAATATGAATTATCCGATTAAGGAAAAAGCCAACCCTGCTTTTTATTTATGAGGTCGAGATTAAAAAAAAAACGCTGAAGGGAATTTATATTCTTCTGAAGGTCTCAGTGTCTGGGGCCGTCCCTTCCTTATAATGAGCAGCGGCCCAAATACAAAGCAAGAACCAGAACCAGTTTATTTGTGTACGATGTAAAGAGGCATATTCTGATACAAATTTTATTATTTGTGGTTTTTAGGTTATTTAGCTTTTTGTTCAGCAGCTCTCCAGCAACTTTAGCAAACTGGTTGCTAGGCTCCAACTTCCCCTAGCAACCAGGATGTGAGTGGGCGGAGTCAGTTGGAGTGGGCGGAGTTGAGCGGGAGTGGGCGGGACAGGAAGTGGGCGTGAGGATGATGATTGGAAGGTGCAAAGTCTAGCCGAGCCCCTCTGAAGATGTTTTTTTTTTTTTTGCAGGGGGTCCCAGCGCACTCAGTTTCACCACTGAATTGAAAGATGAGGAATAAATAAAAAGTAACAATAACAAAACATTTGTAGCCTTACAGAGCATTTGTTTTTAGATGGGGTCAGTGACCCCCATTTGAAAGCTGAAAAGAGTCAGAAGAAGAGAAATAAATCAGTTTCTGTTGATGAGGGACCCCAGGGGATTATGGGTATTGACTGCTGCACAATTTCACTTCATTCTCACGTTTCTCCTGCAGTTTCGGTAAAACCGGCGCCGCTCCCTGTTCAGCCTAAAATGAGTTTTAATTCCCTGAAAGCTGGAACTTTCTATTCTTGGATGTGTAGAACTTGTGACTCAGTAACATATTAGTCTCTGGTCCGTTCCACTTGCCCCGGGAGGAAACCAAGTTGCCGCCGTTAGTGGCCGCAGGTAATCGATCTTTATAGACGAAGCGGAGATTCGAACCCTGGAGGTTTGTGGAGTATTTAAAGCTTCTTATTTCATTTATCATGTTGGCCAGTAAATATTTCCAGCCTTAATTAACTTTCTCGTCTGTAGAAAATCCGACGTTTGCTGAGCCGGTGCCGCGGCACATTCCACGGAGGCCTCGGAGCCAACACAATCGCTATTTTTATTCCAGATGCCGAGTCCTCGCAGCAGTTCACAAGCCCAAAGTGTCCTTAGTGCAGCCTGGCCGTGTAATAGTGATAAGGAATAAATATAACCAGGCACCCAGGTTAACCCTTACCTGCCAGGTTTGTCTAATGCACCACAGACCGTATTTGGAATTACAAATATTGTTGCAATTATTTTTTGCCTCTGAATTTAGGAAAATATAATTTCTGGAAGTCTCCCCCTTAGCACATTCCCATTATAGGTTTCTGAATGTAAGCTCTTGGGGTGAAAGTTCTGATTGGATATAAATTATTGGGGTGAGAGCTCTGATTAGATATAAGATCTTGGGGTGAAAACTTTGATTGGATGTAAATTCTTGGGATGAGAGCTCTGATTAGATGTAAGCTCTTGGGGTGAGAATGCTGATTGGATGTAAACTCTTGGGGTGAGCGCTCTGATTGGATATAAGTTATTGGGGTGAGAGCTCTGATTAGATTTAAGCTTTGAGCTCTGATTAGATTTAAGCTCTCTGTCACTGATTGGATGTAAGCTATTTGGGCGAGAGCTCTGATTGGATGTAAGCTCTTGTGGAAAGAGTTCTGATTGGATGAAATCTTTTAGGGGTGAGACCTCTGATTGGATGTGAGCTCTTGGGGTGAGCACTCTGATTGAATATAAGCTCTTGTGGAAAGGGTTCTGACTGAATGTAAGCTTTTAGGGGTGAGACCTCTGATTGGATTCAAACTCTTGGGGTGAGATCTCTGATTGGATGTAAGCTCTTGTGTAAAGAGTTCTGATTGGATGTAAGCTTTGAGGGGTGAGACCTCTGATTGGATGTAAGCTTTTGGGGTGAGAGGTCTAATTGTATGCAAGTTCTTGGAGTGAGAGCTCTGATTGGATTAAAGCCCTTGGGGTGAGACCTCTGATTGGATGTAAGCTCTTGGGGTGAGACCTCTGGATGTAAGCTCTTGGGGTAAGCACTCGGGATGTAAGCTCTTGAGGTGAGACCTCTGATTGGATGTAAGCTTCTAGGGTGAGCACTCTATTTGTACGCTCTTGGGGTGAGACCTCTAATTGAATGTAAGCTCTTGGGGTGAGCACTCAGGATGTAATCTCTTGAGGTGAGACCTCTGAATGTAAGCCCTTGTGTTGAGACCTCTGATTGGATTTAAGCTCTTGGGGTGAGCCCTCTGGATGTAAGCTCTTGGGGTGAGACCTCTGATTGGATGTAAGCTCATGGGATGAGCACTCAGGATTTAAGATCTTGGGGTGCACACTCTGGATGTGCAGTCTTGGGGAGAGACCTTTGATTGGATGTAAGCTCTTAGGACAAGAACTCTGATATTACAGTAGCATAGCTGGATTGCTGCTAATACACAGGGTGCTTATGGGCAGGTAGCTGACTGCAGGCGTCGCTGAGCAGCGTCTCTGTTATTCAGAGCAGGTACCTGCCGGAGGGACCTCATTTCCATATTTATTAAATATCTGTCGCAGGGACACGCGTGTTGTGTGGGAATTTGTGCCTGGGGCGAGTGAGTGATCAGGAGATTCCTTCACTGTCTCTTCTAAGTGGGAGAGACTTTTATATGAAGGAGCCCGGAAACCACGTAGTTAATCAGGGGGCGCAAATCTGGCGCTGACAGGTTTAATTCTGGGTTTTGGTTCATCAGGTACCGGAGGGGAGTTTATTGGACCTTGGGCTGCAGCTCAGGAGATGAGCCGCATTGGCAATGCAGGGGTTAATACAGTATCTGCCCCCCAAACATTATTAGGATATTACAACCCTCGACCCAACAAGGAGGAGCAGTGGCCTGTAAATTGCTGGTTCATAGACGGCATTGGGAGGCGATTTACAGACCAAGTGGAAGTGAAGGACAGGGCTGAGAGATTGGGGGTGCCAATCAGGCCCGGATTTGTGGAAAGGCCCAGGCCTAGGGCGGCAGGATTTTAGGGGGGGACGGCATGCTGCCCAACGACTCCCACATTGGTTCAAAAACACTGGGGATGCGCAGGAGATACCATGTGACCCCACTTTCCCCTTCCCTGTGACCATTGCACCAGTCAGTTACCCTTATAGAATTCCCCCCAGGTGACTGGAACCCTCTCTGGTTCTGACTTTTGAAACATTATAGCAGAAGTCAGGCCTGGAACTGGCTCCTCTTATACTGTGCCAGAAGCAGCAGTGCAGAGAATATAAACATCCAGACACTGCTGGCTAGAAATAAAGGCAAAAAAAACAGTTGTTGGGTTGAGCTCCCCTTAATCTCTCTGTATATATTGTACTAAAAGGTGAACGTAAGGTGAACTCCCCCATTAAAGAGAGAACGCTGAGCCCCCCATAGAGATTAGCAGAGGGGCAGGAGAATCTCACTCTCTCTCGGATGTTAGTGTTGCCCTTGTGCACCAAACGGCTGATTAATAATTCATTTGTGCAGAGTTTCCTTCCAGCATCCGCACTGTCACTTTAATTCCTTTGTTCCAAGTCTCCCCGCTGCGCTGGATCCAACATGGCAGCCTTCGCTGACTCCTGACTCCCCGGTGCCTTGTATGGAAAGTCTGTGCCCGCAGCTTGGCACACGGAATGGACTTTATTCCACAGAATTCCCACTGGGCTCTGCTCCGGTAGCCAACGCGTTTCTCCACTGCCATGTTCAGCTCCATCTAATAATGATCCAGACGTTCCAACTCCGCCAAGAAAAGTTTCTTCCCTTTCCACGGATTTCTCATGTTGCACTCGCAGTAATGTATCAGGCCAGAGCTAGGGGTCGGCAGAGGAGGCATGTGCCTGGGGTACAAAGATGAAGGGGCACTGGGCACCATTCTGCAGATTCCATCCACTTACCCCTAGTCTGGGCCTCATGTTGCACATTGTACTGCGCTCTCTGGCGCCCCCATGTGATGAACAAATGTAGGGTTGGATCCTTTCCTCCCAACTAACTCCAGGTGGGAGGCGGGGCCATGATTTAGCCGGGGCGGGGCTGTGATGTAGTGTGGGTGGGTGACGAAGAGAGGTGATTAGCCGGTAGCCGCGCCAATCTCAGAGAATCCTGCCTGGATTTCCTAATTTGGAAAACCGGGTAGGCAGTTTTGACCCGGACAGCCCACCAAAATCCCGGGCTGTCCAGGTCAAAACCAGACAGGTGGAAACCCTATGTACATGGGAGGGGGTGAGGTGGCCGGGTAGATTGCCTAGGATGCCCAACGGCTTGGCCCGGCTCTCTCCTGTATGTTCTGCCAAGTTCTATTCTCACAGTTCTATTCTTATCCTCATTCAAGGTATAAAAGATTATATAGTGAATAAAGTACTCCCCGTTTGTAAACTATAAGGATATTATATATATTTTTATACAGGTCATGGAACTTAGAGGTAACTTCTAATATCCTCATATTTTGCAACTGGGGGTACTTTATTTATTATAATACACAAGTTTCAGTGAGTCATGTGACAGAAATGACATCAGAACTCACCGTTTATAACTGATGACATCACCATTTATAAGGATATAATTTACAAGATATTCATGGCTTTTGTGTATTATAAGATTATAAACATTCTGAGCACTGAGGCCTCTCTATAAGTCCCGGCAGTATCTGTCACGTCTGTAAGTTGTTGCGACTGCAGCTCCTGCTTGTGTCTGTGTGTCCCCCCTGCACAATGTAGGGCTGTGATATAAAATGTAGCCAAGAGGAGCTTGCACTCGTTTAGCTGCTGGAAGTGGATTGTATTAATGTGAGCGCCTGTGGCCAGAAGGGGTCCTTGTAGCTCCGCTGACCTGTGGCTGAACGCACGGACGCACAGAAATTTATCAAAGCCGTCAGTGAGAAACAAACACTTGCCATTACTCTGGAATCTCTCAAAGTCATCGGAACGCAGTTAGAGCCGGGAGCTCGGCCCGATCAGGGGGAGAAATCTGAGGATTGAGGGGATTCTGAGCAGAGTTTCTAGTGGTTTGATAAACAGGAGAAATATTCGGAGTGTTCTTGCCCAGGAATCTTGTGATGAATGGCGGCCTCGGTGAGTCGATGGCTGGAGCGCAATCGGAACGCCATGATTTTCTCCTTGTAGTTGGAAATTTATATTCTCAGGCAGTGGCTATAGGGTTTTTATGTTTTTTATTGAAAACTTTACAACAGAATATGAACATAACTATAGGGAGGAAAGAGATGATGCCATGTGCTGAGATCATACTTGTGCCGCCGCTTATTTATCCACTTAGTGGTGGGAAACACACGCAGGTTGGATTATTTAAGGCTCCTGCAATACTTGAAGCCCCAGGACCGTAAATATCCGTGGCAGCTTTATCCTGTGCGTGACGCTTCCCCTCGCAGTCGCTATTTCACCCGACCTTTTATTCCCTTTCCCGATTTTATTGGCAGCCAGATTATTTTATAGAAGGCGAATTGTTCCGGGAGGTCACTCAGTCCGGGTCCTCGATTAACTCCTCTCTGTGTTGGGAAAGAACAACATTATTTTGCCCCGGGTTATTGCCTCCAGGAGCAGCAGGGGCAGGTGACATGTTTTGAGAGAAAACAGAGGGGAATATAATAAATTCTTCCATTTCACCCCTGTAATGTGCAACACAAATCAGATGGGGGCGCTGTTCTATGGCAGTTCTATTGGAAACAATGGTGCTTGGCTGACACTGTTGAACTTGGGAATAGCCATTGGTTACAGGTCCAACAAGCACTTTCAGACAGCGTTGGACTAGGGGGTCCATGACCCAGGGCTGCTGCCTCAGGGACCCCCATGTATCAGCATCACAACCCCCATTCGTCTCTCCCCCAGCACATACCTGGTCCTTGTCTTACATTCTCTAGGGGTCGGCGACCACCAGGTTTTTTCCTGGTATCACATCGGCCGAGTTTCCAACTTAGCTGATCAGTCCAACCAGATTCTAATAGATCCCACTGGATTGGTGGCACTTTCTCTGGGTATAACCCCTGTATGTGTCCAGCATAAGGGCCCAATCCATTGAGTTTGTATTAGACAAGATTCCTTTCTAATCAACAATGAACTCTGTGTATTACTGGGAAAGTCTGGTTCAAATTCTCACAGGAAAAGAACACACCGGCACATCATGGGTAATGCCTTGCGCGTTTATTGCGGATGCAACGTTTCGGGGCGTAACCAAAGGGGTTATGCCCCAAAACGTTGCATCCGAAATAAACGAGCAAGGCATTACCCATGATGTGCCGGTGTGTTCTTTTCCTACGTTGTATTTGAGGCCTCCAATTCCTCTATCACCGATCACCTGGGATTAACGTTTATCTGGACGGCCAGGGTGTGCGAGGGTAATCCTTCTCTTCTCAAATTCTCACGGAGCAAAGAAGTGAATTTATTCAAAAACACTAAAAATAACCGATTCAAGTAGAGTTTGATTAAATGTCATTACTGTGCTCCTCATTAAAGGGCATATAAAGGCAAAAAATAAAATCCAATTTTTACTTTCTTTAATGAAAAACAATCTCCATTATACTTCAATTAAAAAATATGTACTGTTTTTATAAGAAACCTGACTGTATGCAGTGAAATTCCCCCTTCATTTACTGCTGTGGATAGGAATTGTCAGACGGTCCCTAACTGCTCTGCAGGGAAACAATCATATTTATGAACAGCAGGGGGAGCCCCCGCCTTACTTCCCAGCCATGCAGAACTCAAGCAGCTTTGTTTGTTTCCCTGTAGAGCAGTCGGCGACTGTGTAGAGATTTGTATTGGATTTTATTTTTGCCTTTACATCCCCTTTACTGTTTCCAACTCCAGCTGCAGGGACAAAGATCATGGAGCCAGATTTAAACAGATAAACTGGGATTCTATTTGGAGGATTATTTTGCTGCAGCCACTGGTTCTGCAGAGTTGGAGAAAGTTTATATTAAACAATACAAAAACTATAAAATCCACATTAGATTACATGACAACACAGGAGCCAGTGCAGTCTGTATATTCTGATTATTAATCAGTCTTGTTGTATCGGCTTCTGGCAGATATTATTTGACTTGTGCTGTTTTGATCATTTATGACGATCCCTAAGCAGCCCAGATCACACTGAGCATGTGCACAGTCTTGGTCTTGCAAAGATGTATAACAAAGTTACAAGATGGTGACCCCCTGTGGCCAACTTTGAAAGCATAAATCATTTGTTTGATTAGACTTGTGGTGCAGTAAGTTCATGTTTATGTTTAGTATACAAAATACAGCATTTCTAGCCTTATTCTATTTTACACTTTACTTTCCCTTTAATACTAAATATATTCTCTCTCTGGAAAATCCTCCATCATTGACCTCAGCTGAAGGCTCTGTCCCTTTGCAAATAATCTATTTGCTGAGGACTTTGCGCAAGTTTATTTCAAAGGGGCGGCTCGCGTTTTATAATTTCATCTGGTTGCTAGGGTGCAAATTGCCCGAGCAACCCTGATTTAAGACTAGAATATGAATAGGAGAGGCCTGAATAGAAAGATCAGGAATAAAAAGCTATAACAATATATTTGTAACCTTACAGAGCATTTGATTTTTTATGGGGTAAGTGACCCCCCCATTTGCTGGGAAAGTGTCAGGAGCAGTGTGGGACTGGGCCGCTGGGCCAGATCCGCTACTTAGTTGGGTGGCGCGACCCCACTTTGTCGGGGGTCGCGGTAGAATAGAAGATCTGCGCATGCGCACAAACGTGCCGCCGCACGCATGTGCACTAGCCCAATGAAGCCCGCCGGAGCGGGGCCCTGGGGCAGTAGCCCCGGTGGGCCCCAAGCCCCCCAGTCCCACCCTGGTCAGGAGAAGAAGGCAAATAATTAAAAAACTATAAAAAGACCAAATGAAAAGTTGCCTAGAACTGGCCATTCTATAACATACAAAAAGTTAAGTCAAAGGTGAACCTCCCATTTAATCTTATTATAAAGCGATGGAGTGTCGATTCCACAGAATCTGTGTCGGCGTCCCCCCCTCGCCCATTAGATTGCAACCAATATAAAACGTCTTTTGTGCCTTATCGGCTCGGCACTTGGGCACAAATATTCCAAAGAGAAACTTCACAGGCAAAATGCAAAAAAAATCCTCTTTCTATGTGAGAATAAAGGCTTTGCAGTAGCCGTCCCATATGCCCGCGCTCTCCTGCAGGTTAAGTGGGTGATAATAAAAGGCGATTTGAAGTCCACGTTTCCCTCGTGATTGGTCAGCGCCCAGGTATGAGCAGAGACAAACACAGGTACTTGGGGATCGTGGGCCTCCAAAATTCTTTGCTTGGGCTGGTGCCGCCTGCAGAATTAGGAGATGGTTAGATGGCGGCAACAAAGAAAAGTCCAGGATCCAGTCATTTCATTATGACCCACTTTGATGCCTAAATAAGTGGATCGGTGCCACCAAGTTACCCACTGGAATATGGAACTGGGATATCCTGAACACTGTCTCCACGTACAAAATAAGGTGCAGTGGTTTTGTTTTCTCTTCCTCTGCCAGAGCTTTTAGATCTTATACTGTAATTAGACATAGATTCCTGCTTTGTGGGAGACGTTCATATAAAGGGAAACTAATCCTACCACGTGTCCAGCAGGACTATTTATTTGATCCCCATTGTATGTCTAGAATCCCAGCCGTAAAGGAATTCCATGCTGCTGTTTTTGCCAGAAATAGAGACACATGAGAACCAGGAAATAATAAGTGTCTTTGTAAATAGCTAAACGATTGGAAAAACAAGGGTGAAGTGAAATATAAATGGAATCTTTAACCTTCAATAACCCTAATAATAGAGAGAGATACAAATATGGCACACCCCCCCCCCAAATAAATAAGACTTTCATTAAGCTTCATTGTGGAGCTTGGTCTCCTCGTTTGCTCCTAAGGGCCCCATATCGTTGCCCCCTTTTGCTGAATGTGCTGGTGCAGAAGCTGATGGCAGTTGACTTGAGTCTTCAGCTCAGATGTCACTCACCCAAAGGTCCTTCGAGAGCCCTGGTGCCATTAGGAACTATTTTTATCATTCACATTTTCTGTTTCCTCGGGCTGAGTGAGACGGGATTGATGAAAAACCAATGTGGTGCCTGTATTTAAAAATAGAACTTGAACTCGCCCTGGGGATTATAGACCTACAAGCCTGATGCAGGTAAAGGAGGGGGGGGGGCGCCATGCAAGTTCCTTTTATTCATGAATATATTAAAATTATTAGAGCGAGTAAGAATGGTTTGACAGACCTCAGCTCCTGTCCAGGTGGCTCCTGTGTAAAGTCATTTTGCAACTTGTATATCTCAGCTCCATGGAGACTTGCTGGTTAGTAATAAAAGCAAGCTTGTCTATGAGAATGGATTATAGGAGGAGAGAAGATCTCGAAACACATAAAGAGCTGTTGGTTGATCACAGTAAGAACATGTTTGGCTGTAATAATGGACTCTAGAAACAGAGTAGATTTAGACCCCAAAAAGAGTTGTTGGCTGATCATAGTAAGACCAAACATGGCTGCAATGTTGAATTTAGGGTACAGGTTAGGTATAAACCCCAGAAAGAGCTGATGGTTAATCACAGTAAGAAAAAGCCTGGCTGTCATAATGGACTCTAGAAACAGAGTAGATCTAGACCCAAGAAAGAGCTGTTGGTTGATCACAGTAAGAACAAGCTTGGCTGTAATAATGGACTCTAGAATCAGAGTAGATCTGGACCCAAGAAAGAGCTGTTGGCTGATCATAGTAGGACCCAACATGGCTGCAATGTTGAACTTAGGGTGCAGATTAGGTATAACCGCCAGAAAGAGCTGTTGGTTGTTCATAGTAAGACCAAACATGGCTGCAATATTGAATTTAGGGTATAGATTATGTCTAAACACCAGAAAGAGCTGTTGGTTGATCGCAGTAAGAACAAGAGTGGCTGTAATAATGGACTCAGAGTAGATCTAGACCCCAAGATCCCAAGATCTAGACCCAAGAAAGAGCTGTTGGTTGAGATTATGTCTAAACACCAGAAAAGCTGTTGGATGATCACAGTAAGAACAGGCTTGGCTTTAATAATGGACTCTAGAACCAGAGTAGATCTGGACCCAAGAAAGAGCTGTTGGCTGATCATAGTAGGACTCGACGTGGCTGCAATGTTGAACTTAGGGTACAGATTAGGTATAAACCCCAGAAAGAGCTGTTGGTTGTTCATCGTAAAACCAAACATGGCTGCAATATTGAATTTAGGGTATAGATTATGTCTAAACACCAGAAAGAGCTGTTGGTTGATCACAGTAAGAACAAGATTGGCTGTAATAATGGACTCTAGAAACAGAGTAGATCTAGTCCCCAGAAAAAGCTGTTGGTTGTTCATAGTAAGACCAAACATGGATGCAATAATGGACTCTGGGAGCAGAGTAGATCTAGAAAGAGCTGTTGGTTGGTCACAGTAAGAATAAGCTTGGCTGTTATTATGGACTCCAGGAGTAGAATAGATCTAGACCCCAGAATGACCTGCTGAGTAGCCATTTTAAGAGAAAGCATGGCTGTAATAATGGCCACTACATGTGAGTATAGGACTCATATACATTAGCAGTGCAAATTCCCCACAGTCAGTTTTGGCACTTTCATTAAAAGTACTTAATGAATTGCTGGCAACTGTATTGACATTAGAATTTGGGGAAAGAACAATGCATTGTGGGAATACATGGTCAATTTTGCATTTGACCCACTGAAGACGTACTCGTGCCCTGATATCAAGACTGTGAGAAGACACTTGCTCAGAGTTGTCTATAGTAAGAGCAGAGCTTGGCTATAATAATGGACTCCAGGGGGAGAAGCTCTGGGAAGCCCGGCAGACACGAGCGGGGGGATCTCTCAAGAGAGGGATTTGGATGAAATAATGGAGAGAGAGAGCGGCAAACAGCTCGACGTCAATGTAAACAGAAATAATCAGGGTAATTATAAACTTAACAGGGACAAAAGCGAAGGATTAAGAAGCACTCGCTGACTGCCGACGTACCCCACTACTTAATCATGAGCAGCAGTTACAAAAGCAAATAAAATATGATTACGTTTAATCCCCCCACGTTGTGCATCTGTTTGTTATAACCACACGATAGAAGGACAGCGCCTTGTACTGAGTCGCATTTCTCACGCTCTCAGTGACTTCCTTATCTTGCATTCTCATTGGCTCCCACAGGCACCTCCAGACCCTCTGGATTTTGGGACTATTCTTTTACAAGGTATATACAACAAATAAGCACTCACCCCAAATCTCCCCTTAACTGGCTTTCAGACTGGGCCCCTTTAGCTCATAACAAGGTTACAGATATATAGAAACATTGGGGTGTCACCCTGCTATAGTTCCAGGGGTACCCAGGGTACAAATAAGCACTCACCCCAAATCTCCCCCTAACTGACCTTCAGACTGGGCCCCCTTAGCTCATAACAAGGTTACAGATATATAGAAACATTGGGGTAACAGTCACCCTGCTATAGTTCCAGGGGTACCCAGGATACAAATAAGCACTCACCCCAAATCTCCCCCTAACTGACCTTCAGACTGGGCCCCCTTAGCTCATAACAAGGTTACAGATATATGGAAACATTGGGGTGTCACCCTGCTATAGTTCCAGGGGTACCCAGGGTACAAATAATCACTTACCCCAAATCTCCCCCTAATTGACCTTCAGACTGGGCCCCCTTAGCTCATAACAAGGTTACAGATATATAGAAACATTGGGGTGTCACCCTGCTATAGTTCTAGGGGTACCCAGGGCAGCACTTTTCCTACTGTTTTCCCCACTCACTTCATTTAATGTCCCACAAAGTTTAGGGGGGACTAACACTCATTTCCAGTCTCCGTATAATAAAACGCGGGAGTATTTGGGAAGGTTTTGTGGGAATAATCACATTTTGCAGAGGAAATGTCTGCGGGAGATGAGAAGTGACTTAAATACATTTCCTGATCATTTTATTATGACTCGATGGAGGGAGATTGGAGGACGCATCAGTTTTACTGCAAATTAACGGATATTAAAGGGAAAGGGGGGAGTAACGCACGGACGCCCTTTGGAGATGAAGTCGAATATTATCCCGGAGGTGAATGAGGTGCAACATTTGTCTGGCAGAAACTTAACCCAGGTAACGGGGGTCATTAAGGGAAGTGATTTAGGAAATGATGCCCCCGGCACTAATGGAGATTGGTACATTCTGCGCCGCTCAGACCCCGACTCTGCAGAACTGGGGGCAGTATAGAGGCACAAAGGAATAAATCTTCATTATTACGGGGAGTAACTATAGAAGAATTAAACCCTTTGACTGCTGGGGTCCCAGGCGTTATTGGAGGCCCACTTGGGTCATTGCAGTTTCAATATATACTAGTAAGAATAGTCTGGGTGCTTAAGTTTAATGGGGTCCTAACATGGTTACGTACAGGGTCAAACTGGGCCGGCGACACTATCCGCACCGGTGCTCCCCCAAACCGCTGATCATGTGACTGGCTCTGCTTCTTTCTGGAAAGGCACCACAGCCCTGTCTCGCTTTATGGCAGGGATTGTAGCCACGCCCTCTGGATCAGAGCAATACTGTGTTGCCTGTGCTCTCAGAACAGATCATTTATCTTAACCCTTTCCACACAAGCTACACCCAGTATTCTAGTCTTACTGATGCATTTTTTTCCATGGAATTCACACCACAGCCAATAGAGGGGAACCATTGGCCTTCCTGGAATTTCAATAGCCGTTTCTCAGTTGCCCCAATTACAAGCCACAACTCTAAAGAGTAAGGTGAAATCAGCTGAAGCCTTGAACATCAATTCCTCTAGGCCAGATAGAGGGGAACTGGGCAGGATGGGAGTTGTAGTTCAATGACAGCCTGGGAAGTACAGAATGAACATATATTCATTTTTCTGACCAGGTGCCAGGAATCACTCTCTCTTTGTTTTATTACCGTTACCCCCATGGGGCAGATCTTCTTCCCGATTTTCTAACCTCCACTAACCCCCGAGGAATAAATCCTTAAAGGACAAGGAAAGTTAAACTAAAGAAGTAGGTAGAAATGTTGTACATGATGTTTTGTGCTTCTGTACCAGCCCAAGGCAACCACAGCCCTTTAGCAGTAAAGATCTGTGTCTCCAAAGATGCCCCAGTAGCTCCCCATCTTCTTTTCTGCTGATTCACTGATTCACATGCTCTGTGCTGCTGTCACTTACTGAGCTTAGGGACCCACTCACAATATACAGTACACATAGAATAGAAATGTCACAATATAAGGCTGATTAGTAATTAATACACATAATTACTACATGGCAGCACAGAAACCAGTGCAATTAGCATCAGAATTGAATAATCAGCAAACCTGTAGCATCAGCTTATATTACAGCCAGGGAAGCTCATTTTCTGCTGGATAATTAGTGACGAGCCCTAAGCTTAGCTTCTCAACAGCCAATCAGAGCCCACTGAGCATGTGAGTGTCACAGACACTTTCCAAGATGGTGACCCCCTGTGACAAGTTTGAAGTCCTGGATCATTGCTGCTATTGACAAGCTCAAACTTTAGCCTCGTGCAATAAGTTCACTATAGAAAATAGGACATTTTTAGCCACATTCATTTTTAGGGTTTAGTTCTCCTTTAATAGAATGTGAAAGGGATTGAGAGAAACAAAAAAAAAAAGCTCAGATTCCACGGAATTTCCCAATATGCAGAGGGATCATCAGAAATCCATTAAGGAACGTCGCTTCATTAAAGGGGCCTTTCCATTGTAACGTCTGTTGTGAATATCATGAAAACAACCTGTTCTTAAAGAGATACCGTGGCCCCTGTACTTTGCCGATATTTCTGCTTCATAAACATAAAGGAATGTGGAATTGGGTCACTGATCCCTCCAGGGTTCTGGCATTTGGAATAGTTGGATGATAACAAGGAGGGATGTCACAATGGAGACAATCGGGATTGTTGTTCAATAGAAGGAGACTCTCTTGGTAATTGGGACCCCTAAGGAGATTATTTTGCTGTGAGATTTAGTGACTTGCAATGATGGGAATGTGAGGAACATCCCAAGGCTGTTTTGGGGTGGATTGGGATTATTTAAAAAAAACTCTGGTTTTCCCTTTGTATCAATAACTAATGTTTTCCTGCTGTTTTCCCCATTCCTCTATCCCAGCTCAAAGACCAGAATAGGGTCCATTTATCTTCTGCTGGAATCCTGATTGATGCCGTGTGGGAGTTGCAGTTCTGCCCCAAAGCAAATCCACTCGATCACACGGCAATGGAGCCGTCGCAAGTCTCACACTGGATCCAGTAATAAATAATAAGGGGCACATTTACAAAGCTCGAGTGAAGGATTCGAATTAAAAAAACGTCGAATTTCGAAGTGTTTTTTGGGCTACTTCGACCATCGAATGGGCTACTTCGACCTTCGACTACGACTACGAATCGAACGATTCGAACTAAAAATCGTTCGACTATTCGACCATTCGATAATCGAAGTACTGTCTCTTTAAGAAAAACTTCGACCCCCTAGTTCGCCATCTAAAAGCTACCGAAGTCAATGTTAGCCTATGGGGAAGGTCCCCATAGGCTTGCCTGAGTTTTTTTGATCGAAGGATATTCCTTCGATCGTTGTATTAAAATCCTTCGAATCGTTCGGCCCCTAAATTCAGCTTTATTGGCACTGCAGTTGGTATGGCAGATCCTAAATGTCTGTACAGCCAATCAGCCGGCAGCACTGTCAGCCCAATATTCCCACAAACTAATGGGGAAACCAGACAGGCAATTAGCTGTTCATCTGCCGTCACATTAAGAACTTAATGAGGAAAATATGAAGCAATTTGCAAGTGCAGCGGCCGGGCAGGGAGATCTTATTACTCAGTCTCATTCCCGCACAAGAGCTGACAGTCTGTCCTATTAGTGGCTTGGTGCCCGAGACGACACAGTCAGTTACATCTTTATTTGTAGGAATATAAAATCCAATGTTTCTCCCCACAGGCCTTGGGGCAGAGCATAGGATGTAGGTACAATGCAGAGATATACAGTAAGTACATATATATATACAGTATACAGTAGGTACAGAGATATACAGTAAGTACATATATATATACAGTATACAGTAGGTACAGAGATATACAGTAAGTACATATATATATACAGTATACAGTAGGTACAGAGATATACAGTAAGTACATATATATATACAGTATACAGTAGGTACAGAGATATACAGTAAGTACATATATATATACAGTATACAGTAGGTACAGAGATATACAGTAAGTATATATATATATATATACAGTAGGTAGCCCTGTTCTTTCACCACTGACAGTATTGCCCTCCTTCTGTGGGACTTGACTCTTGGCACAGGACAAACACATACTCCACAATGGTCCTCATATCCATCACCCCAAGGTCCAGTTAAGGGGAGATTTGGGGTGAGTGCTTATTTGTACCCTGGGTACCCCTGGAACTATAGCAGGGTGACACCCCAATGTTTCTATATATCCAGTGTCGGACTGGCCCGGCGGGACACCGGGAAAAAACCCGGTGGGCCCCGACCCTCGTGGGCCCCCGCCGGGCCAGACCCTATCTACCAGTATAAAAATGTTGAGAAAAGTTTACGGCGATGCGCATCGCATCGCCGTTTGCGCATGCGCACCGAGAAGCGCCGCTCGCGCATGCGCATGGCGGCATTCGAGCGGCGCATACGCACAGTTTGGCGCGTCGCAGTAGGGGGGCGGGGGGCCCTGGACCAGCAGTCCCGGTGGGCCCCGGGCCCCCCAGTCCGACCATGTATATATCTGTAACCTTGTTATGAGCTAAGGGGGCCCAGTCTGAAGGTCAGTTAGGGGGAGATTTGGGGTGAGTGTTTATTTGTACCCTGGGTACCCCTGGAACTATAGCAGGGTGACACCCCAATGTTTCTATATATCTGTAAACTTGTTATGAGCTAAGGGGGCCCAGTCTGAAGGTCAGTTAGGGGGAGATTTAGGTCTCTCTGGGATTCAATGATAAAACCTTTGAAGCTGAAACCAGGCCTGACCAAACAGCAGGTTTAACCAAAACATCCTAAAAAAACCTTTCAGGGTTTATTAGGGGGTTAGTCTTCCCTTTAAGAAGCCAAATAGTGCAACACATAGCCGCTACAGTATGACAATAGTTTCTCCCAATAAATCGTAGTGCACAAAAAAACATTTTGTATTTGAGCTTGAAACTACCTACAATTTGGCCCAAACAGTTGGGAGAGGGATTTCAATTAAATTTGTGATTTTAACTTATATTTGTAAAACACTGTGTAAATCTTCTTTATCTTGCCCACGAGGGATAAGAGAGTAGGATAAATAGTAATAAGATTCCCAGTGACTTATTTGGCCAATATTCACCGGTTACCCCCTAATTAAAGTTTAAAACTGTTTTACATATAAACTCACACTGGTACATGTAGGGGGAGGTTCCTGTCTGACCATGGGAAAGAGAACAGCCCAGGAGCAGGAAGTACAGACAATCAGAGCTCTGTACCTGGGTAAGTACTGGGGGAGATTGGATTCACTTACCCAGGGGGAGGTTCCTGTCTGACCATGGGAAAGAGAACAGCCCAGGAGCAGGAAGTACAGAAAATCAGAGCTCTGTACCTGGGTAAGTACTGGGGGAGATTGGATTCACTTACCCAGGGGGAGGTTCCTGTCTGACCATGGGAAAGAGAACAGCCCAGGAGCAGGAAGTACAGAGAATCAGAGCTCTGTACCTGGGTAAGTACTGGGGGAGATTCACTTACCCAGGGGGAGGTCCCTGTCTGACCATGGGAAAGAGAACAGCCCAGGAGCAGGAAGTACAGAGAATCAGAGTTCTGCACCTGGGTAAGTACTGGGGGAGATTCACTTACCCAGGGGGAGGTTCCTGTCTGACCATGGGAAAGAGAACAGCCCAGGAGCAGGAAGTACAGAGAATCAGAGCTCTGTACCTGGGTAAGTACTGGGGGAGATTGGATTCACTTACCCAGGGGGAGGTCCTGTCTGACCATGGAAAGAGAACAGCCCAGGAGCAGGAAGTACAGAGAATCAGAGCTCTGTACCTGGGTAAGTACTGGGGGAGATTCACTTACCCAGGGGGAGGTCCCTGTCTGACCATGGGAAAGAGAACAGCCCAGGAGCAGGAAGTACAGAGAATCAGAGTTCTGCACCTGGGTAAGTACTGGGGGAGATTCACTTACCCAGGGGGAGGTTCCTGTCTGACCATGGGAAAGAGAACAGCCCAGGAGCAGGAAGTACAGAGAATCAGAGCTCTGTACCTGGGTAAGTACTGGGGGAGATTGGATTCACTTACCCAGGGGGAGATTCCTGTCTGACCATGGGAAAGAGAACAGCCCAGGAGCAGGAAGTACAGAGAATCAGAGCTCTGTACCTGGGTAAGTACTGGGGGAGATTCACTTACCCAGGGGGAGGTCCCTGTCTGACCATGGGAAAGAGAACAGCCCAGGAGCAGGAAGTACAGAGAATCAGAGTTCTGCACCTGGGTAAGTACTGGGGGAGATTCACTTACCCAGGGGGAGGTTCCTGTCTGACCATGGGAAAGAGAACAGCCCAGGAGCAGGAAGTACAGAGAATCAGAGCTCTGTACCTGGGTAAGTAGTGATGACCCTACTGGAAATGGTTCAAGGGTTCAGTGTCACATTTGTACCTTTTAGCTTTATTTTCTTGGTCCAAACTTGGGGAATCGCATGAAACAACATTTGTGGGTTCAATTCTGAGCAGCAGCCGATCTCCCCAGCCTGCGGGTGGGAGCTCAGGACTGTGACTATATATAAACCTTTCTCAATTACATGGTAATACATGTTAAAATTACAAATGTATTTCTAGTTTGTTTGGCTGTGCAATGTTTTTATGGCTCATCTGCCGTAACCAATTCTACGTTCTGGAAGCGTCGGCACAAGTTATTACCTTATGGAAATAAATGTTTTGAGGCCTGATCTTTGCTTAGGGCAAGGAGAACCTTCTCTGAAATTACTAATGATCTCGACGCTCGGATTTGTTCTGCTCACCGTGTTCATGAAAACCCGACACAGCCGACGCATTGTTGTTATTTTAATTTACAAGAGATTAAATACCTTTTTTTGGAAGACTTACCCGCGCCAGACACTCTGTTAAATCGGTTATTTAATTTGCACAAGATGAAATGTCTTTTGGGAAATGATGCACCAGTGACCTGCCGAGTATGTTCTGTAAAGATGCGAAAAAACTGCCAGTTGCACCTCTACTGATGAACAACCCTTTCCTACCTACTGTCACTTACCTACTGTCACTTACCTACTGTCACTTACCTACTGTCACTTACCTACTGTCACTTACCTACTGTCACTTACCTACTGTCACTTACCTCCTATTCTGCTCCTAATTAAGCCTCAAAACTTAACATCCGATTGTAAGTGTAAGTAAATTGATTCCTTGTGCCTTTATATGGTCACAGAACAACCCCTGAGTGACTTCAAATATCCTTATCATTTACAGTAGGGGGTACATTATCCCTTATAATACATGAGTGATACTCAGAGTTCCCTGTATAACTCAGCCTGCAGCCTTGTGTCTTTATATGGTCACAGAACAACCCCTCAGTGACTTCTAATATCCTTATCATTTACAGTAGGGGGTACATTATCCCTTATAATACATGAGTGATACTCAGAGTTCCTGTATAACTCAGCCTGCAGCCTTGTGCCTTTATATGGTCACAGAACAACCCCTCAGTGACTTCTAATATCCTTATCATTTACAGTAGGGGGTACATTATCCCTTATAATACATGAGTGATACTCAGAGTTCCCTGTATAACTCAGCCTGCAGCCTTGTGTCTTTATATGGTCACAGAACCCCTCAGTGACTTCTAATATCCTTATCATTTACAGTAGGGGGTACATTATCCCTTATAATACATGAGTGAAACGCAGAGTTCACTGTATTCCCTGGGAAAACTATCCCTTATAATAGTAATATATATTTGCAATAAAAATATAAGCGGGGACAGTAATGAAATAGAGAAAGTACAGAGAAGAGCAACTAAGCTGATAAATGGAATGGAAGGGATTAGTAATGGGGTTGGTTACACTGGACAGTTAAGGGGGAAATGATCATATATATAAATATATAAGGGGATATGATCACTATATATAAATATATAAGGGGGATATGATCACTATATATAAATATATAAGGGGGATATGATCACTATATATAAATGTATAAGGGGGATATGATCACTATATATAAATATATAAGGGGGATATGATCACTATATATAAATATATAAGGGGATGTGATCACTATATATAAATATATAAGGGGATATGATCACTATATATAAATGTATAAGGAGGACAGTAATGAAATAGAGAAAGTACAGAGAAGAGCGACTAAGATGATAAATGGAATGGAAGGGATTAGTAATGGGGTTGGTTACACTGGACAGTTAAGGGGGAAATGATCATATATATAAATATATAAGGGGATATGATCACTATATATAAATATATAAGGGGGATATGATCACTATATATAAATATATAAGGGAGATATGATCACTATATATAAATATATAAGGGGATATGATCACTATATATAAATATATAAGGGGATATGATCACTATATATAAATATATAAGGGGATATGATCACTATATATAAATATATAAGGGGATATGATCACTATATATAAATATATAAGGGATATGATCACTTATATAATATATAAGGGGATATGATCACTATATATAAATATATAAGGGGATATGATCACTATATATAAATATATAAGAGGGATATGATCACTATATATAAATATATAAGGGGATATGATCGCTATATATAAATATATAAGGGAATATGATCACTATATATAAATATATAAGGGGGATATGATCACTATATATAAATATATAAGGGGATATGATCACTATATATAAATATATAAGGGGATATGATCACTATATATAAATATATAAGGGGATATGATCACTATATATAAAATATATAAGGGGGATATAATCACTATATATAAATATATAAGGGGATATGATCACTATATATAAATATATAAGGGAAATGAGCAACTAAGTTGATAAAGATAATGCATTTAATATTAATAATTATGATACAAGTGTAATGGAGGGGATATAAATTGAATTCAGGAGGGTTTGAGTGATATATATATATTGAGGTTATTCTGAAGGATCTAGAAGTTCATGTAGAATTAGTGAAGGGAAAGTCTGAGCTTTGGCCAAATCTCCTATTTGTATCTCTGGGACTGTCAGTTGCTGTAAGAGACTTTGGGGCCCTTTTGAGTGAAATTAGTTTTTTTGCAGATCTGCATTAGGATGTGCTCGGTGCGGGGGGAGGGGACACACGTATATGATGATGAATTTTTCCGATTTTATGTCTCCGTCTGTCATTATTCTCCATTTTCACTGCATCAAAAACTTGATTACGTTAATTAGAATGCTAATGAATGCTTACGGTGGCAAGGTGCACATACTCTCATCTTGATAAACAGAGCCATATTCCTCTTAATTTGTCAAAGTCCCCAGCTTGCAAATTTGAAATTGGTTATGTGGGTCCGTTATCCTCCTGTACTGAAAGCATAGCAACTCCCCCGGCAACTGTATCCTGGGGGGCACTGGCAGCATTCACTAGTCTAGCCATTATTATGGGATCTCTCTGTACAGACTATGAGCAAACTTAGGGACTGTTCCTGCTGAATTGTGCTTAGTACAGGGAATACCTATGTACCATAGTTTTATGGGATCTCTCTGTACAGACTATGAGCAAACTTAGGGGCTGTTCCTGCTGAATTGTGCTTAGTACAGGGAATACCTATGTACCATAGTTTTATGGGATCTTTCTGTACAGACTATGAGCAAACTTAGGGGACTGTTCCTGCTGAATTGTGCTTAGTACAGGGAATACCTATGCTGCCATAGTTTTATGGGATCTCTCTGTACAGGCTATGAGCAAACTTAGGGGCTGTTCCTGCTGAATTGTGCTTAGTACAGGGGATACCTATGTACCATAGTTTTATGGGATCTCTCTGTACAGACTATGAGCAAACTTAGGGACTGTTCCTGCTGAATTGTGCTTAGTACAGGGAATACCTATGCTGCCATAGTTTTATGGGATCTCTCTGTACAGACTATGAGCAAACTTAGGGACTGTTCCTGCTGAATTGTGCTTAGTACAGGGGAATACCTATGCTGCCATAGTTTTATGGGATCTCTCTGTACAGACTATGAGCAAACTTAGGGACTGTTCCTGCTGAATTGTGCTTAGTACAGGGAATACCTATGCTGCCAAAGTTTTCCCTTTTCTATAAATACCATATTGGCAGATTGAAGTGTGATCCTGCCATAGAACAGACAAGACCGTGTTACATCTTTCTTTTGCAGACATTAAAGTGTTAGCACACGTGACAGAGTATCCACTACCCCCCACCTCTAGACAAGATAGTTCCACTGCTTAATACTATTCCCCCTGTTTGTACTAATGGAGAGGCAATTTTTCAGACACATTCCATGTTCCAAGGATGAGAAATGTCACTTTCTGATGAGCTAAAAAGCTTTTTTCCTGCAGATTTCACTTCTGTTTTATCTCAGTAGTCGCTCAGACGAGGTGACGCGCGGCGGTTACGGAATGGGCTGAAAACACATTTTTGCCAACTTGTTAAAGGGGAAGTTCAGCTTCTCCATCTCTGCCCACATACACTTCACATATTTCTATGGAAGCAAAGAACTGGCCTATTGAGTGTAGGCTACTACTCATTCCTTGTTCTCCATTATTGAATTTATTGAGCTTAACACATTAGCCCAGTGCTTCTTTCTAATACTGGGGGCATTACGGTCCCCCCATCAGGTAAATTGGGTTAATTTGTGCTGTATCTCTATTTGTCACGTTCCTTTTCTCTGTGATGAATAAATCACATTGCCCATTGGGTTTAGCAGGTTACTGACGTCACTATCATGATGCCATTGGCTGTGCCCTCATTAATGCAGATAACAAGCTCAGGAGGCTCACTTTAATATTGTGACATCACTGGGGGTGGGGCAGTAAGGAAGTGTGTTCTGTGCTGTCACTCACAGAGCTCCTCCCCCACTGTAGGGCTCCTGAGTAAAATGTCATCAATATACGTAACTTTCATTGTCGGGCTCTCAGACTCTTTCCTATAGTGAATATGGCAGAACTATAAGCAATTATTTAAATTTTAAATTAATTATAGTGTAGGGTTATTAAATCATAACTGGGGGAAGGGAGAACTCAATACAAAAAAGGAGGATAAATAAACTGACTTATTTTTGGATTATTTTTCCCCTTTGAATGAATTAATCTCTGTATAAGAGACTCACGCAGACCCTGTTGTTTCACTAATTTCTACAAGAACTCTGCTAATTGTATCTCTGTGTTTCTCCTTAACTATCCCCTGAGCAGAGCTATCTCTACCTCTCAGCAACAGCTCCACGAGTATACTCAGTCTTGTAATAGTGAGCAGATACACAGTGTAGAGTTAGCTCAGCGGCACTATAGTAGCAGTGGATAATAGTCTCTGGGAAGGGAGTGTGACTGTGGGATAGCAGGTATAGTAGGGAGAGATGGTGTCTATAGTAACAGTGGATAATAGTCTCTGGGAAGGGAGTGTGACTGTGGGATAGCAGGTATAGTAGGGAGAGATGGTGTCTATAGTAACAGTGGATAATAGTCTCTGGGAAGGGAGTGTGACTGTGGGATAGCAGATATAGTAGGGAGAGATGTGTCTATAGTAACAGTGGATAATAGTCTCTGGGAAGGGAGTGTGACTGTGGGATAGCAGGTATAGTAGGGAGAGATGGTGTCTATAGTAACAGTGGATAATAGTCTCTGGGAAGGGAGTGTGACTGTGGGATAGCAGATATAGTAGGGAGAGATGTGTCTATAGTAACAGTGGATAATAGTCTCTGGGAAGGGAGTGTGACTGTGGGATAGCAGGTATAGTAGGGAGAGATGGTGCCTATAGTAGCAGTGGATAATAGTCTCTGGGAAGGGAGTGTGACTGTGGGATAGCAGGTATAGTAGGGAGAGATGTGTCTATAGTAACAGTGGATAATAGTCTCTGGGAAGGGAGTGTGACTGTGGGATAGCAGGTATAGTAGGGAGAGATGGTGCCTATAGTAACAGTGGATAATAGTCTCTGGGAAGGGAGTGTGATTGTGGGATAGCAGGTATAGTAGGGAGAGATGTGTCTATAGTAACAGTGGATAATAGTCTCTGGGAAGGGAGTGTGACTGTGGGATAGCAGGTATAGTAGGGAGAGATGGTGTCTATAGTAACAGTGGGATAATAGTCTCTGGGAAGGGAGTGTGACTGTGGGATAGCAGGTATAGTAGGGAGAGATGGTGTCTATAGTAACAGTGGATAATAGTCTCTGGGAAGGGAGTGTGACTGTGGATAGCAGGTATAGTAGGGAGAGATGTGTCTATAGTAACAGTGGGATAATAGTCTCTGGGAAGGGAGTGTGACTGTGGGATAGCAGGTATAGTAGGGAGAGATGGTGTCTATAGTAACAGTGGATAATAGTCTCTGGGAAGGGAGTGTGACTGTGGGATAGCAGGTATAGTAGGGAGAGATGTGTCTATAGTAACAGTGGATAATAGTCTCTGGGAAGGGAGTGTGACTGTGGGATAGCAGGTATAGTAGGGAGAGATGGTGCCTATAGTAACAGTGCATAATAGTCTCTGGGAAGGGAGTGTGACTGTGGGATAGTAGGTATAGTAGGGAGAGATGTGTCTATAGTAACAGTGGATAATAGTCTCTGGGAAGGGAGTGTGACTGTGGGATAGCAGGTATAGTAGGGAGAGATGTGTCTATAGTAACAGTGGATAATAGTCTCTGGGAAGGGAGTGTGACTGTGGGATAGCAGGTATAGTAGGGAGAGATGGTGTCTATAGTAACAGTGGGATAATAGTCTCTGAGAAGGGAGTGTGACTGTGGGATAGCAGGTATAGTAGGGAGAGATGGTGTCTATAGTAACAGTGGATAATAGTCTCTGGAAGGGAGTGTGACTGTGGGATAGCAGGTATAGTAGGGAGAGATGGTGCCTATAGTAACAGTGGATAATAGTCTCTGGGAAGGGAGTGTGACTGTGGGATAGCAGGTATAGTAGGGAGAGATGGTGTCTATAGTAACAGTGGGATAATAGTCTCTGGGAAGGGAGTGTGACTGTGGGATAGCAGGTATAGTAGGGAGAGATGGTGTCTATAGTAACAGTGGATAATAGTCTCTGGGAAGGGAGTGTGACTGTGGATAGCAGGTATAGTAGGGAGAGATGGTGTCTATAGTAACAGTGGATAATAGTCTCTGGGAAGGGAGTGTGACTGTGGGATAGCAGGTATAGTAGGGAGAGATGGTGTCTATAGTAACAGTGGATAATAGTCTCTGGGAAGGGAGTGTGACTGTGGGATAGCAGGTATAGTAGGGAGAGATGGTGTCTATAGTAACAGTGGATAATAGTCTCTGGGAAGGGAGTGTGACTGTGGGATAGCAGGTATAGTAGGGAGAGATGGTGTCTATAGTAACAGTGGATAATAGTCTCTGGGAAGGGAGTGTGACTGTGGGATAGCAGGTATAGTAGGGAGAGATGGTGTCTATAGTAACAGTGGATAATAGTCTCTGGGAAGGGAGTGTGACTGTGGGATAGCAGGTATAGTAGGGAGAGATGGTGTCTATAGTAACAGTGGGATAATAGTCTCTGGGAAGGGAGTGTGACTGTGGGATAGCAGGTATAGTAGGGAGAGATGGTGTCTATAGTAACAGTGGATAATAGTCTCTGGGAAGGGAGTGTGACTGTGGGATAGCAGGTATAGTAGGGAGAGATGGTGCCTATAGTAACAGTGGATAATAGTCTCTGGGAAGGGAGTGTGACTGTGGGATAGCAGGTATAGTAGGGAGAGATGGTGCCTATAGTAACAGTGGGATAATAGTCTCTGGGAAGGGAGTGTGACTGTGGGATAGCAGGTATAGTAGGGGGCACTAACCACATATAATATCTGCTAATTACGTAATTGTACAGAATATATAAAATAAATGTTTATTCATGTCCATTCTCTCTATGAGACAAACAAGTAATTCTGTAGGAAAGTCATTATCATTGGGTGGAGAAGTTAGAAATGTGAAGGCCTCTGTCTCCCCTGGGGGATCATTTCTCATAAGTGAGTCTGGAGTTGGGCAGAGGTTGGGGATAAAGTTATAGACACAGAAGGGCCAGTGATTGAGGCCAGATTAAAAGCCATTTGCACATTAGGAAAATTGCCTATGAAATTTGCTGTACAATTGAAATGATTTGAATTTTTTTCACGGATCCCTGCAGAATAAGGAAGATGAAGTTTCATTTGCATGCGGTTTATTAGTGAGCTGAAAAGAGGAGAAAATTGCTATTGTGTCTTTTGTGATGAAGTCTGACAGGCCCTGCGCCGGGACATTTCAGTGAAACACAAGAGCTGCTGCTTTTAACATTTTGGTTGGTTATTCCTATTTATAAAGATTAATTCAGTTGTTATGGGGGAGTTATGATTTCTAAGCATAGCATGAGCTTAAAGGGAAATTCAAGAATTGAGAGGGAAAGGGGGTTAGGGAGTAGAGAGACAAATGGGGGAGAGGAGAAATATAGAAGGGGAGAGAAGAGGGAGGATGGGGGAGAGTAAGGCCAAACAGTTGGGGGAATAGAAAAGGAAAGGAGAGGGGATGAGAGACAGAAGGAGAGAAGGGAAAGGGGGTTAGGGGAGTAGAGAGACAAATGGGGGAGAGAAGAAATATAGAAGGGGAGAGAAGAGGGAGGATGGGGGAGAGTAAGGCCAAACAGTTGGGAGAGAAAAGGAAAGGAGAGGGGATGAGAGACAGAAGGAGAGAAGGGAAAGGGGGTTAGGGAGTAGAGAGACAAATGGGGGAGAGGAGAAATATAGAAGGGGAGAGAAGAGGGAGGATGGGGAGAGTAAGGCCAAACAGTTGGGAGAGAAAAGGAAAGGAGAGGGGATGAGAGACAGAAGGAGAGAAGGGAAAGGGGTTAGGGAGTAGAGAGACAAATGGGGAGAGGAGAAATATAGAAGGGGAGAGAAGAGGGAGGATGGGGGAGAGTAAGGCAAAACAGTTGGGGGAATAGAAAAGGAAAGGAGAAGGGATGAGAGACAGAAGGAGAGAAGGGAAAGGGGGTTAGGGAGTAGAGAGACAAATGGGGGAGAGGAGAAATATAGAAGGGAAGAGAAGAGGGAGGATGGGGGAGAGTAAGGCCAAACAGTTGGGGGAATAGAAAAGGAAAGGAGAGGGGATGAGAGACAGAAGGAGAGAAGGGAAAGGGGGTTAGGGAGTAGAGAGACAAATGGGGGGGATGAGAAATATAGAAGGGGAGAGAAGAGGGAGGATGGGGGAGAGTAAGGCCAAACAGTTGGGGAGAAAAGGAAAGGAGAGGGATGAGAGACAGAAGGAGAGAAGGGAAAGGGGGTTAGGGAGTAGAGAGACAAATGGGGGAGAGGAGAAATATAGAAGGGGAGAGAAGAGGGAGGATGGGGGAGAGTAAGGCCAAACAGTTGGGGGAATAGAAAAGGAGAGGGGATGAGAGACAGAAGGAGAGAAGAGAAAGGGGGTTAGGGAGTAGAGAGACAAATGGGGGAGAGGAGAAATATAGAAGGGGAGAGAAGTGGGAGGATGGGGAGAGTAAGGCCAAACAGTTGGGGGAGAAAAGGAAAGGAGAGGGGATGAGAGACAGAAGGAGAGAAGGGAAAGGGGGTTAGGGAGTAGAGAGACAAATGGGGGAGAGGAGAAATATAGAAGAGGAGAGAAGAGGGGGGATGGAGGAGAGTAAGGTCAAACAAATGGGGAGAAAAGGAAAGGAGAGGGGATGAGAGACAGAAGGAGAGAAGAGAAAGGGGGTTAGGGAGTAGAGAGACAAATGGGGGAGAGGAGAAATATAGAAGGGGAGAGAAGAGGGAGGATGGGGGAGAATAGAAAAGATTAAGACAGAGCGAGAAACAGAAAAAGCAGGGTACAAGAGGGAAGGGGAAAGGAAAGATATGACAGGAGAGAAGAAGGAATGAGAGAAGAGGGGATATTAGCGCAGAAGGGAAGAGGAGGGGTTAAGGGAAGTGAAAGGGGAGGGGCTATAGAGCAGATAATGGCAGACTACATAATGAAATGTTTCGCTACATTGCAGGGATATGATCATGAAACACTAATATTTAACCCGTAAGTCTTACACTATCTCTTCTATCTCTATCACATCTTTTACTCTTTCACTGCAGGACCCAGACCGGTACATGGAAAGTGAAACACTAAAAATCTGGTAAAAAAAACACAAAAGAAAGCGCATCAGGATTGTCTATGAAAGGGGTGGTTCACCTTTAAGTAGAATTTTTGTAACTTATAGAATGGCTAGTTCATTGCGACTTTTTTTCTTGAATTTTGATTGAACTTTTTTGAATTATTTGAAATAATTAAAAAAATTAAATCCAATCGCCGATTGTCTCAGAATATCTCTGTCAAGCCTGGGTTAATAAATCCAGATGTGAGGAGACAAGGAGTGATCAATAGTCCCAGATTTAGCCGGAAGCGGGGTACCAAGGAATAAGCAGAAGAATCGTCAGGGACAGGCCGAGGTCGAGGCGGGCAGGATTCGAGCGTAACCGGAAACAAGCTGGGTCGGGGGCAGGCAGATAGCAAGCGAAGTCCAGAAACAGGCAGGGGTCAAGCAGGAAGAAGTCAATCAGAAGTCCGAGGAAACAAGCCGAAGGTCAAAGCCGAAATCAGAAATCAAGTCACATCCAGGAGCTAGGATTATAACCAAGCAAGGATCCTTTCCCAGAGCGTCTTTTTAAAGTAATGTTTTGGCGCCAAACGCGAGGACGCTAGCGTCATTACGCCGCACGCCGTTGCGTCAGCGGACGTTTCGTCGCCCGCGTCCACCCCGGCGCGCGACAGTTTTCGACGCGCTTGCATCCGCGTCCATGTTGACGCTCGTGCACGAATGGGCCTTACAATCTCTCTACAGCATAATAACAGAATATCTCTCTACAGCACACTACAGCATGACTCCGATGTGAAAAACCCCTTTAAATATCTCAATTACCCCTTCCCCAGTTACTGGTTCATTTGGTTTAAAATTTCTCTTCCAGTGATGCTCCCTAGAGTTGCACAGTCTGTTATCCACAAATCCCCCTTTCTGGCACTTTCTTACACTACTAGCACTTTCCTTTTCTACTTATTTATCAAACCCTACTGCCCACATCATGCTCTACTGACTCCATCTTCTTCTGTTGTTTCCATCTTGTCCTGATGCCTCCATCTTATTCTTTTGATTCCATCTTGCCTTATTGTCTCCATCGTGCTCTACCGTCTCCATCTTGCCCTGATGTCTCCATCTTATTCGTTTGCTTCCATTTTGTCCAACTTTCTCCATGTTGCCCTGATTTCTTCATCTTGTCCTACTGTCTTAATGTTGCCATACTATCTCCATCTTGTCCTACTGTCTCCATCTTGCCCTACTGTCACCATATTGTCCTACTGTCTCCATCTTGCCCTACTGTCTCCATCTTATCCTACTGTCTCAATTTTTTCTACTGTCTCCATCCTTTTAACCTGCTACCATCTTGTTGTGCTGTCTCCATCTTGTCCTTCTGTCTCCATGTTGCCCTACTGTCTTCATGTTGTCCTACTGTCTTCATCTTACCCTACTATCTCCTTCTTGCCCTACTGTCTTCATCTTGCCCTACTGTCTCCATCTTGCCCTACTGTCTCCATCTTACCCTACTGTCTCCATCTTGTCCTACTGTCTTCATGTTGCCCTACTATCTTCATCTTATTCTTCTACTTCCAGCTTGTCCTACTGTCTCCATCTTGTCCTACTGTCTCCATCTTGTCTTACTGTCTCCATCTTACCTTAGTGCCTCCATCTTGCCCTACTGTCTCCATCTTGTCCTACTGTCTCCATCTTGTCCTACTGTCTCCATCTTGCCCTACTGTCTCCATCTTATTCTACTGCTTCCAGCTTGTCCTACTGTCTCCATCTTGCCCTATTGTCTCCATCTTATTCTTCTGCTTCCAGCTTGTCCTACTGTCTCCATTGTGCCCTACTGTCTCCATCTTACCCTACTGTCTCCATCTTATCCTTCTGCTTCCAGCTTGCCCTACTGATTTCATCTTATCCTACTGTCTGCATCTTACATTACTGCCTCCATCTTGCCCTACTGTCTCCATATTGTCCTACTGTCTCCATCTTATTATTCTGCTTCCAACTTGTCCTACTGTCTCCATCTTGTCCTACTGACCTCATCTTGTGCTACTGTCTCTGTCTTGCTGTACTGTCACTTTCTTTGTTGTTCTACACAGAATAGCCCCCACTCTCCCTTCCTCCAGTTGTTGGTCTGTGGGGTCTCGCTATTTGGGGGTATCTGTGTATATGTCTCTATTTAGACCCCATTAAGCTTTTTACAATAGCCCAGTGGCCAATTAAAGGCTGAAATTCCTTTAAACTTGTGTGTGTGTCTTTAATCTGCCTGTGAGTCACTTACAGCTCTTTGTTTGCAGTTTGTTCTGAGTGAATTGCTAGCTTTGTGGTTCAGGCATAATATGCGTTACAAGGTCAGTGAGTCACTTTACCTGCATGGGGAACATTCCGTGATTCATTTCTCTGTGAATAGAAAGTGCCACAATTTCCTTCAAATCCCAGGAATAAAGGGATTGTGCAGGGTCCTTGGTTCCATTCCGCTGGAGGACCAACTTTTGGGCAAAAATTAGGCAAGGTGGAGGTTGAAGGCAGAGCGGAGCCGTGAGATTGTGATGGATGGAACCCTGTGCCCATATCCCTCGTTCCTTGGCGCCGCTAGTACACGGTTGATTAACCATTCAGGGCTTTTGTGTTTCCATATGAGAAACATTTAATTATGCTCGATGTGCTTGATGTGAGCCGGGCTCAGACGGTGCCAACTGACAGTTTTAATTGGTGAATAAACGCAGTTAAACAAGTGCCCCCGCAGGTAACCTGCGCAATGTTTCTCACCAAGATAAAAATCCAATAAAAGGAAAGTCAATGGGTTGTTTTTTTACCTGCTTTGTAAAACCCAAAAGGGCTCCTGTATGAAGGGGGAGGGCACCATGCTACTTGCCCACAATGCACTTTAGTGCCAGGACAGAGCGTGAGCAACCACTGGAAGTCTTAAAGGGCCAGAGCAAGTAGCAGGGTGCAGGTGCAAGGCTTGCCTTTAATACAGGGATCATTAGTAACAGTGGAGCCTGACAGTGACCTATTGTTTGTGCCAGATGAAAATGCCATGGTTATGGTGAGATTAGGTAAGACTAACCTTTCATACACCCAACTTGAAGCTCATTCTTCCCAAATCTCACCCTAATTGACCTTCAAGTTGGTTGTTTAAAAGGTTAAGTCTTCCCAAATTTTGCCCTAATTAAACCTTTCAAAAACCCAACTTGAAGGTCAGTCTTCCCAAATCAAACCCTAATTAGAGTGAGATTTGGGGTGACTACCCCACATATTATTGGATTATGGTTTACAGAGGAATTTGTTCCCCTATATGTTTAATTATGAGCTGTGGCCAAAGGTTGGATCTCCAAAGTCAACTTGATCATATTTTACAACACGGTGTCCATTATTTTAGGGATGCACCGAATCCAGGATTCAGTTCGGGATTTGGCCAGGATTCAGTCCTTTTTCAACAGGATTCGGCCGAATCCTTCTGCCAAACCGAGCCAAATCCGAATCCTAATTTGCATAGGCAAATTAGGGGCGGGGAGGGAAATCACATGACTTTTTGTCATCAAACAAGGAAGTAAAAAATGTTTTCCCCTTCCCACCCATAATTTGCATATGCAAATTAGGGTTTGGTATTCAGCCAAATCTTTACAAAGTCAAAGACACACACAAGCGTTACCCCCCAATGAGAGACACCCCCGCATTTCTGCCCTTTCCTTATCTCTGCGCAATCACCGGAGCCATAAACAAGGAGCGTTGGCAATATTTGAAGGGCGATTTACTTTAACAAATCCTTTCTGTGCCGTTTTACCTCCTGGCGGAATGAGAGAGTCGGGAGTGAAATAAAATGACTTGTAATACACTTTATACCATTCACGCTGTTAAAATAGTCATTTCTGTCAAGTTAACAATGAAATAACGTTCCGGAGCTGAAACTTCCCATGAACATTAATGTGCAGCCGAGTGCAGGAGCCGTGTCACAGATCTGCCCCAACCTCTCGCTCTCACACTATTTACTAAAAGGCAGGATTAGGGAGAAAAGAGCAAATGAGTTGTAGCTAATCGGTTTCCCTCAATCATCTCAAATAATAAGACTTTTATATTCATGGAAATATTGTTCTTTCTTCATTGTCTCCTTCTTTCTCTCTTTTCACTTTTGTTTGTCCCTTCTGCTCCACCACTTTTTCCTTTCCCTCCAGTCATTCCCTTATTTTGCTCCACTGATGTCTCCTTTTCCTCCAGCTCCACTCTCAGTCATTCCCTTCCTTATGCTTCACTAATCTCCTCCTTACCCTCTGGCTCCACTCTCAGTCATTCCCTTTAGTACCCACTAATTTCCCATTTCCCTCCAGCTCCACTCTCAGTCATTCCCTACCTTATGCTCCATGTCTAGCCTAATTGTATAATTTCTAAGCGCTGCTGCCCAATCCCATCATCCCACTGTATTTCAAGCTGGTCAGTTTTACTCTCCAAAATGACATATTTCAGATTAAAATGGAGATACAGTTCTTAAAGGTGCCAGAGCAGCTGTAGGACACCCCTAGTAAAATGCAACCCCTGCGCCCTGTTGTCTCCAAGTTTACTCATCTGCAGGAATTATGGGTTTGACATTTCAGCCCTAAATAATGACGTTTGCAGCTGTTTCTACCCCCTCCCTGTGCCAGACAATGGCTCATCAGTAACGGCCATTTTTATCAATCAGTGCCCCTTGTACCCACATCTGGTGCCCAATCTGCTCCTTTATCCCAATCACTGGTCAGCTGACCCTTATCTCTCGTCCATTTAATTGTAAGGATGTAGAATTGGATGTAGAATTGGATGTAGAATTGGATGTAGAATTGGATGTAGAATTGGAGAACTTGTGTTTCTCTCTATTCCAAGCAAAGGGGTTAATCTGCCGCCTCCTCGGGATGTCAATTTCGTAACTAACAAGCCGCAGAGCTTTTGGCGCATCCCGAATATGAATAAAGCGCGAGGTCCCCTCTTTTTATCCCTTCTCTCTCCATTCATTTTCTTGCCTAATTAAATACAAAGCTGGGCTCTCTCTCTCTCGCTTCTTAATGGGCTTTAAATGATATCCCAGTTGTCTCAGGCCCAGATTCAAACAAAAGGGATTCACATCATTTATTTACCTCTTAGCAGCCCCCCCCTCCCACTATAGATCTGCTAAATACCCACGCGCTGCCATTGTCTTCACTGAACAATTTGGGGGTAACAATATTAATCATCTAAGTATGGCGCAATGTACAAAAGCCCTTCTTATTATTCTAGTTATTCTTAACTTGTTTATATAAATTAGTATTAGTGATGAGCGAATCTGTCCTGTTTACAAAAGTGCAAAAAATGTGCGATGTGGCAAAAGTCAAAAGCTGCCAATTTTTCTTGTCGCAGCAACTATCTCCATCTTGTCCTACTGTCTCCATCTTGTCCTACTCTCTCCATCTTGTCCTACTGTCTCCATCTTGTCCTACTGTCTCCATCTTGTCCTACTGTCTCCATCTTGTCCTACTGTCTCCATCTTGTCCTACTGTCTCCATCTTGTCCTACTGTCTCCATCTTGTCCTACTGTCTCCATCTTGCCCTACTGTCTCCATCTTGTCCTACTGTCTCCATCTTGTCCTACTGTCTCCATCTTGCCCTACTGTCTCCATCTTGTCCTACTGTCTCCATCTTGCCCTACTGTCTCAATCTTGCCCTACTGTCTCCATCTTGCCCTACTGTATCCATTTTGCCCTACTGTCTCCATCTTGTCCTACTGTCTCCATCTTGTCCTACTGTCTCCATCTTGCCCTACAGTCTCCAGCTTATCCTACTATCTCCATCTTGCCCTACTGTCTCCATCTTGTCCTACTGTCTCCATCTTGCCCTACTGTCTCAATCTTGCCCTACTGTCTCCATCTTGCCCTACTGTCTCCATCTTGTCCTACTGTCTCCATCTTGCCCTACAGTCTCCATCTTGTCCTACTGTCTCCATCTTGCCCTACTCTCTCCATCTTGCCCTACTGTCTCCATTTTATCCTACTGTCTCCATCTTGCCCTACTCTCTCCATCTTGTCCTACTGTCTCCATCTTGTCCTACTGTCTCCATCTTGTCCTACTGTCTCCATTTTATCCTACTGTCTCCATCTTGCCCTACTGTCTCCATCTTGCCCTACTGTCTCCATCTTGCCCTACTGTCTCCATCTTGCCCTACTCTCTCCATCTTGTCCTACTGTCTCCATCTTGCCCTACTCTCTCCATCTTGCCCTACTGTCTCCATTTTATCCTACTGTCTCCATCTTGCTCTACTGTCTCCATCTTGCCCTACTGTCTCCATCTTGTCCTACTGTCTCCATCTTGTCCTACTGTCTCCATCTTGCCCTACTGTCTCCATCTTGCCCTACTCTCTCCATCTTGCCCTACTGTCTCCATTTTATCCTACTGTCTCCATCTTGCTCTACTGTCTCCATCTTGCCCTACTGTCTCCATCTTGTCCTACTGTCTCCATCTTGTCCTACTGTCTCCATCTTGCCCTACTGTCTCCATCTTGCCCTACTCTCTCCATCTTGCCCTACTGTCTCCATTTTATCCTACTGTCTCCATCTTGCTCTACTGTCTCCATCTTGCCCTATTGTCTCCATCTTGCCCTACTGTCTCCATCTTGTCCTACTATCTCCATCTTGTCCTATTGCCTCTCTTTTGTACTACGCCTCTGTCTTGGATGAATAGAAGCAACTCCTAACAACCCTGTTCAAACATCTAGTGGGAACCTTCCCAGAAGCCCCTGGGCAGTTATATGATTGCAGCAGGGAGGAGGGTTTTTGGGTTCATTCATCTGAATTCTCATGGTCAGAAGGTTTTTATCTACTACTTTCTGTACCAGACTGACCGACTGAAGCTACAGGTAGAACAAACCTCGGCCTTGATAATTCTATTAGAGCGAAGGAAAGGAAATTGAATTAGTGACACAGAGAAAAGCAACACTTGACATTTACAAAAAATCGACTTGCTAAATACTGTGTCCTTGATCCTCTCCCTCACAGTCCCACTGCCACTCCCTTCCCAAAGCCTTGTGTTAATAATTACTACAACTTGTACTATGTACCAACTGATCCCTTCCATTCCCTTTATCAGTTTAGTCGCTCTTCGTTGTACTTTCTCTATTTCATTACTGTCCCACCTTATATATTTATATATAGTGATCATATCCCCTTATATATTTATATATAGTGATCATATCCCCTTATATATTTATATATAGTGATCATATCCCCTTATATATTTATATATAGTGATCATATCCCCTTATATATTTATATATAGTGATCATATCCCCCTTATATATTTATATATTGTGATCATATCCCCTTATAATTTATATATAGTGATCATATCCCCCTTATATATTTATATATAGTGATCATATCCCCCTTATATATTTATATATAGTGATCATATCCCCCTTATATATAGTGATCATATCCCCTTATATATTTATATATAGTGATCATATCCCCTTATATATTTATATATAGTGATCATATCCCCCTTATATATTTATATATAGTGATCATATCCCCCTTATATATTTATATATAGTGATCATATCCCCCTTATATATAGTGATCATATCCCCTTATATATTTATATATAGTGATCATATCCCCTTATATATTTATATATAGTGATCATATCCCCTTATATATTTATATATAGTGATCATATCCCCCTTAACTGTCTCTTCTCCAGTGTAACGAATCCCAACTTGCCTTTCCCCATAACTGATCCCTTCCATTCCCTTTATCAGTTTAGTTGCTCTTCTCTGTACTTTCTTTAATTTCTATCACATTTGAGCCTTGGAGCCCCAAACTGAGGAATGAGGAGAAGAATCGGAATGGACAGGAGGAGACCAGAAGATCAGATTGACGGGGGGGTTTTCATTATAACACAATAGATTCTGTGTTTGTCTCTTCTCAGCACAGACCTTCCCAGTGAGGCTGCCATACTGCTCTGCCGTGACTGATAGAATCTGATTTATGTACTGGATTCAAAGGACAAGTAAATCCCCAAGTAAATAGACTTTTTGTATTGGTATTTTGAATTGGGGATGGCAGATCACTTACCCTAATGTGTTTAGTGTGTTTTTAGGGACCGTCAGCAAGAGAACAGGTAATGAGCCCCTAGTAGGGTTTCCACTTTTTCAGGAAAAAACTACCGGCCTTCCTATATTCTTGACGTTTTTTCCTATTAATAACATTGGCACCAAGCATCATTTTTACTAAAGATGCACCGAATCCACTATTTTGGATTCGGCCGAACCAAATCATTCCGAATATCGAACCAAACCCGAAACCTAATTTGCATATGCAAATTAGGGGTGGGAAGGGGAAAATTTTTTTACTTTCTTGTTTTGAGACAAAAAGTCACACGATTTCCCTCTCCGCTATGCAAATTAGGATTCGGATTCGGTTCGGCCGGATAGAAGGATTCGGCCGAATCCCGGTGAAAAAGGCAGAATCCTGGCCGAATCCCAAACCGAATCCTGGATTCGGTGCATCCCTAATTTTTACTGGCCAGGCCGGTAAAATAACAGCCAGGTGGCAACCCTAGCACCTAGTCGTACTTTCCTGAATCCCCTGGAAATGACCAATTGAAATTATTATTGCTGGAAGTAATAACCACCCAGTTGTGATGGGAGAATTTGTCTTGTTTCGCTTCGCCAAAAAAATGCAAATTTTGCCGCCAGTGCAGACACTTGCGTCAATTTTAACGCTGGTATTAAAGTCAATGGGCGTCCGAATAATGTCGACAGTTTTGATGTGAGCGACAATTTTTTTATGCCGGTGAATTTTCGCCAAAGAATCTTTGCTGCAGTTTCATGAATTTATTCACCGGCGGCGAAACGTAGAAATTCGCGCCTGGCAAATTTATTCACCCATCACTACCCTCTAGCAGTGAAAGGGTTAACTTGAATATCCAGAACACTCATGGGGGGGGGGGGGTGAATGGGATGAGGAGAAGTGGAAGAGACGGAGAAATAAAAACAGGATTTAGGAGGGAGGGAGGGAGTGGGATGAGGAGCTTATCAGAAATATTTCTATAGCGAGAGGATTTGCTGCTCAGAGGGATAAGACTTTTATCTTTCACTGAGAGAGAAGGGCCACAATTGCACCCGCACCCCGAAAGGATGAGAAGAGGGGGAGTCAGGCAGATCACTGTTTGGGGGTAAATTCATCCCCTAATCAATAGAAGGAAGAACTGATCTCCATTAAATCTGATTAGTAACAGTCACAGAACTTCACTGTCAGCGTTTCAATAAGAAAGATTTGAGTAAAATCCCCCAATGTGATGAAAAGAAGTGTTTTCTGCAAAACTGGATATTATTAAAGGAGAACTCAACCCAAGAACGGAGGTCTGCCCAATGAGAGAAAATATAATTCTGTGCAACTTCCCAATATCCGTTCATTCCTCCTTCCTTCACTCATTGTCTGTTCTTTGGTTCCGACTCTTGAAACAATGTAGCAGAAGCCAAGCGAATTAATGACGAGGCACTCGAGGCCGACGTCTGCGACATTGTTTCAAGAGTCGGAAGAACTGCGAATTCTATTGCAATGTATATACTGAAATATATTGGAAAGCAGATGTCTTTAATAATTGGGCTGCAGTTCCCCTTTAATTTTGCAAGTTTGAGGACCTTTATAGCCACTGTAATAACATCACCGATGGTTTGGGGAGTGATATTCGCCAGGGAGGGACGACATATTCCCAATCTAAAAACACAATTGGAAAATGACTTTTGAAATTAAACAATTTTTTCATTTTAAGGGGGAATTAGCATCAGTAATGGATCTGATAAGATGAAGTCCCAGCACAAGGTTAGAATGGGCTGATTATTATGTATGGAAATTGCTTAAATACCTTTTTTCTTTACTGTTTTATGTTCTGAGCGCAGATAAAAGGATTTTTATGGGGAAATTTGGTAGAAGAAATTAATAGCGGGAGAATGTTACTTTAACAGCAAGAGACGTATTTATGTGCCCTGCTCTTATAAACTTTCTACTCCGGTTATGGGATTCCCTACAAAGAGAGGGGAATGAGTGATTCATTGGTGGGGAGGAAAGGAGATCTCACCATCAGCATAGGAAGGGGTTCTTTACTGTAAGGACAGTCAGGTTATGGGATTCCCTACCAAGAGAGGGGAATGAGTGATTCATTGGTGGGGAGGAAAGGAGATCTCACCATCAGCATAGGAAGGGGTTCTTTACTGTAAGGACAGTCAGGTTATGGGATTCCCTACCAAGAGAGGGGAATGAGTGATTCATTGGTGGGGAGGAAAGGAGATCTCACCATCAGCATAGGAAGGGGTTCTTTACTGTAAGGACAGTCAGGTTATGGGATTCCCTACCCAGAGAGGGGGAATGAGTGATTCATTGGTGGGGAGGAAAGGAGATCTCACCATCAGCATAGGAAGGGGTTCTTTACTGTAAGGACAGTCAGGTTATGGGATTCCCTACCCAGAGAGGGGGAATGAGTGATTCATTGGTGGGGAGGAAAGGAGATCTCACCATCAGCATAGGAAGGGGTTCTTTACTGTAAGGGCAGTCAGGTTATGGGATTCCCTACCAAGAGAGGGGAATGAGTGATTCATTGGTGGGGAGGAAAGGAGATCTCACCATCAGCATAGGAAGGGGTTCTTTACTGTAAGGACAGTCAGGTTATGGGATTCCCTACCAAGAGAGGGGGAATGAGTGATTCATTGGTGGGGAGGAAAGGAGATCTCACCATCAGCATAGGAAGGGGTTCTTTACTGTAAGGACAGTCAGGTTATGGGATTCCCTACCAAGAGAGGGGGAATGAGTGATTCATTGATGGGGAGGAAAGGAGATCTCACCATCAGCATAGGAAGGGGTTCTTTACTGTAAGGACAGTCAGGTTATGGGATTCCCTACCAAGAGAGGGGGAATGAGTGATTCATTGGTGGGGAGGAAAGGAGATCTCACCATCAGCATAGGAAGGGGTTCTTTACTGTAAGGACAGTCAGGTTATGGGATTCCCTACCAAGAGAGGGGAATGAGTGATTCATTGGTGGGGAGGAAAGGAGAGTTCATAGGAGCATAGGAAGGGGTTCTTTACTGTAAGGACAGTCAGGTTATGGGATTCCCTACCAAGAGAGGGGGAATGAGTGATTCATTGGTGGGGAGGAAAGGAGATGTCAAGGGGGGCATCAATGTTTAATATCCCCATAGAGTCGGCGCATTTTCCTTTTTAAGAAACCTGATTGTTTTGCACCAGTTATGTCCCAGTTTGTTGCAGAGGAAATGTTGATAAAGTGAATGTTTTAGTGAGTCTGAACAATTTCTATGTGGGTCACAATATTCTCACTAGAGCTCATTTTCCAACCAGTGATAATCTCAGCTCTGAAACCTTCCCTCTCACCTCCCTGTGATACTGATTGACCCCCACAATAACTCTACAACAGGGGTGTCCAAACTTTTAACAACGAGGGCCAGATTTGATGAGGTGAAAATGTGTGGGGGCCGACCAGTTTAGCCTGACATTCTTTGACTCGAACCATTAAGTTTATTTTCATGAAGCTGCTGGATCCAGGCAAAATTAAATGTGAAGCTACTATGATATGTTAGTGCCCTACTGCACTGATCTCCTTCTTTCCCCATAGCCAGCAGGCCCGGACTGGCAATCTATGGGTTCTGCAAATACCAGAGGGGCTGCTGTATGGTTCCATAGAAAGTTACCAAATAGTGGGCTGGTAGGGGGCTATTTGGGCTGGTAGGGGGATGTTTGGGCCTCTGTATACTTGGAATGGCAGGGCCTATTTTGACTCACAGTCCAGGCCTGATAGCCAGCCCCCACCCACTCTCTGTAATCTTGTAATTTTTTATTCAACTGTTCATTCTCTCTCCGTTACACACTCACCTTCTGTAACTCCCCCTCCCTCTCAGAAACCAGGCATGAAAAAAAAGCTACACTACTAAAAAACCCTTTCTATCCCCTGGCTCAAACCCCCCCCCCTCGATAGTTTTACAACTCTAGTCTCCGTTACACACAAGCTCCTCTCCTTCTGGAGCTGCCAGCTCCCCCCTCCCTCTCAGAAACTAAAGGTGGACTGGACTCCTTGATTGTGACTTACTTCCCTGCTGCCGCACATTCATTTCTATGTGATCAGAGACACTTGTTAGATAAGCAGGATCAAGCTGCAGCAGCACATTTTCAACACTTCTCACGTGTCTCAGTGATCACATAGAAATGAATGTGCAGCAGCAGCAGGGAAGTAAGTGACAGTCAAGGAGTCCACCTTTAGTTTCTGAGAGGGAGGGGGAGTGACAGAAGTTTAGTGTGTAACGGAGAGAGAACGGAGAGCTTTAAAAACTCACAGAGGCTGGCTGCTGCAGTGGGAATGGGGAGGAGGTCGAATCCCAGTCGGCAGCAGTATTCTCAAGTGCAGCAGGTGCGCGTGTGACCTGCTGCGACGTTCTGCTCCTCTTCCGGCTCCCTCTCTGGTACTGCAGCCGACTTCCTCTTCACCTCTGGCCACTTCCACTGCACCGACTGGGGAGGGGGGTGGTGTGAAATGCTGCGGCCTGCGGGCCAATTAAAAATGAGTCGCGGGCCGCAGTTGGCCCGCGGGCCGTAGTTTGGACACCCCTGCTCTACAACTTGTGTTCAAATGGCAAATAAAACCTACAAAACTTTTCTTTTTATTCTAATAAACCAGAGAGAGAATTGTCCCTGTATAACTCAGCCTGTAGCCTTGTGCCTTTATATGGTCACAGAACAACCCCTCAGTGACTTCTAATATCCTTATCATTTACAGTAGGGGGTACATTATCCCTTATAATACATGAGTGATACTCAGAGTTCCCTGTATAACTCAGCCTGTAGCCTTGTGCCTTTATATGGTCACAGAACAACCCCTCAGTGACTTCTAATATCCTTATCATTTACAGTAGGGGGTACATTATCCCTTATAATACATGAGTGATACTCAGAGTTCCCTGTATAACTCAGCCTGCAGCCTTGTGCCTTTATATGGTCACAGAACAACCCCTCAGTGACTTCTAATATCCTTATCATTTACAGTAGGGGGTACATTATCCCTTATAATACATGAGTGATACTCAGAGTTCCCTGTATAACTCAGCCTGCAGCCTTGTGCCTTTATATGGTCACAGAACAACCCCTCAGTGACTTCTGGTGTTTGGGGGATCCTCAAAGGGACCAGAGCTACTTTGGATGTACAAGTGGAACTCACTGCAGTGAAGCCCAAATCTCCCATAATGCATTGTGTCTCTCTAGTGTTAAAGGGGTTGTTCACCTTGAAATTAACTGTTAGTGTGATGTAGAGAAGGATATTCTGAGACAATTTGTAATTAGTTTTAATTTTTAATTTTTTGTGGTTTTTGACTTATTTAGCTTTTTATTCAGCAGCTCTCCAGTCTGTAATGTCATCTGGTTGCTAGGGTCCAAGTTACCTTAATAACCATTTACTGATTTGAATAAGAGACTGGAATATGAATAGAAATAGGAGTAATAACAATACAGTTGTAGCCTTACAGAGCATTTGTTTTTTATATGGGGTCAGTGACTCCCATTGGAAAGCTGGAAAGAAACACATTTCTGTGGTTTTTATGTTTTATTATTTTGCTAATGAAGGTGAGTTGCCCTTTAAGATGCAAGTCACAGTTTCCCCAAGAGATCTGCTCACCTTAAATTGTTACAATTATTTCTTTGCTTTTCTTAAAAAGTATCTAAGTATCTATTCTGGGCTCTCTGCCAAAAGCCAATTAAGTTTTAGGAACCCTGTATCTTTTTCTGGCTGTTCAGTGCAGGAGATCAAAGAGAAAGTCGGGACATTTCAGTAACAAACCCGGGACAGTGGGATGAGCTGTTAAAATAGGGACTGTCCTGTGAAAAATGAGACAGTTGGGAGGTGTGTAAGAAGTTTGAGTCCTGGTATCGCAGATACTGAAATTAGATCAGCAGTTGGTAAAACAAGGCGATTTCTCAAAATATTCTCGGCTTACATCCTCCTGCTATATTTCTCTTTCCCAGCATGCTTCCTGGTTTACCCATCATGCCGTGCAGTTGTGTGGCAAGGGCAGTGCTACAGAATGTGACTCTGTCTGTGCTGCTCTGCTTGGTGCCACTAGGGGGCGAGAGAGAGAGAGAGAGAGAGAGAGAGAGAGAGAGCAGTTCAACTACAATAGCTGATCGGAACAAGTGCTTTGCTACTATAGGGGCTGCTGTGCTACTATTCCACTGCTACTATAGGGGCTGCTGTGCTATTAACCACTGCTACTATAGGTGCTGCTGTGCTACTATTCAACTGCTACTATAGGGGCTGCTGTGCTATTAACCACTGCTACTATAGGTGCTGCTGTGCTATTAACCACTGCTACTATAGGGGCTGCTGTGCTACTATTCCACTGCTACTATAGGGGCTGCTGTGCAATTATCCACTGCTACTATAGGGGCTGCTGTGCAATTATCCACTGCTACTATAGGGGCTGCTGTGCTATTATCCACTGTTACTATAGGTGCTGCTGTGATATTATCCACTGTTACTATAGGTGCTGTTGTGCTATTATCCACTGTTACTATAGGTGCTGTGCTACTATTCCACTGCTACTATAGGTGCTGCTGTGCTGTTATCCACTGCTACTATAGGGGCTGCTGTGCTATTATCCACTGCTACTATAGGTACTGCTGTTCTATTATCCACTGTTACTATAGGTACTGCTGTGCTATTATCCACCGCTACTATAGGGGCTGCTGTGCTATTATCCACTGCTACTATAGGGGCTGCTGTGCTACTATTCCACTGCTACTATAGGTGCTGCCGTGCTATTATCCACTGCTACTATAGGGGCTGCTGTGCTACTATTCCACTGCTACTATAGGTACTGCTGTGCTATTATCCACTACTACTATAGGTGCTGCCGTGCTATTATCCACTGCTACTATAGGGGCTGCTGTGCTACTATTCCACTGCTACTATAGGGGCTGCCGTGCTATTACGTTGTGGCTTATTCTCTACTCACCTCCTTTCCATAACTGCAGCTCTCTAAATCCTAAAACCAGTTTCCCATACCCATTGCTTTACCTGCCTGTTATTGTGCAGCGTTAATTGGTTAAAGGGAACATCTCAGCCTGACAATATAATTCCCTCCTGCGCTGGCACAACAACTCCCAGGCACACGGGATGGAAATGCGGCGGAACGTGTGCAGCGCATTGTGCGTCAGTAATAAAGTTTCGCTCAGGGTAACACTTTGCTGTTTAGATTTCAAAGCTCCTCTGAGATCCGACAAATACATCAGTTCACTTTTATTATCACATTATAATTGTGACAACTCCCTAAACCCTCTGTTGGTGCCGACATAGAGATTAGCAGGGAATCCGACAGGATTTCTTATTAAAGGGATACTGTCATGGGAAAAAACATTTTTTTCAAAGTGAATCAGTTAATAGTGCTGCTCCAGCAGAATTCTGCACTGAAATCCATTTCTCAAAAGAGCAAACAGATTCTTTTATATTGAATTTTGAAATCTGACATGGGGCTAGACATATTGTCAGTTTCCCAGCTGCCCCCAGTCATGTGACTTGTGCTCTGATAAACTTCAATTACTCTTTACTGCTGTACTGCAAGTTGGAGTGATATCACCCCCTCCCCAGCAGCCAAACAACAGAACAATGGGAAGGTAACCAGATAGCAGCTCCCTAACACAAGATAACAGCTGCCTGGTAGATCTAAGAACAACACTCAATAGTAAAAATCCATGTCCCACTGAGACACATTGTTACATTGAGAAGGAAAAACAGCAGCCTGCCAGAAAGCATTTCTCTCCTAAAGTGCAGGCACAAGTCACATGACTGGGGGCACCTGGGATACTGACAAAATGTCTAGCCCCATGTCAGATTTCAAAATTAAATATAAAAAAATCTGTTTGCTCTTTTGAGAAATGGATTTCAGTGCAGAATTCTGCTGGAGTAGCACTATTAACTGATGTGTTTTGAATAAAACATGTTTTCCGATGACAGGATCCCTTTAACTATTCCACAGGCCACGCGGTTACAGGTCGGGGAAAGAGGGCAGTTAAAGGGGACTGAACATCCCAGAATTCCTCCCTTTGTCCCATTGGATTTATAAGAAGAGCCGTAATTGTTCCTTGTTACTTTGTATCAAGTAAGAGGAAAATTTCATAGAACTTCCCAATACACATAATTCCTATTGAAATCAGTGCCTGCCTGTCCTTTGCTATTCCCAACACTGCTGGTCCTGACTACATAAACCGCATTTATCTTCCCCCAGGCAATGCCTTGCATGTCCTGTGATGCACAGACCTGAAAAGAAGCTGAATTGTGCAAGGCATTGTGGGAAACAGAGTCAAGGCTGGAGGGGAGCGGGTAACAGCTACATTGTTTCACTGGTCAGGACCAGCAGTGCAGCGGAGTTGGCAGACACTGGCTTTCAACAGCAATTACATTAACCGAAAACTTTAAAACCAATTCAAAGGAATGAATTAGTGTTATTATTATATTGGAATTCCATTTCATTAGACAGAATCTGCCTTTTTCTATCATTTGGATGAAATGATGAAAAGTGTCAGTTAACAGAAGCTATTGGTGTTGGTGCAGTGATTGAGGGGCAGCAGTTCCCACTAGGGCCCCCCGGAGTATACAGATCCCCCTCCCCAGTGGTGTAACTAGATATTACTGGGCCCCACAGCAAATTATTTTTCAGGCCCTCAAAATGTTTAGAGGTTGACTTGTTTCTCCAATATTTATTGAAATTGTATATGAATTAGGGCCTCATGGGGCCCCTATACCTCCTGGGCCCCCCTGCAGCCGCAGGGTCTGCTTCCTCTATAGTTACGCCCCTGACCCTCCCCCATCGGGGCCCCTGACTGTAGAATATTTGTGTGAAACCATAATAATAATAATAATCTATTTGCCATGATTTCAGGGATGGTGAGAACACTAAAATATTCTGCCCTGGAGACAGTAACTAATAGTAAATCTTCAGCCAGGAATCCGACCCTCGGTGCATGGAAAAGCGTTTACTGTTGCTAAGGGCAACCACAGGACAATGTCATGACACTTAATTAATGCCAATCTGCATCTCATATTATCCCTGTACAGCTCTACAGACTCCCGTTATCTCTGGTGCAAGCGTGGGGATGCCCACAACGGCCGTGGCGAAGTACAAAGCAGGTGGGGGAAGAAAAAAAGACAATTAAAAAGGGAAATGTCATTTTATTTTCAGCTTCACTTCCTTGATTTGCACATGGGCCGTGTCTAATTGGAAACACCTAAAGATTCTTTCCTTTTGTCTTTTGTCTCAGGAGAAATAGATAGAAAGGGATTTATTACAGAAGGGGGTTAACTAGGAGGGAGAATCTGCTTAAATCGCCTCTTCTCCATCTTCAGTAGCTTTATAGTCAGTGGGAAACTTTTTTTTACTTGCCCTTTTCAACTTTTTTATTAGTTGGAGACTTTTGCTCAGTGAAGATGGACAGAGAATGGGGGCAAGCCCCAAAGTTTAGAGCGAAGAGTCAATCCCTGACCAATATCCTCAGCACAGAAGCCTCCCCCCTACTGAGCATTTAGCCCTCAGTTACTGAGTAATACCAGGTAACAACGACAGGTAACAACTCCCAGGTGTCAGCTGAGCTAAGGTGACTGTGGGCGGTGGAAGAAACAAGCGCCACCTGGAGGCCGACTAGTGTATCTGCACTCAGACTGTCAGTGGCTGCTGCTTTGTATTATATGATCCTGTTGTCTCATGTCTGTGACTGTAGAAATATTAGTCTGTCACAATCCATGCGGCTGTGTTATGAAATAGGGTTATTGTAGAAAGGGCAACAAATCCATCAGATTCATGATGTTTTCTTTCCAAACAGGGAGGGTGGGAGAACAGGCTGAGAATACAGAGATGAGCATTTTGTCACACACAAACCTTCAGACTGAGACCTCTTCTATATTATATATAATAATATTTTAATTAATTGAAAATAAATGAAAGCAGAGTAGGCAGTAACCCTCCCAACAACATAAAAACTGTATATATTAGGTACCTATCTAGTGTTACCAATCCCTATTTCTGTAGGGAAATGAGAGAGAGCAGACAGTAACCCTTCCAACACTTTCCTCTTGTCTCTATATATTAGGTACCTATCTAGTACTACCAATCCCTATTTCTGTAGGGAAATGAGAGCAGACAGTAACCCTTCCAACACTTTCCTCTTGTCTCTATATATTAGGTACCTATCTAGTGTTACCAATCCCTATTTCTGTAGGGAAATGAGAGAGAGCAGACAGTAACCCTTCCAACACGTTCCTCTTGTCTCTATATATTAGGTACCTATCTAGTGTTACCAATCCCTATTTCTGTAGGGAAATGAGAGAGAGCAGACAGTAACCCTTCCAACACTTTCCTCTTGTCTCTATATATTAGGTACCTATCTAGTGTTACCAATCCCTATTTCTGTAGGGAAATGAGAGAGAGCAGACAGTAACCCTTCCAACACTTTCCTCTTGTCTCTATATATTAGGTACCTATCTAGTGTTACCAATCCCTATTTCTGTAGGGAAATGAGAGAGAGCAGACAGTAACCCTTCCAACACTTTCCTCTTGTCTCTATATATTAGGTACCTATCTAGTACTACCAATCCCTATTTCTGTAGGGAAATGAGAGCAGACAGTAACCCTTCCAACACTTTCCTCTTGTCTCTATATATTAGGTACCTATCTAGTGTTACCAATCCCTATTTCTGTAGGGAAATGAGAGAGAGCAGACAGTAACCCTTCCAACACGTTCCTCTTGTCTCTATATATTAGGTACCTATCTAGTGTTACCAATCCCTATTTCTGTAGGGAAATGAGAGAGAGCAGACAGTAACCCTTCCAACACTTTCCTCTTGTCTCTATATATTAGGTACCTATCTAGTGTTACCAATCCCTATTTCTGTAGGGAAATGAGAGAGAGCAGACAGTAACCCTTCCAACACTTTCCTCTTGTCTCTATATATTAGGTACCTATCTAGTGTTACCAATCCCTATTTCTGTAGGGAAATGAGAGAGAGAGCAGACAGTAACCCTTCCAACACTTTCCTCTTGTCTCTATATATTAGGTACCTATCTAGTGTTACCAATCCCTATTTCTGTAGGGAAATGAGAGCAGACAGTAACCCTTCCAACACTTTCCTCTTGTCTCTATATATTAGGTACCTATCTAGTGTTACCAATCCCTATTTCTGTAGGGAAATGAGAGAGAGAGCAGACAGTAACCCTTCCAACACTTTCCTCTTGTCTCTATATATTAGGTACCTATCTAGTGTTACCAATCCCTATTTCTGTAGGGAAATGAGAGCAGACAGTAACCCTTCCAACACTTTCCTCTTGTCTCTATATATTAGGTACCTATCTAGTGTTACCAATCCCTATTTCTGTAGGGAAATGAGAGAGAGAGCAGACAGTAACCCTTCCAACACTTTCCTCTTGTCTCTATATATTAGGTACCTATCTAGTGTTACCAATCCCTATTTCTGTAGGGAAATGAGAGAGAGAGCAGACAGTAACCCTTCCAACACTTTCCTCTTGTCTCTATATATTAGGTACCTATCTAGTGTTACCAATCCCTATTTCTGTAGGGAAATGAGAGAGAGCAGACAGTAACCCTTCCAACACTTTCCTCTTGTCTCTATATATTAGGTACCTATCTAGTGTTACCAATCCCTATTTCTGTAGGGAAATGAGAGAGAGCAGACAGTAACCCTTCCAACACTTTCCTCTTGTCTCTATATATTAGGTACCTATCTAGTGTTACCAATCCCTATTTCTGTAGGGAAATGAGAGCAGACAGTAACCCTTCCAACACTTTCCTCTTGTCTCTATATATTAGGTACCTATCTAGTGTTACCAATCCCTATTTCTGTAGGGAAATGAGAGAGAGCAGACAGTAACCCTTCCAACACTTTCCTCTTGTCTCTATATATTAGGTACCTATCTAGTGTTACCAATCCCTATTTCTGTAGGGAAATGAGAGAGAGCAGACAGTAACCCTTCCAACACTTTCCTCTTGTCTCTATATATTAGGTACCTATCTAGTGTTACCAATCCCTATTTCTGTAGGGAAATGAGAGAGAGCAGACAGTAACCCTTCCAACACTTTCCTCTTGTCTCTGTCTAATTTGGGGGAATACAAGGCAACACTGTAACATTCACGCCCGCCATGAGAAATCACAGGGCCCCACATGAAAAAATTTTCTGGGCCCCACCACAAGCCCCACTTACAGGTCCACCCCCCACCACACACTAAAAAAAAAAACAAAAAACATTGGTGGCTATGGTTCCCACATGTTAATAAAAAAATATTGGTGGTCAGAGCCCCCCCATTGAAAAAAACATTTGTGGTCAGGGCCCCCCATTAAAAAATATTGGTGGCTAGGACCCCACATGGGGGAAAAAATTGGTGGCCAGGCCCCCCCTTAAATGTCCATGTAAAAAACTTGCCCCCTCCCAGAAGTTTAAAATAATTTGGTGCCCAGGGCCCCACCACACAACAGGGACCACAAAGGGTTACCTTAAGGGGGGCCCTGCCATGTTACACTTACTTCATTAGTGGGGCCCACCTGCTGTCAGTGAGCTGCCAACTACAGAAGGGAGGAGGGGAGCACAGGTGGCTGCATCTTCTTCCAGTGACAGCATTTTCTTCCCTTATTGGTCACAGAATTTCAAGTCCCGGTAAAACTGCATGGTGATTGGATGAGCTGGAGGAAAAATGTGCAAATTTCCTGTGAAAATCGCGAAAATGGGAAAAAATTTGCGAAACGCAGCCGACGTCTTGTTTTGGACGCCGCTGAATTTTCGCTGCAGTTTTACTAATTTATTCGCCGGCGGAAAAAGGCGGGAGTTCGTTGGGAATTTACACCTGGCGCATAAATTCCCCCATTACTGTCCACAATGTGTAAGAGATTTATTTCTTTTTGTCTGCGGGGGCTGCATAAGGGGGGCAGAGAGGGGGGGCAGAGAGGGGGGGCAGAGGAGGGAGTAAGTAGTAGAGATGGGGGTCACTGAGCAGTTGGGGGACAGACAGACACTGGGGGGAGAGTAAAAGGAATGGGGTTGAAGTGGAGGGAAGAGACAGGGGGGGGCAGAGGAGAAGTTGATTGAGCAGGAGATACAGGGGGGGCAGTAGATAAGGGGGTACAGGACACGGAGGGGTGGTAGGGAGAAGCAGGGGGGTCCCTTTAATAAGGAGGAAATGAGGGAGCAGGGGGGGACATAAAGTTGAGGGGGGGTTAAGCAGAAGTGCAGCAGGGAAGGGGGTGAGTGAGTTTGGGGGGGAGGAGTGTGGGGGGGAGTGAGCGGAACAGAAGGAAAAAGAAGGGGAGATTGGGGGGAGGGAAGGAGAAATAAAGAGGGAGGAGACAGAGGAGGGGGCGGGGGGAGAGCGAGTCAGTGAGAGACAGAGGGACAGACTCACATTCAGCCGCTGCTGTTGGACATTGGGGGGGGGAGGAGCCGAGGACGTGATGTTCCCCCAATTCTGCCGGACTCCGGGGACCCCCGGGCTGTACCCCGACTTGTGAAGCAAATGGATTTCCCGGGGTCGGAATGGGAAAGATGATGTGGCCCGGGGTCGGCGCCCTCCTGCCGCTCCTTCTGCCGCTGACACTGGGTGAGTGAGTGACATATAGTGGTGCCGGGTATCGGATTGTTATAAGAAATCTGCAGCTGCCGCCGAGTTGGGGGGCTAATTTGTGAGAATCGGGGGGGTCTGCAGTGAACTGTATTGTGATTATCTATAAATATCAGCCTTTTGCCTCCAGTCTCCCTCCCACCTGCACCCCCAAATCTCCCAGCCCCCCAATATATCGCCTCTGTCCCCCCCCTGGTCCATTTGTTTCTTCTCAGACCCCCCCCAGCTTTGTGCCCCCCTTATATTTCACTGGAATTGACTTTATTCTCTTTCCCCCTTTTACTGATCTTCACATCGTCCCCATTATTAACCCCCAGCACCCGCCCCTTTACTAATACTGACCCCCCCTATTATTGCTCCCTATTACTAATACTGACCTACAACTGGAACTAATGACCCCCCCTATCATTACACCCCATTATTGCCCCTTGACCCCCCTTTCCTAAACTCCCCCCACATTACAAAGCTTCAGAAATATTGCCTCCCAATGTGACACCCCCAAATAGTACCATTTCTTCCTCACACTGACTCCCCCCAAATCCTGCCTCTCCTAATAACTGACACCCCCATCCCTTTCCCTTTATTTAAACCCATTAGTGACCTTTGACCTTTCACAGTCACTTTCTTCCTTTTCCCCTAAAACTGATTTCAGCAAATCCCCCTGGAACAGACCCTGTGACTACAAGACCCCCCCGCTCCTCTGCACAAACCCTACACCTTGACCCCCACACCTCCCCCTACTCCCCCCTCAAGACCCTCTCCCTGACTTGGACCCCAGTACAGACCCAACACTTCTCCCGGGACTTTCCATCTGTAGAACATTTCCAGACCAGGACTTTGTCATTTGTGTCTCATCTCAACAATCTCCTCTGTGTTTATCATCTGTTTCTCTGCTTCTGCCTAAATCTCTCCCCATTAACCCTTCTCTTTTCTGCCATTTCTCCCATTAACCCCGTCTATTCCAAAGCTCAAATTCTCTCATGTCTGGAACATCTTTCTGTCTGTAGATGACACTACTAGTCCACCTACGAGTTCTTCTGTCTATAAATGGCTCCACTTTATCTCAACCCTCTCCACTTAACACAATCCCGTAGTTCCTAAATACTTCTCTCCTCCAATGTTCCTCTAGGTTTGTGAACTTCATTTTTTATTGATTTGGAAAAACTCCTTTTCATTTGTTTATTTCCTGACCATTTAGCGGAACCCCAGTTTTTACACCCTGATTCCCTTCCCATTTCCATGTTGGTGCCTCCGTATTCTCTGCTCTGTTTCCCTCTCACTGGACATGACTTTATCTGTCTTTTCATCAACACTGTGTTCTCTGTAAACCATTGATTGCAGCCCCTCGAATTTAGTCTTGTGACTGTACCCCCATAAATTATACTGAGGCTGTGCACCCCATACACTATCCCAGGCCTGTATTTCCCAAAGACTTTTCGTGTGACTGTAATTGCCATAAACAATCCCCTGTAAGATTTCCCAATCCCATGTCTGTGTCTCCCAGGCTCTACCCATTGTGGTAACATTGTTTTATAGGTCTCCTGAGTTCATATTTAATATAACAACATTTCTTCTTCCAAAAACCATCCTAGGGATTCAATTGCTTCCCCTGATCACTATAGGCTTTAGGTACATCCATACGATACATGTTCCTCTGCCGCTGGAATATTCAATTATCCAGTTCCCAAAAAATCTTTAGAGACATTATTTCCTCACTATTTTGATCTCTATCCCTTATAGAGACCTTGTTTCCTCTGTATCCCAATTTCTATCCCTTATAGAGACCTTGTTTCCTCTGTATCCCAATTTCTATCCCTTATAGAGACACTGTTTCCTCTGTATCCCAATTTCTATCCCTTATAGAGACACTGTTTCCTCTGTATCCCAATTTCTATCCCTTATAGAGACATTGTTTCCTCTGTATCCCGATTTCTATCCCTTATAGAGACATTGTTTCCTCTGTATCCCAATTTCTATCCCTTATAGAGACATTGTTTCCACTGTATCCCAATTTCTATCCCGTATAGAGACATTGTTTCCACTGTATCCCGATTTCTATCCCGTATAGAGACATTGTTTCCTCTGTATCCCGATTTCTATCCCTTATAGAGACATTGTTTCCACTGTATCCCGATTTCTATCCCTTATAGAGACATTGTTTCCTCTGTATCCCAATTTCTATCCCTTATAGAGACATTGTTTCCTCTGTATCCCAATTTCTATCCCTTATAGAGACCTTGTTTCCACTGTATCCCGATTTCTATCCCTTATAGAGACATTGTTTCCTCTGTATCCCAATTTCTATCCCTTATAGAGACATTGTTTCCACTGTATCCCAATTTCTATCCCGTATAGAGACATTGTTTCCACTGTATCCCGATTTCTATCCCGTATAGAGACATTGTTTCCTCTGTATCCTGATTTCTATCCCGTATAGAGACATTATTTCCTCTGTATCATGATCCCGATTCCCTGCGGTTACATTGTTTCCTCTGCTTGATCTTCCCAACACTGTGACTCTCAGGGTGATTGTTCCTTCTGCCTCCTGAAGGATTGAGACCATTTCTCATCTCCTGAGCCCCATTCTCTGTATTCACCTCCTCCTCCTCCTCTTCCTCATCACTGGGGGAAATGTTTTATCTCTGTTTTGGGCACTTTCCTCCTCTCAGGGAATATTTAGCTTTTCTCCTGGCCACCATCACACGTAGGAACGATAACACCAATATCTCGGAAAACTGTCTGTTTAACTAGAAGGTTCCCGTGTTTGTGAGGATTCCTATCTGTAGATGTATTGGCACCTCTGTATTCTGATCTCAGCTTGAGGAACATGGATTCTTCACTTGCTAAAACCCTTTAGTAGTCGCATTGATTCCACTCGTTAAGAGAGTCATCTCTTTGCAGCCGCATCGATTCCCTGCCCTCCTGAATAGATTCATTGGCTTTCCTTTCATTTCGGCATTACCCTTTATAGGAGCTTCCCCCCTTCATCTTCATCTCTGCCCTCGTTCCTTTCCCTTCTAAATATACAATATCATTTCCTACATTACACCCCTTCCTACCAGGTACAGCCATGTATCTACCCGGGCATCCAAGGGTTCCGCACCTGTATCTTCCCCTGCTGGGCGCCTATTCCAGGCATGTAACACATTATCTGTAGCAGGAGCCATTAACTCCTGTAGTTGTCTGGTTCTGCCGTATCTCAATCACTTTCCCTCTGGGTCTTTCCTTTTAATCTCTTTCCCTCTGCACCTTGTTTGCTTCACACCTCTCCCCCTCACCGCTTCTCTCTCCCGTCTCCTAACTGTGCTCCACTGATTGATTTTCCCTTCTCCTTTGCACCTCACTGCTCTTATTACAAACCTCTGGCCACAAATTATAGTAATGTGCTCCACACCTCTTACCGGATACTCTTCAATACACCGAGCGAAGGGGAATTTGATTTTTTTTCCAGCAGAGGCAGTAATTGTACATTGATGGGCTTTAAATGATTCTGTGCCAAAAATGCACACAGTTACCCAAAATAACAGTGTGTTGGTATCTAGTGAAGCGGCCTCTTTAGGATACATTTAGCAAAAATAATCCATGTTTGAGAGAAATGGCTGCTTTATTGGTTTTATTTTTAGAAGCCTAAGCAGGGGCTGTGTATCGGTGTATATATATATATATATATATATATATATATATATATATATATATATATACACACCCCATGGGGGCATCACCATATACATTCAACCTGCTTTTATGTTCAGTCTCTGCACTTTATATCTCAAAACAAGGTTACAGAAACATTGGGGTGTCACCCTGCTATAGTTCCAGGGGTACCCAGGGCACAAATAAGCACTCACCCCAAATCTCCCCCTAACTGACCTTCAGACTGGGCCCCCTTAGCTCATAACAAGGTTACAGATATATAGAAACATTGGGGTGTCACCCTGCTATAGTTCCAGGGGTACCCAGGGTACAAATAAGCACTCACCCCAAATCTCCCCCTAACTGACCTTCAGACTGGGCCCCCTTAGTTCATAACAAGGTTACAGATATATAGAAACATTGGGGTGTCACCCTGCTATAGTTCCAGGGGTACCCAGGGCACCAAATCAGTACCCTTTTAAGGACAGGAGTTACTCGTAAACACTACATTTCCCAGCATCCCCTTAGAGCCGATGTATATGGTGGAATTCTGCTGGTTGTTGTGGCAGTAACAGCTGGTGGGGCAAAGCTTACAGATCCTTATTGTGGAAGATTAAAGTGTAATGTTATTTCTGATGTCCAAATGGACTAAAAAGGTTAACCCCTTAGAGGCCTGATGGATATTTTGAGAGCAAAAAGGTTTTGGGCATAATGTGCACTAGTGATGAAATTACCCAGCGGAACGATACTTTGTACTGGAAGGGAATACGAAATGGTTAATATTGATTTCTGATGCTGGTGACACTGGATTAATGTAATAGGAGGAAAGTCGGGTTAAAACTGTTATTATTCCAGTTGGAAAATGTATGAATATTATCTGTATCCAAGGAAATCCCATGGTCCGGCTCTTTATTCTCTGCTTGTGCATCTTGTTCCCTTACGTTTATTGTTCTGTTATATGGAAAGGAGGAGAGGGCATTGTGCTGGGGCCCTATAGGTACAGGGGGGCCCATAAGAAAAAAATGTGAAATGCTCGATGTGTCACTGCAATGCTGGGGGGACCCCAATATTTTATGTTTATATTTTGTTTATCTAATGTGTCACTTTTGGGGTTAATGGATCAGCAGGGGACACTGGGCCTGTGGTACAACAAAAAGAAGTTTGGGGAATCTCCAGTGTTTATAAATCAGTTTATTATGAACCGTTAGGCCAATAGGCAGTAGGTGAATACGGGAGACAGGTCTATTTATTTTCAGAGAGGGAGGGGGCTGATCTTGTGCAGTGGTGCGGCGATTAAGGAGTTAAATATATGCCACATTGGATACAGGAGGGATCGTTGCATTACTCGTGGGCAGCAGAGGGTTAAGCTGCAGATGTTCCTTATAAAATCCCTGCAGCTGTGTCAGACTCCTGAACAAAAATAGCGGCAGACCCAGAGGCTGCGAGTGATACAATTTCACTGCAGGGGTTTTACAGAATGAGAGGACCCTAAAAATCTTTCCTTGTGGGGGTCCAAGAGTTTCTATTTAAGTCACTGCGAAAGAGTTGAATCTGTTCAAGGTACAATGCACCCAGGAGGCTTAAAGGGGACATAAACCCAAACAATTCAGCCTAACGCAGGAGCGATCATACTTGACTAATGCCAGGTCTCCTTTCAGTCATGATTTCCCATTATGATCTACATCCGTAAAAGTTTTGTTACCCTTCTGCTCCGTGAAAAATATTACTTAAATATTGATTTATACCTTTGATTTATGAGAAAATGAATATTTAACAAATGACCATTTCTTATGTAACCTTAACAGGATAAATATCTGAATGAAAAGAATGAAATAGGAGGATGATTTAGACAAGATGTCTAATGGTACATCCCCATCTACATTTTGGCATACCTCCCAACTGTCCCTTTTTCGGAGGGACAGTCCCTCTTTTGACAGCTCAACCCGCAGTCCCTCATTTGTACTGGAAAGTCCCTCTTTTCTCTGCACTGAACAGCCAGAAAAAGAAACAAAGTTTCTCACTTAATTGGCTTTTGGCAGAGAGCCCAGAACAGCTAACAGGTGCAAATAAGATACTTTGTAACAATTTTGAGACACAAAAACACAGTTTAGATAAGGAGAAATATTTTCAAACTTTCATAACCTGCCAAATTTTGTAAAACAAACATGGTAATTAGGGGGTTTGGCCACAGAAAGGGGTGTGGTCAAAAAATTGCTGCGGAAAAAAAAATTTTTGTCCCTCTTTTTACTTCCAAAATGTTGGGAGGTATGCTTTTGTGCACCCCTGGCCTAATGAATAAAAGAAAATGTAATGATCAACTTCACTATAACTTCCCAATAGCCATTTATTCCTCTGTATTCCTATTGAAAGCTTTTCCTTGCACTGCTGGTCCTGACTACATACACCCCCTCCAATCCGTGCACTGGTAATCACAGAACATGCAGTGCATTGGGCATATTGGGCTGGGCAGCAGATGATGTCAGTAGTCAGGAGCAGCAGTGCCAGGAATGTACTGGACAGTAATCAAACAAGGCTGCATTTACATTGTGCTTTACAGGCCTGTCCTGTTTAATGTCGTCCATGGTTGGAATTTATTAGTAATATTTCCAATATCATTAGCTCTTATCTGATGGTGACACTCCTGTAATGTGAATAAAATCTGACAGATCTTGATTGGCCGCTCACACTCCATATTTCTACCCTGACCTTTTCCCAGGAGCTGACAAGTCGATTTTTTTCTCTCTCGCTGCGGATCCTGCCAAACTGGCACTGTCTGATTACTTCTGACGTCTAACTACTCGAGGGCCTTTACTTTGCCCTATTTACTCCTGCCAGCTATTTATAACTGCCCGGGGTCCGTGCTAAGGTTGGGCACATACAGTGGGAGGGGGCACTTGTAATTAGTGGAGGGGCGAGTGAGGTCAACAAAAACATAAGAAAGCTGTCTCTGGTTTTTTTTTCTAAATACGTAAATAATTTTGAGGTGCAGTTGCCCTTTAATTTGAGGAAAGATTTGTTCCCCTTTCCCCAGGGCAATAGCAGGGGAAGCTCCTCGGCTGTGTAACAATGTGACAGAAAGATGTAATTTCATGCAGTTTTGTGTATTTAACCGTGTGTTATCCCTTTATCATCACAAGTGTAATATGTTTTTTATTGCGACAGCCCTTCCCATCTGCTTCTCTACAGATTTATTTATATTTCATTTCTTTTCTCTTCACTCGCACTGACATTTAACATTATGTATATTTGTGCTTTGAATTCAACCAGTGCAGAGAGGGGTCCAGGCTCCATAATCCCCCCTAAATCCTGCCCTGTATATAAATACAAACACTGAACTGAAATAGTATATTGAGCCAACGTTACTATAACCTACCCAGCAACTTACACAAAGCTCTGACTTACTAACAGCTTCATCCTCTACTTCCTGCACCTCCTGTATTTGCCCCAGGGAACTTCAGCTACTTTTAGCTTACTCATGGCTTCTGGCTGATATTAATGCACCACTGAGTTCCTTCTAGACTACACTTAGCAGCATAATCTACTCACTGTTTAATTAATGCACCAGTGACTTTCTATTACATTTACTAATGCTTACTAATGACCTGCAGTTACTATTAGTGATTGGTGTTACAATTAATTCCCACATACTGTTAGATTAATGGATACAAGGATTGTCTGAAACTCAATGTGCAATGTATTCTACTGTTCTGTTATTCAAAGGAGCATGGAGTTCAACAGGGTGGTAATACATAAATACTCACAGACACTAAGAACATTTATGGGAATGGGATTATTATCCACTGTTACTATAGGCACCATCTCTCCCTACTATACCTGCTATCCCACAGTCACACTCCCTTCTCAGAGACTATTATCCACTGTTACTATAGGCCACCATCTCCCTACTATACTGCTATCCCACAGTCACACTCCCTTCCCAGAGACTATTATCCACTGTTACTATAGACACATTTTCTCCCTACTATACCTGCTATCCCACAGTTACACTCCCTTCCCAGAGACTATTATCCACTGTTACTATAGGCACCATCTCTCCCTACTATACCTGCTATCCCAACAGTCACACTCCCTTCCAGAGACTGTTATCCACTCTTACTAAAAGGCACCACTCTCCCTACTATACCTGCTATCCCACAGTCACACTCCCTTCCCAGAGACTATTTCCACGTTACTATAGACACATCTCTCCCTACTATACCTGCCTATCCCCACAGTTACACCCCCCTTCCCAGAGACTATTATCCACTTTTACTATAAGGCCACCATCTCTCCCTACTATACCTGCTATCCCACAGTCACACTCCCTTCCCAGAGACTGTTATCCACTCTTACTATAGGCACCATCTCTCCCTACTATACCTGCTATCCCACAGTCACACTCCCTTCCCAGAGACTATTATTCCACTGTTACTATAGACACATCTCTCCCTACTATACCTGCTATCCCACAGTCACACTCCCTTCTCAGAGACTATTATCCACTGTTACTATAGGCACCATCTCTCCCTACTATACCTGCTATCCCACAGTCACACTCCCTTCCCAGAGACTATTATCCACTGTTTTCTATAGACACATCTCTCCCTACTATACCTGCTAAACCCACAGTTACACTCCCTTCCCAGAGACTATTATCCACTGTTTTCTATAGGCACCATCTCTCCCTACTATACCTGCTATCCCACAGTCACACTCCCTTCCCAGAGACTGTTATCCACTCTTACTATAGGCACCATCTCTCCCTACTATAACCTGCTATCCCACAGTCACACTCCCTTCCAGAGACTATTTTCCACTGTTACTATAGACACCCTCTCTCCCTACTATACCTGCTATCCCACAGTTACACTCCCTTCCCAGAGACTAAATATCCACTGTTACTATAGGCACCATCTCTCCCTACTATAACCTGCTATCCCACAGTCACACTCCCTTCCCAGAGACTGTTATCCACTCTTACTATAGGCACCATCTCTCCCTACTATACCTGCTATCCCACAGTCACACTCCCTTCCCAGAGACTATTATTCCACTTTACTATAGACACATCTCTCCCTACTATACCTGCTATCCCCACAGTCACACTCCCTTCTCAGAGACTATTATCCACTGTTACTATAAGGCACCATCTCTCCCTAATATACCTGCTATCCACAGTCACACTCCCTTCCCAGAGACTATTATCCACTGTTACTATAGACACCCCTCTCCCTACTATACCTGCTATCCCACAGTTACACTCCCTTCCCAGAGACTATTATCCACTGTTACTATAGGCGCCATCTCTCCCTACTATACCTGCTATCCCACAGTCACACTCCCTTCCCAGAGACTGTTATCCACTCTTACTATAGGCACCATCTCTCCCTACTATACCTGCTATCCCACAGTCACACTCCCTTCCCAGAGACTATTATCCACTGTTACTATAGACACATCTCTCCCTTACTATACCTGCTATCCCACAGTCACACTCCCTTCCCAGAGACTATTATCCCACTGTTACTATAGACACATCTCTCCCTACTTATACCTGCTATCCCACAGTCACACTCCCTTCCAGAGACTATTATCCACTGTTACTATAGACACATCTCTCCCTACTATACCTGCTATCCCACAGTCACACTCCCTTCCCAGAGACTATTATCCACTGTTACTATAGACACATCTCTCCCTACTATACCTGCTTCCCACAGTCACACTCCCTTCCCAGAGATATTATCCATGTTACTATAGACACATCTCTCCTATATACTGCTATCCCCAGTCACACTCCCTTCCCGAGACTATTATCACTGTTACTAAAGCACATTCCCCTACTATACCTGATCCACATCACAGTCCTTCAGAGACTATTATCCCACTGTTACTATAGACACATCTCTCCCTACTATATGCTTCCACAGTCACATCCTTCCCAGAGATATTATCCACTGTTACTATAGACACATCTCTCCCTACTATACCTGCTATCCCACGTCACACTCCCTTCCCAGAGACTAATCCACTGTTATAAGACACATCTCTCCTACTATACCTGCTATCCAAGTCACATCCCTTCCCAGAGATATTATCCCCTGTTTATAGACCATCTCTCCCTACATACTCTCCACTATCTCAGGCTTTTCCCCTGTTATATAAATTTTACAACCTGTATCCAAGTCACACTCCCTTCCAAGACTATTATCCACTGTTACTATAGACACATCTCTCCCTACTATACCTGCTATCCCACAGTCACACTCCCTTCCCAGAGACTATTATCCACTGTTACTATAGACACCATCTCTCCCTACTATACCTGCTATCCCACAGTCACACTCCCTTCCCAGAGACTATTATCCACTGTTACTATAGACACATCTCTCCCTACTATACCTGCTATCCCACAGTCACACTCCCTTCCCAGAGACTATTATCCACTGTTACTATAGACACCATCTCTCCCTACTATACCTGCTATCGCACAGTCACACTCCCTTCTCAGAGACTATTATCCCAATTTATCCCTGAAGGATCTTACAGTCCCTCTTTGTTTTTGTAATGCAGCGTCATTCAATAGTTCTCAGTCTGATTCTGGAGTGACTGTTTAGTACAATATGGGTAACTATGTATTTTTAGTATTTAATCAATAATGTATTATTTAGTGGAGACCATGAAAGGACCAGTCGAGAGCAGTTTGATTTTTAGACAGAAGTTCCTCCTGTGAGTTTTTTATGAAATATTAAAGAATCTCATATGTTCACAAAAGAGATGAAAAAAAGTTCCACTTTAATTTCTATTCATGTTTTGGTTCCTGGTTCTTCACATTAAGGGGTGGCCTGGGCATTAAAGATTAAAGATCTAATTCATGGATTAGGAATAAATTGAAACGAAAGATTTTAATCTGGAAACATTAGTACAAAATCATAAGGAAATAAAATAAATTGACGTTGCAGTTATTTCTATCCTGTTCTCTCGTTGTGGTTTTGCCGGACCCGTTCCTATTGCAACAAATTCCCTATCAGCTCTGGTCTGTGGAGCCATGAATTATTAATTGTTTAATCAAAACCCACCCAGGGTTCTGAGTTCGGGGGTTTCTTTATACATATTTATGGCTTGGGACAGAGAGCCCCACAAAATCCTTATACTTCCTTGATATTATGCTGTGCACATTAAAGGGGAACTTAACCCCAACTGTTTGTTTTTGCTTAATGAAAGGATATGCACTTCTAAGAAACCTTCCATTAAGTCAGATTTTTTTTTATAACAGCAGTCCTGTCCTGCTTTATGGCAGCTGAGATTCTAGCTATCTGTATAACAGAACATTCTGTCCCAGTGGCTGCACAGATCCTATCTGATCCCCATTGTAAGCAGCAGTCCTGTCCTGCTTTATGGCAGCTGAGATTCTAGCTATCTGTATAACAGAACATTCTGTCCCAGTGGCTGCACAGATCCTATCTGATCCCCATTGTAAGCAGCAGTCCTGTCCTGCTTTATGGCTGAGAAGAATGTTGACCTCCTAATTGCATTATTTAGGATACTGATAGATTCGCAGGGAAAAATCAAGCAACTTCATGTAATTACAATTTAGAAACATACAGGTGTTTGATATAAATATGATATAATTATATTTTCCTTTATTAATTATTTCTATATCGGTGGCCTGGAGATATCTTGTATATGACAGATGTAAAGGAGTATTTATGGGGCACCACACAGAGAACGATGTGCATTTTGCTGGTGCTGATATTTGGAAATTCTGCAATGTATCTGAAGAAGTTATGGGGCACTTTCAGGTGTCGGTGGGACTGATTAACTCATCTGTCTCCCTCCTCCCCCTATATTTTCTCTGCTTGAATCCCTGCTGTTCCTTAGCTGAAGGGGAAGGGGAGCTCTGTCTCTCTCTCTCTCTGTTCAAAGCAATATTTGGCCACTGTGTGGTGTATCTGCTCTCCCACTGAATTCCACACACTCCCGGCACTGGCACCTCCCTGCTGTATTCTCTCCCATGTATCAGACTGTTATATATGGAATGGAACCTACCAGTGCAGCCCTCCAGCCGTTTACCTATTAATGTCTGTACAGAGAGATCCCATAAAACTATAGCAGCATAGGTATTCCCTGTACTAAGCACAATTCAGCAGGAACAGTCCCTAAGTTTGCTCATAGTCTGTACAGAGAGATCCCATAAAACTATGGTACATAGGTATTCCCTGTACTAAGCACAATTCAGCAGGAACAGTCCCCTAAGTTTGCTCATAGTCTGTACAGAGAGATCCCATAAAACTATGGTACATAGGTATTCCCTGTACTAAGCACAATTCAGCAGGAACAGTCCCCTAAGTTTGCTCATAGTCTGTACAGAGAGATCCCATAAAACTATGGCACATAGGTATTCCCTGTACTAAGCACAATTCAGCAGGAACAGTCCATACGTTTGCTGTGTAGCATTGCTATGATGAATTAGTTGTTGGACATACTATAGGTTTAGTGTGACTTACCTGCAGTACAGGGGAGGCCTGAATATAAATGTCCATTGGGACAGGATTTGGGGGAAATACAGCAGAATAGAGCAATTCCACCCTGGGACACGGATATACAGTATTCTGGTGAAATTCAGCAATTCACCCAGGAATTCATTAAAAAATGTTTTCCCATTTCTGAGGAGCGGAACGTCTGGGCTTTAGGTACAACAACAAATCTTTGCAGGTAATTACTGAACACAACTCTGGATGTGATAACTCAAAGAGCAGGAACACACGGCTCTCCCACAATCCTCTGCTCTCAGAATATCAATAAATAAGAAACTTCCACAAGGCTCAGAATCATAAAAACCACAAGGCCAGACGCTTGATCTCAGACTGTGAGTTGTAGTTTAACCCCAAATGAAGGATGAAGCTTGTACAGCCCTGACCTAAATATAAAGGGGCACTTGCTGGCACCTCTCCAATGGATCCTGTCCTGGATCTAAGGGGCTCTTACAACACCAAATACTACAGGTCCTGGAAGTGTCTGCTGGAGAGAACAGAACTCTCAGGAGTCGGATCAGATTCTCCTCTGTGAGACTGGGGGCGTCTCCTGCTCCATCAATTGACTGACAAATCACATGTCACTGGGGAATCAGAACCTGACAACTAAGATTTATAAGGAAATTCAGCAGGGAAAGCTACAAGCAACATTGTCAGCAACTCCTGAAACCCCGTAATTGCTTCCTATGCTGAAATATTCTCCCTCCCCCCTAACTTATCCCCCCTTCCTTGTTAGGAAATCCCATAACCTGACTGCCCTTACAGTAAAGAACCCCTTCCTATGCTGATGGTGAGATCTCCTTTCCTCCCCACCAATGAATCACTCATTCCCCCTCTCTTGGTAGGGAATCCCATAACCTGACTGTCCTTACAGTAAAGAACCCCTTCCTATGCTGATGGTGAGATCTCCTTTCCTCCCCACCAATGAATCACTCATTCCCCCTCTCTTGGTAGGGAATCCCATAACCTGACTGTCCTTACAGTAAAGAACCCCTTCCTATGCTGATGGTGAGATCTCCTTTCCTCCCCACCAACAAATCACTCATTCCCCCTCTCTTGGTAGGGAATCCCATAACCTGACTGTCCTTACAGTAAAGAACCCCTTCCTATGCTGATGGTGAGATCTCCTTTCCTCCCCACCAATGAATCACTCATTCCCCTCTCTTGGTAGGGAATCCATAACCTGACTGTCCTTACAGTAAAGAACCCCTTCCTATGCTGATGGTGAGATCTCCTTTCCTCCCCACCAATGAATCACTCATTCCCCCTCTCTTGGTAGGGAATCCATAACCTGACTGTCCTTACAGTAAAGAACCCCTTCCTATGCTGATGGTGAGATCTCCTTTCCTCCCCACCAATGAATCACTCATTCCCCCTCTCTTCGTAGGGAATGCCATAACCTGACTGTCCTTACAGTAAAGAACCCCTTCCTATACTGATGGTGAGATCTCCTTTCCTCCCCACCAATGAATCACTCATTCCCCTCTCTTGTAGGGAATCCCATAACCTGACTGTCCTTACAGTAAAGAACCCCTTCCTATGCTGATGGTGAGATCTCCTTTCTCCCCACCAACAAATCACTCATTCCCCTCTCTTGGTAGGGAATCCATAACCTGACTGTCCTTACAGTAAAGAACCCCTTCCTATGCTGATGGTGAGATCTCCTTTCCTCCCCACCAATGAATCACTCATTCCCCCTCTCTTGGTAGGGAATCCCATAACCTGACTGTCCTTACAGTAAAGAACCCCTTCCTATGCTGATGGTGAGATCTCCTTTCCTCCCCACCAATGAATCACTCATTCCCCTCTCTTGGTAGGAATCCCATAACCTGACTGCCCTTACAGTAAAGAACCCCTTCCTATGCTGATGGTGAGATCTCCTTTCCTCCCACCAATGAATCACTCATTCCCCTCTCTTGGTAGGGAATCCCATAACCTGACTGCCCTTACAGTAAAGAACCCCTTCCTATGCTGATGGTGAGATCTCCTTTCCTCCCCACCAATGAATCACTCATTCCCCTCTCTTGGTAGGGAATCCCATAACCTGACTGTCCTTACAGTAAAGAACCCCTTCCTATACTGATGGTGAGATCTCCTTTCCTCCCCACCAATGAATCACTCATTCCCCTCTCTTGGTAGGGAATCCCATAACCTGACTGTCCTTACAGTAAAGAACCCCTTCCTATGCTGATGGTGAGATCTCCTTTCCTCCCCACCAATGAATCACTCATTCCCCCTCTCTTGGTAGGGAATCCCATAACCTGACTGTCCTTACAGTAAAGAACCCCTTCCTATGCTGATGGTGAGATCTCCTTTCCTCCCCACCAATGAATCACTCATTCCCCCTCTCTTGGTAGGGAATCCCATAACCTGACTGCCCTTACAGTAAAGAACCCCTTCCTATGCTGATGGTGAGATCTCCTTTCCTCCCCACCAATGAATCACTCATTCCCCCTCTCTTGGTAGGGAATCCCATAACCTGACTGTCCTTACAGTAAAGAACCCCTTCCTATGCTGATGGTGAGATCTCCTTTCCTCCCCACCAATGAATCACTCATTCCCCCTCTCTTGGTAGGGAATCCCATAACCTGACTGCCCTTACAGTAAAGAACCCCTTCCTATGCTGATGGTTAGATGTCACTTGTCAGAATTCCCCTTCTCTTTCTCACCCTCATCATTAATAACACCACTCATTTCAGTGTAACCTTATCCTGTATCTCTCATCCCAATTGTGAGGTCAATCACTTGGATTTACTGACGTACTGACAGCCATTACTGCCAATGCTCTGTACAAGATGGAGACAGTAGGACAAGATGGAGACAGTAGGACAAGATGGAGAAAGTAGGACAAGATGGAGACAGTTGGGCAAGATGGAGACAGTAGGACAAGATGGAGACAGTTGGGCAAGATGGAGACAGTAGGACAAGATGGAGACAGTAGGGCAAGATGGAGACAGTAGGACAAGATGGAGACAGTAGGGCAAGATGGAGACAGTAGGACAAGATGGAGACAGTAGGACAAGATGGAGACAGTAGGGCAAGATGGAGACAGTAGGACAAGATGGAGTCAGTAGGGCAAGATGGAGACTCTTATAATGGTGACACAAGTGCAACAAATAACAACTCTCTGATCAACCTCCCAAACCTGAGCCCACAGCATTCCTTAGCCACGCCCCTTGCTTCTCCCTAGTCTGGGCTTGGTACGGTGGCAGAAATGGCGACTGTGGCTCCTGCTGACGGTGCGACACAAATGACAGTGACTTGATCATTATGAAGCAGCCAATGACGTGGCACTTAAATTAAGCCGTTATTCCAATTTTTTGGGACTGGATTCATGTTTCTGACATTTATCTGACGAGTTTAATTAGCAACGCGGAGCCTCTTTCCGTTGCTTTATTCTCAGGGATCCATTTAGCCGCTCCCCTCTCTGCACATGAACAGATGGTTTGGTCGGGAAGAGACGGGAAACGCGGTACCGCTCTGAGGCGACTTGCGCTCATCTCTTACACTGAACAAATTGGTTCCGAAACCCAGGGGAGGATGAGCGGGAAAACCCAGAAACCTACAAAAGTTATGATTCCCTTAGACAGTACAGTATGAGGGTATAGCTTATTGTGTGCCCAGAACATTCCTTCTCTGTATATTTGTATTTATACATATGGGAGGAGGAGGTGCCATATTGATTCCCTTAGACAGTACAGTATGAGGGTATAGCTTATTGTGTGCCCAAACATTCCTTCTCTGTATATTTGTATTTATACATATGGGAGGAGGAGGTGCCATATTGATTCCCTTAGACAGTACAGTATGAGGGTATAGCTTATTGTGTGCCCAGAACATTCCTTCTCTGTATATTTGTATTTATACATATGGGAGGAGGGCGGTGCCATACTATTATTTAAAATTAACCCATGAATAGTGATGGGCGAATTTGGCCCATTTCGCCTCGCCACGAATTTCGTAAATTTCTTGTGAAAGTTGACGCCGGCGCCCATTAAAGTCAATGGGCGTCCGTTTATCGTTGCCGGTGTCTAAATTGGCGTCAGAACCATTGCAGCAAATTTGCAAATTTATTCGCTGGCGGCAAAACGGGCAAATTTGCCGCGAATTCGCCCATCGCTGCCCATGAAGCCATTTTTAGAGTTTCCCTTAGAAATCATCACAGCGCACCCTACAGACCATTAGCTGCACATTCAGCCAATTAATTGCACTGACATCACCTTCAGATCAATAGGTGGGGCCCCGTGTTATTGTGCCATCAGTACGGGGCCCACACTGCACTTATTCATATTAGAAAACATTCTTTCCATCCATTCAGTTGTCACTGCAGAAAGAAAGTAGGAAAAGGTTTCGGTAGTTAAATTCTTGTTGCCCTCTAATGAGATTAAATTAACCTTGAATCCTTTCAGCGCTGAATGGGTCGGTGCGTTGTTATTATTCCAGCATACGCAGGGTCGTTAGGTTAATCGGTCTAGTCCATACGGACGTGCCCAGGGATAAAGGATTTCCACAGACTTGCAAGAACCGCCAGTACTGTTACATCCTGAATCTAATTGTCAGCTTCTTGGTTTGTGCCTTTCATGAGCAACTTTGGTTTAGTTAAGTGTTGCTCATCATTAGAGAAGATTACGTTTCCCAGGGGCCTGAATAATATTAGTAAAAAATCCCACTCTGTGAGTTTTGTACCAGTGGGTTGGATTTGTGTGAGTTGCTAATGGCTGAACAGGTTTATAAATTTAAATATTGGTCCCCTAACAACTTTCCTCTTTATCCCTCTCTTTTTCTGTTCCCTTCTCTCCTCTTCTCTCTTTCTCTTCTCCTTCTTTCCTTTTCTCCCCCAACTGTTTGGCCTTATTCTCCTCCCGCTTCTCTCCCCTTCTATATTTCTCCTCTCCCCCATTTGTCTCTATACTCCCTAACCCCCTTTCCTTCTCTCCTTCTGTCTCTCATCCCTCTCCTTTCCTTTTCTATTCCCCCAACTGTTTGGCCTTACTCTCCCCATCCTCCCTCTTCTCTCCCCTTCTATATTTCTCCTCTCCCCCATTTGTCTCTCTATTCCCTAACCCCCTTTCCCTTCTCTCCTGTCTCTCATCCCCTCTCCTTTCCTTTTCTCCCCCAACTGTTTGGCCTTACTCTCCCCCATCCTCCCTCTTCTCTCCCCTTCTATATTTCTCCTCTCCCCCATTTGTCTCTATACTCCCTAACCCCCTTTCCTTCTCTCCTTCTGTCTCTCATCCCCTCTCCTTTCCTTTTCTATTCCCCAACTGTTTGGCCTTACTCTCTCCCCATCCTCCCTCTTCTCTCCCCTTCTATATTTCTCCTCTCCCCCATTTGTCTCTCTACTCCCTAACCCCTTTCCCTTCTCTCCTTCCATCTCTCATCCCCTCTCCTTTCCTTTCCTCCCCCAACTGTTTGGCCTTACTCTCCCCCATCCTCCCTCTTCTCTCCCCTTCTATATTTCTCCTCTCCCCCATTTGTCTCTCTACTCCCTAACCCCCTTTCCCTTCTCTCCTTCTGTCTCTCATCCCCTCTCCTTTCCTTTTCTATTCCCCCAACTGTTTGGCCTTACTCTCCCCCATCCTCCCTCTTCTCTCCCCTTCTATATTTCTCCTCTCCCCCATTTGTCTCTCTATTCCCTAACCCCCTTTCCCTTCTCTCCTGTCTCTCATCCCCTCTCCTTTCCTTTTCTCCCCCAACTGTTTGGCCTTACTCTCCCCATCCTCCCTCTTCTCTCCCCTTCTATATTTCTCCTCTCCCCCATTTGTCTCTATACTCCCTAACCCCCTTTCCTTCTCTCCTTCTGTCTCTCATCCCCTCTCCTTTCCTTTTCTATTCCCCCAACTGTTTGGCCTTACTCTCCCCCATCCTCCCTCTTCTCTCCCCTTCTATATTTCTCCTCTCCCCCATTTGTCTCTCTACTCCCTAACCCCTTTCCCTTCTCTCCTTCCATCTCTCATCCCCTCTCCTTTCCTTTCCTCCCCAACTGTTTGGCCTTACTCTCCCCCATCCTCCCTCTTCTCTCCCCTTCTATATTTCTCCTCTCCCCCATTTGTCTCTCTACTCCCTAACCCCCTTTCCCTTCTCTCCTTCTGTCTCTCATCCCCTCTCCTTTCCTTTTCTCCCCCAACTGTTTGGCCTTACTCTCCCCCATCCTCCCTCTTCTCTCCCCTTCTATATTTCTCCTCTCCCCCATTTGTCTCTCTACTCCCTAACCCCCTTTCCCTTCTCTCCATCTGTCTCTCATCCCCTCTCCTTTCCTTTTCTCTCCCAACTGTTTGGCCTTACTCTCCCCCATCCTCCCTCTTCTCTCCCCTTCTATATTTCTCCTCTCCCCCATTTGTCCCTCTACTCTCCTAACCCCTTTCCCTTCTCTCCATCTGTCTCTCATCCCCTCTCCTTTCCTTTTCTCTCCCAACTGTTTGGCCTTACTCTCCCCCATCCTCCCTCTTCTCTCCCCTTCTATATTTCTCCTCTCCCCCATTTGTCTCTCTACTCCCTAACCCCTTTCCCTTCTCTCCTTCCATCTCTCATCCCCTCTCCTTTCCTTTCCTCCCCAACTGTTTGGCCTTACTCTCCCCCATCCTCCCTCTTCTCTCCCCTTCTATATTTCTCCTCTCCCCCATTTGTCTCTCTACTCCCTAACCCCCTTTCCCTTCTCTCCATCTGTCTCTCATCCCCTCTCCTTTCCTTTTCTCTCCCAACTGTTTGGCCTTACTCTCCCCCATCCTCCCTCTTCTCTCCCCTTCTATATTTCTCCTCTCCCCCATTTGTCTCTATACTCCCTAACCCCCTTTCCTTCTCTCCTTCTGTCTCTCATCCCCTCTCCTTTCCTTTTCTATTCCCCCAACTGTTTGGCCTTACTCTCCCCCATCCTCCCTCTTCTCTCCCCTTCTATATTTCTCCTCTCCCCATTTGTCTCTCTACTCCCTAACCCCCTTTCCCTTCTCTCCTTCTGTCTCTCATCCCCTCTCCTTTCCTTTTCTATTCCCCCAACTGTTTGGCCTTACTCTCCCCCATCCTCCCTCTTCTCTCCCCTTCTATATTTCTCCTCTCCCCCATTTGTCCCTCTACTCCCTAACCCCCTTTCCCTTCTCTCCATCTGTCTCTCATCCCCTCTCCTTTCCTTTTCTCTCCCAACTGTTTGGCCTTACTCTCCCCCCATCCCCCTCTTCTCTCCCCTTCTATATTTCTCCTCTCCCCCATTTGTCTCTCTACTCCCTAACCCCCTTTCCCTTCTCTCCTTCTGTCTCTCATCCCCTCTCCTTTCCTTTTCTCTCCCAACTGTTTGGCCTTACTCTCCCCCATCCTCCCTCTTCTCTCCCCTTCTATATTTCTCCTCTCCCCCATTTGTCTCTCTACTCCCTAACCCCCTTTCCATTCTCTCATTTTGTCTCTCATCCCCTATTTTCCCATTAACTCTTTTTTTCATTTTTCTTTTCTTTCCCACCTCTTGTCTTTAATCCATAGTGTAGCCATCCCTGGGCCTGAATATCCCCCTCACAAGCAGGGCATAGAATCAATATTAAGAACTCTCTATATTCCCCATTGTATTTCTACGACTCGCACAGTTCTTGACACAATGTAGTGAGTCGGCTTCGTATAAAATGATTATTATTGTGACACAGTCGGACTTCTCACCAGGAAAACTCACTATGGGAGCCCATAAAGGTGTCAATCCTGACTTGGATCTATTTAACAGTTTGCTTCTACTGTATTGTTTAGGAGTCAGAACCAGTAGTGCAGGAAGGTCCAGACTTACATTATAGTTACAAATAACTTAAAACTCATTGGAATCCCTTAGTAAATGGATATTGGGCTGAGAATATAACAAGAGGTTCCCAAACTTTCGCCAATAGGACTGATTCCCAAGTTGTTTTACTGAAAATCATTATTTTACTTCTTGACACCGGAAACATTAACGTCTGGGGATTCACCTCAATTTATGTGGGAGGTTCTGCTGAGACTAAATATACGTTTGTGCTTGGGATTATTTGTGTCGTACATTTATCACTATTAATATATAATGATTTCTGTGTCTTTAGATGAGAGGACAGTTACTCCCACTCTCCCTCCGGCTCCAGTTCAGCGAGTGACATGTGAAATTTCCGTATGTTTATATTAAATACTTGTTTAAAACGAAAGTTTACGAATCCGCTGAGTATTATAAAAAAAGAAATCAACACGAACTGTTGGCTCCAAATCTGCAGCAGATTTAAGGGGAAACTGTTGCATTGCTTTTTCCTTCTCTCAGACCAGACATCGCAGTTGCTGGTTACTAGGCATTAGTTACCCTAGCAACCAGACAGCCCATTGGAATTGAGAATGGAAGATCGGTGGGAGAGGGCCAACTAATAAAGATAGGATATTGAAAATACCCCATAATTAGAATTACTTATACTAGATATAACGTGACCTGAATGAATGAAAATCTTCATAGTCATAACCCCATAACCAATCACTTTTCGGTTGCTAGGGTCAGCGAGCCTGACAACCAGGCAGAAAACAGTAAGGACTGGAAGGCTAATCATTTAAATACAGTGCAAAATTAATTATAAAGAAAACTATAAAGTTATTTACAATACATTGATCTTTAACATAATTAAAGTTCATATAAACAGATCCTTTAATAACTAGGTTGGGGGTTATTTCTATCTAAGCACATTAAGGTCTGGGAGCCTTTCCCGAAATTCTTTCTTATTTATGCTCCAAAACTGAGGGTCAGTGTACCCCCCATTGTGCTACTAATACCTATTCCTATAAATTCCTATAAGTTCCTATATAACAAGTATTGATTTGCCTCCCCCATGTGTATTGTTCTGCCGCTTGCTATAAACTCATCTGAAATTATAATTCCTCGACCCCTCTCTCCTCACTGACAGTAAATTACCATTCTCTATGCGCTCGGCTGGGGGAATTCTGTGCCCTGAAATTTATTCTTTCATTTAAGATCTTGTGACCATATTGATTCCTCCTGGTTTTTTTGTTATTTTGTGTTTGACTTACCCTTCCTATAATATATTTATTATGAACCAGGACAATGTGTCATTTATACCTATATATTAATTATCATTTGTGAATGCAGCATCAATGACATTTAAAATGATTATTTATTTTACTAATGTAAGGACAGTCAGGTTATGGGATTCCCTACCAAGAGAGGGGGAATGAGTGATTCATTGGTGGGGAGGAAAGGAGATCTCACCATCAGCATAGGAAGGGGGTTCTTTACTGTAAGGGCAGTCAGGTTATGGGATTCCCTACCAAGAGAGGGGAATGAGTGATTCATTGGTGGGGAGAAAAGGAGATCTCACCATCAGTATAGGAAGGGGTTCTTTACTGTAAGGACAGTCAGGTTATGGGATTCCCTACCAAGAGAGGGGGAATGAGTGATTCATTGGTGGGGAGGAAAGGAGATCTCACCATCAGTATAGGAAGGGGTTCTTTACTGTAAGGACAGTCAGGTTATGGGATTCTCTACCAAGAGAGGGGAATGAGTGATTCATTGGTGGGGAGGAAAGGAGATCTCACCATCAGTATAGGAAGGGGTTCTTTACTGTAAGGACAGTCAGGTTATGGGATTCCCTACCAAGAGAGGGGGAATGAGTGATTCATTGGTGGGGAGAAAAGGAGATCTCACCATCAGCATAGGAAGGGGGTTCTTTACTGTAAGGGCAGTCAGGTTATGGGATTCCCTACCAAGAGAGGGGAATGAGTGATTCATTGGTGGGGAGGAAAGGAGATCTCACCATCAGCATAGGAAGGGGGTTCTTTACTGTAAGGGCAGTCAGGTTATGGGATTCCCTACCAAGAGAGGGAATGAGTGATTCATTGGTGGGGAGAAAAGGAGATCTCACCATCAGCATAGGAAGGGGTTCTTTACTGTAAGGACAGTCAGGTTATGGGATTCCCTACCAAGAGAGGGGGAATGAGTGATTCATTGGTGGGGAGGAAAGGAGATCTCACCATCAGTATAGGAAGGGGTTCTTTACTGTAAGGACAGTCAGGTTATGGGATTCTCTACCAAGAGAGGGGAATGAGTGATTCATTGGTGGGGAGGAAAGGAGATCTCACCATCAGTATAGGAAGGGGTTCTTTACTGTAAGGACAGTCAGGTTATGGGATTCCCTACCAAGAGAGGGGGAATGAGTGATTCATTGGTGGGGAGAAAAGGAGATCTCACCATCAGCATAGGAAGGGGGTTCTTTACTGTAAGGGCAGTCAGGTTATGGGATTCCCTACCAAGAGAGGGGAATGAGTGATTCATTGGTGGGGAGGAAAGGAGATCTCACCATCAGCATAGGAAGGGGGTTCTTTACTGTAAGGGCAGTCAGGTTATGGGATTCCCTACCAAGAGAGGGGAATGAGTGATTCATTGGTGGGGAGAAAAGGAGATCTCACCATCAGCATAGGAAGGGGTTCTTTACTGTAAGGACAGTCAGGTTATGGGATTCCCTACCAAGAGAGGGGGAATGAGTGATTCATTGGTGGGGAGGAAAGGAGATCTCACCATCAGTATAGGAAGGGGTTCTTTACTGTAAGGACAGTCAGGTTATGGGATTCCCTACCAAGAGAGGGGGAATGAGTGATTCATTGGTGGGGAGGAAAGGAGATCTCACCATCAGTATAGGAAGGGTTCTTTACTGTAAGGACAGTCAGGTTATGGGATTCCCTACCAAGAGAGGGGGAATGAGTGATTCATTGGTGGGGAGAAAAGGAGATCTCACCATCAGCATAGGAAGGGGGTTCTTTACTGTAAGGGCAGTCAGGTTATGGGATTCCCTACCAAGAGAGGGGAATGAGTGATTCATTGGTGGGGAGGAAAGGAGATCTCACCATCAGCATAGGAAGGGGTTCTTTACTGTAAGGACAGTCAGGTTATGGGATTCCCTACCAAGAGAGGGGGAATGAGTGATTCATTGGTGAGTGGGAATTTGGGTTAAGAATTTGTGTTTTTCAGTGGACTCTTTAAGGTGACATTTCCATATTAGGGGTGTCATCTCTATCTCTGCAGCTGTTCAGACTCACTTCCTATACACAGATATACACAGATGAAACTCATTTTCCAATAAACATTAATAAAAAGTTGCCAATGGTCTTTGCAATAGAATGGGGTGTGTATATATTCACTGCACTGTTGGTTGTGACTCCTGACACAATATGGCAGAATTGACATTTTCAGAGTGTTTTTACATTTAAGGAAACAATGGAGTTTCTTTCTTGGGCCTGTGCATGTGAGTCTGGGTCTGGTAGATAAATCTAGGAAATCCCGGTGGTCTGATCCTGCTGTAGGTTCTTCAGTCCCTGGTGCTTCTGGGATTGTTTTATGCAAATAACGTGCAAGAGAAGTGATACAAGTGAAAGGGGCAGAACTGGGAAAGACTTTATTATCCAGTCCCCCGTGTCCAGGTCCAATTGTTTGAGCCGAGGCCTATTTGCTTATCATCCTACAGCCTCTCTGTACACAGAGCCGAGGAAGCACTTAATTGACCAATCGCAATTTTTTTTTTCTCTCTGATTCCCTCCCTCTTGGGATGTTTTCCGAAATTGCCTTTTCTCTGTCTTTTCTTTCTGCCGAGCAGCGAATCACAATGAGACGAGTCATTAACATAATTTGTACAAATGAATGTACATGGAACGCGGGGCTGCAATCGGAAATGGGCGCCGCTCGTTAATGTGAAAATATTGGTTTTTTTTATTCATGGAGATTTAAGTTTTTTTTGCCTGTTGGTGAGTTAATCCCCCCTCCCCCAAACAGGGTCAAGAGTAAAGGGGATTCCAACAATACAAGGAGACTGTTACATTGTAGCATCACTATTTCCCCGGCAGCACTAAAGGTCATCTTCACTGTATGACAGTTGGGCATCACAATGGCCGGACTGAGCAAACTCATTGTTTTCTGACCAGTGGTGTAACTAGATGTTAGTGGGCCCCGCAGCAAATTCATTTTAGGGCCCCCTTCTTTACCAATAAATATTGATATTGCTCATGAACTGCCTGGGGCCCCTATACCTCCTGCCCCCCTAGTTACACCCCTGTAACTGACCCCTCCATTCCAACAAAGTCCACCCGGTACAATGAATGATTCTGTTAGTCTGGGACTCGCAGCAGGTGTGAGTTTTTTGCAGCAGGAAGACAATCAAGTTAGGTTGAGAGCACTCACTAGTGCAGCATTCATTGTCTCAAATGCAGGCTGCGAGGCTTATCTGGTCATGTGACCACCTCTACAATATGGCGCTGGTAGTGATGTTTAGTGTTTTAGGGTTTTCTGATAAATACTCCATAGAGAGAGGGGTTTGTGTTGCAGACGACAAGCTGTGCCTAAGACCTAGGTTAAGACGACTTTTGGGTGGAAAAGAGCTAGTGAATTAAGCGTTCCTTTAATTACCTCCTCCCCCAGGATGCACCCGAATGTACCAATTTCTGCATTTCACCCGTTTTCCGTCCCCGCAGAAGGTTTCCTAAGTTGCCACGACAGCGCTCTGCCTGTTCCGACTGCTAATCTCGTGGGAACTCTGAATTAAAGGAATATGTTGCGACTCCATGCTTTGTTATACTTTATCAAATGTTTAGCGTAGGCGCGCTCCATCCATCATGCGCCGTGTTCCATTCTTTATCCTTCTGCTCAGTTCACATTCTCTACTTTATCTGCTTCAAGGAATCCCCCCAGCACCCTATCCAGAAACAACAGGAACCCCCAAAATGTATTTCAGCAGATTTCTTCTTCTTTCTTCTTCTTTCTTCTTCTTTCTTCTTCTTTCTTCTTCTTCTTCTTCTTCTTCTTTCTTCTTCTTCTACTTTTCTTCTACCGCTTCTTCTTTTTTTTCTTCTCCTTCTTCTTCTTTTCTGCTACTGCTTCTTACCTTTCATCCTGACTACATCATTATATATGAGATTGTTGTGTTACTGCTTGCTAAAAAGGCATCCGACCCTTCCTTGAAGCTATCTAATGTATTTGCCAGTACAACCCACAGCGTCCTTTTCCCTCCTAAATACATATCTCCCAACTGTCCCGTTTTGAGCGGGACAGTTCCAATTTTGACAACTCAACCCGCAGTCCTGGATTTTTACTGAATTGTCCAGAGTTTCTCTTTGATCTCCTGCACTGAACAGCCAGAAAAATAAGAAAACTTTCTAACTTAATTGGCTTTTGTCAGAGAGCCCAGAATTACTTTTGTAACAATTTAAGATAAGCAGGTCTCTTGGGAAAACTGTGACTTGCAGCTTAAAGCACAATTCACCTTCATTAGCAAAACTGTAATAACACATAAAAACCACAGAAATGTGTTCAAACTTTCATAACCTGCCAAATTTTGTAAAATGAACATGGTAATTAGGGGGTGTGGCCACAAAATGGGCATGGTTTAGCATCAATTTCAAAACTGTTGGGCAGTATGTAAATATTGAAACATCTTTTCCTCTGTGTTGCTGTTTAATTATCTTGTTATCATTCTCCATCCCCCTCCGACACCCCCCGGCTCCCAGAGGCCCCCCTAATGAAAGCAGAGAGGAGTCTCAGAGAACGTGAATTGATTTCAGCTGAAAGGGAACGTGTTTATCGGGGAGATATTTAATAAAGTGATGCGGAAACATTTCCTCCATCCAGCGGGTGCAGAGATATCGAATGCGCCACTTCCAGGGCCAGAGATTTAATATTCGGGGAATACAAATAGCGCCAGGGACGTGATTCTACATCTTATCTTTCCATTTCACTTCTTTGCCAAAAAAAGGAAGAAATAAAGTAAAAATCTGAGCTGAAAAGGCCCGTGAGCAACGTCAGCCTTGAGTAACGGGTGGGACAGTGAATTGTAGGGTGAATTAGGGAAATCCAGTGTTTGACTTTCCAGCTGGAACAGCCGACCCACCCATGGGACAGTCTACTCACAGCCCCCCAATCTGCTGCCCCCATATACACCTTGATCTGATCAGCATTGTATTTAATCCGATTTTCCCTCCTGGGATAGTAAATACAGGTGGGACATAGTCAGGGGGAAAGAGTGACCCAAGAAAGGGGGGGGGGGCCACAGACTCAGCAGAAAGATCAGAGGGATCATTTACTTATCAGTCCTCTGTACAAAGTGTCATTTCAGAAGCAAGTGCCGTGTTATTTACCCACAATGCAGCCTGGTTATCATCCCTTTGGGCTTTTGTCATGAGAATGACGTGTGACCAACTCTGTAGATACAAGTGGGAGACCTGCTGGCACCGACCCCAGAATTGGAGGAATAGTAACCCCATGATTCCCAGGATCAGACTGAGTCAGTGGCACAGCGGGAAAAAACCTGGGGGGCCCCACCAGCCAAGAATTGCTCCCCAAAGTCTCCTGAACATGTGCACTCCCTCATGTCCCCTCATCCTGAAGGTTCTGCACTGCTGCCTCTGACTCCTGATACAACTTCCCAATATCCATTCATTCCTCATTCTCACTGGGTTTATAGTTCTGTGTAACTGTCATTGTGTCTGTCCCTTTCTCTGCACTGCTGCTTCTGACTCCTGATACAACTTCCCAATATCCATTCATTCCTCATTCTCACTGGGTTTATAGTTCTGTGTAACTGTCATTGTGTCTGTCCCTTTCTCTGCACTGCTGCCTCTGACTCCTGATACAACTTCCCAATATCCATTCATTCCTCATTCTCACTGGGTTTATAGTTCTGTGTAACTGTCATTGTGTCTGTCCCTTTCTCTTCTCTGCACTGCTGCTTCTGACTCCTGATACAACTTCCCAATATCCATTCATTCCTCATTCTCACTGGGTTTATAGTTCTGTGTAACTGTCATTGTGTCTGTCCCTTTCTCTTCTCTGCACTGCTGCCTCTGACTCCTGATACAACTTCCCAATATCCATTCATTCCTCATTCTCACTGGGTTTATAGTTCTGTGTAACTGTCATTGTGTCTGTCCCTTTCTCTTCTCTGCACTGCTGCTTCTGACTCCTGATACAACTTCCCAATATCCATTCATTCCTCATTCTCACTGGGTTTATAGTTCTGTGTAACTGTCATTGTGTCTGTCCCTTTCTCTGCACTGCTGCCTCTGACTCCTGATACAACTTCCCAATATCCATTCATTCCTCATTCTCACTGGGTTTATAGTTCTGTGTAACTGTCATTGTGTCTGTCCCTTTCTCTTCTCTGCACTGCTGCTTCTGACTCCTGATACAACTTCCCAATATCCATTCATTCCTCATTCTCACTGGGTTTATAGTTCTGTGTAACTGTCATTGTGTCTGTCCCTTTCTCTGCACTGCTGCTTCTGACTCCTGATACAACTTCCCAATATCCATTCATTCCTCATTCTCACTGGGTTTATAGTTCTGTGTAACTGTCATTGTGTCTGTCCCTTTCTCTGCACTGCTGCCTCTGACTCCTGATACAACTTCCCAATATCCATTCATTCCTCATTCTCACTGGGTTTATAGTTCTGTGTAACTGTCATTGTGTCTGTCCCTTTCTCTGCACTGCTGCTTCTGACTCCTGATACAACTTCCCAATATCCATTCATTCCTCATTCTCACTGGGTTTATAGTTCTGTGTAACTGTCATTGTGTCTGTCCCTTTCTCTGCACTGCTGCTTCTGACTCCTGATACAACTTCCCAATATCCATTCATTCCTCATTCTCACTGGGTTTATAGTTCTGTGTAACTGTCATTGTGTCTGTCCCTTTCTCTGCACTGCTGCTTCTGACTCCTGATACAACTTCCCAATATCCATTCATTGCTTGGGATTATAATCGTATATATGTGTAATTGCTATTAAAAAGCCAAATTTTCCTGCCACTGCGATTCCTTCCTCTGCTTTCCCTGACTACCCACAACATTGTATCAGCAGCCAGGACTCTATACTGGTTACATATTTATATCACTTTCTTTCTCCAGAGAATATCAGGATTATACAGTGTAACTGTTGACGAGAACTGAGACACAGCAGATGTTTAATTAATTACAGCTAATATTGTAACTAATGAGCTCTACAACCAAGTTATTTATCTATAAATGCAATAAACAATCCTATTATCTATAAACAATAGTGTAATAGGAAAGCCCTTATGTTGCTGTGTCACATGTGGTTGATCATGTTGATCTTCAGGACTCATGGGTTTTGCAGAATCTCTGGATTACTCTGTGATTGGCCATGTTCCCATGAACAGAGGGGGTTCCTGGGAATCAATAGACAGACTTCTGTTTTGGTTTTCTCAAAGTTGTAAGTGCGTCTTTATTGCTGCACTTCAGTGACTATTGACAGTGGCGTAACTACTGGGGGAGCAGGGGGTGCGATTAGGCCAGGGCCCACACCCCCTCGGGGCCCCCCTGGCAGTTAGCATGCACCCATTTCCAGGCGATTCCGGGAGTACGGAGGGGGCGGGGGGCCCGGCTGCACGTCCCATGCCAGGGCCCGCCCCCCTCTAGTTACGTTTCTGACTATTGAACTGCCATGTGTGAGGCAAAATATAATAGTTACTGTCTCCATCTTGTCCTACTGTCTCTCTCTCTTGTCCTGTTGTCTCCTCTTTTCCTACTGTCTCCATCTTGTCCTACTGTCTCCATCTTGTCCTACTGTCTCCCTCTTTTACTGCTGTCTCCCTCTTTTCCTACTGTCTCCATCTTGTCCTACTGTCTCCATCTTGTCCTACTGTCTCCCTCTTGTCCTGCTGTCTCCCTCTTTTCTGCTGTCTCCCTCTTTTCCTACTGTCTCCATCTTGTCCTATTGTCTCCATCTTGTCCTACTGTCTCCATCTTGCCCTACTGTCTCTCTCTCTTGTCCTGTTGTCTCCCTCTTTTCCTACTGTCTCCATCTTGTCCTACTGTCTCCATCTTGCCCTACTGTCTCTCTCTCTTGTCCTGTTGTCTCCTTCTTTTCCTACTGTCTCCCTCTTTTCCTACTGTCTCCATCTAGTTCTACTGTCTCCCTCTTTTACTGCTGTCTCCCTCTTTTCCTACTGTCTCCATCTTGTCCTACTGTCTCCATCTTGTCCTACTGTCTCCCTCTTGTCCTGCTGTCTCCCTCTTTTCTGCTGTCTCCCTCTTTTCCTACTGTCTCCATCTTGTTCTACTGTCTCCCTCTTTTCCTACTGTCTCCATCTTGACCTATTGTCTCCATCTTTTCCTACTGTCTCCATCTTGCCCTACTGTCTCCATCTTGCCCTACTGTCTCCATCTTGCCCTACTCTCTCCATCTTGTCCTGCTGTCTCCATCTTATCCTGCTGTCTCCATCTTGCCCTACTGTCTCCATCTTGCCCTACTGTCTTCATGTTGTCCTGCTGTCTCCATCTTGTCCTACTGTCTCCATCTTGCCCTACTGTCTCTATCTTGTCCTACTGTCTCTATCTTGCCCTACTGTCTCTATCTTGTCCTACTGTCTTCATCTTGTCCTACTGTCTCCATCTTGCCCTACTGTCTCTATCTTGTCCTACTGTCTCCATCTTGCCCTACTGTCTCTATCTTGTCCTACTGTCTTCATCTTGTCCTACTGTCTCCATCTTGCCCTACTGTCTCCATCTTGCCCTACTGTCTCTCTCTCTTGTCCTACTGTCTCCATCTTGTCCTACTGTCTCCATCTTGCCCTACTGTCTCCATCTTGTCCTACTGTCTCCATCTTGTTCTACTGTCTCCATCTTGTTCTACTGTCTCCATCTTGTCCTACTGTCTCCATCTTGTCCTACTGTCTCCATCTTGCCCTACTGTCTCTATCTTGTCCTACTGTCTCCATCTTGCCCTACTGTCTCTATCTTGTCCTACTGTCTTCATCTTGTCCTACTGTCTCCATCTTGCCCTACTGTCTCCATCTTGCCCTACTGTCTCTCTCTCTTGTCCTACTGTCTCCATCTTGTCCTACTGTCTCCATCTTGCCCTACTGTCTCTCTCTCTTGTCCTGTTGTCTCCCTCTTTTCCTACTGTCTCCCTCTTTTCCTACTGTCTCCATCTAGTTCTACTGTCTACTGTCAGTAGTTTCTAAGTCAGAGCAGATGGATCGGGGCACAGGGGGGAGACAAACATGTCCGTCTGGGCTGGTTGAGCCGCTCAAAGTGACCATTGAAACCCTTTCCAATATATTACACTGGATTCCCTACTGACACCTCTTTGCTCTTTCTGATGGCAACAACCTTGTTGTTTATTCCTGTCATTGGTGTCAGCATTGCAGGGGGTAAATGTACAGACGCAAGGGAATTGTTGGACATCACTGGAATTATGAACATGATACTGACCAGGCCATAGAGACAAACATAAAGTTCCCAGGCCCAGGTATATGAGCCTCCGGACCAACATAAGCCCAATATGTAACTTTTAACCCTAGTGGCTAACTTGAGACCATATATACAGTATAGCCATATATATAGACATAATATGAGGTGTATGGAGAGGGTGGTAATTAGTGGTGAGGTAACAATTGCACCCATGACATCATGGTCAGCTGTGACATCATCGCTGTCATAATCAAGATTCAATGAACCGTAATGATACTAATTACGAACTGGGCTGTGTGAAAGGTTTGAGCCAATGAGTAATTGAGTATCTGACATTAGGAAGGGGAACTATAGAAGTATGAAATGTGAATTAAATGCTCTCTGGGTCTGTATCCACGCCTCCCTCTATGGAATACATGTTGCGTAATGCAGCCAAATAAACCGCCACGCTGATTTAATAGCGAGATCTATATATATAAATACACATAAAAGTACTTAATCCTGAAAACACAAGGATAGAGGCTTTTCTGTGCGTATGTGCCGGAGCAAAGAGCCCAGAGTCTTCATGTTCTACAAATCACAGAGTGACGGCACAATGGTTTCATTTATGCCAGTGGGCGGGGGGGGGGGTGCAGGAAAAAGTAAAATGTAGAAATTAGAAGCCGACTGCAGTGTAATGAACAGGAGGAAATATTTACTGTTTGTTTTGTGCTACATTGTTCCTAGGCAAGGGGGCGGGGGAGGGGATACTTAAACTGCTTTAGGGAAAAAAACAATGTTTTGTTATTTCCTCCACCTCCAAGTGCATTTTCCCTGGGTTGGATTGACCTAGCGGGATATTAACACGGCTGCCAGTGGGATCAGAGGTGCAAAGGAAGAGGGAAGATCTCTTTATAAATAAAATAATGCACATGCTGGTCTGGTTGATGTTGCTCAGGCAGTTGTACATCTTCCTATATAGACCCATATAGACCCATACAGACCCATGCAGATCCATACAGACCCATACAGACCCATACAGACCCATATAGACCTATGCAGATCCATACAGAACCATACATACCCATACAGACCCATACATACAGACCCATGCAGATCCATACAGATCCATACAGAACCATACATACCCATACAGACCCATGCAGACCTATACAGAACATATAGACCCACACAGACCCATATAAACCGATACAGACCCATATAGACCCATACAGACCCATACAGATCCATATAGACCCATACAGACCCATACAGATCCACAAAGACCCATACAGACCCATATAGACCCACACAGACCCATGTAGACCCGCACAGACCCATACAGATCCATACAGACCCACATAGACCCATACAGACCCATACAAAACCCATACAGATCCATACAGATCAATATCGGACCATACAGATCCATACAGACCCATACAGATCCATATAGACCCATACAGACCCATACTAATCCATAAGAGAGAAATAAACAGCCAGCATGCAGCTCAAGAGCTTGCAATCACCCACAGTGTCTGTATATTTTTCCTCTCTGCCCATTGGTTGGAGAGGTAAGTGCTCGGCTCTCTCAGTGGGAACCATGTGTTTCATTGTGCCGGGAGTAGATACCATTGTATAATAATTCCAGGCCTGGCGGCGAGTGTGCGGGGAGTTGCAGCTCACTAGTTATTTTCCCCTGAAATAGACGGAGCTTTGTTGCAGGAACTTGAATGTAATGAAAAGATTTTCTCTTTTGCCTAATTTTTCCATTCTGCCGGAGCCAGGGCTGCTGGATAAATGGGCCCCGAGTAACGTTCCTATTAATCCACTTCCCAGAGTCTCTCCTTATTCTTTCTTTTTTTGTATTCAGAATCATATTCCCCAGCTCTGCGCCTGCCTAACCCAAAATCTCATCCACTGGTATAAAAGCAGCAGGAGTTGGACTGTGGATAAAGCAGAGGCCGGAGGTTCAGACAGAGACAGGAGTTTTAGGTGTAAAATTGGGCTGCAGTTTCATTCGCGATAATGTGAAACTATAAAGATTGTTTAAGGAGAAGAAAAAGCTAAAATTAAGTAAGCTTTATAAGAAAGGTCTATATAAATACACCAGTAACCCCTCAAAGTAATGTTGCTCTGAGTCCTCTGTCAAACAGCACATTTCTTTCCTTCTATTGTGTACTCATGGGCTTCTGTATCAGACTAACTGTTTTCAGCCTAAACCTCCAGGGCTAGGGCTTGAGCATGCTCAGTTTGCTCCTCTCTCCCTTTTCTGCTGTAATCTGAGCCCAGAGCTATGAGTGAGCAGGGAGAGACTCAGGCAGGAAGTGATGTCGCACCAAGCTAATACTGCAGCTGCTATCCTAAACAAACAGAGAGAGCTTCTACAGTCGGTTACTCAGGTATGGTAAAGCATTCTACAGAATAAATATAGTGTTATAGCTTGCACTATTGCAGCTAATCTATTGGCAATAAACTGCTTCCTTCTACTGCTTTCCTTCTACTTTAAACTGAAAAGTCAAGGCACATTAATCCATCAGCTTCTCTCTCTTCCCCTATTCTTTCCTGTTTTTACTTTGATATTTCTCCTCTCCCCCATTTGTCTCTCTACTCCCTAACCCCCTTTCCCTTCTCTCCTTCTGTCTCTCATCCCCTCTCCTTTCGTTTTCTCCCCCAACTGTTTGGCCTTACTCTCCCCCATCCTCCCTCTTCTATCCCCTTCTATATTTCTCCTCTCCCCCATTTGTCTCTCTACTCCCTAACCCCCTTTCCCTTCTCTCCTTCTGTCTCTCATCCCCTCTCCTTTCCTTTTCTCCCTCAACTGTTTGGCCTTACTCTCCCCCATCCTCCCTCTTCTCTCCCCTTCTATATTTCTCCTCTCCCCCATTTGTCTCTCTACTCCCTAACCCCCTTTCCCTTCTCTCCTTCTGTCTCTCATCCCCTCTCCTTTCGTTTTCTCCCCCAACTGTTTGGCCTTACTCTCCCCCATCCTCCCTCTTCTATCCCCTTCTATATTTCTCCTCTCCCCCATTTGTCTCTCTACTCCCTAACCCCCTTTCCCTTCTCTCCTTCTGTCTCTCATCCCCTCTCCTTTCCTTTTCTCCCTCAACTGTTTGGCCTTACTCTCCCCCATCCTCCCTCTTCTCTCCCCTTCTATATTTCTCCTCTCCCCCATTTGTCTCTCTATTCCCTAACCCCCTTTCCCTTCTCGCCTTCTGTCTCTCATCCCCTCTCCTTTCCTTTTCTCCCCAACTGTTTGGCCTTACTCTCCCCCATCCTCCCTCTTCTCTCCCCTTCTATATTTCTCCTCTCCCCCATTTGTCTCTCTACTCCCTAACCCCCTTTCCTTCTCTCCTTCTGTCTCTCATCCCCTCTCCTTTCCTTTTCTATTCCCCCAACTGTTTGGCCTTACTCTCCCCCATTTTCCCTCTTCTCTCCCCTTCTATATTTCTCCTCTCCCCCATTTGTCTCTCTACTCTCTAAACCCCCTTCTCTCCTTCTGTCTCTCATCCCCTCTCCTTTCCTTTTCTCTCCCAACTGTTTGGCCTTACTCTCCCCCCATCCTCCCTCTTCTCTCCCCTTCTATATTTCTCCTCTCCCCCATTTGTCTCTTCTACTCCCTAACCCCTTTCCCTTCTCTCCTTCTGTCTCTCATCCCCTCTCCTTTCCTTTTCTCCCCAACTGTTTGGCCTTACTCTCCCCCATCCTCCCTCTTCTCTCCCCTTCTATATTTCTCCTCTCCCCCATTTGTCTCTCTACTCCCTAACCCCCTTTCCCTTCTCTCCTTCTGTCTCTCATCCCCTCTCCTTTCCTTTTCTCCCCAACTGTTTGGCCTTACTCTCCCCCATCCTCCCTCTTCTCTCCCCTTCTATATTTCTCCTCTCCCCCATTTGTCTCTCTACTCCCTAACCCCCTTTCCCTTCTCTCCTTCTGTCTCTCATCCCCTCTCCTTTCCTTTTCTCCCCCAACTGTTTGGCCTTACTCTCCCCCATCCTCCCTCTTCTCTCCCCTTCTATATTTCTCCTCTCCCCCATTTGTCTCTCTACTCCCTAACCCCCTTTCCCTTCTCTCCTTCTGTCTCTCATCCCCTCTCCTTTCCTTTTCTCCCCAACTGTTTGGCCTTACTCTCCCCCATCCTCCCTCTTCTCTCCCCTTCTATATTTCTCCTCTCCCCCATTTGTCTCTCTACTCCCTAACCCCCTTTCCCTTCTCTCCTTCTGTCTCTCATCCCCTCTCCTTTCCTTTTCTCCCCCAACTGTTTGGCCTTACTCTCCCCCATCCTCCCTCTTCTCTCCCCTTCTATATTTCTCCTCTCCCCCATTTGCCTTTCTACTTGTCCATACAAATCTTGGATTCTCAGTCAGTGATAAGTACCAAATTGATCTATTGATTGGTTTGTTAAATCTGTTCCATGAAAGATTCAATACTTTGGAGAGAAGTTTATAGGGATCAGTAAACACAAGGCTGTAGTTGGGATTCATATTCAGGAGGGGAGTGAGGAGACAATCCAGACACAGATTCAGTTATTTGTAGTGTTCATCGATCTCAGCATTTCCCGTACATCCCGGCGTATAAATCCATTCATAGGAAGAGTCATATGAAGCTCTTGGATCTATTTATTGCTGCCGTGGGAGATACAATGTAGCGCAGTCTCGCAATGATGCGCCGGCTCTTTCCTATTGATTCTTTTCCTTACATTACGACTTGCCTTAAATCTATTCCTCCTGCAGGTTCCGAGCTGAAGTTTGTAAAATATTGGCCGTAAAACAAGAAAACAATTGTTGACTTCCAAAAATCTGCGTCTTTTGATTTAAAAGGAATTAATAAATACGCTCCAGGAATTCCGCCGTGTTTATTTCCCGTATAATTACTCAGGTTTCAAACACTTACAGTTTTTATTTTAGTTTTAACACTTTAAACACATCACAGTCTCCCATGAGCCAGAGCAATGGTGTAAAGCCTATCTAACAAGCTGGGCAGGCTCACTTTCTGTCCGTCTGTCATATCGCTGGGGGAGGGGCAGCTTAGGAAAATGCAGAAGATTTGTTGAAAATATTCGAAAAATGGGAAATATTCATTTTGAGGAATCTGCAGGTTTTTCTTTATTAGTCAGACACTTCATGCGATGGATGTGAGCGAGCGCAGGATCTGGCCCCGGGCGCAGTTTGTACAGCACTAATGCAGGGGACACAGTCACATAGAGGAGCTTCTATCAAACTGATTGATGTCACAATTCACCCGGCACTGACAATCTTCTAAATCTTATTTACAGGCGCTGTTTGGATTCGCTAACCTAAAAGCTGATTTCTGCCTCTCCCAAATTCCCTTCTCTGTCTGTGATTGGCCCTTATCTGCTTATGTATGAGGGGGAGCAGCATCAGCGCAATGAGCCTTATTGATCAGTATTTCCCCAATCCATCAACAAAGAAAAATAAAGAAAAACGAAACCCAAGACTTGATCGTTGGATCCGTAGAAAAAACTTTCCACCCCCAAAACCCATAAATCAAATTAAAAGTCATAACAGAAATACAGGTATGAGACCCATTATCCAGAAGGCTCCAAAATATGCAAAGGCCGTCTCCCGTATGCTTAACTTTATCCAAATAATCCACATTTTTTAAAAATTTGGTTAAAAGCTGTAAAAATAAAACAGTAGCTTGTACTTGTATATCAATAAGTAATCCTTACTGGAAGCAAAACCAACCTATTGGGTTTATTTAATGTTTTCATGATTTTCTAGTAGACTTAAGGTATGAAGATCCAAATTACAGAAAAATCCCTTATCCAGAAAAGCCCTGGTCCCAAGCATTCTGGATAATGGGTCCCATACCTGTAATAAAACAGTAGCTTGATGGATAAGGGTGGGGTTAGTGATAGTTTAGGGGTTCTGGGGTGGTTGAAGAATGAGAGAGCTGAGTTGAAGTCTGGAGACTAGACAAAGCTAGAACACATACTGTATGCACCTACAGTAAAGGATCAATCTTGCCAAGACACTGAGGTTTATTTACCCTTTAAATTTCTCAGATTTTAAAAATATTCGATTATGATTTTAGGGCAATAATTATCATTCCAGGTATTCCAGGTGTTGCTCCCCTGTACTGTATGAAACCACCCCCATGTCCCACTGTTCAACCCCCAGTACCCATTGTTACCATTGTTACAAACTGACTTCCATTCGGCTGATGCCTCATTATCGAGGGTATTTAGCCGATTCGTGGCTCTTCATTCTATTCCTGCTTTGTAATTCCAACTTAATAGCGAGACAAAAACCCTTTGTCATGGGGTCAGAGCACCTTGCTGCTAAGTGAAGGGGGTCGGCTGCAGCCTCACATTCTTTTCTTAAACCCAAAGCAGCCGAGTTTTAAAGGCAAATGACCAGTGTGACTTTCAGATGAAAGCGGGAATTCTAAAGGGGAAGTTAAAGGGATCCTGTCATCGGACAACATGTTTTTTTTCAAAACACATCAGTTAATAGTGCTACTCCAGCAGAATTCTGCACTGAAATCCATTTCTCAAAAGAGCAAACAGATTTTTTTATATTCAATTTTGAAATCTGACATGGGGCTAGACATATTGTCAATTTCCCAGCTGCCCCTGGTCATGTGACTTGTGCCTGCACTTTAGGAGAGAAATGCTTTCTGGCAGGCTGCTGTTTTTTCTTCTCAATGTAACTGAATGTGTCTCAGTGGGACCTGGATTTTACTATTGAGTGTTGTTCTTAGATCTACCAGGCAGCTGTTATCTTGTGTTAGGGAGCTGCTATCTGGTTACCTTCCCATTGTTCTGTTGTTAGGCTGCTGGGGGGGAGGGAGGGGGCTGATATCACTCCAACTTGCAGTACAGCAGTAAAGAGTGATTGAAGTTTATCAGAGCACAAGTCACATGACTGGGGGCAGCTGGGAAACTGACAATATGTCTAGCCCCATGTCAGATTTCAAAATTGAATATAAAAAAATCTGTTTGCTCTTTTGAGAAATGGATTTCAGTGCAGAATTCTGCTGGAGCAGCACTATTAACTGATTCATTTTGAAAAAAAATTTTTTCCCCATGACAGTATCCCTTTAACCTTATAATAAATCTTGAGCAGGATGTAGACATTTTTATAGTGGTTCCTGGTCCCAAAACGTCGATTGGATTTTGACCAGGATCAATAAACAGGATGAACGACCTTGTACAATATGTTTATACCCCATCTGATATTTTATTCAGTATATCGTAGGATCAGCCATTACTGGACGTCATCCGCCAGCAAGGAGTTTGATAACTTCAATGACCTTATTAAAAAAAGCCCCTTCTTTGTTTGTGCTGAAATCGTCACTCGTAGAAGGTCTCGCGTCGCTGGCGCGGCTCTGGGAATAAAGATTTCCCTTGGGAGATGTTTGTATTGACCTTGTTTGTATTCATATTAATCATCATCTCCTTGAAGGATCTTTGCTTTCCTGAGTATACAGGCGTGATATGATAAGCTTTCCACCCCCTCTGATACACTGCGTAATTGTATATATAAATATATATATCTATAGCAGTACCAGAACTGATACCTGTATTCAAAGTGGTCTGTGATTAATAGAAAGACAAATGATCTGCTAATTAATTGCAACTTTGCTCCTTTTTATGCAATATAATATTTTATTAGTTTTTGTAGCTGCTGACACTGACCCTACTGATCAGTCATCTCCATTGGCTCAAAGATGTTTATTATACTTTGTATGACCTATCAAACATTGCACATTAGAACCCCATTACACTTCTTAATAAATGAAACATATATATATATATATATATATATATATATAGTGCTTGTACCAGTTTAAGTCTATTACTGACCCCTACCAGCACTTTTAAAGGTCTTTCTATTCGTTATCCCTCCAGTCCTATTTTAGGCCAGGTTTAAGAGTAACTGGTGTGGTTCTTTGGGTACCTGATCCATTACTCCTTTCTGGATCGTCTGGTTGTGTTTGTCTCACTAAAAGCACAGCTTTAGGTCTTCCCCTTTCTGACCCCAGCAAATTTTATCCCAGGTTTCTCTCGCTGCATGAGCTTGTTGTGCTCTTCAGCTTCTCCTCTTTCCATTGGTGATCCCACCAGTGCTGCTTCAGGTCTATATAGTAACTGGTATTTCTTCTCCTTGTCTAGTTCTGTTTCTGATCATATTTGTACAGTTTAAGGTCTTCTTGTATCTGAACCCTCCAGTCTCATTGTAGGTATCTGTCACAATCTGTGAAGCAGGAACCTTTGGATTGGCTTGGGAGATTGTACCATTTTGTGAGCAGGACGCTTTCTGCTGTGGGGGCTCCCAAGGTTTCCCAGGAAACTTTTATGGAAAACGTTTTACCAAATGGTGAGTGTGAGCATCCCTTGCTGACACCCAAGACATATCTTTAAGACTGAAGCACTTCCAATGAAGGAAGTATTGAATATTACAGTTGACCTTATGAGAATCACCTAAACAGTAAATTCTTGACAGAGATAGAAGGGGAGTCATAACCAAAGTCATTACTAAACATGGACTTAAGAAGGTAGCCATTGAAGGAATTCTAGAGAACGGTGGAGAACCAAGTTTGACACATACAGTGTTGATGACCTCCTTAATCTGTAGAGGACCAATGTTGCAAAAACCCAACTTGGAGGAGGGAACACAAAGTCCAATATTCCTCATGGATAACCAAACTGAGTTCATAACCACAAAGAAAGGAGCAGGTCTGCAACATCTGTTGGCTGATTGCTTTTGACAAACAGACGCTTTGACCAGAGAAGGTAGAGAAGGAGGTTTCTGGCCCTATATGCAGAACAATTAAGAAAACCCCAAGGCTTCATGTCTGTGTTTGTTGTGGGCAAACTCAACCCAGGGAAGTAGTCTGAACTTCTTACCTGTGCTGAGGTTGCCCACAACAACCAAAGACATGAAGCCTTGGGTTTTGAGGTTTTGAGAAATTAATCAATGAAGCCAATGTTCAAAGGTTTGATTAGTTCTCTCCATTTGGCAAATGAAAAATTCAGACCAATTCACAAGAACTTGCAGACGGCACACCAAAAATGTGAAAAAAAGGAACCCTCCCAGTCAGATACAACGGAAGCAGAAAGCCACGGAGCTGGTAATTACTTTAATGAAGATACTTGCTAGAAGAGGAGCAGGAAGAAGTTTCCTCGTGGGGATCAAATGAGTCACTTTGGAGAAATGATCCACTACCACCAGGATGGAATTCCAGAAGCCAATAAAACTAGGCATACCAGCGCAACAACTTGATCAGGAGAAATAATGGATCAGGGAAGGGCAGTGATTTGGATGAGGCATCTGCTTTAATGTTCAGCTCTATAGAAAGTAACAAAGTTGAACCTGGAAAATAAATGTGCCCTTCTAACATGACGATGGTTCAGTTTTATAGTTGATGAGAGGTATTCCTGATTGTTTTTGGTCTGAGAGAATAGTACCAGGGTCCACACCATTCTTCCAAAGGCAATTTTAAGGTAAACAGTTCCCGGTTACCAACATCATAATTTCTGGCTAATTTTCAGGAGAAGAAAGACCAAAGATAGAGAGGACATTGGCAGTCAGCTTGCTGGAACAGAAAGGTTCCAACACCCATATCAGAGGTGTCAACTTCAAGGGTAAAAGTACATGAAGTCTCAGGATGCATGAGGATTGGAGCAAAAGCAAAGGCACATTTCAAGGACGTCAGAGCTTTGTGCTTCAGGAGACGAGGATTTTTTAGACTTTTTAAGTGACAGTTGTAAAGGTAACCACAATCTGTGAAAATTCCTTGATGAATCTTCAATAGAAATTGGAGATTCCAACAAAGCTTTGAATAACTTTCTAACCTACAAGGTGTGGGCCAGGCTAGAAACGCAGACATTTTGGCCGGGTCCATTTCAAAACCAGAAGAAGGAAAAATATATTTTAAGAATCTTGGGTTTATGAAATTCACACATAGAGATTCACTGCATAGAGATTATTCTCCCTCAGATGCTGCAAGACCACCTTGGCCTGAAAGACATGTTCAGACAGGGAGGAGGAATACATCAAGATGTCATCAAAGTAGACCACTAGTCATGAAAAATTAATAAAATCTTGAAAGACCTCAGGGGCATTGCATATCCCAAAAGGCATGACTAGGTATTCACAATGCCCATCTCTGGTGTTATGTGTCGTTTAACATTCACCACTCGAGTCTCTGGAGTTATAGTTCCAGGATTTAGGTCAATTGGACAATCATAATGATAGGGCAATCATTGACATATGATGAAGAAACATTTCTGCATTTTTCTTCTCAAAGACTTCCAAAAATTCACCATAGCATCCAGGCAGGAGAGAATGATTTTAAACTTATTGAAGAGACTGGAACAGGAAGAACTGGAGTAGAAATACAATTACACAGGCAGGAGGAGCTCCAGGCAGAGAGACGTGGTTATATTGCCTTAGGTAGACCATGAATAACTGAAGTGGCAGGGCACTTATTATCAAAAAAGAGATTTCTTTGAAGTGCAACCAGCCCACTTGTAAAAGCAATGTGATACTGGCCAATGTCATAGGCCCCAGACATACAGGTCTACCAGCTACATCTTGGGCAGAAAGTGGCAGCCTAAGAGAAGTTATAGGAAACAAAGTTTGGAAATGCACCCGTTTAAATTCCTGCAGCCCCAGAATACAGGAACATTCAGCAGGGAAAGGACTTGGAAGAGGAGGCTAGTGAAGCAAGACCAATCTCTGCTCAGTACAGGCATAAATGCCTTCATCTGGGGGTTCTCTTTTCAGAAGAGCCCAGTGCATGAGAAAAAGTAAGCAGGGTTGAGCAAGGATCAGACATGACATGAAGCAGGAACAGACTTGAAGTTTGGTTTTTTTTAAGGAATGCCTCTCTCAATAGAGGTCACCAGAGAAATTCATTTCTCAAACCGAGAAGGAAAATCACAGGAAACTCATCCTTGAGGTCCTCATTAGGGCCTTGCCAAAACCTTGCCACTAAAGCATAATTTTTCAACATTCAGCAGCAGAAAGAGTCCCCTTGAAGAGTCTCATCAGATGGTCTTGCATCCCGGGGCATCAAAGATCTGTTCAAAGGCGCCAAGGAAGGCTATAAAAATATTGATGAGAAGATCATCTTGCTCCTTGAGTGGAGTAGACCAAGCTCACTGTCATGATCAGGAAGACAAGTAGGAACTGCAGTTATATAGTGCAAGCTTGGGTTGGATGGTACAAGGGTAGGGTTTTAGTAGAATGGGTTTCCTCTCCTCTTTTTTCCATTGGGATCCCATTCTACTTGTTGCCAGGGTCCCATGTGATGATTGAGAGGGTCCCCTGATTCCTAATTGTGGCACTAAATATACCTTCCCAGTCTGCCCAGACCAGAGTTCATTGAGCCTTTCCCATGTAGTGTTCTAGACTGAGGTCTAGTCATTTATGTTGACTTATGTGGGGGGGGAGGTGGGTTTTATCTTCTAACAGACTCATTTGTGGGAACGAGTTATTAGAAATATGGCTGCGGCCAAAGCAAACTCCTGGGCCTGGAACTTTTCCAATGTAATTTAATACTTGAAGATTTGTTGCTGTAACTTTGCAACAGTGACACAAATTAATATTTCATTACGGTTCGTTTACAGATAAGCTCAAATTATCATTCTGGCCCAATTAGGAAACAGTTCTGTTATGTTATATAATATACTGCGCCCTTTCAATCCAATATATTGTGTTTATGGATCTATAGGCGCAGCCGTTTGGCTCATGGAATGAGGAAAACTTTATCTTTTATCCTGATATGAAGAGCGGCTGGACCCGTCTCTCAGAGCCAAAAATAAACAGATCAGAACCAGCGCTTCCAGCCCAGTGTCTTATTCGCTCTTTATAAATAAGCCCTTTGTGAGATTTGGCTTGTGGGAAAGAGTCGCTGGCGTCAGTAAGTAAATATCTACCTGCGTTATGTTAATTACTGCTGATTAGTGAAAATAAAGGGGAGGAAATCTTTATTTAGCATCTGATAATATTCAAATGTGACTTACAGCTGAAATTAGATGATGGCATTAATTAAAAACACTGGTTTCAAATAAACACCCTGAAATAAAATGTCGTGATTATAAAGGGAACAGATTGAGTTATTAGAATTGCTGCAACTTGGTGGAGATTAAATGCTGAGAGTCTTTACATAAATTCAATAATGGGGGGTTCCATATCCCTGGGGTAAATATTGTGTGTGTTCCATGATTGTTTATTATCAATTATTTCCACCTTAGGGATTAGCTAAAGAAATCGGCTCTCTGCCAGTAAATCAAACGTAATGAATAAATAGGGAATGATGTCGCTCCTTGTGCACAATATGTGCGGACCCCTACTGTATATTAAAAGCATATTAGAATTTGAAGACATTCAGGGGTTGTTCTGTGACCATATAAAGGCACAAGGCTGCAGGCTGAGTTATACAGGGAACTCTGAGTATCACTCATGTATTATAAGGATAATGTACCCCCTACTGTAAATGATAAGGATATTAGAAGTCACTGAGGGGTTGTTCTGTGACCATATAAAGGCACAAGGCTGCAGGCTGAGTTATACAGGGAACTCTGAGTATCACTCATGTATTATAAGGGATTAATGTACCCCCTACTGTAAATGATAAGGATATTAGAAGTCACTGAGGGGTTGTTCTGTGACCATATAAAGGCACAAGGCTGCAGGCTGAGTTATACAGGGAACTCTGAGTATCACTCATGTATTATAAGGGATAATGTACCCCCTACTGTAAATGATAAGGATATTAGAAGTCACTGAGGGGTTGTTCTGTGACCATATAAAGGCACAAGGCTGCAGGCTGAGTTATACAGGGAACTCTGAGTATCACTCATGTATTATAAGGGATAATGTACCCCCTACTGTAAATGATAAGGATATTAGAAGTCACTGAGGGGTTGTTCTGTGACCATATAAAGGCACAAGGCTGCAGGCTGAGTTATACAGGGAACTCTGAGTATCACTCGTGTATTATAAGGGATAATGTACCCCCTACTGTAAATGATAAGGATATTAGAAGTCACTGAGGGGTTGTTCTGTGACCATATAAAGACACAAGGCTGCAGGCTGAGTTATACAGGGAACTCTGAGTATTACTCATGTATTATAAAGGATAATGTACCCCCTACTGTCAATGATAAGGATATTAGAAGTATAACTTGTATATTAAATGAATATAAATTAATAGTTTATATGAGACGTTCCTCATATCTAATGACTAAACTCGTGTGGAAGGAAAACACGTAGAGATAAATATCTTTAGAGATGATATATTGAAACTTATTATTACACTTTTATGCAGGTAACAATAAGAATGTGATAGAAAGTAACAAGCAAAGAGCAATTCAGCTCTTTCCTCCATTCATTCTCATTGGAGATTTTCGTTTGATATAAAAGACGGGAGAAGATTTGGAGGCCCTGGGCCTGACCTGAGTTCAGTAGCAAAGTCTGACGTACATTACAAATCTCAGTATTATTTGCTGGCGGCATTTAGCTGAAAGCGGCAGTTGTGAAATCTCAGGGGATATTTTGGGCTGAGAGTTTGGCGCAAGGAGTGACCCCTGAAACATCAGTAAATATCAGATTCTGTGAATGTTCTACTTAAGGATCCCACACTTATCTCTATTAGTCTTGTCTTGGCTGCCATTGTCTCACTGTCAGGCTGGATACTTGCTCCTCAAGTCTTATACAGATATATATTAAACTGGTTACAGGGTTGAACTGGGGTGTGAGGGACCCCCCATTGTGCCCCCTGCGCTCCTTATATTACCTTTGCTGTGATTGGGGGAGGGAGGCAGTGATGTAACTACATGTTACTGGGCCCCACAGCAAATTCATTTTAGGGAACCCTGAAATATCCAGACATTGCCCTATTTTACCAATATACATCACAATTATTGATGAATTAGGACCTCATCACGGCACCCCAATATCTTCCTCTATATTTACACCCCTGGAGGGAGGGCAGGGATTGCGTCTGATTGGCGGTGCCCCCGAGAGCTGCTCAGTCCAACCGTGTTGCTGAGAGTTGTAGTTCAGCCACAGTTGTAACGATAAGAGTGAATAGAAGAGGAAGTGTTGATACAAAGTAACAGTAGTAAATACGAGTAAATTGATACATTTCTATTGATTCTGTTTCTCTGGGTCCCCACTGCCGGGGGAGGGGGCAAAAATCAGAATTCTATTCCTCTACTGATCTCAAATTAATTCTATTTCCTAACGATCAAACTGATCCTTTGAGGCTTCTACAAATAAATAATTACTTGGAAATGAGGCGCCGGTCTCCTCTTGCACCGCACCGACACCCTGTGGTTTTGGATGGTGGATGGGGGGTGGGGAACTGTGGCTCTGTATAGTGATGGGCGAATTTGTCCCATTTTACGAAATTTCCTGCAAAATTTGCAAAAAGTCAGAAAATTCGTGAAACGCGTCAATTTTGATGCCGGTGGTAGATTCAATGGGCGTCTCTGCGCGTGTTTGCACAAGATAATACATTTGCTTTTATGCCCGGCTCCATCCTCCTCTCGCCAACGCATTTACTCGAAGGGAGCGCGAGTGTGGCCCCTGCCATGTATCCCTGCTCTGTGCCCATTAGCAGCCTCATTGCCAAATACACAATTATATGGGTTAACTTCCCCTTTACTATTCCTTCCTCATTCCCAAAAGCCAAATATTATGTTTCATATGAAAATGTATTTATGTTAAGAACCATGTACAGGTATGGGACCTGTTATCCAGAATGCTCGGGACATGGGGTTTTCCTGATAACGGATCTTTCTGTAATTTGGATCTTCATACCTTAAGTCTACTGGAAAATCATATAAACATGAAATAAACCCAATAGGCTGGTTTTGCCTCCAATAAGGATTAATTATATCTTAGTTGGGATCAAGTACAAGCGACTGTTTTATTATTACACAGAAAAAGGAAATCATTTTTCAACATTTGGATTATTTGGATAAAGTGGAGTCTATGGGAGACAGTTTTTCTGTAATTTGGAGCTTTTTGGATAACGGGTCTCCGGATAACTGATCCCATACCTGTACTACAAAGGGGAGTGCAAACCTGGAAAATTCCAAAACCCACAATTCCAAGACATTTTAATCCGCCAATATTTTTTTTAATTTTTGGTAGGTTTTAAAAAAATTTTTTTTTTACTTTTACATTTTGAGCCTCTCCCAGTTTGACAGTTAAATGATGTAGTTGCTATGGTGACTGACCTGGAAACCAGACAGGGATCTGAATGACAGAGTGGAAGACAAATCTGAAATTACAAATAGAAATAATAAAGAACAGCCAATATCTGCAGTACAATAAAAATAACCCCACGTTTAACATTCAGACACATTAGCCACTTCAGTTTCATCTCTCTGTCTCTTTTATTTAATATAGTGGAGTAAGTTTATCTGCTGAACAGAAAGAGAAAAGATCCAGGAAGGGAAATAAAGGCAGAAATAGACCCACCGCACTTTCCCCAATCTCCCCTTTTATCTGCCGCTGCTCAACTCTCAGGCTTTTATCTGACCTGCATAAAATACTGGGATTTCTACAGACGTAACCCTTGTCTTCTGCCTAAATACTGCGCTACTGACCCAGCGGTGACTCATGTGCCACATCCCCAGGCTTAAAGTGAGAGGAGTTTGGCTGTATAATATCTAATGTACAATATTATATAATAACAACACGGACATTCGAATAAACAGACTCCTAAGTTTGCTCATAGTCTGTACAGAGAGATCCCATAAAACTATGAATTCTGTATATTCACATATATTAACTATATATTCATAGTCCAGTCTCTTATTCAAATCAGTGAATGGTTGCTAGGGGAATTTACAAACTGGAGAACTGCTGAATAAAAAGCTAAATAACTCAAAAACCACAAATAATAATAAATGAAAATTATTGCAGATTGTCTCAGAATATCCCTCTCTACATCATAGTAACAGTTAATTTAAAGGTGAACAACCCCTTTAAGGCAGAATCATGACGGAATATCAAAGGGTTCATGAATATTCAGCTCCCAGGTTTTGTTTTTTTGAAAGTTCTATGTGTTGTGTAATTATCCTGTAATGAATAGATGGGGAAATCATTAGGACCCAGAGAGAAAAGTGCATCTCCATTATCAGATCTGCATGGCACGCATTATATTATACGCCGTCGCATTCGCTGCAGCTCCACCCGGGGGCAGTTATTCAGATGGACAAGGCAAAACATGACCCCGTTTTTATTTGGAAACCCTAATGGGATAAATAAAACGAAATCGGGTGCTTTGCTGCGCTGGCGGGTAAAGGGGCCCAATCCTGCGTATGTGATGTTGGGGGACATCGGGGGCTTCTGGGTATTGGATCATCACATGACCTGCAAATTAGGGATGCACCGAATCCAGGATTCGGTTCGGGATTCGGCCAGGATTCTGCCTTTTTCAGCAGGATTCGGCCGAATCCTTCTATCCGGCCTAACCAAATCCGAATCCTAATTTGCATATGCAAATTAGGGGCGGAGAGGGAAATTGCGTGACTTTTTGTCTCAAAACAAGGAAGTAAAACATGTTTTCCCCTTCCCACCCCTAATTTGCATATGCAAATTAGGATTCTGTGCGGTATTCGTCCGAATCCTCCGTGAAGGATTCGGGGGTTCGGCTGAATCCAAAATAGTGAATTCGGTGCATCCCTACTGGGAATCCATATTCATTCCTTTTGTTCCGAGGCAAACGAATTAACATGCACACGGCTTCTCTGTAATGATTAATAATAAATATACAATTAATAATATATTGCGCTGCATACAAGCTCTGGGGATGCGACGTGTTATTGCAATAATGTCACTTATACTTTTCTTTAAATGGCAGAATATATGTAACCGACATAGGCAACACAAACCTTTATATATGTCATTTATTCTTTTAAATAAATCTTTTATTCAATGAATAGTGGTTTCATTTCCCCTCAATAGGCCATGAGGCTGTTCATTGGCTTTATAAACTGGTACATGAGTCGCTCCATTTCCCAGCAGCCCCTACTGAGCATGCTCCCTGAGTGTTACTAAGGCCTGTCCCATAGCAACACACCGCTCCCCCTTTCTGTATAGGTTGGATTAGCTTCTTATCTCCCGCCTCCATGTGGCAGATCTCCAAGCTGACTGGTGCTGGAGGAACATGTGTTTCGGGTGCTGTGATGCTGACGCTGCACATGTAGTAATTAGCAGTGAGGCCGATAAGGAATTATTCTCATTTATCTCAATGATTAAGGGGAAAAGGTACATAATTAAGTGCTTCACTAAAAATGCCCGGCGCTCACAAGAACTGACTTGTTTTAATTACAGGTGTTTAATTGCTTGGTCAGAGTGTTAATAAGGAATGGATTGGGTTTCCCAACTCTGCCATTATTGCGCCTCGCTTCATCCAGCCAATCAGGGAGCAGAATTTCCATTTGTCAATAACAAAAAAAGGTAAAAGTATAATAATAGGATTTATTCACTGGGCAGGACAGGTACTAAGAGTGTAATAGGGAGCAGGTTACACCAGAGACAATGTATCACTGCAGGTAAATATACATATTGTCTGGTTAATAATACAAGGTACCCCTTGATAATGGCCCCCCATATATGTCTGTATTACAGACCCCTTCCTGACCCCATTTATACAGACCAGAAGGCCTCTCGTTACACCGATGTTTATCCTTATGAACAAGCAAAGACTTTTCATTCCCAATTAAATATGAATGAGTTTAGATCTGCATTTGTCCTGAGAGCGGCTGGATTATTAATTAGTGCAGTGTCACTCGCCGGGTGTCTGCAAACGAGCAAAGTTGTTTTGAAGTGTCAACTCCATGAGCCTCTGCCAAATTGAATTAGCGGCACTTAACTCTGCTGAAATATTTATTCTCTCTGTTACTTCCTCCAGCACCGGAGACAAACACCCAACAGAACAAACAGGGTAACAGAGCAGAAGCTCTTGGGCCCTACATAACTGGACCCAACAGTACTGGAGTTGTAGAGATGAAGAATGTGGAACCTCCGCATTGCACCACAGATTATACCTGTGATTGCATTAATAGAGATACAGTAATAATGGCCTCTGAGTAAATGACTGTGACTGTGGGATAGCAGGTATAGTAGGGAGAGATGGTGTCTATAGTAACAGTGGATAATAGTCTCTGGGAAGGGAGTGTGACTGTGGGATAGCAGGTATAGTAGGGAGAGATGTGTCTATAGTAACAGTGGGATAATAGTCTCTGGGAAGGGAGTGTGACTGTGGGATAGCAGGTATAGTAGGGAGAGATGGTGTCTATAGTAACAGTGGATAATAGTCTCTGGGAAGGGAGTGTGACTGTGGGATAGCAGGTATAGTAGGGAGAGATGGTGTCTATAGTAACAGTGGATAATAGTCTCTGGGAAGGGAGTGTGACTGTGGGATAGCAGGTATAGTAGGGAGAGATGGTGCCTATAGTAACAGTGGGATAATAGTCTCTGGGAAGGGAGTGTGACTGTGGGATAGCAGGTATAGTAGGGAGAGATGGTGTCTATAGTAACAGTGGATAATAGTCTCTGGGAAGGGAGTGTGACTGTGGGATAGCAGGTATAGTAGGGAGAGATGTGTCTATAGTAACAGTGGATAATAGTCTCTGGGAAGGGAGTGTGACTGTGGGATAGCAGGTATAGTAGGGAGAGATGGTTCCTATAGTAACAGTGGATAATAGTCTCTGGGAAGGGAGTGTGACTGTGGGATAGCAGGTATAGTAGGGAGAGATGGTGTCTATAGTAACAGTGGATAATAGTCTCTGGGAAGGGAGTGTGACTGTGGGATAGCAGGTATAGTAGGGAGAGATGGTGCCTATAGTAACAGTGGGATAATAGTCTCTGGGAAGGGAGTGTGACTGTGGGATAGCAGGTATAGTAGGGAGAGATGGTGTCTATAGTAACAGTGGATAATAGTCTCTGGGAAGGGAGTGTGACTGTGGGATAGCAGGTATAGTAGGGAGAGATGTGTCTATAGTAACAGTGGGATAATAGTCTCTGGGAAGGGAGTGTGACTGTGGGATAGCAGGTATAGTAGGGAGAGATGGTGTCTATAGTAACAGTGGATAATAGTCTCTGGGAAGGGAGTGTGACTGTGGGATAGCAGGTATAGTAGGGAGAGATGGTGTCTATAGTAACAGTGGATAATAGTCTCTGGGAAGGGAGTGTGACTGTGGGATAGCAGGTATAGTAGGGAGAGATGGTGCCTATAGTAACAGTGGGATAATAGTCTCTGGGAAGGGAGTGTGACTGTGGGATAGCAGGTATAGTAGGGAGAGATGGTGTCTATAGTAACAGTGGATAATAGTCTCTGGGAAGGGAGTGTGACTGTGGGATAGCAGGTATAGTAGGGAGAGATGTGTCTATAGTAACAGTGGGATAATAGTCTCTGGGAAGGGAGTGTGACTGTGGGATAGCAGGTATAGTAGGGAGAGATGGTGCCTATAGTAACAGTGGATAATAGTCTCTGGGAAGGGAGTGTGACTGTGGGATAGCAGGTATAGTAGGGAGAGATGTGTCTATAGTAACAGTGGATAATAGTCTCTGGGAAGGGAGTGTGACTGTGGGATAGCAGGTATAGTAGGGAGAGATGGTTCCTATAGTAACAGTGGATAATAGTCTCTGGGAAGGGAGTGTGACTGTGGGATAGCAGGTATAGTAGGGAGAGATGGTGTCTATAGTAACAGTGGATAATAGTCTCTGGGAAGGGAGTGTGACTGTGGGATAGCAGGTATAGTAGGGAGAGATGGTGCCTATAGTAACAGTGGGATAATAGTCTCTGGGAAGGGAGTGTGACTGTGGGATAGCAGGTATAGTAGGGAGAGATGGTGTCTATAGTAACAGTGGATAATAGTCTCTGGGAAGGGAGTGTGACTGTGGGATAGCAGGTATAGTAGGGAGAGATGGTGCCTATAGTAACAGTGGATAATAGTCTCTGGGAAGGGAGTGTGACTGTGAGATAGCAGGTATAGTAGGGAGAGATGGTGTCTATAGTAACAGTGGGATAACAGTCTCTGGGAAGGGAGTGTGACTATGGGATAGCAGGTATAGTAGGGAGAGATGGTGTCTATAGTAACAGTGGATAATAGTCTCTGGGAAGGGAGTGTGACTGTGGGATAGCAGGTATAGTAGGGAGAGATGGTGCCTATAGTAACAGTGGATAATAGTCTCTGGGAAGGGAGTGTGACTGTGAGATAGCAGGTATAGTAGGGAGAGATGGTGTCTATAGTAAACAGTGGATAATAGTCTCTGGGAAGGGAGTGTGACTGTGAGATAGCAGGTATAGTAGGGAGAGATGGTGCCTATAGTAACAGTGGATAATAGTCTCTGGGAAGGGAGTGTGACTGTGAGATAGCAGGTATAGTAGGGAGAGATGTGTCTATAGTAACAGTGGATAATAGTCTCTGGGAAGGGAGTGTGACTGTGGGATAGCAGGTATAGTAGGGAGAGATGGTGCCTATAGTAACAGTGGATAATAGTCTCTGGGAAGGGAGTGTGACTGTGAGATAGCAGGTATAGTAGGGAGAGATGGTGTCTATAGTAACAGTGGGATAACAGTCTCTGGGAAGGGAGTGTGACTATGGGATAGCAGGTATAGTAGGGAGAGATGTGTCTATAGTAACAGTGGGATAATAGTCTCTGGGAAGGGAGTGTGACTGTGGGATAGCAGGTATAGTAGGGAGAGATGGTGCCTATAGTAACAGTGGATAATAGTCTCTGGGAAGGGAGTGTGACTGTGGGATAGCAGGTATAGTAGGGAGAGATGTGTCTATAGTAACAGTGGATAATAGTCTCTGGAAGGGAGTGTGACTGTGGGATAGCAGGTATAGTAGGGAGAGATGGTTCCTATAGTAACAGTGGATAATAGTCTCTGGGAAGGGAGTGTGACTGTGGGATAGCAGGTATAGTAGGGAGAGATGGTGTCTATAGTAACAGTGGATAATAGTCTCTGGAAGGGAGTGTGACTGTGGGATAGCAGGTATAGTAGGGAGAGATGGTGCCTATAGTAACAGTGGGATAATAGTCTCTGGGAAGGGAGTGTGACTGTGGGATAGCAGGTATAGTAGGGAGAGATGGTGTCTATAGTAACAGTGGATAATAGTCTCTGGGAAGGGAGTGTGACTGTGGGATAGCAGGTATAGTAGGGAGAGATGGTGCCTATAGTAACAGTGGATAATAGTCTCTGGGAAGGGAGTGTGACTGTGAGATAGCAGGTATAGTAGGGAGAGATGGTGTCTATAGTAACAGTGGGATAACAGTCTCTGGGAAGGGAGTGTGACTATGGGATAGCAGGTATAGTAGGGAGAGATGGTGTCTATAGTAACAGTGGATAATAGTCTCTGGGAAGGGAGTGTGACTGTGGGATAGCAGGTATAGTAGGGAGAGATGGTGCCTATAGTAACAATAGTTAAGTGTTATTATTGACTGTGCCTGTTTAGCTGTGGGTGAGTAGGGAATGTGTAGTAGTTGGTGAGTAGCTGGAGGCTGCAGGAGAGCAGATACATTTATTATTATTAAATACAGCTCTGGTTTCTATATAAAGCCATAAAGGAGTTTTATTACCTCTGGAAGAAGAAAACATGAATAGAGAACGCTGTGTTCGGAAGCGATGGCACTTAATGCATGTTTATTTTAGAGAACTGAACAGATCTTATTTTATTGGGGATTTTCCCCTGCGGTCTTTGTTAAGAAAACATAAGAAATATGCAGTTTACATCAGTGCAGTAAAGCAGAGTAGCTGCAGGATATCACTGGGTTCTAAATCACTACTAGTGATGGTCGAATTTATTCGGCAGGTGCGAATTCGCGAGATTCACCGCCGGCAAAAACTTCACGAAATGCCCGCAAAAATTTGCTGGCGGCAAAAAAATTTCGGAAAAACGGACACCGTTTTGCGAATTTTTTGCCCATTGCTAATCACTACTAAGCCCACATCCCTATAATACAAAAGAACATACAGTATCTACTGCAGGTATTAATTGTCCAACCTACAGAGATTCATCTGCATCTGAACTTCAGCTCCCAGTACCCAACAGTCTTTCTACAACAAATTAAGACCTAGAATTTGGGTAATTGATAAAGTGTCATTTTCTATTGGCACAATAAAGCCCCACTGTCTCCAACTTCTCTACTGTCACTTTCTTATATAACAATTTACATCTTGTCCTTCTGTCTCTGTTGTGCTCTACTTCTTCTATTGTGTCCTACTACCACTGTCTTGCCCTACTGTCACCATCATTCCCTACTGTCTTCATCTTGTCTTACTGTCTCTCTCTAAAGCAATCTTTTCTAAATGGGTAAAGAAAGTGTACAAGTGAGGTAGCAATCTGCAGGTATCCCCAATTCCATTGACAACTGGTGGTAGTATGTGAATAGAAAGATATGTTCCCCATACTATCATCTTCTTCCTGTCTTTTGTCCATCTTGCCATACTGTCTCCATATTGCTCTAATGTCCTCCATTTTGCCCTACTGTCTCTATCTTATCCTACTGTTTCCATCTTATCCTACTGTTTCCATCTTGTCCTACTGTCTCCATTTTGTCCTACTGTCTCCATTTTGCCTTAAAGTGTCCATCTTGCTCTCCTATCTCCATCTTACCCTACTGTCTCCATCTTGTCGTACTGTCTCCATCTTGGCCTACTGTCTCCATCTTGGCCTACTGTATCCATCGTGTCCTACTGTTTCCATCTTGTCCTACTGTCTGCATCATGTACTACTGTCTCTATTTTGCTCTTCTGTCTCCATCTTGCTCTGCCATCTCCATCATACTTGGTAGTATGTGAATAGAAAGATATGTTCCCCATACTATCATCTTCTTCCTGTCTTTTGTCCATCTTGCCATACTGTCTCCATATTGCTCTAATGTCCTCCATCTTGCCCTACTGTCTCCATCTTTCCCTACTGTCTCCATCTTGCCCTACTGTCTCCATGTTGTCCTACTGTCTCCATCTTGCCCTACTGTGTTCTTTTTGCCCTACTGTCTCCATCTTGCCCTACTGTCTCCATGTTGTCCTACCATCTCCATTTTGTCCTACCATCTCCATCTAGTCCTACTGTCTCCATCTGTCCTACTGTCTCCATCTTGCCCTACTGTGTTCTTTTTGCCCTACTGTCTCCATCTTGCTCTACTATCTCCATCATGCCCTACTGTCTCCGTCATGTCCTACCATCTCCATCTTGTCCTTCTGTCTCCATATTGTCCTACTGTCTCCATCTTGGCCTATTGTCTCCGTCATATCCTACCGTCTCCATCTTGTCCTTCCGTCTCCATCTTGCTCTACTGTCTCCATCTTGTCCTACAGTCTCCATCTTGCTTTACTGTCTCCATCTTGTCCTACTGTCTCCATCTTGTCCTACTGTCTCCATTGTGTCCTACTGTCTCTATTTTGCCTTACTTTCTCCATCTTGCCCTCTTGCTGTAGTGTTTCCCCACAATCTTTGCTAAATATTGCTATGCCAGATTCTTTATCCTCAGCGTCAGTGTGGGGAGAGACGTTGGCATTTGCGTGGGCTCAGGTTGGCAGCTCAGTACAGAACAGACTCCCCCCTTGTACAGTACAAAGCAGCGCGTCCTCCCTCGTTAGCAGGGCCCGTTAGTGACAGGCAGTAAACTCTGAGCCTCACAAATCTCCCCTTGAAGGAACTGGCAAATTAAATCTATTCCCTCTCGGGGGACCCGCTATCTACTGTGCCCATCACTTAGAATATATATATATATGTATATTCTTCCCTTCGATAAATATCTGGTGCTGGCGCAGGAGGGAGAGACAGAGAGAGAGGAGAGTGTCAGCAGTTGAAAAATGGCACCTCTCAGGCAGTCTCTGTCTCCCGCCGAAGGGAATGCGGTCTCGCTCCGCATACTAATGCCAGTGGCGGGAATTCGGAAAAGCACAGAACGTTGTGATTGCTTCAACCTCTGAGTGACCCCCCCTTTTCCCAAGGTCAATGGAAGTGTCTGAGAAAAAAATGTTTTAAAAAAAGACAAATAATTCCATTAGCGCGTTAAGTGGCTGAGCTTTTGCGCCGGCGGAGCGGGAAAGGTGGAGCAGTGACACGGCGGGGCCGACCCTGTCAAGTTAATTTGAGAAGGTCGCGGCTATTTTCTGACACTTCTTATGGCCCATGTGTAGGAGAAGGTTGGATTCCATGTTTGGGGAGCCCAAATCATTTGAGAATCTAAAGGGGAAGTAAAACCAAATATGGAATAATGCAAATGTTTAAATGTTACCGTAAATTGTCGGTGATTATTAAAGGTAAATGTGATTGTTATTGGGAGCAGGTCTTCCTGGCCTCTTACTATTCCCTGCACTGGTGCTTCTGCATTATTGAGACAATGTAGCAGTAACCCCCCCCCCAATCCAGCACTTCAATTCCCACAATGCCCCCTGCATGTTCTGTGATTGACAGACCTGAAATAAAGGAGAATTGGACGCAAGGGAATTGGAGTATTGGGCTGAAGGAGAGCTGACAACTGCTTGTTATGTTGTTTCAGGAGCCTGAACCAGCAGTACAGAAGGGACAGACAGACAATGCTTTGACTTGCAATGATACATGTAGGCCTTATATTACAGCAGAGGTGCTGTACCCCGGAGTGGTTCTGAGGCCCAGCCTTCCTGTGATGCCTGGAGACCCCTGATCTTGCTGCTCCTGCCCTGCACCCCTTATTAGAACTCCCTGCATCCTCAGTCTAAATTCTGCCATATCTGTTGCATTTTAGTCATTGCTTTGTGTAACCCACTCACAACTATTCATTCATTTCAGCTGCTAATAATCCACCATTGAAACCAAGAACCTCTGACTTCATGATCATTTTATTTCTGTTTTGGTACTTTGAGCTGTGGGGGCCTCATTTATTAGATAAGGGAAGACAGAAAGCACTAATGCCTATTACATACCTTCCAACATTTTGGAAGTAAAAAGAGGGCCAAAAATTTTTTTTGCACGTAGCGCAGCAATCTTTTTGACCACGCCCCTTTATGTGACCACACCCCCTAATTACCATGTTCATGCAACAAAATTTGGCAGGTTATGAAAGTTTGTAAATATTTCTCCTTATCTAAACTGTTTTTTGTGTCTCAAAATTGTTACAAAGTATCTTATTTGCACCTGTTAGCTGTTCTGGGCTCTCTGCTAAAAGCCAATTAAGTGACAAACTTTGTTTCTTTTTCTGGCTGTTCAGTGCAGAGAAAAGAGGGACTTTCCAGTACAAATGAGGGACTGCAGGTTGAGCTGTCAAAAGAGGGACTGTACCTCCAAAAAAGGGACAGTTGGGAGGTATGCTATTACACCTTTACACCCATTCATTGGGACATTGAGGTTCACATATTTAATTTGGGTTCAGTTTTAAAGGGATGAGGTGGTAACTCAACCTCTGAGGTGTGTTTGGCTTTGTTTGAGCATTCACCAGCCTGCTCTATAGGCACGGCACATGCTCCCCGAGGAAGGAATAGAAGTCACAGACGAGAAATATGAGTCGGAGACAAGGCGAGATGCTATCGGCTTAGCTGGACTCAGCCTTCAGATGCTATCAGACATGTTCTTTATAGCCCAAATAAGCAAGTCTCCTCCAGTGCTCTCTAAAAGGCTAGCGGAGAAGTGGAAAGCAGATAAGAGTTGGACTCTGGGAGACAGACGAGGCTATTAAGCATCCCAGGTAGAATTAATGACACTAAGAGGGTCCGGATGTGGCCATTAATCGCACAATATGCCCCCAGATCAGGTCAGGAAAGCTATTATCAAAGGGTACAGTTATTCAGCGGCCAGATCTCAGAGCCCAGAGCATTAGGGAACAAAGAGAGGCAAAATAGCTTTTATCTAAAAAAAAAATCTGGGAGGGAAAAGGTTAATGTGCTCCTTTCATCAATAGAGTTTATTGTTATCCTATGACATTGATAGGTTACACCAGGAGATCTGGGTAGATCAGCAAGTCATCAGCATAAAAATAGCATTGAGATCCAAATCAATTTTCCTTAGACGTCTGCTACAGATTAAGAAAAGTAGGGGACCTAGGAGGGAAGCTTGAGGAATATTGTCCAAGAGATGTGGTGGTGTCGAGTAGAATCTTAGGACCTTAAAGGTGAACTTGAGGAATATTTCCCTAGAGATGTGGTGGTCTAGAGTAAGACGAGCAGGGACCTAAGAGGGGAAACTTGAGGAATGATGTTCTAGAGATGAAGTGGTGTAGAGTGAGAAGAGCAAGGAGCCTAAGAGACAAGCTTGAGGAAAATTGTCCTAGAGATATGGTGATGTAGAGTGAGAGGAGCAATGAACCTAAGAGACAAGCTTGAGGAATATTGTCCTAGAGGTATGTAGAGTGAGAAGAGCAGGGGACCTAAAAGGAAAGCTTTAGGAATGTTGTGCTAGAAATCTTGTTATATAGAAAGAGAACAGAAGGTGACCTAAGATGGAAGATTGAGGAACATTGTGCTAGAGATGTGGTGGTGTAGAGTGAAATATGCAGGGGAATTAACAGAGAAGCTTGAGGAACATTGTTCTAGAGTGGGGTGGTGTAGAGTGATTAGAGCAAGGACCTAAGAGGGAAGCTTGAAGAATGATGTCCTACTTAATTTTGTGATGTAGAGTGAGACGAGCAAGGAATCTAAGAGACAAGCTTGAGGAACATTGTCCTAGAGGTATTATGGTATACAGTGAGAAGAGCAAGGAACCTAAAAGACAAGCTTAATGAACATTGTCCTACTTGTATGGTGGTGTAGAGTGAGAAGAGCAAGGGACCTAAGAGGAAAGCTTTAGGAACTTTGTGCTAGAAATGTTGTTATATAGAAAGAAAATAGAAGGTGAACTAAGATAGAAGCTTGAGGAACAATGTCCTATAGATGGTGTGGTTTACAATTAAGAGGGAAGCTTGCTAAATGTAGTCATATACATGTGGTGGTGTAGAATGAGAAGAGCAAGGGGCCTAAGAGGGAAGCTTGAGGAGCTTCAACAAAGAGGGAGCAATGAGGTAGAGCTGGAAAAAGTACCAAGTGGAGTATGAAGATGGGACTTTTAAATTTTGGTTGGAGAAGGCCATTAGCCACTTTGGGGAGAGCAGGTTCTGATCAGTGTTTTAGGAGGACACTGTACATCAGATTGTAGAAGGTCAAGTATTGAGCTGTGAGTTGCATGTTGGAACAAGGGTTGTAGGCAAATTTCTTCATGATTTTGGACTTGTAGAGGTTAAAGAAACTGGACATTATTTGGTAAGAGAGCTGGATCTTATGAGTTACTACTTAAACCCTTGGGACAGACACATATTAAAAGCTCTATGCTGAATTGCCCTTAATTCCATTTGCATTAGCCCTGCAACATGCGTCTCTCTGAATGAGAGACATAACCAGGTGACCTTCAGAATAAGAAGAACGGGGAGACACTTTGCCAGATTGCAGCTCACAACACAGACTGACAAAGGACCAGCAATATATTTCTGGGCACAGGTGGGATAGAAAGTTCCTTGTATGTTTAATGGCTACAAGGCCAACTGTTAACCCTTTCACTATAACTTAGTCTTGATGTTGGAGCGGAAGCAATGGCCTTGGCCAGGTTTGTGGTTCCCCAGCACCTACTTAGCAAGCGCAGCAAATGAGACAGGTGCTGAGTCAGGGAGCCGCTAGCTTCTGCCTGGTGTAATTATTGTGCTGGAATTCCAGTAGGGGTGCTTTGCAGCTGTTTGGGGGACACTTAGTACTTAATTGCTTGGCTGCCATGATTGAAACACAAGCAATGAATCCTCACACAGAGAAATGTGCTCACTCATCTGCAACGTCAGCAAGAAAGGGGGGGAATCACTACAACAAGCTGAGTGTGTGAGACCTGCTCTGTCCAAATCCAGGAGGAACTGTGTTTGAGGAGAGAAGGCTGGACTCAGTCCAATTGTACAAAGTGCTCTGAGTTGGATTCTGTTCAGATTCATTTAGTGAACTCAAAAATGGCAGTTTTTTCCATTTCAAAAAGTCTCATCTTTTTTGTCCCCATATTATTATAATAACTGACTTTCCCAACCCACCCCTACTTTCCACTGGACGGAACCTTTCTTCCCATGGCAGCTTCTTGTTCATCTTTAGGGAAGATGTGACCCGCATGCAGCTCTAGTACTTTATCATGAAGCCTCTAGTTACTCATGTGGGACCACAACCTGAGGGAAATTGGGAAGTGGAAGTCACTGAGTCCTACTGTAGTTGTAGAGTTATCACTCAGTAAGTACTACTGTAGTTGTAGAGTTATCACTCAGTAAGTACTACTGTAGTTGTAGAGTTATCACTCAGTAAGTACTACTGTAGTTGTAGAGTTATCACTCAGTAAGTACTACTGTAGTTGTAGAGTTATCACTCAGTAAGTACTACTGTAGCTGTAGAGTTATCACTCAGTAAGTACTACTGTAGCTGTAGAGTTATCACTCAGTAAGTACTACTATAGATGTAGAGTTATCGCTGAATAAGTACTACTGTAGGTGTAGGGTTTTACTGACTGAGTACTACTGTAGATGTAGGGGTTTCACTGAGTAAGTACTACTGTAGGCTTAGGGCTATAACTGAGTAAGTACTACTGTAGGTGTAGGGCTATCACTGAGTAAGTATTACTGTCGGTGTAGGGTTTTACTGAGTGAGTTCTACTGTAGTTAATGAGTTTACATTGAGTAAGTACTACTTTAGATGCAGCATTATCACCAAGTACTACTGTAGGTGTAGGGTTTTACTGAGTGAGTACTCACGTAGTTAATGTGCAGTACTGTAGGTGTAGGGTTTTACCGAGTGAGTACTACTATAAATGTAGGGTTTTCACTGAGTAAGTACTACTGTTGGTGTAGGGCTATAACTGAGTAAGTACTACTGTAGGTGTAGGGCTATCACTGAGTAAGTATTACTGTCGGTGTAGGGTATTACTGAGTGAGTTCTACTGTAGTTAACGAGTTTACAATGAGTAAGTACTACAGTAGATGTAGCATTATCACTAAGTACTACTGTAGGTATAGGGTTTTCACTGAGTAAGTACTACTGTAGGTGTAGGGTTTTACTGAGTGACTACTACTGTAGATGTAAGGGTTATCACTGAGTAAGTACTACTGTAGTTGTAGGGCTATCACTGAGTAAGTATTACTGTAGGGTTTCACTGAGTGAGTATTACTGTGGTTAATGAGTTATCTTTGAGTAAGTACTACGGTAGTTGTAGGGTTATCAATGAGTAAGTAAAACTGTAGGTGTAGGGTTTTACTGAGTGAGTACTACTGTAGTTAATGTGTTTACATTGAGTAAGTACTACTGTAGATTGTAGCATTATCATAAGTACTACTGAAGGTGTAGAGCTATCACTGAGTAAGTACTACTGTAGATGTAGGGTTTCACTGATTGAGTACTACTGTAGTTAATGAGTTATCATTAAGTAAGTACTACTGTATATATAGGGTTATAACTAAATACTACTGGAGGTGTAGGGTTTTATTAAATGAGTACTACTGTAGTTAATAAGTAGTAATGTAGATGTAGGTTTTTACCAAGTGAGTACTCCTGTAGTTGTAGGGCTATCACTGAGTAAGTATTGCTGTCAGTGTAGGGTTTTACCAAGTGAGTATGTACTACTGTAGATATGCGATTTTAGTGAGTTTGACTGTAGTTGCAGAGCTATCACTAAGTGAGTACTATTGTAGGCTCACTAAGTGAGTATGGCACTGCATGTAGGGTTAATAGCGAGTGCTAACTGGATTATTATTGCTAATAATTAAAGCACCTTTTCCTATACTATGTACTAGTCGAGGGATTACAAGTAATGCTCATGGCATGAGACCCATTTGTCAGTATTACATTGGATCATGGATTAGATGTAATAGGTGCCATGTCCTGTACTATATACAGACTGGGGGTTGTGATTCATGCTCTAGTCCACTCTCCAGCTGGGGTCAGACAGTCTAACGCACGTGTATTTTCCCTCTCAGGATATCTCACGGTGACCATAGAGCCGCTCCCTCCTGTGGTTGTAGGAGACGCAGTGACCTTAAAATGCAACTTCAAGACAGACGGAAGGATGAGAGAGATTGTCTGGTACAGGGTAAGTACCAATGCCATATTACCACCTTATTTATCAAAAATTGGTAATTGCACCTTGAGGAATGGGCGGTGCCTCTGTGTGCTGCACTGGATACAAAACAAATACTCAGCAGTAACATAGTAATTCGCCCATCATGCCCCCTCACAAGTGCCTTTCGCCAGAGAAACAACTCCAACCTAACCTTCCCTCATAGTTAAAATCCTCCATCCCTTTAACCAGTCTAGTTGCACATCTCTGCATCCCCAGCTCAATAATATTCTTCTGGACTGAAGTCCAAAACTGCACTGCATACTGAAGATCAGGCCTAACCAGGAACCTACAAATGGCAAAATTGTGTCTCTTCTTGAATAGCGGAACCGCACTAGCAATTTGTCAATCATTCTGCATCATGCCAACCTTCAATGAATCATGAAAAATTAAGTAATGAGTTTTGGCAATCACAGAGCTAGTTTAGTAGCTTGTTTAGTACCCTGGGATGAAAACTATCTGGTCTGGGACCTTTGTTTAGCTTTACATGTTCAATTTTATTTAGAATTTCATCCTGAGAGACCCATGCATGACCAGTTATACTATTAGAGCTGGTACTATCAAAAAGGAATACAAACGAATGTCAATACCTTTAGATGCTGCAACAGGGGTGATCCCAAATTTATTCCATAGTGCTTTCAGACTATTAAAAAGGAAACCTTCATTAGCTGGTTTCTGTTGTGTAGACAAATGAAATATAACAGTTCAGAATCTCAGCTTTTTCTCTGTTCTCATGAACCAATTTACCTCCCTCTGATACTACATTTCACACCCTTTCACACCCTTGCTAATTACATATTTAAAAAATCTTTTTTTGGTTTGGATATTTGTATACCTCTCTATAATACCTTTTTCTATCTTTCTATTTTAGCTTTTTTCATTCTTTATATGCCTTCTTGTACTGAATACAGGTTCCAGCTGTCCCAGATAACTGGAATGCCTTAAAAGCACATATTTCTCACCAACCTCAACACCCACACTTCTATCAATGAATGGGATAGTGAATAGTAATTTTATTATTTCAGAAATGGATCTGAATTTTTAATTTATTATCTTTGGAAAGTAAAGTGCCTTGTCCTACTGTTTCCATCATGGTCTACAGTCTCCATCTTGCCTTACTGTGTCCAGTTAGAGAAAGAAAATAAATATGGCAAAAGTAGGGGATTATCTTCCATCTCAACCTTGCCCTACTGTCTCCATCTTGTCCTACTGTCTCCATCTTGTCCTACTGTCTCCATCTTGCCCTACTGTCTCCATCTTGTCCTACTGTCTCCATTTTGCCCTGCTGTCTCCATCTTGCCCTACTGTCTCCATCTTGTCCTACTGTCTCCATCTTGTCCTACTGTCTCCATCTTGCCCTACTGTCTCCATCTTGTCCTACTGTCTCCATCTTGCCCTACTGTCTCCATCTTGTCCTACTGTCTCCATCTTGTACTACTGTCTCCATTTTGCTTTACTGTCTCCATTTTGCCCTACTGTCACAATCTTGTCCTACTGTCTCCATCTTGTCCTACTGTCTCCATCTTGCCCTACTGTCTCCATCTTGTCCTACTGTCTCCATCTTGTCCTACTGTCTCCATCTTGCCCTACTGTCTCCATCTTGTCCTACTGTCTCCATCTTGTCCTACTGTCTCCATCTTGCCCTACTGTCTCCATCTTGTCCTACTGTCTCCATCTTGCCCTACTGTCTCCATCTTGTCCAACTGTCTCCATCTTGTACTACTGTCTCCATTTTGCTTTACTGTCTCCATCTTGCCCTACTGTCTCCATCTTGTCCTACTGTCTCCATCTTGTCCTACTGTCTCCATCTTGCCCTACTGTCTCCATCTTGTCCTACTGTCTCCATCTTGCCCTACTGTCTCCATCTTGCCCTACTGTCTCCATCTTGTCCTACTGTCTCCATCTTGTACTACTGTCTCCATCTTGTACTACTGTCTCCATTTTGCTTTACTGTCTCCATCTTGTCCTACTGTCTCCAACTTTGTTTTCATCATATTGTGCCATCTCCATCTTGCCCTGTTGTTGCCATCATAATCTACTGCCTTCAATTTGCCTTACTGTCATCTTCATGCCATGCTGTTGCTCTAGTATAGATAGTGGAGGGATCTTTTCTCTCCATAGAAAGGATCATAGTCATGGGATCATAAGAATATAGTACAGATATTGTTATATAGTTTATATATGTGTGTGTATAGAGCGTATAAGCGTATATATTTTCAAACCAGATTAACTATTTAACTATCACTCAATCTTACTAATTCCCCATTATGTTAAGGTGTAGGGCAGAGCCCCCTATTTTCAAACAATGTATATTATTGCCCCAATGTATAATTCTGCATGACACCCTTGTGGCTCTGGTAGAAATTGCCTTTAACAACCCAACATTCCCTCTTTTATTGGCTTTAAAACCTGATTAAATTCATTCCACTTCAATGAGAGATTGATGGAAGATATTGGTGCAGGAGTGCTGCGAATTGTACATACGGCCATGAAAAGCATCAATGGCCCATCTGCCGGAACCCTGATATAGTGCAGGACAGAGGAGGAGGAATGCTCAGAGCAAACAAACAGAGGAAGGTATTAGATATAGGTCAGAGGGAGTCTGGCTGAACATGTGACGTGCAATTCCAGGCAAACAATGGCCACTTTTTCCAATGGTTCAGTGGAAATGACCCATGATCCAATTGGAATTCCACACGTTTGGATGTGAATTGTAATGTTCCCAGCATTAAATGTTCTTCTGAATCGTCATCATTATCATCAATGATGTCCCTGGGCTGATCCAAATGAAAGCAAGGGCTTCTTCTATAGGGGACACACTTGCACCAACTCCTTCCTCTCCAACGATGTACGTGGAATGAGAATATCCAGCTCTTGAATAATCTTGTTATTCCGGTAGCAGCCGATGAGCCCAGTTTTGTGCGCACACGCCTTGGCTTTACATAAATCTAAATGAAATTGTGGTTTCTGTCAAATCTGCATTATTTGCTAAATTGTATAAGCATTTGGCTCAGTTCATCCAATACCCAATCTCCGTAGACAAGAGTGCAGGGAGCGGCCGTTCTGTCTATGGACTGGACACAAACTTCCTCATGTGTAAATTACATTTAAAATGAAATATTAATGACGCAGAGTGTGGATTAAAGTAATTTGTGTCTACTGAATTATTTACCCAGAAGCTTCAGGGGAGGCGGATTGAACTGCTTTTTTCTTTCTTAACAATTTAGATAAAATCGTTTCCTTAAGCGGTAATCTCTCCCACACCCCCCGGTAATCCCCTCTACATCGTCTGCGCTTCTAATCTCTCAATCCCACTTCATCGTCGTATTAAGGCTCCCGCTTCAATATTTCCCATAGCCGGAGATTTCCACATAAGATGAAGAATGTTCATTTAATTTGGGCAGACATGGATTTTCCATCCAAAAAGTTATTTTTTATCCTTATATTTTATAGAACTTTTCTGGTGTAACCAGAAAAGTGTGGTGGGACCGGGGCATACACAAAAAGTATAAGAAGGAAACATTATGGCAAGATAGAGACAGTAGGACAAGATAGAGACAGTAGGATAAGATAAAAACTGTAAGGCAAAATAGAGAAAGTTGAAGAAAGAAACAGTCTGGCAAGATTGACACAGCACCACAGATGGAGAACGTTGTGCAAGATAGAGAAAGTAGGACAAGAGGGAAACGGTAAGGCAAGGTAGAGAGAGTTGAAGAAGGAAACAGTATGGCAAGGATGAGACAGTAGGGCAAGACGGAGACAATAGGACAAGATGAAGACAGTAGGACAAGATGGAGACAGTAGGGCAAGATAGAGAATGTAAAGAACATACACACGGTATGAGACAGTAGGACAAGAAGGAGAACATTGGGAAACACAGAGACAATGGGACACAATGGAGACAGTAGGGCAAGATGGAGACCGTAGGACAAGAAGGAGACAGTAGGGCAAGATGGAGACAGTAGGAGAAGAAGGAAAACATTGGGCAACATAGAGACAATAGGACAAGGTGGAGACAGTAGGGCAAGATGGAGACAGTAGGAGAAGAAGGAGAACATTGGGCAACATAGTGACAATATGACAAGATGGAGACAGTAGGGCAAGTTGGAGACAGTAGGACAAAATGGAGACAGTAGGGCAAGATGGAGACAGTAGGACAAGAAGGAGAACATTGGGCAGCATAGAGACAATAAGACAAGATGGAGACAGTGAGACAAGATGGAGAAAATAGGGCAAAATGGAGACAGTAGGGCAAGATGGAGTGGAGACAGTAGGACAAGAAGAACATTGGGCAGTATAGAGACAATAAGACAAGATGGAGACAGAGTGACAAGATGGAGACAGTAGGAGAAGAAGGAGAACATTGGGCAACATAGAGACAATAGGAGAATATGGAGACAGTAGGACAAAATGGAGACAGTAGGACAGATGGAGACAGTAGGGCAAGATGGAGACAGTAGGGCAAAAGCTTAGCTTAAAGGGGACCTGTCACCCACACATAAAGGACGGGATACTAAAAGTTCTTTGCAAATAAAACATGAAACCCAAATTCTATTTTGTATTACAACATAAAAACCTGTTCTGGGCTGCCAGTCATATATTGGCAGGTATAGAGGTGGGGCAGTCTATTAGCACTTCTATATGTCACTCCCTCCTACTCTCCCCCTCGCTGCTCAAGGTCTATCATTATGCTGCTTGTATATGGGCAGGGCCAATAGGTGCCCCGTTATGGCATATACGCAAGATTTTGGGGGCGAAACAAAACTTGCCTCAATAACAGTGTCCATACGCAGTTTCGGGAGCCAGAACCAGCAGTGCAAAGCAGTTAAACAGACCTTATGAGCGCCTGATGGGTCAGTGTCACCAAATAATTGCACCCTATTGGAGTGGGAGGATGTTTAGCTGCAGATCTGCCCCTTTCCTTATCTCCGAATCTTCCCCCTGCATTAAATGCAACCCCCTGGAAGGACTGACTGGCGGTTTTTCCTGCTCTGGAGCTTGCGCCGTCGCATTAATAAACTGAGTGGAGAGCAGCAATGTCACATTAACAATTTAATGTCACTTTTGCACTGGCGTAGCCAACGAAGCATGGGGACATCACTTTAGCAAATTAAATAGGGCATATCAGCGGCGCTGTAACAAATTGAATGAAGGATGGTGACATTGTGGGAGAGAGGGAGATTACTGGCTGAGCTGAGCCTCCACCAACATGGCAGCTTCTACCCTTTTGCTCTGCATTGACATTAATGTAAATAAGATCACATCTTCACTTTCCACATTGAGGTCCCCTCTTATGTCTTGGGCCCTATCAATATTCACAAGAAGGGTCTGATGGTTGATCTTTCCACTGGCCCCAAATCATACCTCCCAACAGGCCCGTTTATACTGGAAAGTCCCGATTTTCTTTGAACAGCCAGATAAAGAAACAAAGTTTCTAACTTAACTGGCTTTTGGCAGAGACCTCAGAACAGCCACATCAGCAGATAAGATACTTTTTAAAATAAGCAAATAAGTAATTGTAACAATATAAGATAACAGGTCCCTTGGGAGACATTATAGACTCACAGCTTAAAGGTCAATTCAACTTCATTAGCAAAACTGTAATAACTAGAAAAAAAAACAGAAATATGTTCAAACTCTGCCAAATTTTGTAAAATGAACATGGTAATTAGGGGGTGTAGCCACATAATGGGCGTGGTCAAAAAATTGCCGCACTGCACACAGCAACTTTTTTGTCCCTCTTTTTATTTCCAAAATGTTGGCAGGTATTCCCACATTTTTATTCTAACTGTCGTTTTGCCGAATCTGACCATTGGTTGGGTCATATTGTCCCCTGTTCTTTTGCTTTTAAGCCCAAGTAATATTATAACTTCCAAGCGGCAGAAATGTCACCGAGATGCAAAGAAGTCGGCGGCGGAGCATTAAACGCCCTCCCGGTGCATTCTGGGAATTTCACATCTCAATTGAAGTGAAGGGGGGCGAATGGGGCATACGCAAGAGACGGCACAGACGAAATACACCTGGAGGTGGGGAGGTCACAGATTTATTTGCTCATGTTTATTCGCTTGTTCCAATATCGTAAACGCCAGGCAAACAATTGCGATGGATTATACGCCGTTGGCCAGAAGCTGAGCGTTTATCCGTGCCTCGGCCTGCCAATTAGAGCTGGCACTGCCCCGCCTGCTGCCCGTTAATTGTTTGCTTTCAGCACAACTTGGAAGTCGCTCCCTCTCTTCCTGCGACTGAAATCAAACATTAAAGGGGAACTTGCCCACATTGTGTCAGGACTCAGAATCAGCAGTGCAGAGAATAGAAGCTGCCACGTTAACCCTATAAATCATAGGCGGAGAGTGATTTTTTTTTGTTTGGGAAGGGTAAGTCTGATTTTCCACTGGCAGAGAAACAGCTGATTCAGTCCCATATTATAATATATATTTATTTTTTTTGTAAAAATTCACTACAATCTGAGATCTGTCGTTTTTCACTTGACATGGACGAAGCCCAGACTATTTTGAAAATAATATTCATAACAATTTCTTAGTATCAAAATTATAGAAAAAGTTCAGTCCAGTCACGTTACTGGAAATCAGGGCAAATGATTGGAAGGTTTAACATGAAACCATATTTATTGGTCTACATAAAACACAAGGGATATGTTAACTATATGTTAACTGTGTCATTTAGGGGAGATCTTACATATAGAAAGTAATGCGGATAGATTTTGGTCTCCTTGCAAAACACACTCGCTGCTTTTTTACTGCAGCTGCAAAGTACAGGTATGGGATCTGTTATTCGGAAACCCGTTATCCAGAAAGCTCTGAATTACGGAAAGATTGTCTCCCATAGACTTCATTTTAACCAAATAATCCATATTTTTAAAAACGATTTCCTTTTTCTGTGTAATAATAACTAGTTGCTTGTACTTGATCCCAACTAAGATATAATTAATCCTTATTGGAAGCAAAACCAGCCTATTGGCTTTATTTCATGTTTATATGATTTTCTAGTAGACTTAAAGGGGAAGTAAAGTGTAAAATAGAATAAGGCTAGAAATGCTGTATTTTGTATACTAAACATAAACATGAACTTACTGCACCACAAGTCTAATCAAACAAATGATTTATGCTTTCAAAGTTGGCCACAGGGGGTCACCATCTTGTAACTTTGTTATACATCTTTGCAAGACCAAGACTGTGCACATGCTCAGTGTGGTCTGGGCTGCTTAGGGAGCATCATAAATGATCAAAACAGCACAAGTCAAATAATATCTGCCAGAAGCTGATACAACAAGTCTGATAATAATCAGAATATACAGACTGCACTGGGTCCTGTGTTGTCATGTATTCTAATGTGGATTTTATAGTTTTTGTATTGTTTAATATAAACTTTCTCCAACTCTGCAGAACCAGTGGCTGCAGCAAAATAATCCTCCAAATAGAATCCCAGTTTATCTGTTTAAATCTGGCTCCATGATCTTTGTCCCTGCAGCTGGAGTTGGAAACAGTAAAGGGGATGTAAAGGCAAAAATAAAATCCAATACAAATCTCTACACAGTCGCCGACTGCTCTACAGGGAAACAACCAAAGCTGCTTGAGTTCTGCATGGCTGGGAAGTAAGGCGGGGGCTCCCCCTGCTGTACATAAGTATGATTGTTTCCCTGCAGAGCAGTTAGGGACCGTCTGACAATTCCTATCCACAGCAGTAAATGAAGGGAGAATTTCACTGCATACAGTCAGGTTTCTTATAAAAACAGTACAGATTTTTTTAATTAAAGTATATTGGAGATAGGTTTCTTTTTCATTATCTTTTACATGCCCTTTAAGGTATGAAGATCCAAATTATGGAAATATCTGTTATCCAAAAACCCCAGGTTCTGAGCATTCGGGATAACAGGTCCCATATACAATATAATAGTAGATTAGATGGCATGCCGCCCAGCTGCATCTAGAGTTGCACTGGTCTCCTGCAGGAGCGCCCGCACACTCGCATGGGAGGACAGCGTTCATGTACCAGCAGGCACTAGGACCTGGTGTGCAAGGACTCTGACGCGACTGTGCCGAATATAGCCGGAATTGGCCGAGGAAGCAGCGCACATGCAAGTAAAATGCCGGAGGAAAATTTTAGTAACAGGCTAAGGGAGGGCGGGTCTGGGTCGGGTGCGGGTGGGGAAATCCAGACCCGCACATCACTAGCGCAGGACCCTCTGCCCCTCCCCCCCCAGACAAGCTCAAATAGACACATTGTTGAGACAGAGGATTTTTTAAGCTTTTTATTTTAATTTTTCCTTAAATTTTTTACTCTCCAAGTCCTACCCCTCAGAAGCCATATTCCAATATGTTGCACTGATGAGATGTGACAAGATTGAAACACAACAAGTTTGGATATAAGGCTCTGGATCATTAGGCTGTACCTGTGATATAAACCAGCGGTTCTGGGTGCAGAGTTGGCCAAAGGGACATAACGAAGTGATTTGCATAACTGTTCCCATGATGCTTTATGGGAGAATTAAAATTCACATTTTCGGTATCTAGGCAGTGCTGTGTTTATGACATGAGAAAAGTAAATACCTTTTGATTTCAGAAGGCTTCACTTTGCATGTAAATTTTTTAGGCAATGAGGTTTGGGGAGGCTTAACCTCTTCAAGCCTTAATGAAAACCCATCTATGCTATAAACACAGTGGTATTTGCCGCCCCACCTGCAGGACACATTGTAGCAAATAAAGTGCGGCCTGAATCTCTCCCGCGTCTGCCGGCGCTACAGGGGATCCGGTAATTATAGAGCACCAGCTGCCGACTGTCAGCGACTGGGCGATTGCGAGACAAGTACATGTGCGACTGTATTATCTGTGTCACTATAATGACATGTTGTTCTGCAACCAAACATTAGTTCTGCGCAGCCTTCTCATTGTTTCTGGGGGAGCCCCGCTGCGCCCAGTCGCCCATTAGTCGTTATTTGCTAAAACTGCCGGCGGCTTGTTGGGATTTGACAGACGTTCAGATTGGGAACTGTCGGACTCGACAATATTCTTTGCATTTTTACATTGTGTTGCGCTGGTTCTGTTCTTTCCCTTTAAATCAGGCCTTGGCAACCCCAGTCCTCCAGTCACCGACCTATAGAATATAAATATATATACTTGTCCCGGTTCTGTATGGCTTGAGGGCCACTCCATCTGTATAATGAATAATGTAGTGCCGTATGCTGGATGCCCAGAATATCATTTTATTGTGTAATGTAACTCTCTCTATATTGTATATACTGACTGTGAGATGTTTATAATTGCTCAGCATAGAATCTCCTGTACTGTAGACTGACTGGGCCCACATTGTACTATATACTGACTGTTCTTATAATACTCAGAGTACTATATATCCTGTACTGTAGACTGGCTGGGCCAGAGCATATTTCTATTTGCTCTTCTGTTATGTGCATAGAAAGTTACTACTAATAGTCAGTGTGTAAGTACCAAGTGTCGGTTGTGAGTGGTTAATTGGCAGTTAGTGACAGGTGCCAATGTTCCCCCGGGGCCACTGAACCTATTTGGATTCCCTTTTCCATTTGCCCCCGTGCACCAGTGATAAGTCTTTGGGGCAAATTCACTAAGATTTGTAGTTGCGCCAGGCGTAACTTCGCAGCACTTCGCCACACTTCGCCAGGCGTAGTTTCGCCAGCGCTTTGCAAATACACTAAAATCCTAAGTTGCGCTCAGGGGTAGCGTAAGGTTGCGAAGTTGCGCTATCGTTGATTCGCTAAGTGAAGCGAAGTTACGCTAGCGATGGTTAATTTGCATACGGCGCCAAATTCAAATTTCAATGGAGGAATACGTATCAGCACTACAAATGGCTAGAAAACCTTCAAAACATCAAATAAAAATGTTTATTTTGCCCTACACATGTGCCCACTGTATAGGTAAGTTGCCATGAGTCAGGAAATGTAGGGGGGAAGGAGGGGAGCCCCAAAAAAATTTGCGATCTTTTTCAGCCTATCACCCATAATGTAGAAAACTCGCCAGCGTTTTGACTTTTTTTGAAGCAATCCCTATCTACTCTATTGCGCTTCGCCTGGTCTGAGGTGGCGAAGGAAGTCTAGTGTAAAAGGTAGCGTTCAGTACACTGCGCGCGTTAGTGAATTTGCGTAGTTACATCCGTAGCGATAATTCGCCAGGCGTAAGGGTGCGAAGTAACACTAGCGAATCTACGCCAGCGTTCGTTAGTGAATTTGCGCAGTAACGAAAATGCCAAACGCTAGTGAAGTAACGCTAGCGTTCGGCGCTTCGGCGCTTAGTGAATTTGCCCCAATTATCTTTATCATTTCTGGAGATGTTTATCCCCCTCTCTGATTCCTGTTTATCGGGACGAAATTAGAATGAAACCCAGACGGGGAGAGAGCGGAGGAATAAGAGAACCTTCATTTTAATGATGAAGCGACTCCCTTATACACCGAGATGAATAGGGAAGGCTCCTTATAACTTCTCTCCTGCCAAATATTCATCTCGATTTCTCATTTCATTTCTATCAAGGGGAGAAGAAAGAGAGAAATCGGCAGTCGGTACCGTGTCTATCCGTCATTCCTTTCCCTGACTGCCACCTGCTAACTTTTCTCTAAATGTCACATCATTCCCTTACAAAAACTGCCACCTCTACTGCCTGTTCTCTAATGTCACGCCATTACTTTGGGTGCGGGTCACACTGGGTGATGGGCAGGGTGGGGGTAGTTGGGCTATAAAACACTGGTTCCTTCGTTCTTTTGCTGTTAAACTACAACTCCCACACACCCTGACAGATGCTGCTACCAATCAGCAACAGCCGCTGGACTGATGTGAATAAACATGCCGAGATTATCTCCATCTCCTCTACTCGCCGGATACACCGAAAGGAAGAGAGAAAGTCTGACCTACAGATCTGCCCATATGTTCTGCAACTGTCACACCAACTCCCCGCACCTGTCAGGGGGACGCCAATATATTCCCCGAATAAATCAGATCTTAGGGGGCTTCATTCTCCAAAAAAGACCAACTGTCATTTATCAGCTTCAAATCTATATCATATAATGTAACTGTATAATATATTGGCGAATAAATTTGGCAGGCATGGATTTGGGGCGAATTTCCAAGTTTCGCCGCCTGCGAATAAATTAGTGAAACTGAGGCAGAAATTGGCTGACAAAAAATTCAACTAAACAATAATAAAATTGCCGCCCATTGACTTCAATGTGTTTTAAAGATTTTTCGCCGTTCCGCATTTTTTTTCTCAGTTTCACAATTTTTTTTCGCCGTTTCGGCAATTATTCAGCGAAGCAAAATGGGACATATTTGCCCATCACTAGCTGGGATACTTATAAGCCTTTCCCATAGAAGATCATGGGATTAATTGAAATACAGTGTCAGTCCCAGAGACCCAGCCAGGGCCCATAATGTCGAATGTGTCTAAATCCTATTGGCTCTCAGCTCACATGTGACCCCCAGGCTGATAGAAATGGGATATAATGTCGGTGCCTCTTGTTACAGGACTGACCTCAATTCAGCGCCAGTGCAATGAGATCGTTCTGCCATGGGCCCCAATAATCCCTGTGTAATCTTAATCCTTACACCCCCGCCCATCTTTGACTGGTTTTACTTCCCCTTTTATTTCTATCTCAATAATCATCTGCGGGCGGCACCCAGCTCTGCATCTTTAGTCATTTCTCATCATTGAATCCCATGCTGTTGCATCAGTCGCCAACAAGCCACCTCCATTATTATTGTTTAATTACTATTAGTGAGTAATTATTATTATTGAGTAATTATTATTAGTGAGCAGTAGATCAGCAGCACTTTATTTGGGCCTCTCTCTGTGCAAATCATTAGCTAATAATAAAGGCAGGGAAGGAGCAGAAAAATAAGAATATTGATCCGATCACTGCTGCTGTGGCGCCTCTTCTTCCTGTTATAGGATGTAGGCAATGAGGAGGAGTTCCCCTTTAAACATAAAATTCTGCGACATTATTACCCTTCATGAGTCAGAACTGCACTTTCTAATCCAATCTGATTGACTGATATAAATAGTAGCTTCTCTGTTTTTTTTAAGAATTTATGGAATTTTAAAGGGGAATTTCACCCAACACTCTATTGTCCCTAATGATGACAAATCTAATTCCACATTTCCCAATATCCATTCATTCCTCATTCTCACTGGGTTTATAGTTCTGTGTAACTGTCATTGTGTCTGTCCCTTTCTCTGCACTGCTGCTTCTGACTCCTGATACAACTTCCCAATATCCATTCATTCCTCATTCTCACTGGGTTTATAGTTCTGTGTAACTGTCATTGTGTCTGTCCCTTTCTCTTCTCTGCACTGCTGCTTCTGACTCCTGATACAACTTCCCAATATCCATTCATTCCTCATTCTCACTGGGTTTATAGTTCTGTGTAACTGTCATTGTGTCTGTCCCTTTCTCTTCTCTGCACTGCTGCTTCTGACTCCTGATACAACTTCCCAATATCCATTCATTCCTCATTCTCACTGGGTTTATAGTTCTGTGTAACTGTCATTGTGTCTGTCCCTTTCTCTGCACTGCTGCCTCTGACTCCTGATACAACTTCCCAATATCCATTCATTCCTCATTCTCACTGGGTTTATAGTTCTGTGTAACTGTCATTGTGTCTGTCCCTTTCTCTGCACTGCTGCCTCTGACTCCTGATACAACTTCCCAATATCCATTCATTCCTCATTCTCACTGGGTTTATAGTTCTGTGTAACTGTCATTGTGTCTGTCCCTTTCTCTGCACTGCTGCTTCTGACTCCTGATACAACTTCCCAATATCCATTCATTCCTCATTCTCACTGGGTTTATAGTTCTGTGTAACTGTCATTGTGTCTGTCCCTTTCTCTGCACTGCTGCCTCTGACTCCTGATACAACTGGATCAGTTTCCGTACTTTGCGTCAGTCAGTCATTGATTGGCCGAGCGTGACGTGATAAAACGAGTCTCTTCCCAGAAAGTATCAGTATCGCACTTGGGAATCTCATACGGAAAATTCTCATCTCGGTCGGTTCCAGTAAGTGGTTGCCGTGGGCCTCAGTGTCGGTAAAATTGTGGCTACAAGGACACCCCAAGGTCATTGCCCGGGGCCCTGGATGTTTCTAATCTGTACACAGCATTTCCCTGCTTTTATGCAATGGTTCTAATTCCAAGGTTCTGCTAATAAACCACGTAAGGCATATGGGAGGGGGCTGCCACACTGATTGTCTCTCCATAGGCTACAATGCTATAAATAAAAACTTCGCAGTAGTCTTTTTTTCTGGCTTTGCTTGCTTTAAACTAGGGCTTTTACATGCTGTTTGGTATCAGTGAGAGTCCTCCCCCCCCATCTGTCATAAACCCACCCAGCTGCCCCCCTGTATCTGTCAGATTTAGTTCCACTCGGCTTCAGGGGATTTCTCATATCACAATGGCCAGGGGCTCCCCTCCGGCTAAGTTAAAGGGTCACTTGTAGAAGCTCATTATCCTCTGAGTCTGTTCCCCCGGCTGGGGCTCTGATGCCCCTCTCACTTCTCTCCTGTATCAGTGATCCCCCAATTCTTCTCCTTGCCCCATACCCCCCTATTTTGGTTTATTCTTCTCTTGTAGGGGGGCAGTTACCTTAAATTCCACCCCATGACTTCTTTCTCTGTTTCAGAAGCATTTTCCTTATGTTATTAAACCAAGTTTTATTTATTATAATAACATAAGGAAAATGCTCTATAATCATGATTTATAATCATTCCACCTTCTCCAACTGCGGCTCCTTTATTATTCACCAGGGGACTGAACTCATAGGGAAGCAGATAAATGAGTCCCCCAGACCCCCTCTATATAATAGATATATGTATATATATATATATATATATATATATATATATATATATATATATATATATAGACAAATACAAGATTCTTCTGCACTCAACCCATTATCAATATATTTAAGACAGCGACATTTTGTGCTACTGCTACTATATATATATATAGTGAATAAAGTACCCCCTCTTGTAAAATATAAGGATATAATAAGTTACCGAGGAGTTTCATGACCATATAAAAGTATGAGGCCGAAGGCCGAGTGTTTTTATACAGGTCATGGAACTCCGAGGTAACTTCTAATATCCTTATATTTTACAACTGGGGGTACTTTATTTATTATAATACACACGTTTCAGTGAGTCATGTGACAGAAATGACATCAGAACTCACCGTTTATAACTGATGACATCAGAACTCACCGTTTATAAGGATATAATTTACAGGATATTCATGGCTTTTGTGTATTATAGCTATATATATATATATATATATATATATATATATATATATATATATAATACACAAAAGCCATGACTATCTTATAAATTATATCCTTATAAATGGTGAGTTCTGATGTCATCAGTTATAAACGGTGAGTTCTGATGTCATTTCTGTCACATGACTCATTGAAATGTGTGTATTATAATAAATAAAGTACCCCCAGTTGTAAAATATGAGGATATTAGAAGTTACCTCGGAGTTCCATGACCTGTATAAAAACACTCGGCCTTCGGCCTCGTACTTTTATATGGTCATGAATCTCCTCGGGGTACTTTATTCACTATATAATAGATAAATAATAGATATATAATAGATATAGTAACAGCCTTGTAAGAACAGCCTGTGATCTAATTTTCCTGATGGACACGAGGTGCCTCAGTGCTGGGGTAAAGTGAAGGCCAGTTGGGGTACAATCTGAGGGCAAATATCAGAGATAGAATTACTGGGGAGAATGGGAATGGCCCACATCCATAGGGCCTGGTGGAAGGATTCTGCATTGGGCCGTATGCTGCAATATGAAGGATGGAGAGGAGCATGGGATGGGCAGCCACAAACTTTGCACCAGGACCAGTAGGGCTTTAGTTGCGTTTGTGAGCCCACCATGCTCCTCTGCGGTTCAGCACAAATGTCACCCTCCTGGGTAAGTCCCATCACCTACTCTGCCCCACCCATGCCAAGTTACACCCCTTGCTCTGGACACACCAGAAGTATAAATACAGGTGATTCCCAAAAACCCAAGAAGGGTCTCAGCCTCTACTAAGGCTTGAGTTGATTCCAACCAGTCTTAGTTGGGTCTTGGGAGTTACCCCTCCAAAGGGGGATTCATTAGATCATCTCCTTGTCTCTTTACATGTCAGTTTGGGTGCATCTGTGACTCCTCCAGTCTGGGGGGGGATGATATGGTGGGACGGGGGAGTTAAGGGAGACTGATACCCCTGCTTGTTGGTATTGATGAGCGAAAAAGATTTTCACCATGAAAATGACGCCCATAGATTCTAATGGCTGAAAAAATTTGTTGTGCGACTTCAACGTTTTTCTGTGTGGTCCCTTCCCCATCACGTCTCATTCTGATTCTCCCCATCAGGAGTCATGCAGAGCAGTGCAGAGAGCTGAGGTTGAATATTGTTTTTAACCTAGAAGAAACCATAAAAACTTAATGGAATCCGTGATGCCTCCATATATATATATACTCAGCACCATATTTCCATCGCCAGCGTAATCTTCATTCTGAATGAGTCCCTCGTGAATGTCCCGCTAATGGGCTTTTGTGAGACTAGAAATCTGCACAAATGTCTGGAACAAAGGAGCTAAAATGTTGCATTGAAATGTTCCGGCTTTTGGAATCCAGCTGGCGGCGGCACTTGGAATATTTAACTCTAAAAACTCACTGCCGGAAATTAGCAGCAGTCGGAACTGCGATAAAATGCCAATTGGAATGGTAATGTGGGGGTGCAGGCAAGGAATTGGGGTGACAGAATCTCTCTAAGTTTCATTGGTCAATATACCAAAACTTCTGCCTGGTGTAACAATGCAATACAATGCTGTTAATTAGTCATAAACATCATGAGTGGGCCGGCTTTTGAATCCAATATGGCTGCCTACATGGGATGAGCCATGGCTTTTTAAATATTCATCATTTAATATCAGTTTTAGTGGTGTTTATTTAAGAATTAAAAGGTAAAACCTTCGAGTTTGGTTCCCCATTAAACCCTTTTCACCAGTTTTTTTGTTTTTTGGAAATGTGTCCCATTTGGGGATATTTTAATGGAGTTTATAATGGAGAGGCCATGTTTCATTATAGTAATGGCGCTCACCACCCAGCGAGTGATTATCGTAATGACGTGTTAGGGGATGGCAGCCAATGGGATCAATGATCTGATCAGGTTAATGAGGCACAGGGTTGGTTTTGAGGTCAGGAGTCGTGATCTGATTTTCTTGTAACAACATCTACGAGGCCAGAATTTGTTTTTTTAATGTCCATTCTAATAGTGAGTCAGTGGTGATTAGGGTAATGCAGTGACCAGTCAATATCTGATTATTGTAATGTTGGACCTATGGCCACGTTTGAGCCGAGTAATAATGCTCATCGGCTGAAAGTCAGTCAGGCCTGGAATGGGGGGGCGTTCATACTTGATTGAGGGTAGTGTGAGCCAACGGTGGGTATTTAATTGCTGGATAATATAATGCAGCTTGTGTTACTCTGAGAAATGCAGGTCACTTAACACCCGGCAGCAGCATGAGTAACTGAGTTGCAATATAAAACTGATGCGCAAGGGCTTGGGTTCCCCCTCCATTTGCTGCTATAACTGCCCTGGTGCTTCTGGGAAGGTTCCCACTAGATGTCGGGACACTTGCAGGGAGTTGTTGCTGGGAGTTCCATGATTATTAGTGAGGTTGGCCACTGATATTGGGGATCAGGCTCAGAGTTCAGGTTCCAGTTCATCCTACAGGGGTTCAGTTGGGTTGAGGGCTCTGGGTTGAGGTTCTTCCCATCTCAGCAAAACCCATTCTGTAGGAACCTGGCTCTGAGTAGGAAACATGAAATTGTCAATACAAGCACCATATTGATACAATATCGATACAATGGTTTTGTTCCTTCCTTTGCACACAGTGTATTATATTGACACCTTCATTAGTGTAATAAGGGGCAGTTCCAGGGAAACATGAGGCCTTGGAGAGAGGTGCCCTACTCTATGAATACCCTACTGGGAGATATAGTTGCACTTTTAATAAGGGTTTTTCAATTTACTGTGAGATTGTGAGACATCCGACACCAGCAGATACAAAATGATATTGTGGTGCTGTATATTGATTCATAACCAATTTATTTAGTTTTAAGGGATTAAATCAAGGTTACGTTGTAGCTTTAGCTACTCAGTGATATCTGGATATTGAGTGGGATGGTATGATATAGTGTTCTCTATTTTGGATCCTTAATCCCATCATTTATTTCGTGTACTGCACAAACACATCAAGTCATTTTGATCCTCCAGAGTTTGGGGGGCCCACATGGAAACGGTACAACAATCGTCACTTCAGGCCTAGGATTGGTCTAGTAAACCAGGTGGCACATTTAATACTAACATTGTCTGAGCTGGAGAAGCAAGTTGATCAACCAGTCTTTATCTCCCTGGCCTTCAAACAGTATCTTCAATGAAGGCATGACCTGCCCAGTCTTCTTCTGGTTTAGTGTAGGGTGCAGGATAGTCAGTTTCAGGAAGGTGGCCAGATGTAGTTGCCTATATACAGTAAATGATCTGAGGAGTGTCTGAAGCCTAGACCTTATAGAAAGTGGCTCCAGTGATGGAAGATCCCCAATCTTTCCTGCTAGGTCCGTAATCTTAGTCCACATTCCAATAGTCAGGAAGCTGTGAGCAGATCTCTTGTGCAGTTGGGTTAGGGAAGTCTCAGTCTTAATCTAGAAGTACCATCCAGAGCTCCTGATGATCCTAACCCATTAGATATCAGATACTGTCTATGGAGAACCTTTCTTCATTTAGTAAGACTTACAGTTTATTCGTAATTCCAGCAGGACCTAACGAAGTTCTGGCATTGGTAGCAACTATAAATCGTTATAAAGATGGCTAATTCCATCTCTTTGGGTGCCTTAGGGCTTATGTCTTACATGGGGCAAAAATTGTTCTTGTTCATTCAGTGAGGGGTGTGGTTGCATCATGGGTATCAGAGCTGGAATTTTGGATGTTGGAGTTCCACAACTCAAATGTTCTTCTCCTGGGGCTTCTTGTGAGCTACTGAGTTCAATATAGTGCCTACTCTTTTTTCCCTCCCTTCTCCATTGTTTGGGCATTTTTCTAGTTTTTATACCCTTTTCATGTCAATTCTTATCCTACTAACAAGGATGTCCTTCCCCTGGCCATTTAGAAGACACCATGACCTTCCTACTTCTTCCTGGTCTTCTGACGCGATAAAACATAGGCAGAGGGCAGTGGGACCTTATAGTTTAGATTAGGGTAGAGTTTCTACATGAGGGAAGGGAGAGCATAGTTTGTTTCTGCTGCCTAATGGGAAAGTAAGAATGATCTGATGGTTAGGTATGAGGAGCATTTGTCCTTTTTGTTGGCTGGAGTGTGATCCTGACACATTATGATGAACCCAGTAAGTGATATCACTGTTTTCAGAGTCATTGCTGTCAGAATTGTTTATCCACAACAGGAGGAATTTGAGCGAGCTCCTTTAAGCTGTCCCACCTCCAGTGGGGTCACATAATGGTAGAAAGTGAATCTGATCAGCTTGATAGAAAGGAAAAAAATGTTTCCCCCTTAAACAACAGGCTATAGGCCGATGATTAAATGGTGAATGTATCCCCTTTACTGTTCAAATGTATCCTAAAGGATGGTATTCCCGGGGAAGTTATTAGGATTTATTAGGATTTCTGTAGATGTAGAAATGTTACTCTGTATTCAGCAAAGGCATAAAAATATTCTGCACATGAGTTTATTCAGCAGGAACATGTCTGCGGGGGATTCTCCTCTCTCTTGTATTCTTGGCAATAGAAGTAACAATTCAAGTGCGAGTGACTTAGTCACACAGGAGAGGTGGGTGGGGGTCCGGCTGCCAACATCACCCCAGGACTGGGCCACGCTCAGCCTCATAAAGGACAGGGGAAGGTGCCGGTAAGTGGAAAGGAATTAACATGAAAGAGGTTCCTACAAGGAATTAGCAGAATCATTTGCTTCTCTGCAAATAACAGAATTGGGCAAATGATAAAGAAATAGAGCAAAAAACTAGGGATGCACCAAATCCACTATTCGGCCAAAATCCCCGAAATCCTTTGTGAAAGATTCAACCGAATACCGATCCGAATCCTAATTTGCATATGCAAATTAGAGATGGATAAAGTGGAAAAAGAATGTTTTACTTCCTTGTTTTTAGATGAAAAGTCATTCCTTTCCCGGATCTAATTTACATATGCAAATTCGGATTCAGTTCGGCCACACGCAAGGATTCGCCCAAAACCGAATCCTGGCCGAATCCCGAACCGAATCCTGGATTCGGTGCATCCCTAAAAAAAACAGTCAGTTTTACATCCATTCGCTTGAGTCGACAGCGGAGGGCAGCGCAGAATTGACGGGGGGTTCGGAGGATGTTTATGGCCTATTAAAGCTGTAGGAGCAAAGAGCTTCCACAATTGCACGAATGGGGAGAGATGGAGGGACGGGGCCTGAAAATAGGAAGGAAAAGCTATTTCATTGCTGCACAAGATATTTACACTGTCATAACACTGTTATGTCGTGCCAGTAATTTCTTTATTGCCCCCATCTCAATGACCCCCATTGGTCACAGCCCAGAGACACAAATATCTCCTTCCACTCCCAGTAACTCCCAGAAACTCATCATTTCTTTTAATATCCTTTGATGGTGAAATCCCATAGGGAATCCCATAACTTGACTGCCCTTACAGCAAAGAACCCCTTCCTATGCTGATGGTGAGATCTCCTTCCCTCCCCACCAATGAATCACTCATTCCCCCTCTCTTGGTAGGGAATCCCATAACCTGACTGCCCTTACAGTAAAGAACCCCTTCCTATGCTGATGGTGAAATCTCCTTTCCTCCCCACCAATGAATCACTCATTCCCCTCTCTTGGTAGGGAATCCCATAACCTGACTGCCCTTACAGTAAAGAACCCCTTCCTATGCTGATGGTGAAATCTCCTTTCCTCCCCACCAATGAATCACTCATTCCCCCTCTCTTGGTAGGGAATCCCATAACCTGACTGTCCTTACAGTAAAGAACCCCTTCCTATGCTGATGGTGAAATCTCCTTTCCTCCCCACCAATGAATCACTCATTCCCCTCTCTTGGTAGGGAATCCCATAACCTGACTGTCCTTACAGTAAAGAACCCCTTCCTATGCTGATGGTGAGATCTCCTTTCCTCTCCACCAATGAATCACTCATTCCCCTCTCTTGGTAGGGAATCCCATAACCTGACTGTCCTTACAGTAAAGAACCCCTTCCTATGCTGATGGTGAGATCTCCTTTCCTCCCAAGCAGTAAAAGTGTTTTGTGCCCCAGTGACTATGATGCTAATGCAGAGAAAGGGCAAATAACATTTCCGCTGATCTTTCCATTATTCCTGGAATCAAACTGAATGTAATTAAATCTTTAGGGCTCATTTGGCAACTAAGTGCAAAGTGCAACTCTGTTTTTTGTACCCACAATGCAATGTTTTCTCACTGTTCTCTGTTCCAGGTGTTTCCTATTCAAGTGAATGGGTCGGCGTTTGTGATTCTTTTCAACTTCCCTAAACGCGCCGGCAGAGAAGGGCCACATGGGCCATCAGCATAAAGTCGTATTTGCCCATTCTCTCACAATTGGATAGAAATAAATAACTCTGAATGTCCTTTTAGTTTATATCCCGAGGGCAGTGACAAATTTAACTGGAAATTCAGCTCAAATCGCTTTTCTCGTTCCGTGTCCCCGGGGCCAGTTTATTAACCATAAAATGAAGACAAATAGCGAGTTATTATTCCCAGCACCGTGTCATTTTCTTGGATCAGAGCCGGGGTGTCTGCTGCGCCTCTCCATGGGGCACAATATCCATAAATGATATCCAAGGGCTCCTTAAATGAATATAATCCCTAATGGGCCCTCGGGCTGCACTGGGTATTGCACCAAATACACTTTATTTATTACCAGTTATTATTGTTTGTAACCAGTTTATTATACATTTATCTCTGAGTATGAGATATGAGAGTACAGCTCACGTTATTTATAGGGGTAACAGCAGTCATATCAGGACCCCAGTTGGTGGCTCCCATTTTAATGGCAAATTAGATTCATCAATAAGAATATGTGGATATGACATTTTCCTTAGAAAGATATATTTTTCCTATAACGTTCCTATTCACAGTCATGCACCCTAACAGGATTTTTTAGTGTGTTTTGGCAAATTATCTGGGTACAGAGCTGTCTGTTGGAGTCCAAATATAGGACTTGCCCTGGGACCTATATAAAAAGAGTATTAGTATAGGAAGAGTGGTGAATAGCAGGCAACATGGCGTCAATAGAACAAACATGTGGCAGTTGGGCAAGATGGAAACAGTTGGAAAAGATGAAGACAGGCAAGATGGAGACAGTAGTGAAGATGGAGACAGTAGGACAAGATGGAGACAGTAGTGAAGATGGAGACTGTAGGGCAAGATGGAGACAGTAGGGCAAGATGGAGACAGTAGGAAAAGATGAAGACAGTTAGGCAAGATGGAGACAGTAGGACAAGATCGAAACAGTTTGGCAAGATGGAGACAGTAGGGCAAGATGGAGACAGTAGGGCAAGATAAAGACAGTTAGGCAAGATGGAGACAGTAGTGAAGATGGAGACAGTAGGGCAAGATGGAGACAGTAGGACAAGATAGAGACAGTAGGGCAAGATGGAGACAGTAGGACAAGATGGAGACAGTAGGGCAAGATGGAGACAGTAGGGCAAGACGGAGACAGTAGGACAAGACATAGACAGTAGGACGAGATGGAGACAGTCAGGCAAGATGGAGACAGTAGGGAAAGATGGAGGCCGTAGGGCAAGATGGAGATAGTTGGGCAAGATGGAGATAGTCGGGCAAGATTGAGACAATTGGGCAAGATGGAGACAGTAGGGCAGTATAAAAAGACAGTAGGGCAAGATGGAGACAGTAGGGCAGTATAAAAAGACAGTAGGGCAAGATGGTGGTATTAGATAAAAGATGCCGTAAGTAGTGCAATGTGAAGGCAATGCAAGATGGAGTCACTACAGTAGGGGAAGCTGGTGGAAGGATAGTTGGAGATGATAAAGTGGCAGGGGTTGTTAGAGTTGTAGTTCACAAGAGGTTGCCCAGCTCTGATTAATATAAATAACCGGGGAACCACCAAATATGTGTTTTGTTTTTTGTCACAACTGAAAGGCGGCCATACAGATGTGCAGTTGGCTCGGAGATAAGGAGTCGGCAGAGATAAATCAGTTTGGGGCTGTGAGTCAGGATTAGGCCTGTGTTACATCTCATGTCTCTCAGCTGAGCATTAGGAGTGGAGATGAGGGGTCAGTGGGGGCTGCGCTGGATGAAGGAGGATTATCCATAATTATTAAAGGAAAGTAAGTCTATGTATATCTAACATACATTACATACAACCCTTGGCTTGCACTGAGACACCATTATGTACCAATAACTCTGGGGGTCAGGCAGCCTGGGGACCCTCTCTGGTATTGGTGAGATGGAGACACCTGAACTTGACTCCACAATGGCTCCATCTAAGGGGACCAGGGGGGTCCCAGGTGCAATTAAAGGGGCAATACTGGAAAGAGGATCCCACACATGGGGGTGTAGCTCCTCATCTTTATTTGGCCACTGGCACTCGTGGGAGAGCTGGGGGGGTGTCTCGTGTGATGATCAAGTTCAGAGGTTTCTCCTTTAACAAACTGGGGAACATGAACTGAGGTGTCTGGGTAATAAAATCTGCAGGAGACACGGGGCGACACCTTGTTCAACTAGACCCTAAATCTCTGTGTCGGGTGATAGTGCCAAAGAACAGCCAGAGAAAGAAACATAAAGGGAAAGATGAACTGTATGTTGTAGTTCAGCAACAGCTGCCATACTGGTTATACAAGTTGTCTCTGGTCTCTCCACAGGTAACAGACGGGGGCACCATCAGGCAGAAGATCTTCACTTTCGATGCCATGTTCTCTACTAATTTCTCTCACATGGAGAATTACCGCAAGCGCGAGGATCTGCTCTACCAGTCGACCGTACGGTAAGATACAGAGACTCCTCCTTCTTATGTCTCCCCAAGTGAGAACTGCAGCTGTTGTTATCTCAGAGGATTGTGGGAAATCTGAGATACGCTGGAGGTTATGGGGGATATAAATATACATATAAATGAGAGCCGCGGCCAGTGCATCTGTGTGAGCCTGAGGGTCTGTACTGAGCCGGGGGTGCAGAAATAATTGGTTCCCTTTAGCCAAATGGCTCTGGCCCATTGGAAATAGAGACCAATGCTGAATAAAAGTTATTTATATAGAGCAGCTTATTATTCGCGATATAGTACTGATCCATGTAGAGCTGTCTAGGGTTTCAAACGAGGGGCATTTGAAAGTAGATAAAAGTGGTAAAAGTGAGGAAATATTTTGGGAAGGTCAAGACATTAAGTAAATATAGAGTCACAGGACTAGAAGTTAGTAGAGCAAGATGGAGACAGTAGGACAAGATGGAGACAGTAGGAAAAAATGGAGACAGTAGGGCAAGATGGAGATAGTAGGGCATGATGGAGACAGTAGGGTAAGATGGAGACAGTAGGTTAAGATGGAGACTTTACAACAAGATGGAGACAGTAGGAAAAAATGGAGACAGTAGGACAAGATGGAGACAGTAGGGCAAGATGGAGACAGTAGGACAAGATGGAGACAGTAGGACAAGATGGAGACAGTAGGACAGGATGGAGACAGTAGGGCAAGATGGAGACAGTAGGACAAGATGGAGACAGTAGGACAAGATGGAGACAGTAGGGCAAGACGGAGACAGTAGGGCAAGATGGAGACAGTAGGATAAGAAAGAGACAGTAGAACAAGATGGAGACAGTAGGACAAGATGGAGACAGTAGGGCAAGACGGAGACAGTAGGATAAGATGGAGACAGTAGGATAAGAAAGAGACAGTAGAACAAGATGGAGACAGTAGGGTAAGAAGGAGACAGTAGGGTAAGACGGAGACAGTAGGGCAAGATGGAGACAGTAGGAGAAGAAGGAGACAGTAGGACAAGATGGAGACAGTAGGATAAGAAGGAGACAGTAGGGCAAGATGGAGATAGTAGGGCATGATGGAAACAGTAGGGTAAGATGGAGACAGTAGGGTAAGTTGGAGACTGTACAACAAGATGGAGGCAGTAGGACAAGACGGAGAAAGTAGGGCAAGATGGAGACAGTAGGACAAGATGGAGACAGTAGGACAAGATGGAGACAGTAGGGCAAGATGGAGACAGTAGGACAAGATGGAGACAGTAGGACAAGATGGAGACAGTAGGGCAAGATGGAGACAATAGGACAAGATGGAGACAGTAGGACAAGACGGAGAAAGTAGGGCAAGATGGAGACAGTAGGACAAGATGGAGACAGTAGGACAAGACGGAGAAAGTAGGGCAAGATGGAGACAGTAGGACAAGATGGAGACAGTAGGACAAGATGGAGACAGTAGGGCAAGATGGAGACAGTAGGACAAGATGGAGACAGTAGGACAAGATGGAGACAGTAGGACAAGATGGAGACAGTAGGACAAGAAGGAGACAGTAGGGTAAGACGTAGACAATAGGACAAGATGGAGACAGTAGGACAAGATGGAGACAGTAGGGTAAGATGGAGACAGTAGGACAAGAAGGAGACAGTAGGGTAAGATGGAGACAGTAGGGTAAGACAAAGACAGTAGGACAAGATGGAGACAGGAGGATAATCTTTCCTTTATGGTCCCATTGAGTTCCTGGTTCCCCAAGGTCAGACAAAGTCAGGGACCCTATTGGTGCCGGTGTCATTAGCCTGAGTCTGAGCTGCTCCAATAGACTGGGGGGGAGGTTGAGAGTTAAATGGGGAGTGGGAAGTGTAGATGAAAGGAAGGATGAGATAAAAGTAATTTTCGTGGCGGATCCTGAGGGGACACAAAGCCGATCGGCTGTTGGAAGTCAAATTTTATCATTTCAAAGATAAAAATACACTTATTCCATTCTCCGCAGCTATCTCCGCTCCGTGTCATTTTTGTGACTTTATTTGATAAGCTGAGAGGATGCGGCGCTACAGCAGGGCCAGGCTCAAGAACATCTCTGATTCTCTGCGCGTTTCCACAAGATAATACATTTGCTTTTACGCCCTGCTCCATCCTCCTCTCGCCAACGCATTTACTCGAAGAGAGCGCGAGTGTGGCCCCTGACATGTATCCCTGCTCTGTGCCCATTAGCAGCCTCATTGCCAAATACACAATTATATGGGTTAACTTCCCCTTTACTATTCCTTCCTCATTCCCAAAAGACAAATAATATGTTTCATATGAAAATGTATTTATATTAATAACCATGTACAGGTATGGGACCTGTTATCCAGAATGCTCGGGACATGGGGTTTTCCTGATAACGGATCTTTCTGTAATTTGGATCTTCATACCTTAAGTCTACTGGAAAATCATATAAACATGAAATAAACCCAATAGGCTGGTTTTGCTTCCAATAAGGATTAATTATATTTTAGTTGGGATCAAGTACAAGCGACTGTTTTATTATTACACAGAAAAAGGAAATCATTTTTAAAAATTTGGATTATTTCATTATAATGGAGTATATGGGAGACGGCCTTTCCGTAATTCAGAGTTTTTCAGATAACGGATCCCAATTAGGAAAGGGGAAGCAAAGGGAGGGAAGTGAAAGCTGGCGGCACAGGGGTAATAAAGCACTTGCGCTACATTGGAATAATTAGGAAAAGGCCACATTTACATTTAAATGAAGGTATTTAGGAACTTGCACATTTCAGCTGAGAGTAGAAACAGCAGGAGGGACGGAAGGACGGACAGAGGAGAACACGAGGTGAAATGAGACGAGAGGCAAATGTGGAAAGGGGCCCTATATTTCTCAGCATGATTGATGGGCAAATTTGTCCCAAATTGTGAATTCTTATGCTGGCGACCAATAAATGGGCTTATGCTAATCGTCGCCGGCATCTAAATCGTCACCGGCGTTGAAACCGTTGTAGGCAAATCTTTGTGGCAAATTAGCAAATTTATTCGCCACCGGAGAAATGCGGAAATTCTCCGCAAATTTGGCCCTGGCGAATACATTCACCCATGACTACTCAGCATCTCTGTGACATCATGTTACTAATTAATGGGCATCAACCTTACTATTCCTTTAGTACCATCTTGTCTTACTATACACACTGTCCTACACTTACACCTCTTCCCCTGACACATCTTACCTTACTATACACACTGTCCTACACTTACACCTCTTCCCCTGACACATCTTGTCTTACTATACACACTGTCCTACACTTACACCTCTTCCCCTGACACATCTTGTCTTACTATACACACTGTCCTACACTTACACCTCTTCCCCTGACACATCTTGTCTTACTATACACACTGCCCTACACTTACACCTCTTCCCCTGACACATCTTGTCTTACTATACACACTGTCCTACACTTACACCTCTTCCCCTGACACATCTTGTCTTACTATACACACTTTCCTACACTTACACCTCTTCCCCTGACACATCTTGCCTTACTATACACACTGTCCTACACTTACACCTCTTCCCCTGACACATCTTGTCTTACTATACACACTTTCCTACACTTACACCTCTTCCCCTGACACATCTTGCCTTACTATACACACTGTCCTACACTTACACCTCTTCCCCTGACACATCTTACCTTACTATACACACTGTCCTACACTTACACCTCTTCCCCTGACACATCTTGTCTTACTATTCACACTGTCCTACACTTACACCTCTTCCCCTGACACATCTTACCTTACTATACACACTGTCCTACACTTACACCTCTTCCCCTGACACATCTTGTCTTACTATACACACTGTCCTACACTTACACCTCTTCCCCTGACACATCTTGTCTTACTATACACACTGTCCTACACTTACACCTCTTCCCCTGACACATCTTACCTTACTATACACACTGTCCTACACTTACACCTCTTCCCCTGACACATCTTGTCTTACTATTCACACTGTCCTACACTTACACCTCTTCCCCTGACACATCTTGTCTTACTATACACACTGTCCTACACTTACACCTCTTCCCCTGACACATCTTACCTTACTATACACACTGTCCTACACTTACACCTCTTCCCCTGACACATCTTGTCTTACTATACACACTGTCCTACACTTACACCTCTTCCCCTGACACATCTTGTCTTACTATACACACTGTCCTACACTTACACCTCTTCCCCTGACACATCTTGTCTTACTATACACACTGTCCTACACTTACACCTCTTCCCCTGACACATCTTACCTTACTATACACACTGTCCTACACTTACACCTCTTCCCCTGACACATCTTGTCTTACTATACACACTGTCCTACACTTACACCTCTTCCCCTGACACATCTTGTCTTACTATACGAAGAATAAAGTAAACAATGTACCCGAGGCCAATACCAGAACTGACATCTTCTACATTGTGTCTTGAGTCAGAACCCATTTGTACACCCCAAAAACAATCAAATAATTATAAAATCCAATACCTGCGGAGAGGGGTGACCTCTATCCCCTTGTCACATCAATACAAGAAAAGCCTTCAACTGATGAGAGATTTATAGAAAAGTAATAGGATTTAGGGGAACCTCCTCACCCCTGAACTGATCCACAGCCCTGAACCCCCCCTCCGCCAGCAAACACAGTGTAAAGCTGAAAAATGAGAGTAACTGACATTGTGATACTTTATTGTACAGAGGATTGAAAGGGACAAGAGAGGAAAGGAGAGGGAATTTGATTATTAAACCTAATGTACTTCCCTTTCATTGGATCATGATAAGATGCACAGGGGCTGGTGGAAAGGAGATCTCACCATCAACACATGAAGGGGTTCTTTACTGTAAGGGCAGTCAGGTTATGGGATTCCCTACCAAGAGAGGGTAATGAGTGATTCATTGGTGGGGAGGAAAGGAGATCTCACCATCAGCATAGGAAGGGGTTCTTTACTGTAAGGACAGTCAGGTTATGGGATTCCCTACCAAGAGAGGGGGAATGAGTGATTCATTGGTGGGGAGGAAAGGAGATCTCACCATCAGCATAGGAAGGGGTTCTTTACTGTAAGGACAGTCAGGTTATGGGATTCCCTACCAAGAGAGGGTAATGAGTGATTCATTGGTGGGGAGGAAAGGAGATTTCACCATCAGCATAGGAAGGGGTTCTTTACTGTAAGGACAGTCAGGTTATGGGATTCCCTACCAAGAGAGGGGGAATGAGTGATTCATTGGTGGGGAGGAAAGGAGATCTCACCATCAGCATAGGAAGGGGTTCTTTACTGTAAGGGCAGTCAGGTTATGGGATTCCCTACCAAGAGAGGGGAATGAGTGATTCATTGGTGGGGAGGAAAGTAGATTTCACCATCAGCATAGGAAGGGGTTCTTTACTGTAAGGACAGTCAGGTTATGGCAGTGATCCCCAACCAGTAGCTCGTGAGTAACATGTTGCTCCCCAACCCCTTGGATGTTGCTCCCAGTGGCCTCAAAGCAGGAGCTTATTTTTCAATTCCAGGCTTGGAGGCAAGTTTTGTTTGTATAAACCAAGTGCACTGCCAAAGAGAGCATCAATGTAGGTTAAAAATCCACATAGAGCTACCAAATGGCCAATCACAGCACTTATATGGCACCCCAAGAACATTTTTCATGCTAGTGTTGCTCCCCAACTCCTTTTACTTCTGAATGTTGCTCATCGGTTCAAAAGGTTGGGGATCCCTGGGTTATGGGATTCCCTACCAAGAGAGGGGAATGAGAGATTCATTGGTGGGGAGGAAAGGAGATCTCACCATCAGCATAGGAAGGGGTTCTTTACTGTAAGGGCAGTCAGGTTATGGGATTCCCTACCAAGCGAGGGGAATGAGTGATTCATTGGTGGGGAGGAAAGGAGATCTCACCATCAGCATAGGAAGGGGTTCTTTACTGTAAGGACAGTCAGGTTATGGGATTCCCTACCAAGAGAGGGGGAATGAGTGATTCATTGGTGGGGAGGAAAGGAGATCTCACCATCAGCATAGGAAGGGGTTCTTTACTGTAAGGACAGTCAGGTTATGGGATTCCCTACCAAGAGAGGGGAATGAGTGATTCTATGGTGGGAAGGAAAGGAGATCTCACCATCAGCATAGGAAGGGGTTCTTTACTGTAAGGACAGTCAGGTTATGGGATTCCCTACCAAGAGAGGGGGAATGAGTGATTCATTGGTGGAGAGGAAAGGAGATTTCACCATCAGCATAGGAAGGGGTTCTTTACTGTAAGGACAGTCAGGTTATGGGATTCCCTACCAAGAGAGGGGGAATGAGTGATTCATTGGTGGGGAGGAAAGGAGATCTCACCATCAGCATAGGAAGGGGTTCTTTACTGTAAGGACAGTCAGGTTATGGGATTCCCTACGAAGAGAGGGAAAATTTGAGATTTTTTAGTGATGCTTAAAAATAGGTTAGGTGTATTTCAAAAAGAAAAAATAATCTATAAATAACTTAATTGATGCCAATTCTGGGGGTCAGGCAGGATGTTTAATATGAATTGGCAGTTGCACTGCAGAGGGGGAGGGGTATCATGGGAATGGTAAGGGCAGTCAGGTTATGGGATTCCGTACCAAGACATAGTAGGGCAAGATGGAGAGAGACAGTAGGACAGAATAGAGACAGTAGGAAATGAGAGAGACAGTCGGACAGAATGGAGACAGTAAGACAGAATAGAGACAGTAGGACAGGAGAGAGACAGTAGAACAAAATAGAGACAGTAGGACAGGAGAGAGACAGTAGGACAGAACAGAGACAGTAGGACAGGAGAGAGACAGTAGGACAGAATAGAGACAGTAGGACAGGAGAGAGACAGTAGGATAGAACAGAGACAGTAGGATAGGAAAGAGACGATAAAACAGGAGAGAGACAGTAGAACTGAATAAAGACAGTAGGACAGAGTAGAGACAGTAGGACAGGAGAGAGACAGCAGGACAGGAGAGAGACAGTACTTTTGTATCACTGCTGCACAAACTTCATATCTTCAGGTGTTAGAAATGTGCAACTCTCAGGGGTTTGTGTAGCTGTAATATATAAATATAAATATATAATAATGGGCCCCTGCAAAGTCCTACTCACCCAGGGGCCCGAGGCAGCAAGTCAGCCTGTAGTTATTTATCACTTCTTTATTCAGCCGCTGATTGGACCAGAGACCCAGAAACCCACAGGAACAGGGAGCGCTGAGTGTTTTCCTGGTACATAATAATTGATACAGGATATAAATCTGCTTTATGCACTGGGTAAATGACATATTAATTTATAGGAGAAAATGTATCCGCTGTAATATTGTGGGTCCCAGTACGAGGCTCATTTCTGCCCCATTGTGCTCTTTGCTGGATCAGCAGTCGGACTCTGAATTCATTTCTATTTCTGTTAGAACAATCAAACAAAGCTCGGCCCAATAAGAATTATCTATTGTACTCGGCCGCTGCCTAGATTCTCAGAGGGGTCCGTGACTTGTGCCCCATTCAGGCTGCACTTTTATTATACAGACACATCCACTCCTACACCTGTAGTCTGTCCTGCGCCTTTTCTCTTACAGCTGACACTTTGGGGGTTGCCTTGGCTGATTTTTGGGGGCAGTAGCACAATAAAAATTTGCTAGATGTGAGAAAGGTTTCTAATTTTATTCCTAAGCAGAAGAACATCAGCCTCTTTCTTTCTCCTGACAACTTCCTTGACTACTTGCTGGTCAGACTGGTGGGAAACTGACCAGCAGGTGGCGCTGTTGTAACAAAATTCATTCATATTAACAGCACATGTATCCTTTAATATTTTGGAATCAAAACTAAATAAATAATGAATGTAAATTACAAAAGTTCTCACAATAGCCCCCTCATCCATTTACATTCTCTTATTTTAAAGGTTTACTTAACCTTTAAGCCCCCCCCCAATACCACTCCTCCTGCCCCTCTATAGCCCTCCCCGTGTCTCTCATTTAGTCTCAGTCTCACGGCACCACCAGACCCGCAAGAGTCGGTTCTGAGGCAGAGTCTGTGATTGTCCAATAGGAAACGTCTTGATGTTGGTAAAGAGGAAGACGAAGGCAGTAAAATAAATGTCCCCTTATAAATTAGATGATGGAATAAGAACCCCCAAGGTTTGGATATAAAAGAGAGGGGCCCCTCTGGGCAGCCAGGGGCCAATCCCCCTTGTCTGGATCAATACTTTTCCCACTGAAACTCGTTCTTTTTGATTTTCTTTTGTTTTTCTGGCAACTGGTTTAGATTTTAGTTTAAGGGGAAGGACCAGCTTCTTCCTCATCACACAGAGAGGAACCTGACAGGGCCGGGCCCCTGGGGGCCGATGATATAAAAGATGATAACCACATGTCTACCTGCAGTCAGGGGCTCGTTCCTTTTGATTTGCCATGCTGTCTTGTCTTTGGGCCCCACTGGGCATTCGGTAGCCAAATACATTGTCCTGCAAAAGAACCAACGTATTGAAGTGTAACGAGATGGAACCGGAATGAAAAACACGGAGCAACTAGGGAACAGCCATCAATAGAATAACCTCAAATCCAACCATCCTTATCCCCTCCAAACTTAGGGAATGAATAATATTCCACTGTCTCCAGAATAAATAGACTTTACCTGGGCCTGAAAGCAATGCCCCATATTATATAGTACCAATTGGGTCAGGGTTAGTTACCCTTTATCTACAAAACTCATGTAAATGTGCAGCCCTCCTGCCTGGAGAAGCCTGTGACTTACTAAAGAGAAAGTCAGATCAGACAGACGCTGAGTGTGATACATTGCACTTGTCTGAGTGTCACCCAACACTTGTCAGTTGTATAAGGAGTTGGGTGACGTGGGTGACAGTGGGTCTTTATTTAGGTGCCGCTCACCAGTCAAAGTGGCCCCTCCAGAGCGACCCCGGGGATAATGAAGGGATTGGGTCACCGGTTCTGCTGTGAGAGACAATCGGCTGTGAAGGAGGAGCGACATCTGAGTTAACTCAATGGACCAACTGCATTGATGTCTAATAGAAAAACAGAAAATAAGCACCAATTATCCTAGGAAGTGTTTCTGAGAGTCCAACGGGTTCAACCTTTACACTACTCCCTGCAACTTGATCCAGGAGGGTGAGGTACTAAAGGGAAGGTAGGGAATCCCATAACCTGACTGTCCTTACAGTAAAGAACCCCTTCCTATGCTGATGGTGAGATCTCCTTTCCTCCCCACCAATGAATCATTCATTCCCCTCTCTTGGTAGGGAATTCCATAACCTGACTGTCCTTACAGTAAAGAACCCCTTCCTATACTGATGGTGAGATCTCCTTTCCTCCCCACCAATGAATCACTCATTTCCCCTCTCTTGGTAGTAAAGAAACCTTTCATATAGTGAGGGTGACCTGTGTGTAAGGGTTACGTATAGAGGATTAGGTGCTGGGGCGACTACTGAATTTTAAGCACAGGGAGCCCCCATTCCTGCTCCATATTCAGCCCACAGAGGCACAAGCTGCTGTCAGTAAACTTGTACTTTGCCACAGTCTAATGGCACTTGGTACAGAATAGGAATTAAAGGACAAGTAGCAGCTCCAGGGCACAAACTCTACAAGTAAATCCATGAAACATGAGGCAGGAGACAGAGAAGGGAAACGTCCGGCACGTGGGAGAGAAGTCGCATTTCTCATTGATTAACGGGGGGCGGCAAAGCCAGTTAATTGGCCAAAGAGAGAGAGAGAGAAGCGCCAGTGAATGTTCCGAGGGAATGAGATTCACCACTTGGCCGGGGCTGAATAGGAAAATGCAAAGTCTTTGTCCGCTCGGCTGATTCTTCTCTTTATTAAGGAACGAGGTGATCGGCTGCGGCTTCACTTTCTCTCAGCGAGGGGCCCAAATGCTTCTGTTTGTCTCATTGTACCACTGGCAGGCGGGAGACAAAATGGGGAATTTGGGGCAAAAGGTTTTACCCATTGTCTTGATTCTTACAGTTGAGCCAAATGATTCCTGTAGGGTCATTATCCCTTGATGTTCCCATAATTGTCTCTATTCTAATGTTGCCTTTATTCTGTATTGGCAGCGATCGACTGGGGGGGGGGACAGCGTCCGGGTGTCAATGGGAAATAAAGGCTGAATCTCATTTTATATAGAAAATTCATCACATGAAACGAAGGAAAGTTCTCAGAAAGCTATTTTCAAATCAAGCCACATTGTGGGAAGGAAATAGATAATTATTTACCCACAATTCCAGTGTAATAGTGGCCAACCAATAGTTAATGTCCACTGCAATATGTGCCAATATGGACTCAAGTCACAGCCTGAATTTTGTAAATTGCCCCGAACTTCATATTTCCTCTGACTCCCCTACCTGGGGTTAGAGAATAGAGAGACAAATGGGGGAGAGGAGAAATATAGAAGGGGAGAGAAGAGGGAGGATGGGGGAGAGTAAGGCCAAACAGTTGGGGGAGAAAAGGAAAGGAGAGGGGATGAGAGACAGAAGGAGAGAAGGGAAAGGGGGTTAGGGAATAGAGAGACAAATGGGGGAGAGGAGAAATATAGAAGGGGAGAGAAGAGGGAGGATGGGGGAGAGTAAGGCCAAACAGTTGGGGAGAAAAGGAAAGGAGAGGGGATGAGAGACAGAAGGAGAGAAGGGAAAGGGGGTTAGGGAGTAGAGAGACAAATGGGGGAGAGGAGAAATATAGAAGGGGAGAGAAGAGGGAGGATGGGGGAGAGTAAGGCCAAACAGTTGGGGGAGAAAAGGAAAGGAGAGGGGATGAGAGACAGAAGGAGAGAAGGAAAAGGGGGTTAGGGAGTAGAGAGACAAATGGGGGAGAGGAGAAATATAGAAGTGAATATGTTTCATGCCGAGGGCAGTTGTCGCTCAGGTTGGGAAACAAAGACGTACGTTGCCATGTTGATTGACACTGTCCGTATAAGGGAACTGATTCTCAGCAGAGAAACTTCTAAGGCTTTTTACCTCTCACTGTAAAGTAAAAGGGCCATCAAATGAGAAGATGTCAGACGTCACTATAACACATAGAGGGGAGAACACAGCAAAATCCATGAACTCAATCTCCTCCCCAGGCACCCCCCCCCCCCCCCCGTTTGCATTCAGCTGCTGATATCAGGGTTATTCTCTAGGAAACAAACTGCAAAATCTACATTATATTCACTGTGTCCAACCCGCTGTATTTCTTACCTGCCATTATTCTGCTCTACATCAGCATTGCCACAGCATTCCCATGATACCCCTCCCCCTCTGCAGTGCAACTGCCAATTCATATTAAACATCCTGCCTGACCCCCAAAATTGGCATCAATTAAGTTATTTATAGATTCTTTTTTCTTTTTGAAACGCACCTAACCTATTTTTAAACATCACTAAAAAATCTCAAATTTTCCCTCTCTTCGTAGAGAATCCCATTACCTGACTGTCCTTACAGTTAAGAACCCCTTCCTATGCTGATGGTGAGATCTCCTTTCCTCCCCACCAATGAATCACTCATTCCCCCTCTCTTGGTAGGGAATCCCATAACCTGACTGTCCTTACAGTAAAGAACCCCTTCCTATGCTGATGGTGAGATCTCCTTTCCTCCCCACCAACAAATCACTCATTCCCCTCTCTTGGTAGGGAATCCCATAACCTGACTGCCCTTACAGTAAAGAACCCCTTCCTATGCTGATGGTGAAATCTCCTTTCCTCCCCACCAATGAATCACTCATTCCCCTCTCTTGGTAGGGAATCCCATAACCTGACTGCCCTTACAGTAAAGAACCCCTTCCTATGCTGATGGGGAGATCTCCTTTAACGGAGAAGGAAAGGCTAAAATTAAGTAAGCTTTATCAGAAAGGTCTATATAATACTCCAGCATCACCTTTCTTTCCTTCTATTGTGTACTCATAGGTATCTGTATCAGACAACAGACTTCCTGTTTTCATCTTAAACCTCCAGGGCTTGGGCTTGAGCATGCTCAGTTTGCTTCTCTCCCCTCCTCCCCTACCTTTTCCCTGCTCCCTCCTCCCCTCCCTGCTGTACATAGTTACATAGTTACATAGTTACATAGACAGGAAGTGATGTCACACCAAGCTAATATGGCAGCTGCTATCCTAAATAAACAGAAAGCTTCTAGAGCCGTTTACTCAGGTATGATAAAGCATTCTGCAGAATAAATATAGTGTTCTAACTTGCACCATTGTGGCCAATCTGCATGAACTACTTCGGTAGCTTTCTTTCTCCTTTAATAGGTTTGGATATTTAAAGGTTCACATCTCCTTTAAGTTGATCTGCAGTTGAACAGATTGGCGCTTGGCATTTGCAGAACAAGTTTATCTCAGTGGCAGAAAGTTCTAAGCCCAACTGTCAGTTCACTCCATTGTTCAGACAAGATTTGCGCCGCCAGACCTGGAATTGAACGGAGGGTCATGTTATGTCACGCGGAATGCGCCGGTAACTAACACCTACACTCGATGCAGTAATTGAGGTCACTTGTATCGCCATTGGAGTCGAGTCGAGGGCACCGACCCCTCCGCTCCGCCATGCTCCCACCTTGTTACATATTGTGGGTGACAGACGGGTCCTATTTGCATAAGAAAAGCTTCGATATAATCAGTATAATCCGCGCCGGGGAGAAACGTCTGTAGAACTGTGACATTTACTCATCAAACTGGTATAGGAATACAGTGACACTCTATCCATTCCTTCTGCCAGGGGTTAGGACAGTAGAATGCAAGCTTTTAGGACTAAACATGCCATCTTCCTTTTCCTAGCTTTCCAAAGGGGGTCACTGACCCCAGCAGCCAAAGATTGATTGCTCTGTGTTATTGCTGCTTTCTATTTCTCATCTTTCTATTCAAACCCTCTCCTATTCATATTCCAGCCTCTCATTCAAACCACTGCCTGGTTGCTAGAGTACTTTGGACACTAGCAACCATGTACCTGCTGAAACTGTACGAAAAGCTAAATAATGTAAAAACCACTGAGAATAAAAAGGGAAGACCAATAGCAAATTGTCTCAGAATATCACTCTCTACGTCATACTAAAAGTTAATTTGAAGGTGAACAACCATCCTTAAAGGGGTGTTTCACCTTTAAATTAACTGTTAGTATGACGTAGAGAGTGATATTCTGAGACAATTTGCAATTGGTTCTAATTTTTCGTTATTGGGAGTTTTTGTATTATTTCACTTTTTATTCAGTTTGCAATTTCAGCAATCTGGTTGCTATGGTCCAAATTACCCCTAGCAACCCTGCATTGATTTGAATAAGAGACTGGAATATGAATAGGAGAGGCCTGAATAGAAAGATGAGGAATAACAATTAGCAATTACAATACATTTGTAGCCTTACAGAGTATTTGTTTTTAGTTGGGGTCAGTGACCCCCATTTGAAAGCTGGAAACAGGCAAATAAATGATAAAAAAAAATAATAATGAAGACCAATTGAAAAATTGCTTAGAATGAACCATTCTATAACATACCAAAAGTTAATGTAAAGGTGAACCACCTCTTTAAGTACAGGGCTCATGTGCAGCCCCTATCACCCTAGTCTTACATGTAGAGAATGAGTGGCTTAATGGTTCTAAGCATTCATTTTGCCACCCAATATCAGTTGCCCTTTAATAATAACTCCCATAAACACCCAACAGCTATCAGGGAGTGGGTGCTGGGTTGGCCAGATGGCTTTATTGTATGTTTTAGGGAGTCGGGCACATCCCGGGCTGTAGCCACACGACTGGTTCTGCTGAGATTTAGTACAAATAGAATGAAGTGCAGTGTCAGCCAGGGAATTAGAGACCTGTAAGGCTTATAATCAATGAGAGCGATGCCTGGTGCAGGAATTACTCCCAGGCTGTATTGATAGAGAAATTGCTAGAGACACTGCAGTCCTCGGGGATGCGACTCATGAGACATTAGGGACAATGTGATTAGAAGTCGGAGTCAGTGCAGGTTTTGTAGGAAATGGGTCATGTCAAACAAATCTGACTGGTTTCTCTGAGCGGTGGGAGATAAGGGGAAGGCTGGTTAAATTGGGCGCAAGAGGCTGATTGGCTGTCACACAGCCGGGGGAATTATGGACACAGCTGCAGGGGTAGGAGAACTAACTGTCGGACATACAATGTACTTACACTTTTAAAGGAACAGTATATGCATGGACAGATTAAAGGAGAACTAAACCCTAACAATGAACATGGCTACAAATGTCCTATTTTCTATAGTGAACGTATTGCACGAGGCTAAAGTTTGAGCTTGTCAATAGCAGCAATGATCCAGGACTTCAAACTTGTCACAGGGGGTCACCATCTTGGAAAGTGTCTGTGACACTCACATGCTCAGTGGGCTCTGATTGGCTGTTGAGAAGCTAAGCTTAGGGCTCGTCACTAATTATCCAGCAGAAAATGACCTTCCCTGGCTGTAATATAAGCTGATGCTACAGGTTTGCTGATTATTCAATTCTGATGCTAATTGCACTGGTTTCTGTGCTGCCATGTAGTAATTATGTGTATTAATTACTAATCAGCCTTATATTGTGACATTTCTATTCTATTCCTGGTTTCAGTTTCCTAAAAAAAAATATTTCCAAGCAGCTATTCCCGTTCGTTCAAGGCCAAGCAGCGCGAGAAGAAGGCATGAACCAATCAGAAATTAGAATGCTAATGATGTTAACATCCTGTAGCCAATCATAGTTGAGGTCTAGACCAACCCATAGACAATGAAGTTATAGCAATCAGGGGCACAATCAACCCAAGCTCAACTCCCTTGGGGCCCATCAAATCCAAAATAAATATGTAGTGTACTAAAAATTGGGTCCCATTCAGCCCAGAGACTTCTATCTGCCACTAAATGACTAAGCCTGCCTCGGGGCTGTCTAATTCCTGCAATTAGAGAACACATGTTCCTATGTATATTTCATTAGTTAATAATTCTCTGGAGACCGAGAGGATCATATATAATAGAGACACGGCCAGAAGTGACTTCATATTGTACCAGGAATACTGTCAATTCCACAAGGATCCCCTGCTTAACTACATGGAATTCACTACCTGTAGAGCAGAATGTCTCTATGTATCATTTGAAACTAATGCACAACATCAGCTGTCAGAAGGTCCTGGGAGTTGTATTTTAGTAAAAGGTGAAGAGCTGCATGTTAGATACTTAAATAAACTATTCATTTCTCCATCTTCTCTCTCCGTTTTGTTGTATATCCTAGTTATACTATTGTCTCCACCTGCCCTACTGTCTCCATTTTAGTATCTTGTTCTAACCATCTTCATCTTCCCCAACTGTCTCCATCTTGCTCTACTATCTCCATCTTATACTATGGTTTTCATCTTGTCCTACTGTCTCCACCATGTCCTACTTCCTTCCATCTTATTCTACTGTTCTCCTTCTTGCCCTACTGTCTCCTTCTTGCCCTACTGTCTCCATGTTGTCCTACTGTCTCCGTCTTGCCCTACTGTCTCCATCTTGTCCACCTGTCTCCTTCTTGCCTTACTGTCTCCTTCTTGTACTACTGTCTCCATCTTGCCCTAATGTCAACGTTGTGCCTTACTGTCTCCATCTTGTCCTACTGTCTCCATCTTGCCCTACTGTCTTCTCCTTGCCCTACTGTCTCCATCTTGCCCTACTGTCTCCATATTGCCCTACTGTCTCCTTCTTGCCCTACTGTCTCCATCTTGCCCTACTGTCTCTTTCTTGCCCTACTGTCTCCATATTGTCCTACTGTCTCCTTCTTGCCCTACTGTCTCCATCTTGCCCTACTGTCTCCATCTTGCCCTACTGTCTCCATATTGCCCTACTGTCTCCATCTTGCCCTACTGTATCCTTCTTGCCCTACTGTCCCCATCTTGCCCTACTGTCTGCTTCTTGCCCTACTGTCTCCATCTTGCCCTACTGTCTCCATCTTGCCCTACTGTCTCCTTCTTGCCCTACTGTCTCCATCTTGCCCTACTGTCTCCATCTTGCCCTACTGTCTCCATCTTGCCCTACTGTCTTCATGTTGTCCTATTGTCTCCTCCTTGCCCTACTGACTCCATCTTGCCTACTGTCTCCATCTTGCCCTACTGTCTCCACCTTGCCCTACTGTCTCCATCTTGCCCTACTGTCTTCATGTTGTCCTATTGTCTCCTTCTTGCCTTACTGTCTCCATCTTGCCCTACTGTCTCCATCTTGTCCTACTGTCTCCATCTTGCCCTACTGTCTTCATCTTGCCCTACTGTCTCCATCTTGCCCAACTGTCTTCATGTTGTCCTATTGTCTCCTTCTTGCCTTACTGTCTCCATCTTGCCCTACTTTCTCCATCTTGTCCTACTGTCTCCATCTTGCCCTACTGTCTGCTTTTTGCACTACTGTCTCCATCTTGCCCTACTGTCTTCATGTTGTCCTATTGTCTCCTTCTTGCCTTACTGTCTCCATCTTGCCCTACTGTCTCAATCTTGCCCTACTGTCTCCATCTTGTCCTACTGTCTCCATCTTGCCCTACTGTCTCCATCTTGCCCAACTGTCTTCATGTTGTCCTATTGTCTCCTTCTTGCCTTACTGTCTCCATCTTGCCCTACTGTCTGCTTTTTGCCCTACTGTCTCCATCTTGCCCTGCTGTCTTCATGTTGTCCTATTGTCTCCTTCTTGCCTTACTGTCTCCATCTTGCCCTACTGGGTGAACCCCATGGGTTTTCAGATAGTGCCACTACATGTGTTACTGTATCAGAACGAAGCACAGTCTGAGAATTAAAGCCCAGGGAGACCTGTTGGAACGATTGTTGGATTACGTGGCCACTTGTGCGTAACATTTACAGCTGTGAATATTGATCACCAGGATGTGCGGCGGTTTATGAAACACAATTACTGGCCTGTGCCCCAGGAAGTGACAGTGAAAACTGTGTGCGCCCATTAGAATTCCCAGAAGCAGCTAATGAAATATAAATCGTGATGCCAATAAGAAATATGTCAGATCCACTGGTTGTGGTTTTAAAGAGCCTCTTATTGAAGCCACAATCCTCATTATGGTCTGTGACTTAGATTATTCTGTCACCTCAAATGGGCCAGGAATAAACCTTATTCATACCCAGCGCAGACTTTCTTGTCCATTCCCACATAACTGCCCCTGTATCTGGACATAGAGCATTCTGTCCTACAGATCCTATCTGATCCCCATTGTAATTCTCATAAACACATAGTAATAAATGTATTGAACAGATTGGGGAAATACCTCTATGATCAGTCTCAATATTCGAGTGGCTAGATTGGGGGTCAGCATGACTTCAGGGGCCCCCTGCCCCAGCCACAACCTCCCACTAGCCCAGTGAAACCTGATTACCCCCCCCCCCCCGCCGGGTAATCAGGTTTCACTTCCTTGTGATTCTAAATCCACTTAATGATAATTCACTTTCCATTCCGAGGAGCCGGACACCATTGTCCTGTGTGTGGATAAAACACGGTGTTTGCTCCTCTCCTCATTAGAGACTTTACTTACCTTTCTTTGCGGGTAATTGACACTAGTTTTGGGGTGACTCTGTTACATTTGCTCTGTTCTGATCCACGGCATTAAGTAAAACCTCATTAACTGTCACTCGTTAAGTACCAGCCCCTCACCTCCACTCACAGTTTTTCAGAATTTTTTTTTTGGATCTGTGAATATAAATTGAGAATTAAAGTGAGTGCAGATTATGTACATAGTGAGACATAAGTGCTCTGGGCATTGGGGAACCAACTCCAATATTTTGGCTGGTTCATTCGCTGCCTCGGAAAAAAAACTATAAAGTAAAAAATGTCATTCTGTCGAGTTGCCCACGTCTATTCTGTGCATGGAATTCTATGAAATTGTAACTCTGCTTTAACTGTGACTTTCCCTTTGACATAAATTCATTAGTTATCTATAAAATATACAGAGAGAGAGAGAACGAGAGAGAGAGAGAGAGAGAGAGAGAGAGAGGATGGAAAGGGAGAGAGAAAGGTAGAGAAAGAGAGGGGGTAGAGAAAGAAAGAAAGAAAGAAAGAAAGAAAGAAAGAAAGAAAGAAAGAAAGAAAGAAAGAAAGAAAGAAAGAAAGAAAGAAAGAAAGAAAGAAAGGGATAAAAAGAAAGAGAGAGCAAGTGAAAGAGAGAGAGAGGGATAGAGAGAAAGAGAGAGGGGGACAGAGAGAGAGACGAATAGAGAGGAAACCCCATCCATTTCACCCATCTACCTGCTTTGGCAATGCTTAATGTATTTGATCCTGCCAGTAATTTGATTTAATTTGATTTGATTTGAAAGAAAGAGAGAGGGGGACACAGAGAGAGAGAGAGAGAGAGAGAGAGAGAGAGATCAATGGATGGAGAGAGAGAGAGAGAGAGAGAGAGAGAGAGAGAGAGAGAGAGAGAGAGAGAGAGAGAGGGACAGAAGGAGAGAGAGGGGGTAGAGAGAAAGAGAGAAGGGAGGATAGGGAGAGAGAAAGGGATAGACAGAGAAAGATGTATAGAGAGAAAGAGAGAGCAAAGAGAGAAAGGAAGAGAGAGGGATAGAGAGAAGGAGAGAGAGAGGGATATAGGGGCAAATTCACTAAGCTTCGTAGTTGCACCAGCGTCCGCTTCACCGCACTTCGGCAGGCGTATTGTCGCCAGCCCTACGCAAATTCACTAAAATCCAAAGTTGCGCTCAGGGGAAGTGTAAGGTTGCGAAGTTGCGCTAGTGTTTATTCGCCAAGCAAAGCAAAGTTACGCTAGCGATGCTTAATTTGCATACGGCGCCAAATTGTAGTTACAATGGAGGAATACATAGAATCACTACAAATGCCTGGGAAACCTTCAAAACATCAAATAAAATGTTTATTTTGCCCTATACATGTGCCCACTGTATAGTTAAGGTGCCATGAGTTAGGAAATGTAGGGGGGAAGGAGGGGAGCCCCAAAATAATTTTTCGATAGTTTTCAGCCTATCACCCATGAAAAATGAAAAAACGCCAGCTTTTTTTGGGACTTCGAAAAAACTTTTTTTGAAGTAATCCCTATCTACTCTATTGTACTTCGCCTGGTCTGAGGTGGTGAAGGAAGTCTGGCGTAAAAGGTAGCGTTCAGAAAAATCCGCACGTTAGTGAATTTGCGTAGTTACGTCTGTTGCGCAAATTCGGCAGGCGTAAGGGTGCGAAGTAACACTAGCGAATTTACGCCAGTGTCCGTTAGTGAATCGGCGAATTAACGAAAATGCAATACGCTGGCGAATTAACGCTAGCGTTAGGCGATTCGTCCTTTAGTGAATTTGCCCCACTGAGAGAGAGAGGGGGTGGGGTGATAGGTAGAGAGAAAGGGATAGACAGAGAAAGATTTATGGAGAAAAAGAGAGAAAGGAAGAGAGAGAAAAAAGAGAAAGAGATAGAGAGAGAAATCGAGGGTGGAGCGAAATGAAGGAGACAGTACGTATAGAATATAGACGAGGCGCTGTCGTAGAGATAAGAGAGAATTAGAGGGACTCCAGTCTTCTCTCTCTCTCTTCTAGAGAGAGGAGTGCACGGTACATAACGGTATCAACGATGACAGATTCTCACATTCAGTCATCCTTCATCTGCTGTAACTCTCTATACTATAAAGTTGATCACATCATATCTGGCAAGGAGCACATGGCTTTATCTGCTTAAATTTCTTCTCATATTCTTCTCTTACCAACGCTCTCTCTGACGTGCCGTATTAACCGCGCGTGGTGTGGCGTGCGCTCTGCCTGTCGGGCGCGGTGGGCGTGGCGTGTGGGGCTCGGGGGGTATACTGTCGGGTGGTATCGGGCTGATGGAGGGCAGTCGTAGGGCGTAGTGGGCTATCTATCGGGGTGTATTCGTGGTGGTCGTAGTGTGCTGTGGGGGAGTTCCCTGCCCACATCATTATGCTGTCCTGTATGCGTACCCCTGGGTGCAACTGAGATAGTACCTAGCTTATATCATCTATTCTGGCAGTCCTTATCTATCTTCTTATCTAATCGTTCACTAGGTACATTTTGCCAACTTCTATTATTTTTCTAAGTACGTAATCTCACTTACAATTGTTATCAATCTACATTGCGCGGAAGCGAGGGGAACATGGCATAGACCTGCGTATCAGAGCCCAGTATTAGCTGCCGCATACTTATTGCGGCTAAGAATGTGATGACTGATGTTACCCTGTCTTATCCAACAGCCCGTATTACGTCATACCAGTTCTCATTCATATGATTTTTGCTAAATAATCAGCTCTGTGTATAATTAGATTCTGATTTCTCGGACTGGGCCTGTATTAGGGCAAATGGTCGTGGCGGATGACCGTCAGGCACGGTGACTGCGTCACCATTCTTAATGTTCTCTGATGCTGTGTGGAGAAGGATAAGACACTTCTAAAGGGAAAGAACAACTGGTCTTTACTGAAATGGGAGTTGTTGTTGCTAAGATCACTGGCCCTAGAAACCAGGCATAGCAATGGGCCAGTCTCATGCTGATAAACTGATTCATTATAATCGGCCTCCGTTATGCCTACAATGACAACATATTCCTCGCGTCTGGTCCCATAGCAACTGGTTTACTACGGTAAAATGAGCTCCATTTGCTCACTTGCCACGTAACATGAGCTAATGCCCATGATGTTTACTAAGGCCTGTCCCTAGCAACAGCTGCATACAATAGCGCTTGATGTGCTATCGATGTATGAAAAGTGTGGATCAGTGCGTTCATTTGCCGAGAAATTCAATATGTTTGGACGAGACCCCTACAGAGACAGTGCCTTGGAGGGCATTGCTGCCCCCTATAATAACCAGCCCTACCCTGGTACATATCTGCTCTTGTCCTAGAGCCGAAATATTTCTCAGTAGTCTAAACCCAATAATCAAACGTCCAAACTCTTTCAACGTTTTTTCATTCCTCATTTTCTATCTTGTCTCCTCCCTCTCGTCTCTCTGTTGTTCCCAGCCCTACTGTGCTGCCACTAGCCTAAAAAGCAATTATCTAGCAGGAGACGCAGACTTCTAATGTCAGAGCTTGGCGCAGGAAACTGGCCCTTGCCTAGAGATAATAACGCGCATCTCTCGCTAGAAATGTGCGATTCAAACGCATTCAAGGTTTCCAGTCTGTTCACATATCAGCTATCATGGGTTGGCTACTACTTACTACCTTTCCGTTCTTTAAATCCACTGAGCTCATGTTGCGCCGCTCATATCGTTATTCACCTCTGGGCTTGGCATCTCTTGTGGCCAGAGTAATAAATCACGAGATGCGGAAAGACTGATACAGATCTCTACCACAACCTCATTACTTCTCTCGCCTCTGCTATGTCTGCCTGTGCAATTGCAAACAGAGTATGTTTAAATCAGAGCGGATCTTTAAAGGTCATCCCACACGGTCCAGGGAGGCCGTTCCGCTTAGCATTATAAAACATTTTCTCGTCAGGTCAATGCGTGTATTACAGAAACAAAACTACCTTACTATAGCGCAAATTTACTGTGACGCTCAGTGCGATCTAAATAAGACCTGCCAGGGATTAGCACCCCAGTGATTGGCTCGTCTGAGAAAATACTTCACATCTCCTTTCCTCCCCATCCAATGTAAGTCACTCCCGTTCCGTCCTTCTGTTGGGTGGTAAGGAATCCCGATAACTGACTTGCCTGCGTTTACGGTTACAAGAACCGCCTCCATATGCTGATGGTTGAGATCCTTTCTATCCCGCCACCAGATGAGTATTCAGCTTCATTTCCCCCTCTCTTAGCGATAGGTACCTCAAACTAACCTGACTGCCTATAAGTGATAAGAACCCTTCCTATACTGATGTGAGATCTCCTTTCCTCCCTACCAAATGAATCACTCATTCCCCTCTCTAACTTTGGTAGGAATCCCATAACCGGACTGCCGCCTGATACAAAGTAGAAGAACCCCTTCCTAATGCCTGATGGTGCAGATCTCCTTCCTCAACCCACCAATGAATCATACTTGATTACTATTATCACCCAAGACGCATTCTGCCAAAAATATTCTTACCTTCGAGCTCTCTCCATCGCAGATCGCCGTCTAGACTACATCGTTAACTTCTCTTATTGAATTGGCCCTACCCACCTCCAGAGACTGTTCACCTCTCCATCCTACATGAAACACTGCTGCCGAGCGCTCACTCACACACTCAGCACCGCCCTCCTCCTCTGCCTCGCCTCATTCTGTCATAATCCCCTGCACTGCCTTCCTACGTTACCTCTTCAGAATCAAATTCAAATTAATGACACTGACCTTTCAAAGCACGTTCAGTTCCCCAGTATGTTCGTCCCCAGTGCACCCCTATGAACCACTCTCACTGCACCACTCTCTATTAACTCATATACATCAGTGCTAATCCCCATCACACTTGTACTCTCTACTTCTGGCTCCCTCCTTACTGTACGTGTTCTACCATCTCGCTGATAACTTCTTGTTCGCCTACGTCTACACGGTACTCGTCACGCCTAGCTCCCCCGTAAAGCCCGCTACTACTTATCAATGCTCACAATTCCCACATAGTAATTGACTTTGTTTATATAAGTGGCCAGTAACAACACCAAATGCACAACATCTTCACAATCTAAATCTGGAGTCACAGCATGCTACTGAACTCATACTCATCACCATTCCCGGCATGTAACTGCTTCCAGGCACAAACCGACTTTATTACGAGTCAACTATTAGGCTGCCGTTCTATCAAACGCTTTCAAGAATTATAAATCATCTGGATAACGCCACGGCTGATCTTGTCGTAGAAGGCCTCCGCCTATCCTGCGTCCTCTCCTCTTCTCTATGCGAATACTTACTTGGTCTGCTGAGCTACCTCCATAAGCGCAGACTTGTAACGTTCATTAACTACATACCACTATCCACAAATAAGAAATATGATGTACCACTACTCCATCTCAACCAATCCAATTTAATCGATCTCTGTCACCGACGTGCCTCGACATCACTATGCTCACCTTAAATTCCCCTTCGCCCTTTAGATCCTTGTATATCTACCTAGCCACTTAGGCCTTCCTCATACCATTTCATTCCTGAATGATTGTAGCGTTTTGCCTTTTGCTTTGTGGAATGACTTTCGTCGATAACATGAACCCTGCGATAAATGAATGTCTTTCAGAAGGTGCAATATATTATAAGAATATCAAGATGTTGTGACAGAGTTCTATGTGTGATAGGAAAATCACAAGGTTATATAGAGAACAATTTTGGTACACGTTTAGCTGCCTTCTAACGAAAAAATAGGCAACTAATGCATATAGTCTTTCGAGACGGTCCACGGATAAACTATTTTTAATTAATAATAAAAATTACACTCATTAGTGATTACCGCTGAGATCTGAAGAAAGGGATAAGTATTTTACTATTAGGCTGGTCAAGTTCAATTATGGTCGCTCTCTTTCGCTTAAGGCCCAGATCGAAATGTCCCATAACGAACTGAGTGCTCTCTGGTGACATGATCTTCCACTCCCTCATGGACACAGGATCGTAAACAAAGACCCCTTCCCAGTATAACTGATGATGACGTGCGAGAATACTCCCTTTCAGATCACCTCTACATCAGCATAGGAAGGGGTTTCACATTTACCTGCTCACAGGCACAATGAATTGCCACTCATTCGCCTCATGCGCTGACTCTTCCGGACAATGAGGAGAACGAGGGAATGCCCGAAATAACTCACTGACCTCACCAAGAGTGATTTCACTTGCTGTGGTGAGGAAACAAGATGATAAGAACCTCACATCTCTAGCCATAGCTAGGAATCGGGGTGAGATCCCTTCCTCCCCACCGAATGAGCATCACTCATTGCGTCTCTACTTTTCTAATGGGCCTAGTCCATGGTGTTTTTAGGGGGATTTCCCTACCCAAGCGGAGAATCCGGTGAGTGATATTCCTTGGTTGGGCAAGATCTCTGACCCTTGTATTAAGGGAGAAAGGACGTTTTCGTCCCTTAGGACAGCGTTTAAGATGCCTACAGAAGTAGGATTACTAGCATAAAGAACCCGACTTCCTATCGCTGATGGTAAGAGCATTCTCACCCCCCCCATTTCCCTCCCCACCAATGAATCACTCATCCCCTCCTTAGGTTAGGGAATCCAATTAACACTGACAGCTAATAGTAAAATCCCCTTTCCTTCAGTCTAGCGGATCACATGGCGAATTTCTAATTATAAAATGTTATCCTGACCTTGGAGATATTTGTGCCTATTTCTGAGAATGACCAATTTCTCATACCTTTTCCCTGCACATTAGATCCGTCTTACCTTTAATTAATTTACTTGCCCTTCTCTGAACCTTTTCCAGTTGTTCTGTGTCTGGAAGAAGTTCAAGGAAGGACAAACAAATCAATTGCAGGAATGAGTGATCCGAGCTACAAGGAAAGCTATGACAAATTGGGGTTGTTACCCTCCATAGAGATGTAACAGATGTGTGGAAAAATTTCTGTATGCTTGAGGATATGAGATGTAACTACAACTCCCAGCATGCCTCAGCATCAGACCAGTATCATAGAGAGAGAAGAGACAGAAGCTGGAGGCCCAGGCAGCCTCACCGAAACTGAACATTAATTTACTTGCCTGCAGCCTAATGACATAATGTTTGTGCTGGAGATTTTATCTGGAATGGTATTTTTGGCCTCTGTGACTCCAATTTATTATTTGCTGAAATGTCTTTGTGTTTGTTACTGCATAAAACAATATATGGATATGAAAGTGTAGCGGTCTCGGGGCTGCTCGCCTGCAGTTCTGTAACGGCAACATAACTGTACAGCGATATTAAACACGGAAGGAAGACCATAACAAGTGCTGGGGGCTGCCACTGATATAAGGAGGGCGTATGTTCATAAAAATAGGTACCTTGGGTTAGCGAAGGAAACACTATACTGTGGGAACGAGCGTCTGGGAACGGTACTGGGAAATGGTACTGGGGGATGAAACTGGGGGATGGTACTGGGGGATACTACTGGGGAATGGAACTGGGGTATAACACTGGGGAACACTATTGGGGAAAAGTATTGGGGTATGGGCATGACACTTGGAATGGTACTGGGGAACAGTATTGGGGGTGGCACTGGGGGATGACGACTGGTCCCCCGATTTCATCGGTTCTTTTCCCGTCTCACACATTTGCCATTATGCACCAGGGAGTGAAAGTGTCAGAGTGGATTATGGGGAGACACAGTGAGGGGGGATCATGAGGTTTATGAAGAGCAAGAGATTTGATTCCCAGTCGGGGGGCCATTAGTCCCTTGTGGCCGGGCTGCTGGGAGTTGACACGTCGGTTTGTCTCTAACACAATTACTTTATCTGTGAGATTCTGTCACTGTTGGGAAAGTCGAGCGGCTGAACTGCATTAAGATCCTGTGAAGTTATTAAAAGCTTATTGATTGGCCCTATTGCTGCTCCTCTCTGAATACTGACGGCCCCCCGGCCTGATCAATAACCTCAGTTCTCATACACTGACTGTGCCATTAATTCTCTTTACACCTGGGCTGGGGGTCCCACATACAAACTCCCCGTCCCTTAGGGTGAGAAGGTGTCAGGTTGGTGCACAGAGGCAATTACTCCAAAATATCAACTCTAACAAACTGCCAGTTACCCAATGGGCGAATAAATTTGCCAGGCATAGACTTACATTTTGCCACCCGCAAATAAATTCAAGAAACTGCGCATCAAAATTATCATGTGACAAAATGTATTTAATGCATTTGGACAAAATAGTTGCACGTATAAAAATTGTCGATAGAGAGAGAGAGAGAGAGAGAGAGAGAGAGATAGATAGATAGATAGAGATAATAGAGAGAGAGAGAGAGAGAGAGAGATATAGATAGATAATAGATATATAAAGAAAGAAAGAAATAGATAGATAGATAGAGAAAGAGAGAGATATAAATAGATCGAGATAGATAGATAGAGAAAGATAATAGATAGGGAGATAGAGAGAGAGAGAGAGAGAGAGAGAGAGAGAGAGAGAGAGAGAGATGATAGATATAAATAGATAGAGATAGATAGATAGATAATAGATAGATAGATAGATAGATAGATAGATAGATAGATAGATAGATAGATAGATAATAGATAGATAGATAGATAGATAGATAGATAAATAGATAGATAGATAGATAATAGATAGATAGATAGATAGATAGATAGATAGATATAAATAGATAGAGATAGATAGATAGATAATAGATAGATAGATAGATAGATAGATAGATAGATAGATAGATAGATAGATAATAGATAGATAGATAGATAGATAGATAGATAGATAGATAGATAGATAGATAGATAGATAGATAGATAGATAGATATAAATAGATAGAGATAGATAGATAGATAATAGATAGATAGATAGATGATAGATAGATAGATAATAGATAGATAGATAGATAGATAGATAGATAGATAGATAGATAGATAGATAATAGATAGATAGATAGATAGATAGATAGATAGATAGATAGATAGATAGATAGATAATAGATAGATAGATAGATTAGATAGAGAGATAATAGATAGATAGATAGATAGATAGATAGATAGATAGATAGATAAAGACAGATAATAGAGAGAGAGAGAGAGAGGGAGAGAGAGAGAGAGAGAGATAGAGACAGATAATAGAGAGAGAGAGCGAGAGAGAGAGAGAGAAATAGATCGAGATAGATGATAGATAGATAGAGAGAGAGAGAGAGAGAGAGAGAGAGAGAGAGACAAATGGAGAAGACAGACAGATGACAGACATACGTCAGCCTTTGCTCACATCACTATGACATAAAGTTTCTTGTTGCAGTTCATCTCTGTAGCTCGGGGTTCCTCCATGTGATGAGCAATTAGACTCAGGAATCTATTTATCAGATCTATTTTTAATGGATTTAATGGACTGATTCATTATCAAGTGACTTTGGGTCGCTCTGTGGAGAGAAAGTGAACGATTTACTGAAACTGGAGAAGTTACTTGACCTTTTTTTTTAATTATTCCAACTCTTGATTTTTTTTATCTTTTCTTCTATTTATCTGAGTCGGTAACACGAGTTCTATTTAAAGGGAAAGGAGCCCTGGGAAATCTCTTGATCCAGTTATTTCTCCGAGTTTTTTTTTGCTCACAGACTCAGAACTAGGGATGGTTGAATTTAACCCGTTTTGCTTCACCCAAAATGTTGCTGTAATGCATAAAAGTCTACGACAATGTTTTTTTGAGGCGGCAAATTTTTTTGATCCGCTACATTTTTTTTTTCTCCTATTGAAGTCTATGGGCGTCATTTCTGTGGCGAAACACAGCGGAGAACTTCGCTCATCAACGTAAGTGGTCCGAGAAGCAAATCGGTGTCACTCACATCTGTCAGTCATAGACATACTGGTCCTGTATATCTAGTACATCTAGTACAGCAAACATTGGGGTGCCCGGGGGCCCATCAGTACTGACTTCGGGGCCCTCCTCTCAACATCTGCCCTCCCCCCCACACTGTACATTTTATCTCCCTCCTCCTGAAATTTCTGCCCGTGTCCAGGGCGGGGGGGTAGGCCTGGGTCGGTGAGGGTTTTTTCTCGGTGTCCCACCAGCCCAGTCCAACACTGTGTTCACCCCAAATCTCACCCTTACCCTCCTTTACCCTGCTTTCCCGCCTCTACTTAAAAAAGTAGTTCCCCTTTAAGTTAAATTTTAGTATGTTATAGAATGGCCAATTCTAAGCAACTTTTCTATTGGTCTTTATTATAAATATGTTTTTTAATTATTTGCCTTCTTCTTCCTTCCAGCCTTCAAATGGGGGTCACTGACCCCATGTAAAAAAACAAATGCTCTGTAAGGCTACAAATGTATTGTTATTGCTGCTTTTCATTCCTCCTCTTTCTATTCAGGCCTCTCCTATTCATATTCCAGTCTCTTATTCAAATCAGTGCATGGTTGCTAGGGGGATTTGGACCCTAGCAACCAGATGGCTGAAATTGCAAACTGGAGAGCTGCTGAATAAAAAGCTAAATAAGTCAAAAACCACAAATAATAAAAAATGAAAACCAATTGCAAATTGTCTCTGAATATCCCTCTCTACATCGTACTATCAATAATATTCTCTTGACTATGGGCCCCATCTCCTTTTTTGTCTGTTTAGATTCTGGGGTTCATGCTCCACGTCTGACTCTCTTCACTTTCCCCCTTACAGACTCCCCGAAGTCCGAATCTCCGACAATGGACCGTACGAGTGCCACGTTGGAATATACGACCGGGCCACGAGGGAGAAAGTCGTGCTGTCGTCAGACAACGTGTTCCTCAATGTCATGTGTGAGTAGAGATATTTCATTCTGATTGGCTGAGTTGCTTGTGTGCTGGGGACACGTGTCCATTGTGATGTTGCTGAACTACAACTTACACCACCGTGGAACCTTTGGCCGTTGGAGAATGCTGGGAGTTGTAGTCGTACTATTATTAACATGTATTTTTTATAGCGCCAATATATTTCGCAGCGCTGTCTGTAAAGCTGGACTGTGGTTGGAGACAAGGGAAGGACAGGGATATTTGGCAAGCTCAGTGCTTGGGACTCGTGTGACATGTTACAGCCGGCCCGGCTATTGGAAGTAGATTAATGGCGCTCAGTGAAGTGCGACTGGGCTTTAATGGATATCAAAGCTCTCGCACGCGCGTTCCAAGCACCAATCCGTGCTAATTAATTATTCATTACAAGTGAAATATCTGTATCTTTCCGAGAGATCTCCGTGACCAAATTATTATTCTTTGCTCCCGTTATGATGTAATAGAAATGAAAGGGGAATTTGATGTCATTCCGACACGGCTGGTTAGTTCAGAGAGAAGTGAGACGTATTCTGGCACAAATCTCATTTATTTACCTGCACTTGTATAGGGGAGAGCTATTCCTGCAGCTCATGCGAGCGTTACAGCAGCTGTGTCTTGCTTTACGGCATGCGTTCTGGATATACTCGCAGGGTCAGAGCCACAGGCTCAGGAAGTGGGTGAAGATTGGGATAAGATGAGGGGTTGGGGTTCACTGGGTCTTGGGAAAAAAGGAATGCTGGGGGATATTTGTGGGTAAATTAATAGGATTTGTGACTGAAGGGTGCTGAGCAGGCAATGGGTGCCCTTAGTGGTTGGGCCCTGCCAGTTTAGTAGCCTGGGGCCCCATGATTTCTGAATGCATCTCGGTATAAAGTTTGTGCTCAGAAACACTGAGAATGTTGGGAAATTATTGGTTTATGGGAGCAGCCATTCAAGCACAGGATACACAGTGGATAACAGATAAGTACTACTATAGTTTATATAAACAAGCTGCTGTGTAGCCATGGGGCAGCCATTCAAGCACAGGATACACAGTAGATAACAGATAAGTACTACTATAGTTTATATAAACAAGTTGCTGTGTAGCCATGGGGCAGCCATTCAAGCACAGGATACACAGTAGATAACAGATAAGTACTACTATAGTTTATATAAACAAGTTGCTGTGTAGCCATGGGGCAGCCATTCAAGCACAGGATACACAGTAGATAACAGATAAGTACTACTATAGTTTATATAAACAAGCTGATGTGTAGCCATGGGGGCAGCCATTCAAGCACAGGATACACAGTAGATAACAGATAAGTACTACTATAGTTTATATAAACAAGCTGATACGTAGGAATGGTGGAAATTGAAAAAAAGGCTATATGGCGCAGGTTAAATAGGGGATAACAGATAACACCATTATGTTCTATAGAGCTTATCTGCTATTTGCTGTGTAACCTTTGAATGGATGCACTTATGGCTACACAGCAGCTTGTTTATATAAACTATATAGTACTTATCTGTTATCTACTGTGTATCCTGTGCTTGAATGGCTGCCCCCATGGCTACACAGCAGCTTGTTTATATAAACTATAGTAGTACTTATCTGTTATCTACTGTGTATCCTGTGCTTGAATGGCTGCCCCCATGGCTACACAGCAGCTTGTTTATATAAACTATAGTAGTACTTATCTGTTATCTACTGTGTATCCTGTGCTTGAATGGCTGCCCCCCATGGCTACACAGCAGCTTGTTTATATAAACTATAGTAGTACTTATCTGTTATCTACTGTGTATCCTGTGCTTGAATGGCTGCCCCCATGGCTACACAGCAGCTTGTTTATATAAACTATAGTAGTGTTTCTGGAGCAAACACACCAGTTTTACCAGTGCAGGGCAACACTGCATTATATTTTTATTACTTTAAAACACTTTTATTTTTTGATGTTACTGTTCCTTTAAGGGAGGTGGCTACACTGGCCGAGCGATTGAATGGGAGTTGTATATCTTTATGTGTGTTTGGCGAGGGCTGCGCCGCACTTTCTCTGGATTACGACAGCCAATAAACGCAGAAGGCTCCATTAAAGTGTCAGTCTATGATTGTTCTGTCAGGTGATCGGCGCAACATTAACATTCCCGTGGCGTGACGGGCGAGAAGCAGCTGATTGGAAATCAATCTTGTCATTAAACAAATAACAGCCTGGGCGGTAATTACATCTTGTTTCCGTTAATTACACTCAGGGCAGCATCAATTACCTGGGATCCCTGTAGTAGGGCCGGGCCCCCTTACCTTGCACCCCTGGAACCAAATATACACAATATCATTGCAACATAAAAATGTGTATTTTGGCCACACCATGATCTTTATCTGTTCCAAACTCAGCCCACTTTCTGTTAAACTCCACCCCTTTTTGTACCCATTAGGGCTAGTCCACATGAGGAGATTCGGGAAGATTTTATCGCCTGGCGACTAATCGCCTTGTCTTTTGAACGACTTTCTCCCCAACCAAACTGCCTCAGCGTTTTTCCCCCATAGGCTACAATGCAAAGTCGCCTGCGCCAATGCACACACGGCGATGCAATAGTCGCAATTTCGGGACTATTGAAAACGCATCACCGCATGTGCATTATCGCAGGCGACTTTGCATTGTAGCCTATGGGGGAAAAACGCAGAGGCAGTTTGGTTGGGGAGAAAGTCGTTCAAAAGACAAGGCGATTAGTCGCCAGGCGATAAAATCTTCCCAAATCTCCTCGTGTGGCCTTACCCTTAAGGACTAGAATATTCTGATGACATGTTACAGGGGTAGGGAGTCTGTGACTCAAGCAGTGGGTGGAGCTAGAACACTCTGATGGCAGCAGTCAGGGGAGAAATTCTTTACAACTTCAAATATTACAACTGGGAGCAAGAGGAAAGTAAAGCTAAGCACCCCTCTATTATATTTATTCCCTTTTATTTCTATAATGCCAACACATTTCTGCAGCACTGTACAGAGATATTAGAGAAAATGCCAACCCTATTCAGCCGAAAATGCCAGATCTGCCCAATTAGCCAAGGGACAATTTCCATTGGTTGCCTGGGGCCACATATTATTCCAAACAATGAGCAGTGGGGGGGATTAGACGGCGCTGTCTGGGAATAAAGGAGCCGCCTGTGAGTATGTAACTGGCAGTTGCAGGAGAAAGAGCCATTTATGTTCCCAAAGCCGAGGTCATGCCTGAATGGCAGTTCTCTCTCCGAGCCATCGATCATGTCCTCAGACAACCCCCGCCGCATGGAAAGGCGCATGATTAGTGGCCAAAACATGGCTCCAGCTCCTGGAGAGACCGGCCTTTATTTATCCAAGAGGGTTTAGATTCAATTTGATTCTTTTTTTTGTTGGTACCAATATCAAAATAAACTTTTAAAGGCAAACTTCACCCAGTTCTAAGCAACTACCTCATTCTTATGGCTAAATGTCGAAATATGTTTGCGATTGTGTGTCTAGCTGTTTTGATTCTCTGCACTGCTGGTTCTGACTCTGGAAACAATGTAGGAGAAGTCACACAAACCTGGGGGAGAACTGATCTATTACATTGTTTCAAAAGTCAGAAACAGAGAACAGAAAGGGACTGTCAGACACTACTTTCATAATTACATTGGATGTATATTGGGAAGTTGCTTATAATTCCATTGTCTTTCATTAGACAAAAAAAGAGCTTTAATTGCAAGGTAAAGTTCCCCTTTAATAAGTAATAAGCAGAGGAATGGTACAATGGAGGGTGGCACCAGGGTGTAGGTACAAAATAAGGTGATGGCACTGAATTGACACAAAGGGCCCTTTCTTCGCGCCCTTTGCTAGCGACTGATTTGTGATGCATGAAACGCATTCTCCGCTCTGCATGGAACGCGAGGAGGCAAATTGCACGGCTACAAATTCCCTTTCAACTGTCAGATTGTCTCTCCGACACAGACGCTCTCATGGAAATGAAGTTGGAGGCACTTTGCATCTTTATGGGCACAATCTTGGGCTGCGCGGATGATATCGGTGGTTGGGGCACAGGGGGGGGGGGCATTCATTTCGACTTCTACAACGAGAAAAGCTTCAAGTGCGTTCATTTTCTCTTTGTTAAAGGGCAACAAAAACTTTTTTTTAATATATATATATGGAAAACGCCACTTAAGGTTTGTATGTTCGGCACGCTGTGTGCGACTGTCAGATTAAAGTAGCTCCCCTCCTCCACCCTCTAACTGTCACTCACCAATGCATCTTTGTATGAGGGAACCTGGCCTTTACTATTATATTAGTTAATGTGAACATGGTGGGAACATCCGGCTCCATTTCAGGCTCAAGAAAAAAAGGTCTGTTTGTTTGTACTGACGTTGGTGCTGCTTTATAAGTAACATGTCCATTCTCTCCTGTAGCTCTAGGGGAAGAGGTGTAAGTGTAGGACAGTGTGTATAGTAAGGTAAGATGTGTCAGGGGAAGAGGTGTAAGTGTAGGACCGTGTGTATAGTAAGACAAGATGTGTCAGGGGAAGAGGTGTAAGTGTAGGACAGTGTGTATAGTAAGACAAGATGTGTCAGGGGAAGAGGTGTAAGTGTAGGACAGTGTGTATAGTAAGGTAAGATGTGTCAGGGGAAGAGGTGTAAGTGTAGGACCGTGTGTATAGTAAGACAAGATGTGTCAGGGGAAGAGGTGTAAGTGTAGGACAGTGTGTATAGTAAGACAAGATGTGTCAGGGGAAGAGGTGTAAGTGTAGGACAGTGTGTATAGTAAGACAAGATGTGTCAGGGAAGAGGTGTAAGTGTAGGACAGTGTGTATAGTAAGACAAGATGTGTCAGGGAAGAGGTGTAAGTGTAGGACAGTGTGTATAGTAAGGTAAATGTGTCAGGGGAAGAGGTGTAAGTGTAGGACAGTGTGTATAGTAAGACAAGATGTGTCAGGGGAAGAGGTGTAAGTGTAGGACAGTGTGTATAGTAAGACAAGATGTGTCAGGGGAAGAGGTGTAAGTGTAGGACAGTGTGTATAGTAAGACAAGATGTGTCAGGGGAAGAGGTGTAAGTGTAGGACAGTGTGTATAGTAAGACAAGATGTGTCAGGGGAAGAGGTGTAAGTGTAGGACAGTGTGTATAGTAAGGTAAGATGTGTCAGGGGAAGAGGTGTAAGTGTAGGACAGTGTGTATAGTAAGGTAAGATGTGTCAGGGGAAGAGGTGTAAGTGTAGGACCGTGTGTATAGTAAGGTAAGATGTGTCAGGGGAAGAGGTGTAAGTGTAGGACAGTGTGTATAGTAAGACAAGATGTGTCAGGGAAGAGGTGTAAGTGTAGGACAGTGTGTATAGTAAGACAAGATGTGTCAGGGGAAGAGGTGTAAGTGTAGGACAGTGTGTATAGTAAGGTAAGATGTGTCAGGGGAAGAGGTGTAAGTGTAGGACAGTTGTTTAGTAAGACAAGATGTGTCAGGGGAAGAGGTGTAAGTGTAGGGCAGTGTGTATAGTAAGGTAAGATGTGTCAGGGGAAGAGGTGTAAGTGTAGGACAGTGTGTATAGTAAGACAAGATGTGTCAGGGGAAGAGGTGTAAGTGTAGGACAGTGTGTATAGTAAGACAAGATGTGTCAGGGAAGAGGTATAAGTGTAGGACAGTGTGTATAGTAAGACAAGATGTGTCAGGGGAAGAGGTGTAAGTGTAGGACAGTGTGTATAGTAAGGTAAGATGTGTCAGGGGAAGAGGTGTAAGTGTAGGACAGTGTGTATAGTAAGACAAGATGTGTCAGGGGAAGAGGTGTAAGTGTAGGGCAGTGTGTATAGTAAGGTAAGATGTGTCAGGGGAAGAGGTGTAAGTGTAGGACCGTGTGTATAGTAAGGTAAGATGTGTCAGGGGAAGAGGTGTAAGTGTAGGACAGTGTGTATAGTAAGACAAGATGTGTCAGGGGAAGAGGTGTAAGTGTAGGACAGTGTGTATAGTAAGACAAGATGTGTCAGGGGAAGAGGTGTAAGTGTAGGACAGTGTGTATAGTAAGGTAAGATGTGTCAGGGGAAGAGGTGTAAGTGTAGGACAGTGTGTATAGTAAGACAAGATGTGTCAGGGGAAGAGGTGTAAGTGTAGGGCAGTGTGTATAGTAAGGTAAGATGTGTCAGGGGAAGAGGTGTAAGTGTAGGACAGTGTGTATAGTAAGACAAGATGTGTCAGGGGAAGAGGTGTAAGTGTAGGACAGTGTGTATAGTAAGACAAGATGTGTCAGGGGAAGAGGTATAAGTGTAGGACAGTGTGTATAGTAAGACAAGATGTGTCAGGGGAAGAGGTGTAAGTGTAGGACAGTGTGTATAGTAAGGTAAGATGTGTCAGGGGAAGAGGTGTAAGTGTAGGACAGTGTGTATAGTAAGACAAGATGTGTCAGGGGAAGAGGTGTAAGTGTAGGGCAGTGTGTATAGTAAGGTAAGATGTGTCAGGGGAAGAGGTGTAAGTGTAGGACAGTGTGTATAGTAAGACAAGATGTGTCAGGGGAAGAGGTGTAAGTGTAGGACAGTGTGTATAGTAAGACAAGATGTGTCAGGGGAAGAGGTGTAAGTGTAGGACAGTGTGTATAGTAAGACAAGATGTGTCAGGGGAAGAGGTGTAAGTGTAGGACAGTGTGTATAGTAAGGCAAGATGTGTCAGGGGAAGAGGTGTAAGTGTAGGACAGTGTGTATAGTAAGGCAAGATGTGTCAGGGGAAGAGGTGTAAGTGTAGGACAGTGTGTATAGTAAGACAAGATGTGTCAGGGGAAGAGGTGTAATTATGGGACAATGGAGGAATATAATGGGGTTCTATTCCTGTGTATAATAAAGATCTGGGTCGGTGTTGGTGAGACAGGAATTGGTTTCATGTAACTAAAGACATACCTCCCAACATTTTGGAAGTAAAAAGAGGGACAAAATTTTTTCCCCGCATGTAGCGCAGCAATTTTTTGACCACACCCCTTTCTGTGGCCACACCCCCTAATTACCAAGTTTGTTTTACAAAATTTGGCAGGTTATGAAAGTTTGAAAATATTTCTCCTTATCTAAACTGTTTTTGTGTCTCAAAATTGTTACAAAGTATCTTATTTGCACCTGTTAGCTGTTCTGGGCTCTCTGCTAAAAGCCAATTAAGTGACAAACTTTGTTTCTTTTTCTGGCTGTTCAGTGCAGAGAAAAGAGGGACTTTCCAGTACAAATGAGGGACTGCGGGTTGAGCTGTCAAAAGAGGGACTGTCCCTCCGAAAAAGGGACAGTTGGGAGGTATGTAAAGACGTCACAGGGCCGAGGTCGTCAGTAAAGTTCTCGCCGCTCCAGCGCCATTTGCTGATAAACGTGACGTTTTCTATGTGAGACAATTGTGTTTTGCTCCAGACGAGAGATGTAATTACTGGTGATGTGGAATGGGGGGGGGGGGGGGTGCGGACACAGAAATGGCCGGAGAGGGGAGGGCGCTAAACACACTCAGACTGCGCTAGAAATGAGCCCCAATAAACACACAGGGGGTGATGCCAAAGGGGAATTAGCTCCTCCCACCCAGGGCAGAAGGGAGTTGTTATTGGTCCTCTGTTGGGTTTGGAGAGGATAAAAATAAAACCGTTATTAAATAAACATCAGTCCGAGGGGCGGCCGAGTCTATTGAGCTTCACTGGTGCCAAACCTGGTGCCCCAAATATTCTGCGGCCAGTCCCTGTGTATAGTCAGCTCTGTGCCCCCATCAGGTGTCTCCTCTCATTAATCTCATTTACATTTCCCATGATTCCCACAGTTGGGGTAACGTCTGCTCAGAGTCTGCCCTCATCAAAGATGGTTCATAAAACATACGGGAACTTTTACATAAACCTCTAAAAAATCAACCAGCCCCAAACAAGAGAAAACCCATTATATAGAGACACATTTGCTGTTTGGAAACAAATACGTAAGAAATACAAATTCAACTTGACTCCTTATTTACCAGTAATAACGAATTAATCAAGGCCTAGTTTATTCTTCTCTCCTTTTACAACTAGTTGGAAAAAAAAAGGGGTAAATTAGGGATGCACCGAATCCACTATTTTGGATTCGGCCGAATCCTTTGCTAAAGATTCGGCCGAATACCGAACCGTGATTTGCATATGCAAATTAGGGGTGGGAAGAAGAAACTCTCTCTTACTTCCTTGTTTTCTGACCAAAAAGTCATGCGATTTCCCTCCCCGCCCCTAATTTACAAATGCAAATTAGGATTCGGATTTGGTTTGGCTGGGCAGAAGGATTCGCGAAATTCGAGATACTCCTAAAAATTTGCGAAACGGCGCCGGCGTCTCGTTTTTTACGCCGGCGTCCGTTTTTCGGAATTTTTTTTTTGATGCGGGCGAATTTTTGCCGCGAATTTTCGCAGGCGTTTTGCAAATTTATTCGCTGGCGGCGAAACGCGCTAATTCGCCACTAATTCGCGCCTGGCGAATAAATTCGCCCATCACTACAAATAAATAAAAATGTTTAAAAATTTTAAAAAAAAAAAAGATGGTTCCAACTCCGATGGCAGAAACTGAACTAAAAATAATTGAGATTTGTAATAAAATGCAGGGGGCTAATCTGGGGTGTGAGGGGCATATTAGGGCTCCCGGAATCACTGACTTCCCCTATGAAATTATTATTATATCCCTATAAATAGCTCTGCCCTTCTCTGTCATTCGCTTACAACAAAGGGCTCATTAGTGGTAACCTGGATACCTGGGGGGTGAAATTGAGCGCAATCTTATCTCTCATCTGTATCTTTAATGCCCAGGTGAGTCCATTTTGGGCTCAGGAGAAAGATGATTCGGCCAATCATTTCCTACCACTTGCTGGGATAAATGAATATTTTGCAGCACTGGAGGTCACGCTTGACTACTCGCACTAAATCCGACTGCGCTCACTGAATCCCACCTGCTTGTTAACCAGGCGAGTTCCCTCTAATGGAAATAACTCACAGATCTGATGGGAAGCGATACAGAGACTTGACCCTTTATTTGCTGCGTAACCAACCAAAGCTCAATTATTAAAGTTTTCTGGGTCATTCCATCTCTGTGCTTAATGGGGGGCTCCAAGGGCCAAGTAACATTGTAATGCAGCCTGTGAATCCCCAGCTGTGAACAAGAATAAAGAAGTATGTACAGTCGCATGGTTCACCATAAAATGCACTACTGCATGTAAGCAGAAAAACAGGAAGTGCATGTTTGTATGCAAGCAGGAAAAAAGGAAGTACATTATTGCATGCAAGCAGGAAACAACTGGAACTCATTATTGCTAGTAAATAGAAAAACAGCAAATACATTAATGCAAGCAAGCAGAAAACAGAAAGTACACTATTGCATGCAAGAAGGAAAAAAGGAAGTACACTATTGCATGCAAGAAGGAAAAAAGGAAGTACACTATTGCATGCAAGAAGGAAAAAAGGAAGTACACTATTGCATGCAAGAAGGAAAAAAGGAAGTACACTATTGCATGCAAGAAGGAAAAAAGGAAGTACACTATTGCATGCAAGAAGGAAAAAAGGAAGTACACTATTGCATGCAAGAAGGAAAAAAGGAAGTACACTATTGCATGCAAGAAGGAAAAAGGAAGTACACTATTGCATGCAAGCAGAAAAAACAGGGAGTGTACAGTTGTATGAAAGCAAACAGAATACAACTGGAAGTTCACTATTATTGCAAGCAGAATAACAGCCAATACACTACTGCATGCAAGCAGAAAAACAGAAACTGCACATTTGTATGCAAGCCAAAAAAATAGTTTGTTAATATTGCTTGTAAGCAGAAAAACAGGAAGTGCATAATAGTATGCAAGCAGAAAACAATTGGCACGTGGGGGAGTTTTGGCCCCTAAAATAAGGAAAACAAGGATAGTCCAACACGAGAGCTTCAACTTCCCAGACGTGATTTCCTGGAGGTTTTGTTGCGTCTTTGTTCTTCTTGTGACCAGCCAAACCGCAGGCAGGTTACAGCTCTGTGACTCCCCGCAACCTTGCAGTACTTACACAGGTGCATTTCAATGCTCATCTATTTCAGTGCATACATTGTGTCTATTAAGATATCCCCATTTAAGAGAATATGCGCGAAGGTGATCAAGTTGCTGTGCTGCGTTGTTAAAAGGGGTGTGGCCTTTTATCATTGGCTTACGTAGTATGTGCTGAAGTAACAATCCCGTTGTGAGGATACATTGCTATTTTTATTGTTCCTCTCCCAAACCATTGTGACCTCACCACCATTGTGACCTCACCACCATTGTGACCTCACCACCATTGTGACCTCACCACCATTGTGACCTCACCACCAAGCTGTAGTTCAAAGTGCACCATGGAAACCTCCCGTGCCTGTGCTAGCTGTGTTAAACAACATTCTCTCTCTCTCCGGTCTCAGTAGTTTTCCATTTGCACTTTGTCTTTATTATCTTTTCTACATCTAAAGTTTGTGTCTTTAATAAAGTAAAGGGGAAATAAGCTGTCAGTGTGGCACAACCTCATTACTATTCCTCTTTAGCCATAAAAAGGCTATTTGGCAAGAGTTGCTCCTGAAAGTGACGGGGGGATCTGCATAATTTCAGGAGGATTCACAGTCTCCTGTCTCAGCTCTGGGCCATTAGAGCGAGAGCCTTTCCCTGTGCAGTTACATTAGATACATCTCATGCGCTCATCCTCTCCCTGATATATGAGGGGTCTCTTAATTGGGGGAAATTAATATATTTAATATCACAAAATGCTTCATGGTGTCTTTGTATCCAGCAGAAACTGCTTTGGTGATTATTTTCTCAAACTTAAATACAGTATGTGGCAATAGATATATCTACATAGAGATCATTCCTTCTTTGTATATGGGAGGGAGGTGCCATATTGATTCCCTTAGACAGTACAGTATGAGGGTATAGCTTATTGTGTGCCCAGAACATTCCTTCTCTGTATATTTGTATTTATACATATGGGAGGAGCCATATTGATTCCCTTAGACAGTACGGTATGAGGGTATAGCTTATTGTGTGCCCAGAACATTCCTTCTCTGTATATTTGTATTTATACATATGGGAGGAGGAGGTGCCATATTGATTCCCTTAGACAGTACAGTATGAGGGTATAGCTTATTGTGTGCCCAGAACATTCCTTCTCTGTATATTTGTATTTATACATATGGGAGGAGGGAGGTACCATATTGATTCCCTTAGACAGTACAGTATGAGGGTATAGCTTATTGTGTGCCCAGAACATTCCTTCTCTGTATATTTGTATTTATACATATGGGAGAAGGGAGGTGCCATATTGATTCCCTTAGACAGTACAGTATGAGGGTATAGCTTATTGTGTGCCCAGAACATTCCTTCTCTGTATATTTGTATTTATACATATGGGAGGAGGAGGTGCCATATTGATTCCCTTAGACAGTACAGTATGAGGGTATAGCTTATTGTTTGCCCAGAACATTCCTTCTCTGTATATTTGTATTTATACATATGGGAGGAGGAGGTGCCATATTGATTCCCTTAGACAGTACAGTATGAGGGTATAGCTTATTGTGTGCCCAGAACATTCCTTCTCTGTATATTTGTATTTATACATATGGGAGGAGGAGGTGCCATATTGATTCCCTTAGACAGTACAGTATGAGGGTATAGCTTATTGTTTGCCCAGAACATTCCTTCTCTGTATATTTGTATTTATACATATGGGAGGAGGAGTGCCATATTGATTCCCTTAGACAGTACAGTATGAGGGTATAGCTTATTGTGTGCCCAGAACATTCCTTCTCTGTATATTGTATTTATACATATGGGAGGAGGGAGGTACCATATTGATTCCCTTAGACAGTACAGTATGAGGGTATAGCTTATTGTGTGCCCAGAACATTCCTTCTCTGTATATTTGTATTTATACATATGGGAGAAGGGAGGTGCCATATTGATTCCCTTAGACAGTACAGTATGAGGGTATAGCTTATTGTGTGCCCAGAACATTCCTTCTCTGTATATTTGTATTTATACATATGGGAGAAGGGAGGTGCCATATTGATTCCTTAGACAGTACAGTATGAGGGTATAGCTTATTGTGTGCCCAGAACATTCCTTCTCTGTATATTTGTATTTATACATATGGGAGGAGGAGGTGCCATATTGATTCCCTTAGACAGTACAGTATGAGGGTATAGCTTATTGTGTGCCCAGAACATTCCTTCTCTGTATATTTGTATTTATACATATGGGAGAAGGGAGGTGCCATATTGATTCCCTTAGACAGTACAGTATGAGGGTATAGCTTATTGTGTGCCCAGAACATTCCTTCTCTGTATATTTGTATTTATACATATGGGAGGAGGGAGGTGCCATATTGATTCCCTTAGACAGTACAGTATGAGGGTATAGCTTATTGTGTGCCCAGAACATTCCTTCTCTGTATATTTGTATTTATACATATGGGAGGAGGAGGTGCCATATTGATTCCCTTAGACAGTACAGTATGAGGGTATAGCTTATTGTGTGCCCAGAACATTCCTTCTCTGTATATTTGTATTTATACATATGGGAGGGAGGTCCCTTAGACAATACAATATGATTCCTCTGTGTCTGTATAGGGTACCCTGATTTCCTGTTCACCCCCAAAACTATACAGACAGATTAATTGGCTCCTGATGAAACTGGCCCTAGTAAGAGTGAATGTGAGTGTGGGCCGTTAGACTGTAAGCTCTATTTAGGCAAGGACTGATGGATAATCTCTGTACAGCGCTCTGGGATATGTTGGTGCTATATAAATAAAGTCAGCTATAACGGGCCCCTAGCTGGGCCCTACAGTCGCCAAATGAAAGCGTTTGGATTATTTGATTTATAACTTTGTCCATAAGAATCGACACATTCCTTCCCGACTGCATTGCAGGAAAACACCGGATTGCCGCAATGGGTTAAAGGATAGTTTCTGGAGCCCGGGCCCCTGCTGGGAGAAAGCAGCGAGGGTTTAATAACAGTAAAATGTCTGTTTGGTGCGCGTCTGTGCGTCTTTATCGGAGCAGCTGTTTCCCCGTCGCCCGATGGCGTTTGCAGCAGAGACTCGCGTTATTTACAGATTCTGGGGCTTTTTTCCTCTCGCCGTGCGTCTGCTTTTCCTGGGAAATATCTTGTCTGGATCTGCAGAGATAACGACTCTTTCAATTTCTCTTCTTCTCCTTCATTTTTCATACGAGGGATTGATGAATGCGCTCGGCTGACGCTCCCAGAGGTGGAGGGGGGGGGGAGGACTCGCCTGACGGCGATGCTGGAAATCGCATTTCCATTCTAGGAGCTCATTTTTTCCCCCAAAAATCATTTTCTGAGACTCTGCTTGAACAGGTAGAGCAGCGATGCCGGGTCACCTCGATAGGAAACCCAGACCTTCTTATTTGTAGAACATTCTAGAGCAAGGGTCCTGTGACTTCCCATCATGCTCTCCATAGAGTGTCACAAAAGTGCAGAATTATGCAGATTTAGGAAGGCCTGAGGTCTCGGAGAAAAGAGACCAACTGCTGGGGTCGGACACTGGGAAAAAACCCTTTGGGCCCTGCTGACCTAGATCTGATCCTTCCCTCCCCCTTTGCTCCCCCAATGACCCCCCAAATGGTAGGAGGGAGTTCTTGGGGTGCAGTCCCAATGGGCCTTGGTCACCCCAGTTCAACCATGACAACTGTTATGTATTATACTGTAAGCTCAGCAAAGTAAAATCTTTCCTGTTACTGGAAATAGTAAAGCTTTTCAGATTTGCTGGTAAGGAGGAGTTCTTCTGTGCTTCAGTATCATCCCTACTTGGGGTACAGAGACTGGACTGCATACCTTCCAACTGTCCCGTTTTTTCGCAGGACAGTCCCGCTTTTGACAGCTCAACCCGCAGTCCCGGATTGTTTCTGAAATGTCCCGACTTTCTCTTTGATCTCCTGCACTGAAGAGTCAGAAAAAAATACAAAGTTTCTAAAACTTAATTGGCTTCTGGCAGAGAGCCCAGAATAGATACTTAGGTACATTGGTTACAATTTAAGATAAGCAAAGAAACAACGGTAACAATTTAAGATAAGCAAAGAAACAACTGTAACAATTGAAGATAAGCAGGTCTCTTGGAGAAACTGTCACTTGCAGCTTAAAGGGAAATTCACCTTCATTAGCAAAACTGTAATAACACATAAAAACCACAGAAATGTGTTCAAACTTTCATAACCTGCAAAAAACAAAGGATAAAAAAGCAATTAAAGAACAATATTACAGATTCCCAAAGATGATATCACTCTCAGGGGGTCTCTCCGACGCTCCATGTGGAATTTCTCCTTTTTTGTATCTTTGAAGGGTGCGAAAACGTTGTTTATTGTCACAGGACTTTCCAGGTCCCGTTTCCTGTTGTCATAGTAACGGAGCAGAGCGAGGGAGCAGGAGCATTAGCCGAATATCCGGCACAGTGTGTTTAATGGCAAGTCAATGACCAAGCAAAGGGGCAAATGGAGAGGGGCAAGTGGGGGGCACATTCTGTGAGACCCATTTACCCTTTTGCCTTTTGCCTTTTTATGGAGAGGTTCTTCCCTGCCCCCCCATATAATGACCTAGCGGCTGTGAGAAGAGAGAGGGATGCACACAATCCAGGATTCGGACTTTTTCAGAAGGATTTGCATATGCAAATTAGGGTCAGGGAGGGAAAATCCCATGAATTTTTGTCACAAAACAAGGAAGTAAAAATGTTTTCCCCTTCCCACCCCTAATTTGCATATGCAAATTACAATTCGGATTCGGTCCGGTAATCGACCACATCTTTTGCAAAGGATTTGAGGATTCGGCCGAATCCAAAATAAGGATTCAGTGCATTCCTAGAAGAGACACCCCAACATCAACTTCCACCCAGAAGCCTCTGGGACTACCAGCAGAGTCACATGGTTCTGTTTTGCAAAAATACGATGGGCCCCTGATTGGATACAGACAACATGACAAGCTTCGTTTTGTCCTGGAACCTCGTGCCACTTGTGCCCCCCTGGGGTTATTTTGACCCTCCCATTCACTGAGACTCCACCTCCTCTGGTGGAGCTGCCGGCACAATGTCATACCTGCCAACATTTAGGAAGTAGAAAGAGGGACAAAAAGATTTGGTGCTCAGTGACATTTTTGTGTACACCCATATTGTGGCCACACCCCCAAATTACCATGTCCATTTTACAAAATTCGAACATATTTCTGTGTTATTACAGTTTTGCTAGGTGAATTGCCCTTTAAGCTGCAAGTCACATTTTCCCCAAGAGACCTGCTTATCTTAAATTGTTACAATTGTTTCTTTGCTTATCTGAAATAGTTACAGTTGTTTCTTTGCTTATCTTAAATTGTTACAATTATTTCTTTGCTTATCTGAAATAGTTACAATTGTTTCTTTGCTTATCTGAAATAGTTACAATTGTTTCTTTGCTTATCTTAAATTGTTACAATTGTTTCTTTGCTTATCTGAAATAGTTACAATTGTTTCTTTGCTTATCTTAAATTGTTACCATTGTTTCTTTGCTTATCTTAAATTGTTACCATTGTTTCTTTGCTTATCTTAAATTGTTACAATTGTTTCTTTGCTTATCATAAATTGTTTCCAAAGTATCTAAGTATCTATTCTGGGCTCTCTGCCAAAAGTCCATTAGGTCAGAAAGTTTGTATCTTTTATTGGCTGTTCGGTGCAGGAGATCAAAGAGGAAGTCGGGACATTATAGTAACAATCCGGGACTGTGGGTTGAGCTGTCAAAATCAGGACTGTCCCTCTCAAAACAGGACAATTGGGAGGTATGAAATGTCAAGTTGTCTCTATTTCAGCCATCAGAGGCTCCTCCCCATGTCCGGTGTCCCCCAACCACAGCCGCCCCTCACAGGGAGATATAGTGACATAAGACACATGAAGAGTGACATCATTACGCCCATTGACTTCAATGCGTTTTGCAAATTCTTTGCTGTTTCGCACATTTTTCCGCAATCTTTTTGTTTTTTTCCGCCGTTTTCCGAATTTTTTCAACCGTTTTCCAAATTTGTCTGCATAACGGGACAGATTCGTCCATCACTAGAGACGGATCAACCTTATGCAAAAAAAGCAAGAATTTCATTCAACACCGAGGAACAACATCCAGGGAACGGGAAGGAATAATGAATCCCACCAGGGCTAAACTGGAATTGGCAGTTACTGTTACTATGTACAGGTATAGCATGTGCCGGCCCTTTAAGTGCCCGAGCTGTAGGTTCTCCAAACTGTGAGCAAGAGAATAGTCACAATGTATCATTTTCTAGATTTACACAAATATATTTATTTAAAGGGGAAGTAAACCTCTGTTTTAAATCAACTATCCCCTTCTGTGATCTCCCCAGCTGCATTGTTGTGAGTGTGTCCAGGGTTTCCCATAGATAACCTCAGAGTTGCGCAGCGCCCGCCATCTTTGACCACGTCACATGGGATCTCCCTGGCAGTGACCACCAACAAGGATCATGCCCACTAGTAGCCAGGATCAGTCCCATGGTCTTGCTCAGTAATGACTGGCAGGGAACCAGACACTGGATGTCATGTGACTAAAGATGGCAGCCACCAACTTCACTGCGCAGGTGCAGGGGAGCTAGGTCACCTGTCTGGTTTTGACCCGGACAACCCCGGTTTTTTTTTTTTTCTTGTTTTTTTTTTAAAATGTTTTATTTGATTTTCATATTAAACAAGTAATAACATTATGACAGCAAATATTATGCAGATGAAGAAAAACATGTATTCAATATGATGGCCGGTTTTTTAAGAGCTGCTCGGGTCAAAACTGGCTGACCATTTTCCAAATTAAGAAAACTGGGCAGACTTCCCTGAGATTGACTCAGCGATCAGCCAATCGCCATGTCATAGCCCCACCCCTGACATCACAGTCCCGCCCCCACATGTAACAGTCCCGCCCCCAACACATCATGGCCCCACCTCCTATTACATCACGGTTCCGCCTCCCCCTGGAGTTAGTCTGGAGTAAGGTGACAACCCTAAGGTGAGCCCTGGACACCCTGTCAGCAATGTGGTTGGATAGGGGGCAGCATTAATTACACATTTCGATGGGGGGTTTAGTTCTCCTTTAAGGGAATATTTGTAATGACAATTCACAACAAACAAACATATTTTTCGGTTTATCAGAATACATTTTGTATGTAGCGGCAGCAGACGCAGCGCCTCCATCACGCGGGGCCTCTTTCCTGATAAATGAGAAACAAACTTATCATCTTCACCTGCGGGAGGAAAATAGATGATCCGAGCGCAAGTGAATCAGTTTTACATATTTATTAATGCAAAATACATATTCCATTACCTATAAATTCTGAGAGCGGCGTTCAATCACGCGGCGCCGGAGCTGCAGTCGGACAGAAGGGAGTGGCCTGCAGGGACACTTCGCTAAACGCATTCCGGTAACATGCACGGCGAGATGCATTCATCAGAAAGTGACGGGACGCGCTGGCTCGTGATTAAAGACCTCGTCGGACCACTCAGGCCCATAACGATGTGAGATTTAGGGACTAATAAATATGTAAACAGGATTGTCTTTTTTTTATATGGAGCTGAACCCACATTTGCTCAGAGCAGGAGTCGTAATGGGCCAGAAATGTATTCACGGCCTTCAGCAGAAATAAATATTGAACGGATTACCGGGTACAGCACGCGGCGAGCCCAAGTTTGGGACATAAGGGCAAAAAACTGGAAATCTATAGAAAATATTATACATGGGAATTCTAAAAACATTGGAAAATGTCTTTGCAATTGATACTTCCCCTTTAAATTAATGGAATTTCCTCCTTAAAGGGATACTGTCATGGGGAAAAACAATTTTTTCAAAATGAATCAGTTAATAGTGCTGCTCCAGCAGAATTCTGCACTGAAATCCATTTCTCAAAAGAGCAAACAGATTTCTTTATATTTAATTTTGAAATCTGACATGGGGCTAGACATTTTGTCAATTTCCCAGCTGCCCCCAGTCATGTGACTTGTGCTCTAATAAACTTCAATTACTCTTTACTGCTGTACTGCAATTTGGAGTGATATCACCCCCTCCCTTTTCCCCCCAGCAGCCTAACAACAGAACAATGGGAAGGTAACCAGATAGCAGCTCCCTAACACAAAAATAACAGCTGCCTGGTAGATCTAAGAACAACACTCAATAGTAAAATCCAGGTCCCACTGAGACACATTCAGTTACATTGAGAAGGAAAAACAGCAGCCTGCCAGAAAGCATTTCTCTCCTAAAGTGCAGGCACAAGTCACATGACCAGGGGCAGCTGGGAAATTGACAAAATGTCTAGCCCCATGTCAGATTTCAAAATTGAATATAAAAAAATCTGTTTGCTCTTTTGAGAAATGGATTTCAGTGCAGAATTCTGCTGGAGTAGCACTATTAACTGATGTGTTTTGGAAAAAACATGTTTTCTGATGACAGGATCCCTTTAATAAGACTGTCAACTGTCACCTCCTAGTCTTCCGTATTGGCTGTGAACTTCCCTCCAGTTCTTCCCTAGTCTTCCATATGGGCCGAGATCTTTTTTTTTTGGTGCATCCCTAGTCTTTGATATGGGCTAGAAATTCCAATACATGCTGAGACTTAAGCTCTGGCACATACTAGTCTTCCATTTTGGTTTGAAACTTCACTCCACTGCTTCCCTAGTCTTCCATATTCACTGAGAACTTTCTTTTGGTGCATCCTTAGTCTTTGATATGAGCCAGGACTTCATTCCAGTGTTTCCCTAGTCTTCTATATTCACTGAGAACTCACTTTTAGTGCATGCTTAGTCTTTGATATGAGCCAGGACTTCATTCCAGTGTTTCCCTAGTCTTCTATATTCACTGAGAACTTACTTTTAGTGCATGCTTAGTCTTTGATATGGGCTGGAACATTACTCCACTGCTTCCCTAGTCTTTCCTATGGACTGAGAACTTTCTTTTGGTGCATCCATAGTCTTTGATATGAGCCAGAACTTCACTCAAGTGTTTCTCTAGTCTTCCCTATGGAGTGACTACTTTCTTTTGGTACATCCTTGGTCTTTAATATGGGCCAGAACTTTACTCCAGTGTTTCTCTAGTCTTCCTTATGAACTGAGAACTTTTGGTGCATCCTTAGTCTTTGACATGAGCCAGAACTTTACTCCAGTGTTTCTCTAGTCTTCCCTATGGTCTGAGAACTTTCTTTTGGTACATCCTTAGTCTTTGATATGAGCCAGAACATCACTGCCTTGTTTTTTTAGTCTTCCTATGGACTGAGAACTTTCTTTTGGTACATCCTTAGTCTTTGACTTCACTGCTTTCCTGTTCTTCCCTATGGACTGAGAACTCTCGGTGCATCTGTAGTCTTCCATATGAACTGGAAATGTATTCTGGTACACCCTTGGTCTTCAATACATGCTGAGACGAGAGTTTATCTCTGACACACTCATTGTCTTGCATGTTGGTTTGAAACATCATTCCAGTGCTTTCCTAGTCTTCTGTATGGACTGAGAACGTTCTTTTAGTGAATCCCCACTTTTTTATATGGGCTGGAACTTCACTCCGGTAACTATTTATTTTCTGTTAGGACAAGAGCTGACAGGTATGCCTAAACACTAAGCCCAAGTCCATACAATGGTGCCCAAATCTCTATATAAAACACGTTTTGTAAGAAGAGGAGAAAGGTAGACGTGTGCAACATTAAAATGAACTCATCACTTATAAACATATAAAGTCTACCAGTTACAGGAAAAATAATCTAAATCAGACCTAGAAAACTTTTGTACAACAAAATTTATTTACTCTTAATCTGAACTCAATTATCCCCAAGCAGCCCCCTGCCACTAAATGCCTGGCCTTCCATTTGGGATCCTTGTCCTAATATTATTCACAGTATGTGCCTTGTGGTCCTGCTGGGAGATAAAAACAGAATTAGGAGGTGAAGAGACATTCATGTTGCTTAAAGAGACTTTATATCGGCCCTGGTTGGAGGTTTGTCTCTCTCATCCTCATCATCACCCACACTAGGTGCCCAACCCAACCCACCCTGTATCTCCTCTAATATCCACATCCAGTCATTTCTACCAACCAGTCCTGACTACAGTGAAATCCCACTGACAGTTACAGCTTTGCCTTATTTCTACTCATGTTGCACCTGCACGGCCCAGTGAGCACCAAGAAACACTCACTCACTAGTAGCACCCGGGGAATAAATGAGCCGATAAGCACCGACATGTTCCTCTCCTGTCTCTCATCATCTGACCCCTCCTACAGGCCAACTGCAATCATTATACCCAATAGGTGGAGAAAGAATGAGCCTGTGAGCATCAGACATGCAATACATGTATTGGAACAACATGTGCCCCCTACTGTAAATGATAAGGATATTAGAAGTCACTGAGGGGTTGTTCTATGACCATATAAAGGCACAAGGCTGCAGGCTGAGTTATACAGGGAACTCTGAGTATCACTCATGTATTCTAAGGGATAATGTACCCCCTACTGTAAATGATAAGGATATTAGAAGTCACTGAGGGGTTGTTCTATGACCATATAAAGGCACAAGGCTGCAGGCTGAGTTATACAGGGAACTCTGAGTATCACTCATGTATTATAAGTGATAATGTACCCCCTACTGTAAATGATAAGGATATTAGAAGTCACTGAGGGGTTGTTCTGTGACCATATAAAGGCACAAGGCTGCAGGCTGAGTTATACAGGGAACTCTGAGTATCACTCATGTATTATAAGGGATAATGTACCCCTACTGTAAATGATAAGGATATTAGAAGTCACTGAGGGTTGTTCTGTGACCATATAAAGACACAAGGCTGCAGGCTGAGTTATACAGGGAACTCTGAGTATCACTCATGTATTATAAGGGATAATGTACCCCCTACTGTAAATGATAAGGATATTAGAAGTCACTGAGGGGTTGTTCTGTGACCATATAAAGGCACAAGGCTGCAGGCTGAGTTATACAGGGAACTCTGAGTATCACTCGTGTATTATAAGGGATAATGTACCCCCTACTGTAAATGATAAGGATATTAGAAGTCACTGAGGGGTTGTTCTGTGACCATATAAAGGCACAAGGCTGCAGGCTGAATTATACAGGGAACTCTGAGTATCACTCATGTATTATAAGGGATAATGTACCCCCTACTGTAAATGATAAGGATATTAGATGTGTGTATGGTTATAGACCCTTACTAAGAGGCAATTTACAGGAGGCAATAAGTAGACTGAGTTGCCCTTATATAATGAATATAATGATGACAATTTGAGTCCCTGGTGGAAAAGATCAGCAAAGAAAATGACTTCATGTTTCACTCAAACCCAATTCTTGTGCATTTTTTGGGAAATTCCTGAAAATGAGCATATTTTCCATTGCTGTTACAGCCATTCCTGCTAATTGCCAATCACCACCTTAATATCCAGCGCCAGTCGCCAGAAAGCGTAATAGCCAATAAGAGAAAACTGCTGGAAATGGGGAAGAACTGAAGGTTCATTAGGAAGGAGCTGATGTCATTATGTGATCAGACGCACGAGGACTTGGAAGAGTTACAGTTGTCCATTTGCGGCCCCTGAGAGGACTCCCTAATGTCACTCACTTGGACTCGGCCCGAGTCTCCAAACAATTAGGTTGATTGGTTCCTTTCAATCAGGACATAAAGCTCCCATCAGGCTCCCTAATAAGCACATCGTAATGCCATCGCCTGCTCACCGGAGTCATTATAACCTTGAATGTGTCGTCTCTCTGGGACCTCCTCGAGGTCTGCGTCTTCCATAAACAAACAGACCCGAGAGTCTCCATTAGGGCCAAGAAAAATTACCAGTAATGGAAAAGAAACAGGAGCCAAAGCAATTCATTTGGGGGGGGGGGAGTGCATGGCCTACACGGAGGAGGAATGATGGCAAGCTCACGGTACAATATTTCATCGTCAGCTGCCAACGCAATCATTTCTACCAGTTCTAAACACCTACACAGCGTGTAATGCACTGCCATCAATTCCCAGGCCAAGGCTCCCTTTAATTCTGACTTGAGTGCCTGATTTATTAATCACACAATGTGAGGTCATTGTTACGGCTTGGACCAAGTCCTTAGCTAAGTAATGCGGCACTGGCCGGCGCTGCCGGGAATTCTAGGCTCGAGCAACTACAGAGAGATATAATGGAGGGTCGGTGCTGAGAAGTCACAATCATTATCTTATTCTTTAAAGGGACATTACAGACACAAGGAAGTGTTAGAAACGTGAATCAAAACCAGGTCAGACTCCAAACTCAATATCTGAACATGAACCAAAGCCAGAGGTCACGTTCAGTGTCTCCAATATCTGAACAAGATCAGAACCAGAGGTTACCCTCGGATCTTTAAACCTTATATCTAAACATGGAGCAGAACCAGAGGTCACATTCAGGGTCTCCAAACCCAATATCTGAACATGAATCAAAACCAGAGTTCACACTCATGGTCTCCAGAGATAATATCTGAACATGGACCGGAACCAGAGGTCACACTCAGGGTCTCCAACACCAATATCTGAGCATAAAATAAAACCAGATGTCACACCCAGGGTCTCTAAAGCTAATATCTGAACACAAACCAGAACCAGAGGTTACACTTAGAGTCTTCAAACCCAATATTTGAATATAACCCAGAACCAGAAGTCACACTCATTGCCTCCAAACCCAATTTTTGAATATAACCAATATCTGAACATAAAACAAAACCAGATGTCACACCCAGGGTCTCTAAACCTAATATCTGAATACAAACCAGAACCAGAGGTCATACTCATTGCCTCCAAACCCAATATCTGAACATGAAGCAGAAGTCTCCAAACCAAGTATCTGAACATGGAACAGAACCAAATGTCACACTCAGGGTCTCCAACTCCAGTATCTAAACAGTGGACCAGAATGCACCACCTTTGACTAATTTGTAGGACTTATTTCACTGTGGGTCCATTGGGCAGTCATGAAGTCACAAACTGGGTAGGTTTCATCGCTGGCAGCCATCGGGCAAGGTCAAGAGTCAAATAAGGAGTCAAAATGGAATAATAAATTAGAAGTTCTTGTAGCACTATAGCTATCATGGACTGGGGCAGGGTATGGGGGCTTTGATGGGAGGACAATGAGGTGCACCTGAACCAAGTCCAGTTAATACAACAGAGGAGCAGAGAGATTCACTGTCACAAGGGAGTACAAGACATGGCCAAGGTGGACATGGTCATGGTCAAACGTACAGTATGGTGAGAAGTTTTTCTTCAGTTGGGGGGCACTGTAGTTATTTATCAGGGTCCACCACTATACATGCTAACTTACACTCTGATTTGCCCCTCTCTTGCCCTGACACCCACAGCCCAGTAACCCCTAATTTTCCTTGCCCACCACCACTAGAAAGCATTGAGACACACTCTAAATCCCCCAAACAGGTGAAGCAGGAAGGGGGTTTGGGGGGACCCACAATTTCAGTGTCTATAACAGTTCAGCTTTATCAGCTCATTGTTAAAGGACAAATAAACACAACACAACCATTTGTTCTACCCTCCCAGTGACCACAGTTGATAACCCCTTAACCCAGGTTGGGGTAAAAACCAAACTATCTCAGGGTATTTTGCTGCGGAGCATGGCACCGCCATCTTTCTTATGCTCCTGGGAGTCCCTTGGGCTGTGCTTGGGTGGTTAATGAGAGAGAAGGGTGCTGGGAGTTTGGAAGAAGTGAGTATAAAGAAGAAGAATAACAGACAACAGATTCAGCTGGGACGAAGAATAAATGGAATTGGCTCGGTTCCTCAGATGCAGAAAACATATGGTGTTGTTTTTTTTACATTTCCTCACTCATTTATTGACCTTCTGTTTGATATATTGGGCGCTCATAAATTATCTGGCTGCGCTTAATAGGCCATAAGTGACTCCCTAGATTTATAACACCGGCACTTAAAGGCTGGGACATAAAGGGAGAAATGTGTTTGTCTGACACGCTGACATTTTGGGAATAAATCTCTCCGCTTTGGAATCAATTAAAGAAAACACACTTTTTGATTCCTGCGTTAATCATATTCTTTATTCTGATGTTGCTACAAAGTGTCACTAATATCCCCAGAATTAGCGCTCGCTCCTCTGAAAACCGGAACACCAGCGGAGTTTATTCAGGCGAATAATTCAATTAATTTTGGGAACTGACAATTGAAATCTGGATTCATCTATGAATTATTTTATACCCCCCCCCCCACCCCGTGTCTTTGTAGAACAAACAGTTTGGGAAGTCATTTTGCATTGAATCAGCGCCGGCGAAATCATTCATCGAAATAAAGACATCGATAGATTAAAGGGATGGGGAACATTGGCACGACATACATTCTAAATCGGGTTAGGGACCCGCAGGTTTTCTGCAAGAAAGTGTATGAGAGTATGGGTGCCATAGTGGGTATATGTGCCATAGTGGGTATGGGTGGCATAATGGGTATTTGTGCCATAGCAAGTATGGGTGCCATAGTGGGTATGGGTGCCATAATGGGTTTATGTGCCATAATAGGTATGGGTGCCATAGTTGGTATTTGTGCCATAGCGAGTATGGGTGCCATAGTGGGTATGGGTGCCATAATGGGTATGGGTGCCATAGCAAGTATGGGTGCCATAAAGGGTATGGGTGCCATAGTGGGTATATGCGCCATAGTGATTATGAGTCCCATAATGGGTATGGGTGCCATAATGGGTATTTGTGCCATAGCAAGTATGGGTGCCATAAAGGGTATGGGTGCCATAGTGGGTGTTTGTACCATAGCGAGTATGGGTGCCATAGTGGGTATGGGTGCCATAATGGATATTTGTGCCATAGCAAGTATGGGTGCCATAGTGGATATGGGTGCCATAATGGGTATGGGTGCCATACTGGGTATTTGTGCCATAGTGAGTATGGGTGCCATAGTGGGTATATGTGCCATAATGGGTATGGGTGCCATAATGGGTATGGGTGCCATAGCGAATATGAATGCCATAGTGGGTATGGGTACCCATTATGGGTCTCAATTTAATCTTCTGGTGATGTCACTTCTAGTTTGGGGTGGTCAGAGGGTCAGTTGTGAATAAGGTCTGAATTGGTAGGAGGTCCCAGCAGGTAGAAATGGGGTGTTCAGATCTGGGTGTGAATTGCATGGCTGGGTCTGGTTTCAGAAACTGGATCTATTCTGGATGTTATCAGGAATTGTCTTGGATTTCCAGGAGTCACAGGGTCCAGATGTTGCTGTAAGGACCCTTTACCCCCAGTCTAAATTTCTCTAGGTCCTGGTTGTTGCCAACTGATGGCAGTTGTGCCCAAAGGAGCTAACAATCTAAATCTCACAGTATCCAAAACAAATCAAAAGCATGAGTTTATCTGGTTACTTATTCCGTAATTTGGGTCTACATACCTTACCGTAAATCTAGTAGAAAATCATATAAACATGAAATAAAGCCAATAGGCTGGTTTTGCCTCCAATAAGGATTAATTATATCTTAGTTGGGATCAAGTACAGGCGACTGTTTTATTATTACAGGAAAGGAAATTGTTTTGAAAAATTTGAATTATTTGGATAAAACTGAGTCTATGGAGATGGCCGTCCATAATTCGGAGCTAAACTCACAGTAGCTACAAGGACCTGTGCTTTACAACTACCTATATTCTAGTGTCTCTTCGGAGAGGGGAGCTGCCATATTGATTTTTGAAGGGGCTGTTGATCTTTAAATTAACTGTTAGTAGGATGTAGAGAGGGATATTCTGAGACAATTTGCAATTGGTTTACATTTTTTATTATTTGTGGTTTATGCGTTATTCAGCTTTTTATTCAGCAGCTCTTCAGTTCAGCAGTCTGGTTGATATGGTCCAAATTCCCCTAGCAACCATGCACTGATATGAATAAGAGACTGGAATATGAATAGGAGAGGCTTGAATAGAAAAATGAGTAATAAAAAGTAACAATAACAATACATTTGTAGCCTTACAGAGTATTAGTTTATTTTAGATGGGGTCAGTGACCCCCATCTGAAAGCTGGAAAGAGTCAGAATAAAAAAAGCAAACTGTTTAAAAACTATAAAAAAATGGCCAATTGAAAGTCGCTTACAAATAGCCATTCTATAACATACAACATTTTAACTTGAACTTTTACTGCAGTGGCCAAAATAAGTCAGATTTACTATAACTGTTGTATCTGACTCACTGCTGAGCATCAGGGCACCAGATTTATTTTACTCGTGTGACTTTCCTTGAAGCTCATTTAATTTCCTCCTAAATTAATCAACTGATCTGAAGTCTCTCATTCCCACCCCCTAACCAGCTGATTAGCACTTGAGCCAGAGGGGAATTTCTGGTGATCAATCTTCACCTTATTCTGATACATTGTGTCCTTTCTGCCCTGATTTTTAGCTCCATCCTAATGAGCCTTTCTACATTTCCTCCTCAATTCCTACTGACTGACTGTACATAACACAATTCAGCAGGAACAGCCCCTAAAGGTGGCCATACACGGGCAGATAAAGCTGCAGATATTGGTCGTTTGGACCGATTTGACAGCTTATCTGCCCGTGTATGGGGGCTTCCCACGGGTCTTCCCGATCGATATCTGGCAACAATATCGATCGGGAAGGTTGGATTTTAAACCGACCGACCCGTCAGAGCCCCTTGGCGCATCGTAATTCGATCCTTCGGCCATATGGCCAAACGTTCGAATTACCCCCGATATAGCCATGCCGTTAGTGGCATATCGGGGAAAGATCCGCTCGTTTGGCGACATCTTTGAGTCTATGGCCACCTTTTGTTTGCTCATAGTCTGTACAGAGAGATCCCATAAAACTATGGCAGCATAGGTATTCCCTGTACTAAGCACAATTCAGCAGGAACAGTCCCCTAAGTTTGCACATAGTCTGTACAGAGAGATCCCATAAAACTATGGCAGTATAGGTATTCCCTGTACTAAGCACAATTCAGCAGGAACAGTCCCTAAATTTGCTCATAGTCTGTACAGAGAGATCCCATAAAACTATGGCAGCATAGGTATTCCCCTGTACTAAGCACAATTCAGCAGGAACAGTCCCTAAGTTTGCTCATAGTCTGTACAGAGAGATCCCATAAAACTATGGCAGCATAGGTATTCCCTGTACTAAGCACAATTCAGCAGGAACAGCCCCCTAAATTTGCTCATAGTCTGTACAGAGAGATCCCATAAAACTATGGCAGCATAGGTATTCCCTGTACTAAGCACAATTCAGCAGGAACAGCCCCCTAAGTTTGCTCATAGTCTGTACAGAGAGATCCCATAAAACTATGGCAGTATAGGTATTCCCTGTACTAAGCACAATTCAGCAGGAACAGTCCCTAAATTTGCTCATAGTCTGTACAGAGAGATCCCATAAAACTATGGCAGCATAGGTATTCCCCTGTACTAAGCACAATTCAGCAGGAACAGTCCCCTAAGTTTGCTCATAGTCTGTACAGAGAGATCCCATAAAACTATGGCAGCATAGGTATTCCCTGTACTAAGCACAATTCAGCAGGAACAGCCCCCTAAATTTGCTCATAGTCTGTACAGAGAGATCCCATAAAACTATGGCAGCATAGGTATTCCCTGTACTAAGCACAATTCAGCAGGAACAGTCCCTAAGTTTGCTCATAGTCTGTACAGAGAGATCCCATAAAACTATGGTACATAGGTATTCCATGTACTAAGCACAATTCAGCAGGAACAGTCCCTAAGTTTGCTCATAGTCTGTACAGAGAGATCCCATAAAACTATGGCAGCATAGGTATTCCCTGTACTAAGCACAATTCAGCAGGAACAGCACCTAATATACCATAAAATACTATTAAAAAAAATAGCAGTAGAATCTGAAGAAAATTACCTCTATCACAAACATAGTAAAATTGAACGTAGTTAATGATATACTCACTACAATCCTGGGGTCACCAGCAGTTGCACGGGCTGCTCTCCCTATTAGCAGTGGTTCGGTGCCTGCACAGTTCACAGTGGATAAGTCTATTTTCTTTCTATTTTGCCACCATCTCTGGTCCTTGAATCTTTTGGGGAGGTAACGTAAATTAAATTAGTAATATAGAAAGTATCTGCCTGTTCTACAGTAACTGTCACACGTTCCAAATCAGGGGCCCTCTATCTAATGAAATCCAGGGCCCTCATGTGACAGAGGGGATATATATTATGTGTTTGGATGTCTGTATTTAGTGATATATATAAAAGATAAGCTGTACCCTTTAGACTTAAATTGCAAGCTCTTGTGAGCAAGGTTCTCTGTAATCCTCTGGTTTAACATTGTGTAAAGGCAACAATTTGTATTGGCTTCAGTGTCATACTGCTGTTTGTCTGTGTCTTGGGTTTGTCTCCCCTTTATTCTACAGCTCAGTAAGAAAAAGTGCTGTATATTTAAAGCTACATTCACCCCGATAATATAGACCTCCACACTCAGCGCCATTATCCAAAAGCTGCACGGTGACCTCATAGTAAGATAATCCACATAATTACCAGTAACTACTCCTCTTATAATAGACCCTTTAAGCCAATGTCCAAACCAAAGACCCATAACAGTTACTTTAAGGTCCCCATTTAGAGGGACTTATTCTGCTGTGATGGCCCCTTTAAACATGTCTAAGGTCACAGGTCAGTGCAAGGGTCACCTCCAGAATAAGTCATTCATAGGGGTTCTAATGACTCCTGCATGTGATTCAGCCTCAGTATGAGGGTATAGCTTATTGTGTGCCCAGAACATTCCTTCTCTGTATATTTGTATTTATACATATGGGAGGAGGAGGTGCCATATTGATTCCCTTAGACAGTACAGTATGAGGGTATAGCTTATTGTGTGCCCAGAACATTCCTTCTCTGTATATTTGTATTTATACATATGGGAGGAGGTGCCATATTGATTCCCTTAGACAGTACAGTATGAGGGTATAGCTTATTGTGTGCCCAGAACATTCCTTCTCTGTATATTTGTATTTATACATATGGGAGGAGGAGGTGCCATATTGATTCCCTTAGACAGTACAGTATGAGGGTATAGCTTATTGTGTGCCCAGAACATTCCTTCTCTGTATATTTGTATTTATACATATGACTGGTGACACATTGTATCTTCTCGCAGCCTCACTGTAAGGTGATTATAGACTGTACCATATGGTGGGGGGGGGGTAGTACTATCGGTAGCAGATGATTCACTTTATTACACATCGGTTTTCTCTCTCACCGTATCCCCTGGGTAACACAATAAAGAAGATACAGCCTTAAAAATAATGGGAGGAATAAAAACTTGGTCCCAGAGCCTCGGGGCGGAATGATTCAGGTGGGTGCCGCACACAAGTACAAACAGTGTAAATAGAAATATACACAGCACACACTGCGGCAATTTAATGTTGATCTTGTGGTGACCGCGTTGTGTGTCACTGAAAGGGTTAAAGCGGGGGGGAGTCATTTCCACAAAGGACTGAGTTAATTAAAGCTGAGAGGATCTGGGCTCTAATAAACCTCAGCCTAGTGGAGATTTTATGGCCTTCAATAATTTGCCGCCATCGTGTGCAGCCATATTGCTCCATTAGGGCTGCGCCTGCTCCACTGTCTCTGTCACTTCTGGATCGACCCCTTTTTCTTTTTTATCACTCACCTTTTTATCCCCCTTTTAATTGGACCCTTTATGGCCTGAGAGTAAAGTATAACAAGCAAAGCTCACGGCGATTTTATCAGCAACCGTCCCTGGAGGGTCGAGAAATGAATGAGAAACAGAATTACTTGGCTACACCTCCATATTATACTGAGTCACGGAAAACAGGGAATGGAGCTGTAGGTAAAAAGAATGGTGGAGTAGGGCAAGGTGGAGACAGTAGGGCAAGATGGAGACAGTAGTACAAGATGGAGACAGTAGTACAAGATGGAGACAGTAGGGCAAGATGGAGACAGTAGGGCAAGATAGTTACATAGTTAGTTACATAGTTAAATTGGGTTGAAAAAAGACAAAGTCCATCAAGTCCAACCCCTCCAAATGAAAACCCAGCCCCATACACACACCCCTCCCTACTGTCCCATAAATGATATATACCCATATCTATACTAACTATAGAGTTTAGTATCACAATAGCCTTTGATATTATGTATGAAGACAGTAGGACAAGGTGGAGACAGTAGGACAAGATGGAGGCAGCAGAAGAACATCGAGAACAAGATGGAGACAGTAGAGCACGATGGAGAAGGTAGGACAAGATGGAGACAGTAGGGCAAGATGGAGACAGTAAGACAAGATGGAGACAGCAGAAGACCATCGAGAACAAGATAGGGACAGTAGGACAAGATGGAGACAGTAGAGCAAGATGGAGATTGTAGAACAAGATGGAGAGAATAGGGCAAGATGGAAACAGTAGAGTAAGATGGAGACGGTAAGACAAGATGGAGACAGTAGGACAAGATGGAGACAGTATGACAAGATGGAGACAGCAGGACAAGATGAAGATGGAAACAGTAGGGCAAGATGGAGACAATAGGACAAGATGGAGACAGTAGGACAAGATGGAGAAAAAGGACAAGATGAAGATGGAGACAGTAGGACAAGATGGAGACAGTAGGGCATGATTGAGACAGCAGGAGAACATGGAGAACAAGATGAGACAGTAGGACAAGATGTAGACAGTAGGGGAAGCTGGAGACAGCAGGAGAACATGGAGAACAAGATGGAGACAGTAGGGCAAGATGGAGACAGTAGAGTAAGATGGAGACGGTAAGACAAGATGGAGACAATAGGACAAGATGGGGACAGTAGGATAAGATGGAAACAGTAGGACAAGGTGAAGACGGAGACAGTACGGCAAGATGGAGACAGTAGGACAAGATGGAGACTGTAGGGCAAGATGGAGACAGCAGGACAAGATGAAGATGGAAACAGTAGGACAAGATGAAGACACAGACAGTAGGGCAAGATGGAGACAGTAGGACAATATGGAGACAGTAGGACAAGATGAAGATGGAGACAGTTGGACAAGATGGAGACAGTAGGACAATATGGAGACAGTAGGACAAGATGAAGATGGAGACAGTAGAACAAGATGGAGACAGTAGGACAAGATGGAGTCATGTTCTGATTGAGGTTCTCTATAAAGAGGATGCACCACTGGGAAGTCAACCTGCAGCACTGCCGCAGTGGTTCTACTGCAACTCCTTGCAACTCCCAGCATCCCACCAACAGTTGAATCCTGGGGTGGTAGGAAACACTAAGATTATGAAAGGAGAAGACAAATTAAGAGGGTTCTGGAGAGCAGTGTAGAACACAGGCCACGGGGCGTTCCCACTAAAGGAGTAGTTAATGCAGGCGCAGTCAGGTCACATTTACAGCACAGGATCAGCAGAGAATAAAATCGACTCTTGAGCTGCAGCCGCACAGTTTGACTTAACAAAGTATTTAGGTTGGGCCATTATGTTCCCTTTGTTTCATGGGAAGGCTCGGGCCGTGGGCGCAGGATCATTTAGTAAAATTACACACACACTGATTTATGTAACTCTCTGAGGAACAACAGCGCAGGGTGTGGGGGGTGAAATGGCCGCCCGTAGGGTTTATGGCCTAAAAACAGTTCCCTAAACAATTACTCCGCCATCGTAATGTTTGTCTTATAATTAAATATCAGGGAACGCAGCACTGACGGCGAATGGAAGAACCGTACAGTTCCCATGATTCATTGCAACAAATGGTTTACTCTGTGTTTATCCACTGTGACCCATTATGTTACAATTTCACCTATTTACAGGGAATTCTGATCCGATGATGGGCCATCGACACCGTGTTCTTTTTGGAACAAATCAGCTCATTTTCAGCCCCAGCACAATGTCGACCAAAAGCTCAAGAGGGGAGTTTAGGCTTTTAGTTCCCAATTAAAGGGGCACCGTTAATAATATCTTTATAGTGTGATGTCAAAGTAACAACCAATAGACTTCAATTATTCCCGTGCAAATACTGGCACAGTAACCCTTCCAACACTTTCCTCTTGTCTCTATATATTAGGTACCTATCTAGTGTTACCAATCCCTATTTCTGTAGGGAAATGAGAGAGAGCAGACAGTAACCCTTCCAACACTTTCCTCTTGTCTCTATATATTAGGTACCTATCTAGTACTACCAATCCCTATTTCTGTAGGGAAATGAGAGAGAGCAGACAGTAACCCTTCCAACACTTTCCTCTTGTCTCTATATATTAGGTACCTATCTAGTGTTACCAATCCCTATTTCTGTAGGGAAATGAGAGAGAGCAGACAGTAACCCTTCCAACACTTTCCTCTTGTCTCTATATATTAGGTACCTATCTAGTGTTACCAATCCCTATTTCTGTAGGGAAATGAGAGAGAGCAGACAGTAACCCTTCCAACACTTTCCTCTTGTCTCTATATATTAGGTACCTATCTAGTGTTACCAATCCCTATTTCTGTAGGGAAATGAGAGAGAGCAGACAGTAACCCTTCCAACACTTTCCTCTTGTCTCTGTCCCTACCACACTATGAGGCACAGACAAAAGCTGGTAAATACTTGGATTTGAAGGGAATTCGTTAAATAAACAAGTAATGTAATTTCTGATCTTTATTGATATAAAATCCTGACAGGGGGAGCAGAGCCAGTGAGTTCTGTACCTTTATTTATAGAGAAAATTCCGAGAGACTCAGAGGAGCCATTGGGTGATTTATATTTGTGCTAAAATAAAAAAAAATATCAGATAAATAAAATATGGAGAATTAATATTGATGTGAGTGGATATTGGGGGACGGGTTGGATGTATTGTGCCATTCTTATGCATTTAATATGAGATGGGAGAGAAATCATAATTCCCAGACTCCTCTGCTTCATTATAAAGACCACTTAGCTCTGCGGGGAGTTGTGACCAGAGCCGCACAGGGAGAGCTTGATATGAATATATTACAGTCATGGAAATGTCTCATTTGAATAAATGTAAATGGACAGATTGGCCTTTCCCCGGCTGTTCCTGGTCGATTTCCCGTGTACAATATGGAGACTAGTTGTGCGTCTCATGTACACGACTCCCCTTAATATGACCAGGGTCAGTTCTGTTCTACGGGGTGGCTCCCCCTGCTGGGAAGCTCAGGGGGAATATTCAGCACCCAGTTATTGCTCATACAGAAAGTTCTGGATTTGGAGGGTGATGGGATATATCTCAGAGCCTGTTCCAGTAGTTGGAACCAGCAGTGAAGAGGACAGATACTGCTTTTGGCAGCATTTAGATTTATAGATAACTTTAAAGGAAAAGTAAAGCCCGGTAATGTTGTCCCTGCCTAGACGTGTGTGTGTTTGATATATTGCACTTTATGGGTGTTAAAGTCTCTTTCTTTTTCCTGTTCAGCCCCTCCGGTCTCCATCGCTGTACTTGCGGCCGACTCTCCTGCCCCATTCAACACGTACCAGGCTCAGAACTTCACCTTGGTCTGCATTGTGTCCGGAGGGAAACCCGCCCCACAGGTGAGGAGCAGTCGCTGCACCCCTTTTTATTTGTGGCACGTGTTATTGTTTTATAGGTATTAATACAGTACTTTCAGGGTGCCATAAACCGGGGTGTAATCATTAGGGCCGCTAGTAAATTGATCTTCTACCCAATGTGTTACTGTATTATATACTTAGGGGCGGATTTATTAAGGGTTGAATTGAAAATTAAAATTTTCAAAAACATTTAAAAAAAAAAAATTGAACCCGAATTTCAAGATTTATCAAACTCTGGCCCTTTAAGAATTCAAATTCGACTATTCGCTACTTAAAATCTGCCGAATTCACGTATAAGTCAATGGGAGAGGTCCAGTGATCGTATAGATCAGGGGTCCCCAATCTTTTTTACTTGTGAGCCACATTTAAGTGTAAAAAGGGTTGGAGAGCCAAATAAGAGCTGTGATTGGCTGTTTGGTAGCCCCTATATGGACTGGTGACCTACATGAGACTCTGTTTGGCAGTGCACCTGGTTTTTCTGCAACCAAAACTTGCCTCCAAGCCTGGAATTTAAAAATAAGCACCTGCTTTGAGGCCACTGGGAGCAACATCCAAGGGGTTGGAGAGCAACATGTTACTCACGAGCTACTGGTTGGGGATCACTGATATAGTGAATAAAGTACCCCCTCTTGTGGGGGAACTTTATTTATTATAATACACAAGTTTTAGTGAGTCATGTGACAGAAATGACATCAGAACTCCCCGTTTATAACTGATGACATCAGAACTCACCGTTTATAAGGATATAATTTACAGGATATTCATGGCTTTTGTGTATTATATAGATATTTGAGATGTTTGTAGCCTTCCTGAAATGCAAGTTTTGTTCAGAGAAAAAACTTGTATTGAGTTTGGTTGAATTTGGTTAGATTTGGTTCGAGTTTTCGGCTCGGTAAAATTTTATAGTTTTAGATATTCTTTTTTTTTTTATTATATAACCCCAAGTCGAATTACGAGTATATTCAAATTTAAGGGATTTTAAAAATTTTTTTTCGAACTTTGATAAATGTGCCTCCCCGTGTTACAATATAATAAAGGGGTAATAATGTCTGTATAACAGGCTTGACTGGGACCATCATTAGACATTGTCCTTGGGGCAGATCTGAATGTTTCCTCTGTTGTTGGTCATGTTGAGCAGTGCAGGGCGCGTGGGCTCTTCTTCTCTTACTGCCTAGGGTGCAAGTGGGTGTTGGAAACTAGGGCGTCTCTGCTGCCTTCCCTCACTCTGGCCCTTGGGTATTGCACCTGCACAATCAGCATTTTATAAGATACGTTTGGTGGGGAGCCTTATGGCAGCCAGAGGGTATCCTTTTGGAAATGCAAGTGGCACCACTATTGAAGAGCTGTAGGGATGGGCAAATTTGTCCCGTTTCGCTTGGCTGAAAAATTCACAATTCACAATATTCGCCACCGCCAAATAATTTCGCAAAATGCTAATTTTTTTTTACACCCCATCAATTTCACACGGGGGGCACAGTGACCCAGGGGTAAGCGGTGGAGGGGACAGAGAAGTTGGACAAGGGGTGGGCAGAAGACTCTGTAAAGGGATACTGTCATGGGAAAAAATGTTTTTTTCAAAACACATCAGTTAATAGTGCTGCTCCAGCAGAATTCTGCACTGAAATCCATTTTTCAGATCAGATTTCAGATTTTTTTTCATATTTAATTTTGAAATCTGACATGGGGCTAGACATATTGTCAGTTTCCCAGCTGCCCCCAGTCACGTGACTTGTGCTCTGATAAACTTCACTGCTGTACTGCAAGTTGGAGTGATATCACCCCCTTCCTTTCCCCCCAGCAGACTAACAACAGAACAATGGGAAGGTAACCAGATAGCAGCTCCCTAACACAAGATAACAGCTGCCTGGTAGATCTAAGAACAACACTCAATAGTAAAATCCAGGTCCCACTGAGACACATTCAGTTACATTGAGTAGGAGAAACAACAGCCTGCCAGAAAGCAGTTCCATCCTAAAGTGCTGGCTCTTTCTGAAATCACATGACCAGGCAAAATGAGCTGAGATGCACCTACACACCAATATTACAACTAAATACACTTGCTGGTTCAGGAATTACATTTTATATTGTACAGTGAATTATTTGTAGTTCACTCTACAATAATTTCACTAATTTAGAAATTAAAACTACACAATAAAAATCAGAAACCCTAAAATAGATATCTACCCCCCCCCCTATCAAGGTGCCTCTTCTGTCCGCCCCTAGATCCAGCTTTGGGTAATTTTGACTTTTTGCTTGAAATGTAATTGTCCACCCCCCCCCCCTTGGGGTCATAAACCATTTAGAATTTTGTCCCTCCTGGACCATCCAGAGAAGTGACTGAATATTGGCTGAATTGCTTCCAATGACTTCCCACTAACGTATCATTATATGGGGCCACCAGGCGTAATAATAATAATGTTATTCTCATGCTTCATGGGGCCGCTGGATCACCTTGGCCGCCTACTCTGCCTGTAGCCCCTGATGTTATTTTTGGACGAGGAGTGAGTTCCTAAAGGAGACCCTTGGGCAGGAATGACAAAATAAACCCCAAATGTGCAGCCGAGACACCAACTTGCACCCTGGAAGTGCTGGTGGATTAATGAGATGTGGGGCTACTGCTGGGTGCAGATCCAGGCAAGTGTGCACCTATGGGCTAGACACCCCTTGCTTGTCTTCTTCTCCCAGCAGAAAGGGTTGCTCACCTTTAAATTAACTGTTAGTATGATGTAGAGAGGGATATTCTGAGACAATTTGCAATTGGTTTTCATTTTTTATTATTTGTGTTTTTTGACTTATTTAGCTTTTTATTCGGCAGCTCAGTTTGTAATTTCAGCCATCAGGTTCCTAGGGTCCAAATTCCCCTAGCAACCATGCCTTGATTTGAATAAGAGACTGGAATATGAATAGGAGAGGCCTGAATAGAAAGATGAGGAATAAAAAGTAACAATAACAATACATTTGTAGCCTTACAGAGCATTTGTTTTTAGATGGGGTCAGTGACCCCCCATTTGAAAGCAGGAAAGAGTCAGACGAAAAAGGCAAATAATTAAAAAAAACTATAAAAAATAAATAATGAAGACCAATAGAAGAGTTGCCTAGAACTGACCATTCTATAACATACTAAAGGTTAACTTAAAGGTGAACAAGGGCTAGGCAGTACTAGGGGTACTAGGGCTAGTACAAACTAGGGGTAGGCAGAGTAGGCGCCCACCAGAGTAGGGGGCATACTTTTAAGGGGAATTTTTTTTTAAAAAAAAAATTAAATCTGGTTTGCTTTGCCTTTAATAGTTTTTCAATTTTATAACCCAATCTTGCCCCTGGTTAATACTGCTGAAGCAGCACTACCCACCTCCCTATTGGCAGCTGTTGGCACAGGTAAATAGATTATATGGGGCAATATGAATGATTTTTGGCTCCTGCTGGCACAGGTACATGGGGCAATATGGTGGCTGCTGGCACAGATACACAGATGTTTGGGGCAATATGGTAATTTTTTTGGGCTACCACTGAAATAGGTACAGATTGGGGTCTTGGAGGCAATCTGAGGGATTAACTGCCCTTGGCACAGGTACAGGGGCTTATATGACTGGTAGGGTTGCCACCCTGCCAAGGCCGGGGCCAGTATTACAAATTTACCGGCAATGTAGCTGCCGGTAAATTTGTAATGCGATTAAAAGGAGCCCTTGGCCTGCCCCCAATCCCCTGGAACATCCCCTGAAACTTACCTTTTCTCTTACTTCTAGTGTCCGTATCGTGCCCCCGCCCACTTTGACGTCACGGTCCGCCCCCTTGTGTCCCCGGCCCCCAGCAGCCGGTAAAAGGTTTTTAAAAAGGTGGCAACCCTAATGACTGGTAAGGAGGGAAATGGTAATGCAGCACCGGGTGGGGGGCACTGATTGAAGCACTTGCCTAGGGTGCCAAAATACCTTGGCCCTTTAAAAGAAAATAGAAATGGTGGGGGGCAGTGCCCTGATACCAGCGGCTTCTTTTCAGTCGGGTGACGGGGGCTTAGGCAGTCGGGCCTCCCCATTAACTGATTCGACTCAATGATTCCATCTCAGCGCTCGGCACATTCCCAATGAACATTCGGTTTCTTTTCCAGCCGCTGAATCGCTCCTTTGTGCACTCGCTGTTCCCCCCACCGCCGCGTCTCACAAGCCTTTCCAATCAGTGTATTTCTTGTTCCACTCGCTACATCTCCGCTATTATTTCTTCTCTATGGTGCCAGCGTCACATAATGGGCCCTCTTGGCCCCGGCAGGGAGCTCGGCGTTAAACACTTGTTGTTCAGCAGAAGGAAAAAGTGTCGCTTCTGTTCCCCAATAAGAACAGGGAAGTGGCAGTTAGTGGCTCAGCATCATTGTTGCCTTTTCTGCAAAGCTCTCACTCTTCACCTATCAGCAGAATTTCCCCTTTAAAAACAATTTGTTATTGTAATTGGCACTGGGAGAGGGGGGCACCCATATCATTACTGCACCTGCAGTTCTACCCACTGCACAATCACGGGGCTTTCTTCCCAATGAAAGGGATTTTCATGTTAATGCAGAGTTAATGCAACTTGGAACTTTCATGTTTATCAGTTTATTTAGATTACTTTCATTAGTAACTTACCTTTTCTAGATAAATAGCTGGAAGGTGCAGCTACAGCTCATAACTAGTGATGGGCAAATAAATTTACCTGGCACGAATTTGCAGCGAATTTCGCCACCGGCGAACACATTTGCGAATCTCACGCGAAAATTCGCTGGTGAAAATTTGGCATCAATTTCCAATTTTTTCTTGAAAATTTTTTAATTTCTTGTTTTTTTCATGAAAACGTTTGACTTGCTCGATTTTTTCGTAAAAATGTTCGAATTGCTCAATTTTTCCGTGAAAACATTAGAACTGCTCAATTTTTTAGTGAAGATGTTCGAATTGCTCGATTTTTTTAGTGAAAACGTTTGAATTTCACGTTTTTTCTGTGAACTTTCCAATTTCATGATTTTTCGCAAATATTTTGCCCTTTTTGCAAATTTTGCGGGAGAAATTCGCACATCACTACTCGTAACTAACCCTCTGTGGTTGACTGAAGGGTGTTTCACATTAACTTTCAGCATGTTGTAGAATGGCCTGTTCTTAGCAACTTTTCTGTTGGTCTTTATTTTTTATTTTGTATAGTTTATGAATGATTTGCCTTTCTCTTCTTTCAAATGGGGGTCACTGACCCCAGCAGATGGCTGCTCTGTGACACTACAATTTTTACTTATTATTACTTTTATTACTTTTTTATTACTGATATTACTATATAGGCCATCTTCTACTCCTATCTCTGTCTCTCTTTCAAACTTCTGGCTGGTTGCTATGTTAGATTGGACCCTAGCAACCAGATAGCAGCTGGGGTAGGTGCAGGCCAGCCCTGCCCTTATCATCTACCCAAGAGCAGGACTTAATTCATGACTTGTTCAGGGTCAGACTGGGCCAGCGGGACACCAATCCCCACCGGTACTCCCCCAGGCCATAAGTTTAATTTATGTGCATTTGGAGGAGGGGGTAGGGCGGTTGACGTTGGCCCCTGTAAGGAGTTGTGGGGGTACGGAGGGCACTTGGCGGTTGCGGGGCCCCTGGTGCAACAGTCCAACCCTGGCCCTGTTGCATCTGCTTCTGTTCCCTACCATGTATCTGGTATGTAGCAGAAATCAGCACACGTGTAGCAGTTACAGTAGGACACGAAAGAATTGCATTCTGGGAACTCCCAGTATCTACAGGGATTTGGGAATCCCCCCAATTCATTACATTACACCAACCAGGGACTCAGGAGTGGAACCTGGTACATTGGGGGCAGCCTGAGCCCCATCATTCTTATATAGTGGTAATGAGTTTTATCTCGCTCCCTGACTGTTCCAACGCTCTGATTGGCCTGTAACAGGGTAACAGTTACCCCAATGTTTCTATATATCTGTAACCTTGTTATGAGCTAAGGGGACCCAGTCTGAAGGTCAGTTAGGGGGAGATTTGGGGTGAGTGCTTATTTGTACCCTGGGTACCCCTGGAACTATAGCAGGGTGACACCCCAATGTTTCTATATATCTGTAACCTTGTTATGAGCTAAGGGGGCCCAGTCTGAAGGCCAGTTAGGGGGAGATTTGGGGTGAGTGTTTATTTGTACCCTGGGTACCCCTGGAACTATAGCAGGGTGACACCCCAATGTTTCTAAATATCTGTAACCTTGTTATGAGCTAAGGGGGCCCAGTCTGAAGACTCTATAATATAAAGTCTGTTTTTTTTCCTTGTTACAAAGTATCTAGTAGCAGTTTATAACTGGGGGTGCCCATATAGCTGAGCTGCAGACCCCGACTGAGTCTCTTAAGAATGAAGTTGGAGTCTGTATTTGGGGTATGGGAGGTTGGTGAGTGAGTGCAGGAGGCTGATGGACACATATTGATTGTTGGTCTCTTATTTAATATTCCGTGGATTGAACAAATCCGTTCATTATGTCCAAGGAAGTGTATGAGCCCATCATTAGGGGAATGGAAAGGGACAATCTGCAGAGCTGCTTTGTTTCTGGGGCGATTGCTGAGACCAGATGGACCTGTTGTTTTAGAGTATGGAAAGAATAAACCAATTAAAGGGGAACTTCACCCATAAACTCTTTGCTTTTTAAAGTTACAGTATGTGTAAATGCCAATGGTGTCTGTCTGTCCCTTCGTGTGCTTCTGCTTCTGACTCTTGTAGCATAAGTCTTCTTCAGTTCTATTAATCAGCTGACTTCTGCTACATTTTTTCAGGAATCAGAACATGGCAGTGCAGAGAATATAAACGTGACAGACAATAGCAATGACAGTTAAACATTACTATAACCCAGTGAATCAATTGATATTGGGAAGTTGCTTAGAATTATATTTTCATTCAATAGACAAAACAAACCACTGACATCCAAATTTATATAATCTTGCCCACTCAGAGCAAAGGTCATACTACCCACTGTCACTCTGATGCCCAGAGCCCTATTATCCTACAGAATGTCACCCGGAGCCCCAAAATCCTACCCACTTTCTCCCAAAGCCCCATACACCTACCCACTGTCACCCACATCCCCCTAGACCTACCCACTGTCACCCAGAGCCCTATAGTCCTACCCAGTATCACCCAAAAATCCTGTCCTACCCACCATCACCCGGACCCCAAGGTTTTGGTGGCTCCCACCCAGCACTGCACAGACAAGATAATTGCAATTGCCAGTATCTGCCAAATATCCAGCAATGCCAGGGCATGTGAAGTGGCAACTGCCTGTGACTATATAAAGCCCTGGGTGGAAGTCTTTCCCTCGGATACATCTGTATTGCTTGGCTGATCAGGACAAGTCAAATTAAAGGACAAGTTACTTAAAACATGACACGGCTGAGGGCTATATCTGGGTTTATAAAAAGCTCACATTTATTTCTGTTTTACTCATGAGAGTTCTCACCAGAAACAGAGCCAGAGAGAGAAATAAATTGTGTATCCTGGGGAGGAATCACAGAAATCTTGTCTGTAAATGTTCTGCCCACTCGCTTAACCAGTCAAGGGAAAAACAGGTGTTTGTCAACTCGCTCTGATTTTATTTTATGTTTGTATTATATTTGTTAGGAGTTTTAAGCTTCACCTTCTCAAAATCACCATTTTTTGTTCTGTTAAAGGAATAAATCTGCCACAGTGCAATCTCCATATTATATGTATTTATTTAATTCTCAGAATCTGCTGCTGGGGCCACACATGCCATTCAACTCATGGAGCAATGCAGAGCAAGATGGGGGTAGCAAGGATTGTAAGCCAATAGGGTGACAGCATGATGGAGACTGTAGGACAAGATAGAGACAATAGAGTAAGATGGAAACAGTAGGGTCAGATGGCGATAGTAGGGTAAAATGGAGCAGAGAGGGGCAAGATAGAGATAGTGGGGAAAAATGGAGAATAGACAAGTTGGAGAGAGTAGTACAAGATGGAGACAGGAGAGATTAGGAGATGATGGAGACATTAGAAAAATGGAGAATAGACAAGATGGAGAGAGTAGGACAAGATGGAGAGAGTAGGACAAGATGGAGAGAGTAGGACAAGATGGAGACAGTAGGACAAGATGGAGAGAGTAGGACAAGATGGAGACAGTAGGACAAGATGGAGACAGTAGGACAAGATGGAGACAGTAGGGCTATATGGAGACAGTAGGACAGGATGGAGACAGTAGGACAGGATGGAGACAGTAGGGCAAGATGGAGACAGAAAGACAAAATGGAGACAGTAGGGCAATATGGAGACAGGAGGACAAGATGGAGACAATAGGAAAAGATGGAGACAGTAGGACAGGATGGTGACAATGGAGACAGTAGGACAAGATGGAAACAGTAGGACAAGATGGAGACAGTAGGGCAAGATGGAGACAGAAAGACAAAATGGAGACAGTAGGGCAATATGGAGACAGGAGGACAAGATGGAGACAGTAGGGAAAGATGGAAACAGTAGGGCAAGATGGAAACAGTAGGGCAAGATGGAGACAGTAGGGCAAGATGGAGACAGTAGGGCACGATGGAAACAGTAGGGCAAGATGGAAACAGTAGGGCAAGATGGAGACAGTAGGGCAAGATGGAGACAGTAGGGCAAGATGGAAACAGTAGGGCAAGATGGAAACAGTAGGGCAAGATGGAGACATTAGGACAAGACAGAGACAGTAGGACAAGACAGAGACAGTAGGACAAGACAGAGACGGTAGGGCAAGATGGAGACAGAAGAGCAAGAGGAAGACAGAAGGACAAGACATTAGGGCAAGATGAAGACTATAGGGCAAGAAAGATACAGTAACACCTATTGGTGATGCCCAACCATACAGTTGTTGTTGAGATCAATTCCTTTAACTGTTGGAGGGCACTGGAAGTTGCCTGACAAATATTTTCAGGGGCATTTGTCTTGGTTACTTTAAGAGCCAAAATTACAATTTTTAAATTGGAATTTCAGGCTCTTCAAGTGCACAGAGCGCAATAGTGCTCCAGCTCCCCTTCGATCCACAACAGGTAAGCACGGGGGCAGCAAAGGGCAGAACTTCTCAAGGCAGCAAGGAATATATGAAATTGCTGAATTAAAGAGCCAGACACGAGGTGCAAGTAATCGATGAGAATAATTCACGCTCTGTTTAAGAGGCGTCACTCCAAACTCCTGCATTGAGCTCAGTAACTGGCAGAGCACAATTATTTGTCTCATTTCCCCGTCAGTAACATCTGTTCGTACCTGATGTGTCTGCAGCCGCATTCCCTCGCAAGGTCACACTCCTCTCCTGCAGTAACGCAGTGGGGCCCCGTAACATCCCTCTCCTGTCTATAAATATTGCCTTTCCCTCTCTGTGCCAAATGGCTGCGTTCTCTGCCCACCGAATGGCACCTCCGCTGCTAAATAGCACCTTTGCTTAAAATATTCATACATGCTCCAAAATAGGAATCTTTTGCATATAGAGCTGTCTGTTTACTGCAGTACCCCCCCCCCCCAAACTCCTGCTGTAATATGATTGGCTGATAATCCTGCATAATCTTTATTTAGTATATCAGTAATTCATACACTATGACTTGGTAAAAATACTGCCCTTCTGGCTGGGCCCCCTTAGCTCATAACAAGGTTACAGATATATAGAAACATTGGGGTGTCACCCTGCTATAGTTCCAGGGGTACCCAGGACACAAATAAACACTCACCCCAAATCTCCCGCTAACTGACCTTCAGACTGGGCCCCCTTAGCTCATAACAAGGTTACAGATATATAGAAACATTGGGGTGTCACCCCGCTATAGTTCCAGGGGTACCCAGGGTACAAATAATCACTCACCCCAAATCTCCCCCTAACTGACCTTCAGACTGGGCCCCCTTAGCTCATAACAAGGTTACAGATATATAGAAACATTGGGGTGTCACCCTGCTATAGTTCCAGGGGTACCCAGGGTACAAATAAACACTCACCCCAAATCTCCCCCTAACTGACCTTCAGACTGGGCCCCCTTAGCTCATAACAAGGTTACAGATATATAGAAACATTGGGGTGTCACCCTGCTATAGTTCCAGGGGTACCCAGGGTACAAATAAACACTCACCCCAAATCTCCCCCTAACTGACCTTCAGACTGGGCCCCTTAGCTCATAACAAGGTTACAGATATATAGAAACATTGGGGTAACAGTCACCCTGCTATAGTTCCAGGGGTACCCAGGACACAAATAAACACTCACCCCAAATCTCCCGCTAACTGACCTTCAGACTGGGCCCCCTTAGCTCATAACAAGGTTACAGATATATAGAAACATTGGGGTGTCACCCCGCTATAGTTCCAGGGGTACCCAGGGTACAAATAATCACTCACCCCAAATCTCCCTCTAACTGACCTTCAGACTGGGCCCCCTTAGCTCATAACAAGGTTACAGATATATAGAAACATTGGGGTGTCACCCCGCTATAGTTCCAGGGGTACCCAGGGTACAAATAATCACTCACCCCAAATCTCCCTCTAACTGACCTTCAGACTGGGCCCCCTTAGCTCATAACAAGGTTACAGATATATAGAAACATTGGGGTGTCACCCTGCTATAGTTCCAGGGGTACCCAGAACGCAAATAAACACTCACCCCAAATCTCCCCCTAACTGACCTTCAGACTGGGCCCCCTTAGCTCATAACAAGGTTACAGATATATAGAAACATTGGGGTGTCACCCTGCTATAGTTCCAGGGGTACCCAGGGTACAAATAAACACTCACCCCAAATCTCCCCCTAACTGACCTTCAGACTGGGCCCCCTTAGCTCATAACAAGATTACAGATATATAGAAACATTGGGGTGTCCCCCTGCTATAGTTCCAGGGGTACCCAGGGTACAAATAAACACTCACCCCAAATCTCCCCCTAACTGACCTTCAGACTGGGCCCCCTTAGCTCATAACAACGTTACAGAAATATAGAAACATTGGGGTAACAGTCACCCTGCTATAGTTCCAGGGGTACCCAGGGTACAAATAAGCACTCACCCCAAATCTCCCCCTAACTGACCTTCAGGCTGGGCCCCCTCCAGTACTACGCACTACGTTGAACTACAGATGAAGCCCTGACTGATAATGAACAAGTCCAGATTTCTGTGGAGCCCATTGAGGATTTGGGGGTGTCTCCCCCCCTTTCTTGGCCCAGCATATAAAATGAAATTACAGATTAGAGAGAAGGAAAACTTTAGGCGCACGAAAGGCACAATTTACTCCGGTTAAGCACTGGCTGAAGCTGTAGAACCCACAAATAATTGGACATTACATGAGAAAAGGAAAGTTTATCTTTAAGGGACACTGTATATAAATTGCATTAAATTGTCTTGTACCGATAAAATTAAATGGGAGACGCCGCTGGCCATAAAGACGACTTTTTCACCCCGCGTTGTACGTGGCTTTATCCGTCTCCATGCCGTGCAGCTCTGTGCCGTGTCAAAGATATAAAATGAAAAGGATTCATGTGTGAAATGAAGGGAAAGGCTTAAACTATTGACAGGCGGCATAAACCTTGTTTATTAAACTTCATGCTGGCGGAGCTGACGCCACAATGGGCTTTTTGAAGGGGAAGTAAGATGTATGTGTGAGCAACGGTTCACTCCAAGCAAATATCAATGGCAGTTGGTTGCAGCAGGTGAAATACTGTATCACTAAGAGATTCCCCTGCTGCAAGCGACTGGTACCAGTACAGCAAATGGCCAGGTCCAGCCTGGGCTGAAAATACAAACACTGCAATAATATTTTAAAAAATACTTTCCCTTTAAGCACAGACAGAAGAGCTGCATTTGCTGCCCCAGGCGGACACATCATAATGGGAACGGAAGGCAGAATTAGTGGTGGGTCAGAAAAGCATTTTTATATGTTTTTATAGTGTTAGTAAACTCATTAATATATTCATAAAATCATTACTGGCTCCGGCGCCGTGGGAATAATTCTGTTTAACCAATAAAAGCCGCAGCGAGACGCATCTCGGTGATATCCTGATATTAAGGGCCTGTTAGGGGTAGTAAAGGTTTTAACTCACAATGAGCCTCTCGCTGACCAACCCAAGGGGGTTAATATGAAGTTGCCGCTCCCTTTGCTGCTATAACTGCCCTGGTGCTTCTGGGAAGGTTCCCACTAGATGTTGGGACTCTGTTGCTGGGAATTCCATGGTCATTAGTGGGGTTGGGCACTGATGTTGGGGATCAGGGGCTCTGGGTGACAGTGGGTAGATCTATGAGGCTCATGGTGACAGTGGGTAGGTCTATGGGGTTCTTTGTGACACTGGGTAGAACTTGGGGGGTTTTGGGTGACACTGGGTACGACTTTGGGGCTCTCTGGGACAGTGGGTAGGACTATTTGAGTGACAGTGGGTAGTCTGACCTTTGCTCTGATGGGCACTGATGTTGGGGATCAGGCTCACATTTTTGGTTCCAGTTCATACAACAGGGGTTCAGTTGGGTTGAGGGCTCTGGGTTGAGGTTCTTTCCATCTACGCAAAACCCATTCTGTAGGGACCTGGCGCTGTGCATGGGGGGAATTATTGTGCTGAAACAAAAGATGCCCCCTCAAACTGTTCCACAAAGTAGTAAACACAACATTTTCAGGAATCTCATTGTACCCTGTAGCTTTAATACTTCACTAGAACCAGGGGCCCAAACCACAGCCCATTATTCCTCCTGCACCCAGACTTTTACATCACTCCAGAGGACAGGTTTCCCATTACTCCAGGGACCCATGGCCGTGCCTTTTGCACCAACAATTGGTATTGTACAAAGTGCCATGTTGGGTTTGTTTTGTAATTAAACTACACACTCCCTACAGAAAGTTCTTGTGTTTCCATTGTTTCTGGAGATTGTTTGGGGTTCAGCAGTGGGGGTTCCCCCTAAGGACAGTGGGCAGATACATTTGGCTACAATCATATACTGCATGTGTTGCCCCACAGGGATAAAAACGGATAGCTTGCACATTATTCTGTTGCTCATATGTTCCCTACAGGTTTCCTTCAAGAGGGACGGTGAATTAATCGATGTGGTTCCAATGCTGGAGCCCCCACCCGCTGCAGCAGGGCTGCTGGGCAATCGACCATCAAGGAAACTTTTTAACCGCGACTCAGACGACACCAAGATGCAAAAATCGCTCTCGTTGCTGGACACAGAGGAAAGAGGACTGAGTCCTTTCACAGAAAACCCTTACCGAGTGCGTGCTGCTGACCAAGGACCTATGTCCAGCCCCGTAACGGAGTCAATTCCAGAGACTGTGGTCAGCCTGGAGTTTCCTCGTTGGGTCCACAGCACAGACCCTGCTTATTTCTTCCACCAAATGCATCTTCCAATGAGTGACGGAAGTGTTGAGGTTCGGGCCATGCTCACTTGGACACTAAACCCACAAGTGGATAATGAGGCTCTGTTTAGCTGTGAGGTGAAGCACCCAGCGCTCTCCATGCCTATGCAGTCGGAAGTCACGTTAGGTAAGACGTTGGTGCACCGCAGTGGGCTAAAGTTGACTTGCAATGTTCCTGTTATGTTTCCATTATGAACCAATAATTGTCTGTAATTAGTCAGAACTACCTGCAGGAGGCGCTATGGCCAAGAATGTTCCAACATCTGTTCCACTGCTGACCACTTTGTCTGTAGTGCTTCACATATGTAAAGTGGTGCTAAAGTAAATCATCTTAGTGGGGGGTTGTACGATTGGACAATGGCATTTGGGGGGCACCTCCCAACCTATAGGAAGATTGTGATTGGACAGTTGTTGGCTATACATAGTTTCCTTAATGTGGCGCTATATGGGGGTTTTCCATTAGGTTGTTCTTCTGTGCTCAAGATAGGGGTGGCAATTGATTTGGAGTTGGCTTTTGGTAGCAACTTAACATGAGTGAATAGCATGTAATATCATATAATAAGTATCTCGTATTCATGGAAATTATTTTCTGAAACCACTTGATACACAATGAAGTAGGTCATGGCTTCACATCATCCACATCTTCTTTTACTGCTTCCATCTTTCCCTAGAGTTTCCTCTTGTCTTACTGTCTCTATCCTGCCCTACTGTCTCCATCTTGCCCTACTGTCTCCATCTTGCCCTACTGTCTCCATCTTGCCCTACTGTCTCCATCTTGTCCTACTGTCTTTATCTTGCCCTACTGTCTCCATCTTGTCCTACTGTCTTTATCTTGTCCTACTGTCTCCATCTTCTCCTACTCTCTCCATCTTGCCCTATTGTCTCCATCTTGCCCTACTGTCTCCATCTTGTCCTATTGTCTCCATCTTGCCCTACTGTCTCCATCTTGTCCTACTGTCTCCATCTTGCCCTACTGTCTCCATCTTATCCTACTGTCTCCATCTTGTCCTACTGTCTCCATCTTGTCCTACTGTCTCCATCTTGCCCTACTGTCTCCATCTTGTCCTACTGTCTCCATCTTTCCCTACTGTCTCCATCTTGTCCTACTGTCTCCATCTTGCCCTACTGTCTCCATCTTGTCCTACTGTCTCCATCTTTCCCTACTGTCTCCATCTTGTCCTACTGTCTCCATCTTGCCCTACTGTCTCCATCTCGCACTACAGCCTCTATTGTATTCCCTTGTAGTTAGTGAATTGTCCCCCACTCTTTCTACAAACACTGGTCCGTGAGACCCCCATTATACACATATAAATATAAAAATTTAATAACCTGCTCTGGAAGTGACATTTCTTCATTTCTGGTTGTCCTGTTATATTTGCACCTTGGAGTTTACTGGAATGTAAATGTTCATTAATGAAACACACACAAGTTCTGCCATTCTTTTCTGGTCAGATTGGGGCATATTTTTTTGATTTGTTTTAGTTCAGTTCTGCGGGTTATACGATATTTTATTGCGCCCTTCATTCGCCTCACACCGGCAGCTGTCCTGTGATAAAGCCTCTGTCTGTACAGAGAGATCCCATAAAACTATGGCAGCATAGGTATTCCCTGTACTAAGCACAATTCAGCAGGAACAGTCCCCTAAGTTTGCTCATAGTCTGTACAGAGAGATCCCATAAAACTATGGCAGTATAGGTATTCCCTGTACTAAGCACAATTCAGCAGGAACAGTCCCTAAGTTTGCTCATAGTCTGTACAGAGAGATCCCATAAAACTATGGTACATAGGTATTCCCTGTACTAAGCACAATTCAGCAGGAACAGTCCCTAAGTTTGCTCATAGTCTGTACAGAGAGATCCCATAAAACTATGGTACATAGGTATTCCCTGTACTAAGCACAATTCAGCAGGAACAGTCCCTAAGTTTGCTCATAGTCTGTACAGAGAGATCCCATAAAACTATGGCAGCATAGGTATTCCCTGTACTAAGCACAATTCAGCAGGAACAGTCCCCTAAGTTTGCTCATAGTCTGTACAGAGAGATCCCATAAAACTATGGCAGCATAGGTATTCCCTATACTAAGCACAATTCAGCAGGAACAGTCCCCTAAGTTTGCTCATAGCCTGTACAGAGAGATCCCATGAAACTATGGCAGCATAGGTATTCCCTGTACTAAGGACAATTCAGCAGGAACAGTCCCTGAGTTTGCTCATAGTCTGTACAGAGAGATCCCATAAAACTATGGCAGCATAGGTATTCCCTGTACTAAGCACAATTCAGCAGGAACAGTCCCTAAGTTTGCTCATAGTCTGTACAGAGAGATCCCATAAAACTATGGCAGCATAGGTATTCCCTGTACTAAGCACAATTCAGCAGGAACAGTCCCTAAGTTTGCTCATAGTCTGTACAGAGAGATCCCATAAAACTATGGCAGCATAGGTATTCCCTGTACTAAGCACAATTCAGCAGGAACAGTCCCTAAGTTTGCTCATAGTCTGTACAGAGAGATCCCATAAAACTATGGCAGCATAGGTATTCCCTGTACTAAGCACAATTCAGCAGGAACAGTCCCCTAAGTTTGCTCATAGTCTGTACAGAGAGATCCCATAAAACTATGGCAGCACACAAGTATCTGGATATGGAAATGTTGCACTTTTGTGCCTGTGTTGTGAGTTCTCTCTCCTTCCCCGACGTCCTTGATTGAATTATCCCAATTCTAATGGAGTTTTCATGCAGATGAAGCCATTTGCTCTCATTCGTTTACAAACCATTAAGGTTAATGTGCTTCTTGTTTAAAGAAAGTGTTGAATTAATAGAGTGCGAGAGAGGAGGCTGCTGCCCGGCCGGGAGCTCATTTCATCGGTTCCAGGCGCCGCTATTTGGGCTCTTTATTTGATCAGCCTCCGTATTAATGGCACCGCCGCTAATAATATCGCGCATGGATTCAGCCAATGTTATTTCTGTGCTGATTAACAAGCTTTGTGTCCTTTTCTGTTCTCTGGGTCTGACTCTTTTACTCTGCAGATCCCTCATGTTCCTTATGCCGCGGTGGAGAATACGTCCCATTTGTCACGTGACTAAGGGACCCACTGAGACATTTCCAGGCAGTGTTTGTTTATCCCTTTCTCTTTGCTCTTGACACAATGTATGACAAGTCAGTTGTGCAGATTCCAGCTGATTTAACATTGTTACATACAGAAGTACAGTGTCCGTGTATCTCTGGCACAGACAGACACCTGTTTGTTACTGAGACACAAGGACATTTGCTATTTGGGAAGGTTGAACTACATCCCCCCACGTCCGATCAAACAGGAATTATTCATAAGAGCCGTTACTCAGGAGCAAAAGACAGCAATGTTTTTGATGAAATATTTAAGAATCTGCTTAGAGAAGGGACGGACTGTTTAACAAAATATTTCCCTGGCGAATCTCCTGGCGCTGAAGGGGACGGAGGGAGATGTACGATGGAGTCTGCGGAGAGACCGGCGCTTCCTATGGGAATAGAGAGATAACGGGATGTGGCACAACAGGTTCATCTCTTGTCTCATAAATAAAGTGACTGCTGATGTGAAGCACTAACCTCCCTTATTAATTCAAGGGCAGGGCAATGGGGCAATATACAGCTATGTCAGTTACCTGGGGTCTGCTTTTTATAATCCCCCAACAATTTGATCCAGAAAAGGGGAAACAAAACCCTCACACACCATTACACAGTAAAGAACCCCTTCCTATGCTGATGGTGAGATCTCCTTTCCTCCCCACCAATGAATCACTGATTCCTCCTCTCTTGGTAGGGAATCCCATAACCTGACTGCCCTTACAGTAAAGAACCCCTTCCTATACTGATGGTGAAATCTCCTTTCCTCCCCACCAATGAATCACTCATTCGCCTCTCTTGGTAGGGAATCCTATAACCTGACTGTCCTTACAGTAAAGAACCCCTTCCTATACTGATGGTGAAATCTCCTTTCCTCCCCACCAATGAATCACTCATTCCTCCTCTCTTGGTAGGGAATCCCATAACCTGACTGCCCTTACAGTAAAGAACCCCTTCCTATACTGATGGTGAAATCTCCTTTCCTCCCCACCAATGAATCACTCATTCCTCCTCTCTTGGTAGGGAATCCCATAACCTGACTGTCCTTACAGTAAAGAACCCCTTCCTATGCTGATGGTGAGATCTCCTTTCCTCCCCACCAATGAATCACTGATTCCTCCTCTCTTGGTAGGAAATCCCATAACCTGACTGTCCTTACAGTAAAGAACCCCTTCCTATGCTGATGGTGAGATCTCCTTTCCTCTCCACCAATGAATCACTCATTCCCCCTCTCTTGGTAGGGAATCCCATAACCTGACTGTCCTTACAGTAAAGAACCCCTTCCTATGCTGATGGTGAGATCTCCTTTCCTCTCCACCAATGAATCACTCATTCCCCCTCTCTTGGTGGGGAATCCTATTAGCTGACTGCCCTTACAGTAAAGAACCCCTTCCTATACTGATGGTGAGATCTCCTTTCCTCCCCACCAATGAATCACTCATTCCCCCTCTCTTGGTAGGGAATCCTATAACCTGACTGTCCTTACAGTAAAGAACCCCTTCCTATGCTCCTATGAACTCTCCTTTCCTCTCCACCAATGAATCACTCATTCCCCTCTCTTGGTAGGGAATCCTATAACCTGACTGTCCTTACAGTAAAGAACCCCTTCCTATGCTCCTGTGAAATCTCCTTTCCTCCCCACCAATGAATCACTCATTCCCCCCTCTCTTGGTAGGGAATCCCATAACCTGACTGTCCTTACAGTAAAGAACCCCTTCCTATGCTGATGATGAGATCTCCTTTCCTCCCCACCAATGAATCACTCATTCCCCTCTCTTGGTAGGGAATCCTATAACCTGACTGTCCTTACAGTAAAGAACCCCTTCCTATGCTGATGGTGAGATCTCCTTTCCTCCCCACCAATGAATCACTCATTCCCCTCTCTTGGTAGGGAATCCCATAACCTGACTGCCCTTACAGTAAAGAACCCCTTCCTATGCTCCTGTGAAATCTCCTTTCCTCCCCACCAGCAGAACCCTGGATTAGTCTTCCCTATTGCTGTCTATAGATCACTGTACTATAGGCCCCAATCTCCAAGTGTCTCAGATTTATAGAGAAGGAAGGGATTGTTATACAGGGGGGTTAGCAGGGTGGAATAATCTGATTAAATTCTCTTTCCAAGAATAATTGGATTGAAAATCAGTAAAAGTGTGTGGGAGGTTCCTGCAGGATTCTAATGTACATATGCGTCAGCTGTATAAATGGTCACCACACTCCCCTCCCCCATAGCAATGTCTCAGCCAATCGCCCCAGTTTTTTGCACATGGAAGAAGGATCACTGACCTCTAATACTGCCCAGGAATTGGCTGACTGGGGAGTCTGGGAAAGGGCCACACAGATCCCACCGCTTTGCACCCCAAAATGTTCTGCTAATTCTCTGTGCCAAACGCTGGTTTCCCTATAAAAAACATGTTTCTCTCTATTTGTTAAATAAAACTCCTGGCCGGGCCCCATGCTGTCCATATTCAGGGCCAAACAGCACCCCAACGCCACATGGTCCTAGTGCCTGCACGTCTCTGTGCCACACACACATCACTATTGCTCCCTAACATTTTGCCACAAATCCAGGCCTGTCCATAATTGATTCTTTGTTCCACGTGTGATTTGTGCGGCGCAGGGATGGAGTTCTGATCGCAGACATTAAACCCGACAGACTCGACTGGGAAAGGCTTTTTATCACACATGCAAATAGTTAATTATTTACACAAGCGCCTAAATAATTCAGCAAAGGGAAAGTTTCCCAAAGTCGCGCCGTCTGAATTCTGCCCATAAAAAAGTCCAAATCCAGGAATTATAGCCTATGGTCTCTTGGTACCGGCAATATCACTCTTTCTCTGGTACCATCTCTGTGTGTAAATGCTGGCTGAGACCATCTGTTCCCAAAGCTGACACTTTATCCCCCCCCCCATGGGAATGGTTTATTCTCGTTTCTTTGGCTCAGTTTCCAGACATTTTCCCAAATCATCCCCATTTAATGGTGCATTGTGGGATATCTCAGTGTTTAGGGGAGAGACAGGAGTGGAATGAAGAAGGAGCAGGGATTAAATTGGATTTTACTGCTCAAACCATAAGAGCATCCCCTTTAATTATCTTTTATTTGTGATTTTATTAATTCCTCCTCCATGGGGGGGGGAGTTTGAGTCTCCAGCGCATGAAGGGTGGAAATACAGGAATAATCTGGGGGCAGATTTACACCCTGGCGTTACGTGCGCCATTCCTGCCATTTATACTTTACCTTCTCTCATTCCTCTACCTAATAAAGTCGTCAGGGACCATCTGTCACCAAATCTGCCACTTGTTATATATATATTTCTAGCATTTTGTATTATGTTTTTTCCTTATTTATACCTTCGAAGGCGTTCCGTGCCGCACTGTTGGCGCTATGTGGGTCAGCAGGTGGGTAGAAGGGACAGTAACTGGTTTGAGATGAAGTGGTATCAGGAGTCAGAGGCAGCAGTGCAGAGAAAGGGACAGACACAATGACAGTTACACAGAACTATAAACCCAGTGAGAATGAGGAATGAATGTATATTGGGAAGTTGTATCAGGAGTCAGAAGCAGCAGTGCAGAGAAAGGGACAGACACAATGACAGTTACACAGAACTATAAACCCAGTGAGAATGAGGAATGAATGTATATTGGGAAGTTGTATCAGGAGTCAGAAGCAGCAGTGCAGAGAAGAGAAAGGGACAGACACAATGACAGTTACACAGAACTATAAACCCAGTGAGAATGAGGAATGAATGGATATTGGGAAGTTGTATCAGGAGTCAGAAGCAGCAGTGCAGAGAAAGGGACAGACACAATGACAGTTACACAGAACTATAAACCCAGTGAGAATGAGGAATGAATGGATATTGGGAAGTTGTATCAGGAGTCAGAAGCAGCAGTGCAGAGAAAGGGACAGACACAATGACAGTTACACAGAACTATAAACCCAGTGAGAATGAGGAATGAATGGATATTGGGAAGTTGTATCAGGAGTCAGAAGCAGCAGTGCAGAGAAGAGAAAGGGACAGACACAATGACAGTTACACAGAACTATAAACCCAGTGAGAATGAGGAATGAATGGATATTGGGAAGTTGTATCAGGAGTCAGAGGCAGCAGTGCAGAGAAAGGGACAGACACAATGACAGTTACACAGAACTATAAACCCAGTGAGAATGAGGAATGAATGGATATTGGGAAGTTGTATCAGGAGTCAGAAGCAGCAGTGCAGAGAAGAGAAAGGGACAGACACAATGACAGTTACACAGAACTATAAACCCAGTGAGAATGAGGAATGAATGGATATTGGGAAGTTGTATCAGGAGTCAGAGGCAGCAGTGCAGAGAAGAGAAAGGGACAGACACAATGACAGTTACACAGAACTATAAACCCAGTGAGAATGAGGAATGAATGGATATTGGGAAGTTGTATCAGGAGTCAGAAGCAGCAGTGCAGAGAAGAGAAAGGGACAGACACAATGACAGTTACACAGAACTATAAACGCAGGGGCAGAAACATTACATGACCTTTGTCTCTTTACTCCCCATTTTAGAAAAACCCCACAAATCCCCCAGTTCCGCTCAGGAGTAGTATCTGGGGCAGTTGTTGGGGTGACTAATCAAATAGGAATATTCGGTAGTTCTCACCTGCCGCAGGATAAAAGTAGTTTTAGGGCCCTGGTTTCTCTGATTGGGAGTTAGTTATTGGGGTGCTTGTTACTAAGCTGTGTCCTCCTCAAACACAGGTTCCGTGTATCCATTAGAAACATGACCCCCAAGTTGAATTTTTTCACCAGTAATTTAGACCAAGTTGCCCTTTACACTGAGCCATTGCTGCCGGCACTGAAAGGCCCGTGTGACTTTATGTGAGTCTCGCTGGGAAGGTAAACGGCTCGGCCTCATTAGATCTGAGTGGAGATAATAGAGAAAAGTGCTGTTAATTATTTATAGGATTCGCTAATATGGGAAGATGTTTTCTGACTGCCAGTTAATAAGCACAAGCCTCTCGGGGCCACTAAGAGCCCACAATGGAGTCATGTGACCTCTATGTATACAGAGCTGCGTTAAAGGGGTGGTTCATCTTTAAGTTAACTTTTAGCATGTTATAGAATGACTAATTCTATGCAATGTTTCAATTGGTCTTCAATGTTTAGTTTTTTTAATTATTCACCTTCTTCTCATTCTTTCCAGCTTTCAAATGGGGGGTCACTGACCCCATCTAAAAAAAACAAATGCCCTGTAAGGCTACAAATGTATTGTTATTGCTACTTTTTATTCCTCATCTTTCTATTCATGTCTCTCCTATTCATAGTCCAGTCTCTTGTTTAAATCAATGCATGGTTGCTAGGGGAATTTCGACCTTAGCAACTGGATTAGAAAAACTGAAATGGGGGTCCCAGATTTAATTATGATTTTTACTCACCACATTTTGGAAGTGGCCCAGGTGCACCACCCTCAGCCCTCAGCACGGGGCGCGGACAAACCAAAAGTATCAATAGAGCAATCTTCCACCCGGGTGTTCAGAAGCCACAAATAATATAAAAAGAAGACTAATTGCAAATTGCCTCAGAATATCCCTCTCTACAACATACTTAAAGTTACCTTAAATATGAACAACCCCCAGAGGCACAAAAACCATCAGACATGGAAGCCCTCTGCCTCCAGACTTGTCCCCCAATGATTTGTATAGTTATAGAGAAAAACTGCTCAGTAATCACTTAATATAGCCTAGAGCACACTGAGCATGTGCAGTGCCACTGACACCAGAGAAAGGCCTATCATCAGTGTAAGACCCAGTGACATGAAGGCAGGGTCGGACTCACTGGGTTCTTAACTTCTTACTCTTAAAACAATGTCAGAAGTCAGTTCTATTAATCCAACGGTTTTTGCATTGCACAGGAGTCAGAACCAGCAGTGCATATGATATAAACATTCAGCCAGACACTTCTTTCAATATCAATTACATTTAATTCCACCGAGGAAGTTGCTTAGAATTATATTTCCTGTCGTTATGCAAAATAATGTGTTTTGGGTGAAGTTGCCCTTGAATAAATACATAGCGCAAAATCATTTGCTGATTTGCCAGTTGGCGTAGAGTAAGGAGAGGCAAAGGTTAAAGAGAGAGGCTGGTACAATAAGTAGATGTTCTGGGCAGCAGTTCAGGGAAGGCAGAAGGTGCAGGGGGCTCATGGGAAAGCTTTTAGTGGAATAGGGTCAATGGAAAGCTGAATGCGGGTCGCAATCAAGAGTCACGATCAAGAGTTACGCCCTAAACAAACATGAAATCATGTATTAAGATACTAGGCAACTATGCACCGGGGCAGTAACCAGTGGCAGCCAATCAGACGCATGCTTTCATTGTTCTACCTGCAGCTGGCTGAGAAAAGCTCATCACTGATTGGTTGCTATGGGATACTGGGTGCCCCGTGGTTATAAATAAAAAGTAAATGGAGACCTCTAAGAAAATGTGGGCGCCTCGTTGAGACAGTGGGAACTGATTCCTGACTCATGTGACCCCACTTTTATCCCTGATATTTGGGACTGTCCTAAGGAAACCAGGAGAGATGGAAGAAGCATTGGAACTGGCAGTGCTTGGACCCTTAAGCTTTTCCTTGTAGGGTAAGTTACTGCCCAGGACTTTATTCTAAAGCAGCTGCACCCTGAATTGGCACACAGTGGGGGAGGCAATAGATTACCCTGGACAGGGCACATTTGTTGACTGAGCTTTTGAATCCCTCAGGAGGAACTCTCCCAGCACCCTTGATACTCATCTCCGATAGAACATACTAGTTCTTAGCCTTAATAGTACAGTATATCCTATCCCATCCTAATGCCCATCTCCACTGGAACATCCCATTCAACCATGATGCCCATCCCCAGCAGTACACCCTATTCAACCCTACCCTATCTCAAGTAGTACATCCCACCATCCCCAGGCCCATCTTGAGTGGTACATCTCATCAGACCCCAATGCCCATCTCCACTGTTACATTCTTTCCAACCCTTTGGCATCTCCAGTGGTCCATCTCATACAACTGCAATGACCATCCTCAGTGGTAAACCCTATGCACCCTACACATGCACCCTACACATCTCTATCAGTACATCCTATCTAATTAAACACCTATCTTCAGTGGTACCTCGTTTAACTCCAGTGGCCATCTCCGGTGGTATATTTCCGACCCGTGCACCCTTCTCCAGTGATACACCCTGTTCATCACTAACGTTATTTCCAGCTGTACATTATGTCCAACATCAATGCCCATCTCCAGTAGTACATCCCATTCAATCCAAATGCCCCTCTCCAGTGGTACATCCCATCCAATCCCAATGCCCATCTTCAGTGATACATCCCATCCAACCCCAATGCCCATTTCCAGTGGTATATCCCATCCAATCCCAATGCCCATCTCCAGTGGTATATCCCATCCAATCCCAATGCCCATCTCCAGTGGTACATCCCATCCAATCACAATGACCTTCTCCAGTGGTACATCCCATCCAATCACAATGACCTTCTCCAGTGGTACATCCCATCCAATCCCAATGCCCATCTCCAGTGGTACATCCCATACAATCCCAATGCCCATCTCCAGTGGTACATCCTGTGCGTGGCTTAACCCCTGGAGCTTTGATTGGTCAATTCCGTCTAAACTCTGGATTTGTGATTGGTTGAGGCTGCCTGTCTATTGTATTAGCCCTTCTGAGTCAAGTCCCAACTGGATTCTGCCAATCAATGAGCCTCATGTTCTCTTTTCCCATCGCACTCCCAGCGCCGCTTTGTATTGAGATTCCTTTATTCTGTGTATTGATTCTGGGGGGAGCAGGGGGGTCGGAGCCACAAGGACAGATTTGTCTGATCGTTTTGCTCGGGGATTAAAACAAACACTTCTCTAAACAGCTCCTTTAAATAGCAATTTGGATTCCTCCCTGTATTGATAATCGCCCCCGCGTTACAGCCATCCCTTCCCCTCCGAGGATTCGCTGTTTTCTAGTCAACAAGCCCGACGCGAGCGTCTGCACGAAATTCCCCTTTCCCTGATCTTCTATTTATTCAGCCTGCCCCCTGTACCCCGGAATATTCCCATTCTGCCAATGGCACCAGGTTATTCCAAGTTCATTCAGCTCCTCACACTCGAAATGTTTCCCTGTACCTTCTCCTCAATATTCCGCTCTCTTTCTTATAATTGGGATCAGCATCAAACTGTTATAGGCCTGTTAGGGTGTGACTTGGGGATAATATCTATTTGCTCTACTATATACACCCCAAAGTCCAGCGAGAAGGTTATCCAATATTTCTATATAATACACAAAAGCCATGAATATCCTGTAAATTATATCCTTATAAACGGTGAGTAGTGATGTCATCAGTTATAAACGGTGAGTAGTGATGTCATTTCTGTCACATGACTTACTAAAATTTGTGTATTATAATAAATAAAGTACCCCCAGTTGTAAAATATGAGGATATTAGAAGTTACCTCGGAGTTCCATGACCTGTATAAAAACACTCGGCCTTCGGCCTCGTACTTTTATATGGTCATGAAACTCCTCGGTAACTTATAATATCCTTATATTTTACAAGAGGGGGTACTTTATTCACTATATATCTGTAACCTTGTTATGAGCTAAAGGGGCCCAGTCTGAAGGTCAGTTAGGGGGAGATTTGGGGTGAGTGATTATTTGTACCCTGGGTACCCCTGGAACTATAGCAGGGTGACACCCCAATGTTTCTATATATCTGTAACCTTGTTATAGGGCTATAACCAAGAGTTGGACCCCTATGGGGGGGGTGAACTGGAAAAGCCTGACAAGCAGTGGCTCCAGAATATTCTGTTCAGTGGTGTAAGAAGCCTTGGCCGGGCCCCGTGCAGTTGGCAGTATGGTAGTTACGCTGATATATTTGGCCTGAGACCATTACCCAGACAGTGGATGATGGATGGTGGGTTATCAAAGTACAATCTTCCTTGAATCATATATAATATATGAAGGAGCCTGTGTCGCTTATGTTACTGTGTGTAATGAATCACCAGACAGTTGCGTTCCGGTCACTTAACATTTCTAACCCAATCAAGTAGGGACCGGGGAATCACATATGTGCAACACGTCTCTCACAAACACGTATTTATCTCTTTAGTGGCGGTCGATCCCCTGATAGAGATTCTGTGAGTCTGCGGCAAACTGCTCAATGTTTTGTGCCGAATCATCTATAGGTACAACGAATTGCCCCAAACCCTGGATTTATTTAGTTCTTTATAACCAAGATTCTGTAGGACACCTCCCAACCAATCATAGTGAGAGCAGTCACACAGCCAAGTCATAGGGTGTTGGATATTCATTTTGGGGGGGGGATAGTTCAGTTCTATTCCCCGAGCACCAACCCCACCCCTTCCCCTTACACTTTATTGACTTATTAGTCTAAGTTATGTAAAGTTTTCAATAAACACCCTGCACTTTACAAGGTTGAAGCTTCAGTCAGAATATATTTATTTGTTGTCAAATGATCTAGAGAATGGAATTCTAATAGACTTCGACTCTGGATTTAACACTCCATTTTTTTCCTGAGTGATTTATGTGATTTTACCTATTTGCGTCTGTATCCGAGCAACTGAGATTCTTTGTGTCAGAATAAAGGATGAACAGGAGAAGGTCGGAGCAGGAGTATGAGCAAACAAAACTAATAATAACAAACCTGACTTAGACAAATGCAAATAATGGCAACAAAAACAGTGGCTTCTCGAAACCCGGGAATGTGATACAAAAGGCCCCATAGGGACCCCACGGCTGCACAAAGTATCTGTAAGGAATTGATTCTTCCATCCCAGAAATATTATAGTCATACCAGTTTTCACTTTTAACAGATTCTGGTTGGCAGGGTCACTGACCATAGCAACAAGACAGCATATTACATTACTAATTAGTGAGTCCCATAACAGAAAGGTAAATAATAAATGTACAAAAAGGGACCAATTTTTAAAGCTGTTAGATAAGTGAAGGTTCACAGACAAAGAGAGTGAGACAAGATGAAGGCAGTAGGAGAAGATTGTTGCAAAAGATGGAGACAGTGTGACAAGTTGGAGACAGTAGGGCAAGAAGGAGACAGTAGGGCAAGATGGAGACAGTAGGACAAGATGGAGACAGTAGGACAAGATGTAGACAGTTAGGCAAGATGGAGACAGTAGGACAAGATGGAGACAGTAGGACAAGAGGGAGACAGTAGGACAAGTTGGAGACAGTAGAACAAGATGGAGACAGTAGAACAAGATGGAGACAGTTGGACACGATGTAGACAGTTAGGCAAGATGGAGACAGTAGGACAAGATGGAGACAGTAGGACAAGAGGGAGACAGTAGGACAAGTTGGAGACAGTAGAACAAGATGGAGACAGTAGAACAAGATGGAGACAGTAGGACAAGATGTAGAGAGTTAGGCAAGATGGAGACAGTTGGACAAGATGTAGACAGTTAGGCAAGATGGAGACATTAGGAAAATATGGAGATAGTAGAACAAGATGGAGACAGTAGGGCAAGATGGAGACAGTAGGACAAGTTGGAGACAGTAGGACAAGATGGAGACATTTAGGCAAGATGAAGACAGTAGGACAATATGGAGACAATAGCACAACATGGAGAAAGTAGGACAAGAAGCAGTTAGGCAAGATGAAGACAGTAGGAAAAGATGGAGACAGTAGGACAAAATGGAGAGAGGCAAGATGGAGACAGTAGGAAAAGATGTAGAAAGACACAATTTAGTCAGTTAGGCAAGATGGAGACAGTAGGACAAGATGGAGGCAGTAGAACAAGATGGAGAGAGTAGGACAAGATGGAGACAGTTAGTCAAGATGGAGACAGTAGGACAAGATGGATACAGTAAAACAAGATGGAGACAGTTAGGCAAGATGGAGACAGTAGGACAAGATGGAGACAATTAGGCAAGATGGAGATGCTTAAGGCAAGATGGAAACAGGTAGGTAAGATGGAGATAGTTGGGCAAGATGGAGACAGTAGGGCAAGATGGAGACAGTAGGACAAAATTGAGTTAGTTAGGAAAGATAGAGACAGTAAAACAACATGGAGAGACAGGTAGGCAATATGGAGACAGCAAGGCAAGATGGAGACAGTAAGGTAAAATGGAGACAGTAGGACAAGATGGAGACAGTAGGACAAGATGGAGACAGTAGGGGAAGATGGAGACAGTAGGACAACATGGAGCCTTTAAGGACAGTAGCACAAGATGTGGACACTAAGACTTGATGCTGACTGAGTATATTAAAATCGAGGCAGTAGGACAAGACAGAGTTAGATGGAACCTTGCCTAGCCAGAACATTATCAGAACAGTATCAGTTTTTATTTAAGTAAATCTCCTAATATCTTCTGATAAAGACTGATAAAGGCTGCTTTTTTAAAGGTCTTTTATTGGTTGGAGTCTTGGAATGGTTGAAGGTCACAAAGTATTAGAGGGAGTAGTGGAGAAAGCCCCTACAACTCCTACTTGCAGTAATATTTCTGACCCAGAGTCTCATTATCTCTCAGTTTCAGATAAATATTTCCAGAGGAGCTATAACTGATACATATTCATGGGCCTAATATCTCTACAAAGTCATAGTAAGGTTGCTGTTCTGATGAAGCACAATGTGCTGAGACAACCTGTACAACTATTAAAGTCTCTCATATTTACACCTAGGCGCATAAAGAACAAGACTTAATCACCCAAGTGACTGCCTCCATTGATGGTTCCTTCATTTCAGGCCCCATCTTCAAAAGGTTCTTTGATGGCAACTTGATGTTTTAGCCTTTAACATGTTGGATTCCTTTAAAACCAGGAAAAAAGTGAAATATCCAGCGTGACAGCTCCTACAGGATCAAGCCGGTCCTCTGGGCCTCTGTACAGCGGTTTATTCCTTTAGAAGTCATGCTTTATGGGCTATTTGTTTAAGGCAGTGCATTATATGCATAACAGGCTTTTAAATATTTGATTCATGGCCTCCTTTGCAGAATATGGAGACTTGAAAAGCCACATTGTAAATTTAGTTGTCGTGCAGTCGCCGTGATGTATAAAACATGATAAAAGGAACACTCTGGGGCGATACAGTTCCATAACCCGGGGACAGAACGTTCCGTCATTCAGTAACAGAGATTTTATCCCCATTATCTTCCCTACGTGCCCTGATTTAAGAGGAGGCTTAATGAACACAACACAAATATCATCAGTGACATATTTTCATTCTCATCCTCGGCTCTAACGAGCACTTCCTCTCCAGCGAATGGGATCGAGAGCTTAATGTTTTCCTCTTCAAACTGATTGGGCGGATAATAATAAGCCAGATGTTCCCTGTGCCATTAGCCCTGGATTGATGGGAGCACTTGGGAAGTCTGTAAGAAGACGTTTGATATGGGAAGAGACCAATGGCTTCTGTAGGCAACGAGGAATCTGCAAAGGGGTAACCAGCACCATTTCTGCCAAGGGGGAAGGAAACAACTTTGCTCCAACTTACCTGCTACTGGGCTGTTCTCTTTCCCATGGTCAGACAGGAACCTCCCCCTGGGTAAGTGAATCCAATCTCCCCCAGTACTTACCCATGTACAGAGCTCTGATTCTCTGTACTTCCTGCTCCTGGGCTGTTCTCTTTCCCATGGTCAGACAGGAACCTCCCCCTGGGTAAGTCAATCCAATCTCCCCCAGTACTTACCCAGGTACAGAGCTCTGATTCTCTGTACTTCCTGCTCCTGGTCTGTTCTCTTTCCCATGGTCAGACAGGAACCTCCCCCTGGGTAAGTGAATCTCCCCCAGTACTTACCCAGTTACAGAGCTCTGATTCTCTGTACTTCCTGCTCCTGGGCTGTTCTCTTTCCCATGGTCAGACAGGAACCTCCCCCTGGGTAAGTGAATCCAATCTCCCCCAGTACTTACCCAGGTACAGAGCTCTGATTCTCTGTACTTCCTGCTCCTGGGCTGTTCTCTTTCCCATGGTCAGACAGGAACTCCCCCTGGGTAAGTGAATCCAATCTCCCCCAGTACTTACCCAGGTACAGAGCTCTGATTCTCTGTACTTCCTGCTCCTGGGCTGTTCTCTTTCCCATGGTCAGACAGGAACCTCCCCCTGGGTAAGTGAATCCAATCTCCCCCAGTACTTACCCAGGTACAGAGCTCTGATTCTCTGTACTTCCTGCTCTTGGGCTGTTCTCTTTGTTGGAAAGGTTACTGCTTGCTCTGCTCTCATTCATTAGAATACTTGACAAGATGAGACTCTCTATAGCCAGAAGCCTCACACATTTCAAGCATTCGGTTGGATCACCTCTGGTTTGTGACATGAGAATAAAGTCACAGGCAGGAGGAATACGGCTCCCTGGGCTGTTCTCTTTCCCATGGTCAGACAGGAATCATTCTTTGGCTAAGTGAATCCATTCCTAGTACTTACCTTAGTATAGAGATCTGATTCTTTTTATTTTCTACTTATAGGCTGTTCTCTTTCCTGTGGTCTTTCCTATTTCCGTATAGATCAATGCCACATATTTTAGCTGCTGATGAATCTTTCTAAAGACTGGATTGGGTGTTCGTTTTAATTGTGGTGTCCATATCAGCTCCTCCTCCTATTGGTTAACATCCCGTGGGAGCAGACATATGAAGTGTCTCTAATGAATAACCAGACTGTACAATAAATATTATCTGTGACACTGCACATGGCCTACTGAATCAGGAGCAAAGGAGAAGATGGAAAAGTTTTATTTGATGTTTATATATTGAGAGCGTTGCCAGGGTTTCCATGCCGGGGTCCATTAATATTTATCCCCGGTTATTTGCATGTCGCTGAACTGTAATTACATCAACACGAGAGACAAAGGAAACCCCACGCTGAGTGGTCCCTGCAGAGTTAATTACAGCAGTGCAGTCAGGGGAGGACATTAGGAGATGGTTAAATGTGTCTGTCACATGTGATTGTGCCGATTCACAGGAGAGTCTGCTGCAGCCTGCAATGATAAACAAACAAGTGCCGCTTATTGTAGGGTTGTGTATCAGTCCCAGCAGAGCAGCCTGAGCTCCCTCAAATGATCCTCCTTAGAAAAAAAAAATGAAAGAGTTGGCACAAAAAGGGAACAGTATTGGGGGGACTAGGGTACGTGGCGTGTATAGATAGGGGTGGCGCCTAATATATTCTACTTTTATCAATTAATTCAACTACTTTTTAATTGAAATATAAACATATAATATACGCAAAAGCAGTGAATATCCTCTAAATTATATCCTTATAAACGGCTCTTAGTGATGTCATCAGTTATTAATAGAGCTTAGTGATGTCATTTTTGTCACATGACTCATTGAGACTTGTGTATTATAATAAATAAAGTTCCCCTTGTTGGAAAATATGAGAATTTTAGAAAGAACCTTGGAGTTCCATGACCTGTATAAAAGGTCATGGAACTCACTGTAACTTTTAATATCCTTATATTTTACAATAGGGGGTACTTTATTCACTATATACACATAACAAGACATTACAAATATCTGTGCAACGTAATAGACTTTTTCAATGTACATTACTAGACATGAGTAAAACTACAGAGGGAACGAGAAGTGGATGGGGGAGAGGTAGACAACGTTGTGAAGAGGAGAAGTAACTCTCAGAGTAAGGATTAAGGGAAAGCAGAAGAGATAACTCTAAGAGTAAGGAGTGAGGAGAAGGGGGGAGCAAAAGAGTTGATTCTGAGTGTAAGGGGTAGGAAAGAGGAGAAGGTGTTCTATAGAAGGGTAAAGAGAAAGAAAGAAGAGAAGAGGTAACTCTTAGAGTAAAAAAGAGGGGGAAGCAGAAGCAGTAACTCAAAGAGTAAGAAGATGTGAAGAGGAAAGGAGCTAACTCTCAGGGTAAAGAGACAGGAGAGGAGGTAACTCTCAAAGTAAAGAAAAGAGAAGAAGAGAAGAGCTATTGGTCAGAGTAACGAGAATGAGAGTGGAGAAGAGGTAACTCTCAGAGTAAAGAGCAAGAGAGAGTAAAAGAGTGAGGAGAAGAGGTAACATTAAAATGAAGGAGAAGAAGAATGGAGAAAATGGAACTTGGAGAGTAAAGAGAAGAGTGAAGAGAAGTAGTTACTCTCAGTATAAAGAGAAGGAGAATGGACAATAATAGAGGTAACTCAGAGAGTAAGAGGAAGAGAAGAGGTAACTCTCAGAGTAAGGAAAGGGAGATCAGGGGATATAGATATTACTTGTGACAGTAACCAATAAAGTCAGTAAAACAAAATTAACTGCAGGAATGAGGGGGGGGGCTTTGATAAATTGCCTGATGGTACAATTAGGTCTAATCGATTGTATCACAAATGAGAAGAGGGATCTGCTTGTTACTACTCCCTGTCAATGTCACTGCTAAACATAGAGATGAGATTGGGACATAATCACTTGTGCCTGTTCCTATTCAGAGCAAATGTATCCAGTCATGCCTGAAATTGAAATGTGTGTGTGTCTATGTGTGTCTATCTCATAATCTTTTCTTCTTCCCTACTGTCTCCATCTTGTCCTACTGTCTCCATCTTGCACTACTGTCTCCATCTTGTCCTACTGTCTCCATCTTGTCCTACTGTCTCCATCTTGCCCTACTGTCTCCATTTTGTCCTACTGTCTCCATCTTACCCTACTGTCTCCATCTTGTCCTACTGTCTCCATCTTGTCCTACTGTCTCCATCTTGTCCTACTGTCTCCATCTTGTCCTACTGTCTCCATCTTGCCTTACTGTCTCCATCTTGCCTTATTGTCTCCAGCTTGTCCTACTGTCTCCATCTTGTCCTGCTGTCTCCATCTTGTCCTACTGTCTCCATCTTGCCCTACTGTCTTCATCTTGTCCTACTGTCTCCATCTTGTCCTACTGTCTCCATCTTGCCCTACTGTCTCCATTTTGTCCTACTGTCTCCATCTTGCCCTACTGTCTCCATCTTGTCCTACTGTCTCCATCTTGTCCTACTGTCTCCATCTTGTCCTACTGTCTCCATCTTGTCCTACTGTCTCCATCTTGCCCTACTGTCTCCATCTTGTCCTACTGTCTCCATCTTGTCCTACTGTCTCCATCTTGCACTACTGTCTCCATCTTGCCCTACTGTCTTCATCTTGTCCTACTGTCTCCATCTTTCCCTACTGTCTCCATTTTGTCCTACTGTCTCCATTTTGTCCTACTGTCTCCATCTTACCCTACTGTCTCCATCTTGTCCTACTGTCTCCATCTTGTCCTACTGTCTCCATCTTGCCTTACTGTCTCCATCTTGCCTTACTGTCTCCATCTTGTCCTACTGTCTCCATCTTGTCCTACTGTCTCCATCTTGTCCTACTGTCTCCATCCTGCCCTACTGACTCCATTTTGCCCTACTGTCTCCATCTTGCCCTACTGTCTCCATCTTGTCCTACTGTCTCCATCTTGTCCTACTGTCTCCATCTTGTCCTACTGTCTCCATCTTGCCCTACTGTCTCCATCTTGCCCTACTGTCTCCATCTTGTCCTACTGTCTCCATCTTGTCCTACTGTCTCCATCTTGTCCTACTGTCGTCGAGCTAGTTACTATTATGGAATTGTAAGAAATTCTGCATTGATTTTGTGTGTGACGTTTCTATGTTACATTCTATGTTATGTTTTGGATTTCTGCATCTCCTTTGTGGCATTTAAACTGCTGGTTCTTGATACAGAGATACCAAGATCACCAACTGTCATTTCCCAGCCCTGATTAACTGAATCCTAAATCTCTCCCTGGATGGCAAACAAACATTGCAACATAAGCCCCGTGGTTTTTTGTGTGTTTGTTTTTTTATAAATGTGTTTTTTTATTTTGGCGTCAAATTCCCTGTTAATGAGCCTAATGGAGCGTTTCCCCATCTCTCTGTCATTTCTCTGCTGTTAGTGAGTAAATAGGTCTCTGGGCCTCGGGCTCAATAACTGCTACAGACATAAAGTAGTAGAAAGGGCAATTGTGCCAGGGAATCTTGTGCCCGCCGAGTGTTGAGATTGGCCTGTGTGCTAATAAAGTTATTATAGGAGGGTTCTGGCTGTGATTGGCTGATTACACCCACCTATAATAATGAAGCTAAAGATTACATTCCCTGGGCTGTAACCCTAACCCTATAGTATTACGCGATAGCTGCCATGTCAAATTGTCATAGAGTCTAGGCAAAGGGCTTTGTTGTTGACAGGCAGTCATGGGCATTGATTGGAAAGTCCTCTTCTGATTGGTCAACTTTGACTGATATGGAAATGAAGGAGACTTGGTGGGTTGTTCTCTCCCTATGGTATTACGGGATAGCGGCAATGTCAAATTATCATAGAGTCTAGGCAAAGGGCTGTGTTGTTGACAGACAGTCTTTGACCTGTATTGGAAAGTCCTCTTGTGATTGGTCAATTTTGACTGCTATGCAAAAGATGGAGACTTGGTGGGTTGTTCTCTCACTGTGGTATTATGGGATAGTGAAGATGTCAAATTGTCAAAGAGTCTAGGCAAAGGGCTATGTTGTTGACAGGCAGTCTTTGACATGGATTGGAAAGTCCTCTTGTGATTGGTCAACTTTGACTGGTATGAAAATGAAGGAGACTTGGTGGCTTGTTCTTTCCCTATGGTATTACAGGATAAAGTTGAGGCTTACTAGGCACATCTCTATGTGTTGGAATGTCAGCTTTTATCATGGGAGTGCTTGGGCAATGGCTAATTTGCTATAGAGTATAGGCAAAGGGCTATGTGACTGACAGCTCTTGTCATAGAAGGCTGCGTGTCTTCCTATTCTTTAGTATGGAAGGGGGGAATCTATAGTAGACAAAGGGCTATGTTGTTTGACAGGCAGTCTTTAACATGGATTGGAAAGTCCTCTTGTGATTGGTCAACTTTGACTGATATGGAAATGACAAAGACTTGGTAGGTTTTTCTCTCCCTATGGTATTACGGGATGGGGAAGTTGAGGCTTACTAGACAAAGCTCATCACATGGATATGTGTTGGAATATCAGATTTTATTATTGGAGTGCTTGGGCAATGGCTAATTGCCATAGAGGCTAGGCAAAGGGCTATGTGACTGACAGCTCTTGTGCTAGAAGGGGTTGAGTCTTCCTATTTTTTTTCCTGTAAGTGGGTAATCTGTAATAGGCAAAGGGCTATGTTATTTGACAGGCAGTCTTTGGCATGGATTGGCAATCCTCTTGTGATTGGTCAACTTTGACTGATATGGAAATGAATGAGACTTGGTGGGTTGTTCTCTCCCTATGGTATTAGGGGATAGTGGCAATCTCAAATTGTCATAGAGGCTAGGCAAAGGGTTTTGTTGTTGACAGGCAGTCTTTGACCTGGATTGGAAAGTCCTCTTGTGATTGGTTAATTTTGACTGATATGGAAAAGAAGGAAACTTGGAGGGTTGTTCTCTCCCTATGGTATTACGGGATAGCGGCAATGTCAAATTGTCATAGAGTCTAGGCAAAGGGCTATGTTGTTGACAGGCAGTCTTTGACCTGGATTGGAAAGTCCTCTTGTGATTGGTCAACTTTGAATTATATGGAAATGAAGGAGACTTGGTGGGTTGTTCTCTCCCTATGGTTTTACGGTATAGTTGCAATGTCAAATTGTCATAGAGTCTAGGCAAAAGACTATGTTGTTGACTGGCAGTCTCCTCTTGTGATTGGTCAACTCTGACTGATATGGAAATGAAGGAGACTTGGTGGGTTGTTCTCTCCCTATGGTATTACGGGATAGCGGCAATGTCAAATTGTCATAGTGTTTAGGCAAAGGGCTATGTTGTTGACAGACAGTCTTTAACATGAATATGAATGTCCTCTTGTAATTGGTCAACTTTGACTGAAATGGAAAAGAAGGAGACTTGGTGGGTTGTTCTCTCCCTATGGTGTTACGGGATAGAGGCGATGTCAAATTGTCATAAAGTCTAGGCAAAGGGCTATGTTGTTGACAGGCAGTCTTTGACATGGATTGGAAATCCACTTGTGATTGGTCAACTTTGACTGATATGGAAATGCAGGAGATTTGGTGGGTTTTCTCTCCCTATGGTATTACGGGATAGCGGCGATGTCAAGTTGCCATAGAGTCTAGGCAGAGCGCTATGTTGTTGACAGGCAGTCTCCTCTTGTGATTAGTCAACTTTGACTGATATGGAAATGAAGGAGTCTTGGTGGGTTGTTCTCTCCCTATGATATTATGGGATAGCTGCCATGTCAAATTGTCATAGAGTCTAGGCAAGGGGATATGTTGTTGACAGGCAGTCTTTGCCATGGATTGGAAAGTCCTCTTGTGATTGGTCAACTTTGACTTATATGGAAATGAAGGAGACTTGGTGGGTTGTTCTCTCCCTATGGTTTTACGGTATTGTTGCAATGTCAAATTGTCATAGAGTCTAGGCAAAAGACTATGTTGTTGACTGGCAGTCTCCTCTTGTGATTGGTCAACTTTGACTGATATGGAAATGAAGGAGATTTGGTGGGTTGTTCTCTCTCTATGGTATTACGGGATAGCTGCCATGTCAAATTGTCATAGAGTCTAGGCAAAGGGCTATGTTGTTGACAGGCAGTCTTTAACATGGATTGGAAAGTCCTCTTGTGATTGGTCAATTTTGACTGATATGGAAATGAAGGAGACTTGGAGGGTTGTTCTATCCCTATGGTGTTACGGGATAGAGGCGATGTCAAATTGTCATAGTCTAGGCAAAGACTATGTTGTTGACTGGCAGTCTCCTCTTGTGATTGGTCAACTTTGATTGATATGGAAATGAAGGAGACTTGGTGGGTTGTTCTCTTCCTATTGTATTATGGGATAGCGGTGATGTCAAATTGTCATAGAGTCTAGGCAAAGGGCTATGTTTTTGACAACCAGTCTTTGACCTGGATTGGAAAGTTCTCTTGTGATTGGTCAATTTTGACTAATATGGAAATGAAGGAGACTTTGAGGGTTGTTCTCTCCCTATGGTATTACGGGATAGAGGCGATGTCAAATTGTCATAGAGTCTACTCAAAGGACTATGTTGTTGACTGGCAGTCTCCTCTCGTGATTGGTCAACTTTGATTGGTATGGAAATGAAGGAGACTTGGTGGGTTGTTCTCTCCCTATGGTATTACAGGATAGCGGCAATGTCAAATTGTCATAGTGTTTAGGCAAAGGGCTATGTTGTTGACAGGCAGTCTTTGACCTGGATTGGCACACTCTTCCTTCTTGTCTTACTACTCACGCTCTTCCCTCTTGCCTTACTACTCACACTCTTCCCTCTTGTCTTACTACTCACACTCTTCCTTCTTGCCTTACTACTCAGACTCTTCCCTCTTGCCTTACTATACACACTCTTCCCTCTTGCCTTACTACACACACTCTTCCCTCTTGCATAACTACTCACACTCTTCCCTCTTGCCTTACTACACACACTCGTCCCTCTTGCCTTACTACTCACACTCTTCCCTCAGTGTTAAATGTCTGGCAGCTCTTTGGTTGTTATTAAGTTGAAATGTAACTCTCAGACCCATCAGTAGCTGAAGATTGGGAGGACTGTAGCCTTTAGGGTTCAACTTTATATAAATAATTCACCCCACCAAGTCTGCTTTGCCTTGGGTTGTGCTACATGTGAAGGCAGCTCTACTTTTCCTCTTCTTTTCTGCAGAATAAACTCAGGTCTATTATCAGTCAATTTATATGTATGTGACCTTTCCCATTCCCCTTGGGAATCCCTTCCATGAATCCAATCCTTATTAAGAAATATTGTGCTCTCCCCTTCCTGCGGTATCATTATACAACTTCCCCTTGAAATAGTCTTCATCTCCATGCATTGGATTTTGTTGGAACCTTAACAAATTACTGTTTGTTTATTTATTTGTTACTTGGCCTTGAGTCTCAGTCACAGATATGAAAATGAATTTGGGAATCCGCCACCTGTGGAGAATTCACTAAACCCGATCTAACAGCCGATAAACAGCTAGAAATAAAGTATTCTCACATAACTCATTATAAATCATTCAATCTGAGCTAATCACTTCTAATCAATATCTTCTCCAACAATATTTTTATAAATAAAAGTTTTTTCAATGACACATGTACATATAAGGGATAATGTACCCCCTGCTGTATATGATAAGGATATTAGAAGTCACTGAGGGGTTGTTCTGTGACCATATAAAGACACAAGGCTGCAGGCTGAGTTATACAGGGAACTCTGAGTATCACTCATGTATTATAAGGGATAATGTACCCCCTACTGTAAATGATAAGGATATTAGAAGTCACTGAGGGGTTGTTCTGTGACCATATAAAGACACAAGGCTGCAGGCTGAGTTATACAGGAAACTCTGAGTATCACTCATGTATTATAAGGGATAATGTACCCCCTACTGTAAATGATAAGGATATTAGAAGTCACTGAGGGGTTGTTCTGTGACCATATAAAGGCACAAGGCTGCAGGCTGAGTTATACAGGGAACTCTGAGTATCACTCATGTATTATAAGGGATAATGTACCCCCTGCTGTAAATGATAAGAATATTAGAAGTCATGATAATTTTTTTATGTTTCTGTACATGCCAGGCTGTAACATACAGTTAAAAGGTGTTTGGGAGTGCTGGGAGTTGTAGATAACAGCTAGAGGGCTGGGTCTGTGCATCTCTATTTACTGACATACTTTCTAAAAACAGCCAGAACTGGGAAAGATTTGGCTTTTGCTCTCAGACTTATTATTTCTTTCCTTTTCTGTGTATTGCGGTGATTGCAAATGAAGGATTAAAGCAGTTTGGGAAATCCACAAAGGTCACCATTTCAAATGAAATCTATAAAAAGGCTGTACATTAGCACCACGGCAAAGTGGAACATTATTGGAAAATGCCAACCCAGAAATGAGCAATTAATACTGGGAAAGAAAGGGATGAAATAGAGAAGAACTGACAGAATTTTAACTCTGGAGGGGCCTGAGATTTAGCAGCACCTGCAGACACCCAGGGGTTAAACTTGGTACGTGCAACACCCGACTAGACCAACAATAAATAAAACTCGGCTGATCTTCTCAATCTCAATATCAGGTAACCAAGGGGTTAAACCCTACCCTTGCGGCAAACGTCTTTATAGTGAAGTTTCGGCATTAGAGGGGTTAATAACAAATCTCAGGTGCCCCTGTTTCAACACTTTTCTGATTTCTGATTGGCACTTAATATGTTAAACCTGACCCCCAGGTGCACCCTAGTCTGGGGTGGGGAGGGTGGTGGATAGAAGATTGTTGGGGGGAGGCTGGTGAGGGGCCCTGAAGTTTGCGGGAAGGGGGTCAGGAGTCTGGAGTGGGTGTGTGCGCCTCCCCCCCTCAATCTGATGCTTTTTTATACCTCTGAACTGTCCCGTTTTACGTGGGACAGTCCCGATTTTGACAGCTCAACCTGTAGTCCTGGATTGTTACTGAAATGTCCCGACTTTCTCTTTAATCTCCTGAACTAAAGAGCCAGAAAAAGATACAACGTTTCTAACTTAATTGTCTTTTGGCAGAGAGCCCAGAATATATGGCAGGTGCACTTAGATACATTTGTAACATATATATATATATATATATATATATATATATATATATATATATATATATATATATATATATATATATATATATATATATATATATATATATATGATAAGCAATTTAATATAAGCAAAGAAACAATTGTAACAATTTAAGATAAGCAGGTCTCTTGGGGAAACTGTGACTTGCAGCTTAAAGGGCAATTCACCTTTATTAGCAAAACTGTAATAACATAAACTTTCATAACATGCCAAATTTTGTAGAATGAACATGGTAATTAGGAGGTGTGGCCACAAACATGAGCGTGGTCAAAAAAATCTTTTTCTCCCTCTTTCTATTTGAAAAATATTGGGAGTTAAGCTGTTTGTGGGTGCCCAGTACTTAGAGGGAAGACAATGTCTTTCTCAGTCTTCAAGTAAATAACACATTGGCAGAGGCTCCTCCCCTGGGGCTCAGGTCATTGGCAGAGGCTCCTCCCCTGGGGCTCAGGTCATTTGCAGAGGCTCCTCCCCTGGGGGCACAGAGCATTGGCAGCTGAGGCAGACATTTTCAGCATTAAAGTGTTAACCCCTTGTGACAAACATCACTGAATTGTAGTGTGAGCAATGGAAAGGGCAGGAATGGCAGCTGCTGTTGTTATTACTTGGCACATAAGGGGTTACACCTGACCCTGGGCAAAATCAGAGTGAAGGGCGATGCCAGTGCCAAATGGTTACTAGAGCCTCACCTACAGGACTCCAATGAGTTAAACCTGCCCACCTGTGAGTTGGAGCAGAGGGCAGCAGTGAAGGGGTTAAGTCCGCTAGCAGCTCAGCTCGTTATGTAAATGCGCTTGGAGATTGGCCATAGAAACACTAAGTGACATCATACATCAGAGTAATTGGTGGGAATGTAAAGGAATGAGCGATTATAGTGCCGTGACTCATTGTGTCCCCCACCTTATTCTTCATCAGCGCCGGGAATTTGTCTTTCCCATTTGTGTGAGAGCAGATGGGCCCCGAGTTGGGGCGTCACACAAGTAGGAGTCGCCCCCCTCTCTAATGAAGTGTAATTGGGGCCCATCATTCAAGCTCTGTGCCTGGATCATTCCATGACATGTGACATCCCAAATTCATTTCCACCGCCTGTCCGACCATTATGCGCCCTCATTTGTAACACAATGGGGGGAAAGGGGAGAGTTGATTTATGGGTGTCGGATCCGCGGAATGAGCTGCTCACATTTGTTTTATACTCAAATATAAAATAAATTCCATCCCATATATAAATGTATCCGGCTGAATATTTGTAGCAATTTCTTCACTGATCCCAAAGCCCCTTATAGAGTGTCAGCTCTATAGTTTCCTAATTACAGGGGCAGGTGGGGGTACAGTCACTAAAGGGGTTGTTCACCTTTAAATTAACTGTTAGTATTGGTTTTCATTTTTTTATTATTTGTGGTTTTTGACTTATTTAGCTTTTTATTCAGCAGCTCTCCAGTTTGTAATTTCATCAATCTGGTTGCTAGGGTCCAAATTCCCCTAGTAACCATGCACTGATTTGAATAAGAGACTGGAATATGAATAGGAGAGGCCTGAATAGAAAGATTAGGAATAAAAAGTAGCAATTAATGTGTAGCTTTACAGAGCGTTTGTTTTTAGGTGGGGTCAGTGACCCCCATTTGAAAGTATTTAAATATTTAAAAAACTATAAAAAAAATAAATAAAACTGATCAGTTTCAAAGTTGCTTACAATTGGCCATTCGGTAGCATACCAAAAGTTAAATTAAATTAAAGGCAAACCTTTAAATATATGGCTATTGAATATAAGGCTATATTAAATTTAAAGGGATACTGTCATGGGAAAACATCTTTTTTTCAAAACACAGTTAATAGTGCTGCTCCAGCAGAATTCTGCACTGAAATCCATCTCAAAAGAGCAAACAGATTTTATTATATTTAATTTTGATATCTGACATGGGGCTAGACATATTGTCAGTTTCCCAGCTGCCCCCAGTCATGTGACTTGTGCTCTGATAAACTTCAGTCACTCTTTACTGCTGTACTGCAAGTTGGAGTGATATCACCCCCCTTTTTCTTTTTTATCTAGTAACAAAAACTGCCTTATGCACCTTCTGGGAGATTGCCCTATAGCAGGTACAAGTTAGAAAATGAAAGGAAAGATCTGATTGGTGGCAATGGGTCTAACCAAGGATATCATGAGACCTTTTCTATATACTCACACACATATACACATATAGCTGATACATATCCCTGGCTCTAGGGATGCACCGGATCCACTATCGTGGGAATCCGAAATCTTTCATGAAAGATTCAGCCAATTTAACAACTGAATCTAAAACCTAATTTGCATATACAAATTAGAGGGAGGAAGTGTTGAAAAGAGCAAAAGTGGAATAAAAAAATCTAGATTTCCTTGTTTGTGGTTTCTGTTCAGCCAGGCACTTGGATTCAGCCAAATCTGAATGTAAAAGTCTGGATCCGAGTCAAATCCAAGCAAATCCTGGATTGAGTGAATCCCTAATGATGTCCACCATTCTCCTTACTTGCCACCTTCTCTTTGGGACCCACCATTCCAACCCTTCTTTCCTTTTCCTCTAGGCAGTGACTGTGAGACTTTTTCAGGTTATTCCCCCTTTGGATGTTCTTCCACTCATGATACAGGAGAATATCAAGATGTCCATCATTCAGCCTTATTTCCAAACTTGATTCTAAATGTCACTCTGACCTACAAGCTGGATTTAGAGGTGAATATAGGAAAGCAAACTGACATGATGCCCAACTCTCACCCAAAATGGCCTTTAGGTTGAGCCCCTGCCAATACTCCAGGACCACTAGGGGACACTTTTGCTCCAGGATATTCCGGGTTCTTACCCTTATCTGGCACCTTCTCTCCACTCTTTATTATATCTCCTTCCTCCCATTCATCCAACACTCTTGATTGTCACCTGCCTAGTCCTTTTGAACAGTGTGGAAAGTCCTTTCTTTGCTCCATCTTTACTAATCTTCTTCTCGTATGTCTCTAGTCTCATGTTATACCTCTTGCATCTCTTTGCCTTTGTCCCACTCACTAGGAATCTTCCCTTTATTCCCTTCGTTCCTTTGTTGAGAACATTCCTTCTGTTTGTCTTTCTTTACTTTTGATTCCACAAGTGAGTAAGAACCTCTACCCCCCACACACTCATTCTCACTCACACACTTTCTTCTTGGTTCCTGGAAACTCACTTTTCTTTATCAATTGCTCCTCACATTGGCATTTTCATATACTTCTTCCTTCATCTTTATTTCACCTATTCTACCGATTCTCCCCAACGTTCAGCAGACCTTTCCTCCTTTCTCCTTTATGTACATTCCTACCCTTCTGTTTTACTCTGGCCCCTTTCTTAATCTCATTCTTTGATATTCTCCCCTCATTCATTGCCTTTTATCTCTCCATGTTCTTATTTATTCGGGTGCTAAACTTTTTCTAGTTCTTTCATGGGCCGGTCTTTTTTGTTTTATATTTCTGTTAGTCCTGCAGCTCTCAGTGTTCTGTACTAATGTTCAGCAGTGTCCCCCAGGGTTCAGCCTCAGCTCGTTGCTACATGAGAGAAACAAGCCCTCCTTGCTCTTCTACCTTCTTTATACTTTCATTCTTTTTTAGCATCATTCTGTCCTCTAATTACTTCTTTTTTTTTGATAATCTGTCACTGGTCCTTCTTCCAACTGTGGATTTAGGAAATCATTCACAAGCTTTAAATTACAGATTGACAACCTACAAATGATTTCTGCTCTAGTCTCTACCTTACTTCTCTCTTTTCTTACCTTTCCCCATTCTCTTCTTTCCTTTTGCTCTTTTCCTGCCTTTATTTCTTCTCTCTTTTCCTACTTCCCTTTTTCTCTTTTTCTGTCTTTCTTCCTTTCTCTCTTTCCCTACCTTTCTTCCTTCTTTTTTTTCTACTTTTCACTCTTCTCTCTTTTCCTACCCTTCTCCTTTCTCTCTTTTCCTACCCCTCTACCCCTTTTTCCTATCTTCCTTTTGCTCTTTTCCTACCTTTCCCCTTCTTTCTTTTCCCACTTTTGTTTCTCTTTTTGTACCTTTCTCCTTTTTCTCTTTTCCTACCCTCCTCCCTCTTCTTTTTCCTTTCCATTGTCTCTTTTCCTTTCTTCCTTCTCTCTTTTGCTTCTTTCCTTTTGGTCTTTTCCTAACATTCCCCTTCTCTCTTTCTTACCTTCCATGTATTTCATTTATATCTCCTTGTTCAGTACAAAGATATCCCTTCTGGTGATGTGTGGGTTCGGGTCGGGTGCAGGTTGAATTCGTCACTAACCCTTCCCTCCCCGTTTCTTGATGCACTTAGTTCTGTCAATCCTGTGGGCATTTTGTACCAATTATACACCATGAATTCAGATTTGTAAATATTCTAAATGCTGACTTTGTTTTCTGTTTATCTAAAAGTTTCCTTCATAAAAAGAAGCAGCTCATCTCTGTGGCTCCCAGTCAATGGCTCTTACAGTCTGTGTTATCGAGGGCTGGATATTTTTCCACCTTCTTGTTTAAAGTACTTCATGGAGTCAGTGTAGATAAACTCTTTAAGTTGCTGTTGATTTGATCACACTCCAGCGATATGGTTTTGCTCTCAGGGAGAGTTCGAGGCTTTTGCTTTCAAAGTGCGGCTGATTGACACATGAAAGGAAAGGATAAAAGACACATGGAATATCCACAGACGCCCAAGTAATGGTTCTTCAAGGTTTCGCCAACATAATATGTGGGATGTTTTCAATACTGTTTACAGCATCCTTACATGAGTCTTTTTCTATTCACCTGGGGTATATATATATATATATTTTTTATCTTTTGAACAAGTTTCTTCACTTCTTTTTGTTTGAGGTGCACGGTGGTCAAAACTATGTACAATTTTGCAGTAAAAAAGTATTTAATCACATATCATCAGACACAAATGGTGAATGTGAATAAATATATTTATACGTATTTAGAATGTGCTGGTCCTACCTGCAGAATTATATGTATACAGTATATATTCCTTCTTAACCAATAATATGGTCTGACAATTCATAGTAACCAGCAGTCACATAATTATAGTGATCGTAAAAAAGGTCTATATGGTTCTTCAGTCTCATAGACATTTGATATTGCTCAATAAATCATTCCTCCATAAGCTGGCAAGATGGAAACTATGATCCAAGAGGGAGACAGTAGGACACTATGGTAATAGTAGGGAGTATAGAAGATGGGAATATAGGGGGAGGTGGAAACAGTCGGTCAAGATGGAGACAGTAGGAAAAGATGGAGACAGTAGGACAAGATGGAAACAGTAGGTCAAGATGGAGACAGTAGGACAAGATGGAAACAGTAGGTCAAGATGGAGACAGTAGGACAAGATGGAGAAAGTAGGGCAAGATGGAGACAGTAGGACAAGAAGAAGACAGTCAGTAGGACAAGATAGAAACAGTAGGACAAGATGGAGAAGGTAGGAAAAGATGGAGACAGTAGGACACAATGGTAATACAGTAGTATGGAATATCAAAGATGGAAACAAAGTACAAGGTGGAGACTGTAGGGCAATAGAGAAGATGATTCAATAATCATAACAATTAATATTGGCGTTGGCTAAACAGGCCTTTAGTTGAAGCTGTAGTTCATTATATCCTATTTCAGGGCTTTCCAACTGGTGGCCCGCTACCCCCTTTATGTGGCCTCCATATCAAAGTCTGCCTGATGTGTCTGTTTACCATATGTAAGATTTAAAAGGTATCACTACATAGATTGACTGGCCCCTGCATTGTTTAAACTTCAAATTCACACTTGTGACCCCTCTATTGTTCACATCCTAAAGGCCTGTACTGTTCTACCTGAGACCCCTCTATTGTTTCTATCCTAAAGCCCCTGTACTGTTCTACCTGAGACCCCTCTATTGTTTCTATCCTAAAGCCCCTGTACTGTTCTACCTGAGACCCCTCTATTGTTTATATCCTAAAGCCCCTGTACTGTTCTACCTGAGACCCCTCTATTGTTTCTATCCTAAAGCCCCTGTACTGTTCTACCTGAGACCCCTCTATTGTTTATATCCTAAAGCCCCTGTACTGTTCTACCTGAGACCCCTCTATTGTTTATATCCTAAAGCCCCTGTACTGTTCTACCTGAGACCCCTCTATTGTTTATATCCTAAAGCCCCTGTACTGTTCTACCTGAGACCCCTCTATTGTTTATATCCTAAAGCCCCTGTACTGTTCTACCTGAGACCCCTCTATTGTTTCTATCCTAAAGCCCCTGTACTGTTCTACCTGAGACCCCTCTATTGTTTCTATCCTAAAGCCCCTGTACTGTTCTACCTGAGACCCCTCTATTGTTTCTATCCTAAAGCCCCTGTACTGTTCTACCTGAGACCCCTCTATTGTTTATATCCTAAAACCCCTGTACTGTTCTACCTGAGACCCCTCTATTGTTTCTATCCTAAAGCCCCTGTACTGTTCTACCTGAGACCCCTCTATTGTTTCTATCCTAAAGCCCCTGTACTGTTCTACCTGAGACCCCTCTATTGTTTCTATCCTAAAGCCCCTGTACTGTTCTACCTGAGACCCCTCTATTGTTTATACCCTAAAGCCCCTGTACTGTTCTACCTGAGACCCCTCTATTGTTTCTATCCTAAAGCCCCTGTACTGTTCTACCTGAGACCCCTCTATTGTTTCTATCCTAAAGCCCCTGTACTGTTCTACCTGAGACCCCTCTATTGTTTATATCCTAAAGCCCCTGTACTGTTCTACCTGAGACCCCTCTATTGTTTCTATCCTAAAGCCCCTGTACTGTTCTACCTGAGACCCCTCTATTGTTTCTATCCTAAAGCCCCTGTACTGTTCTACCTGAGACCCCTCTATTGTTTATATCTAAAGCCCCTGTACTGTTCTACCTGAGACCCCTCTATTGTTTATATCCTAAAGCCCCTGTACTGTTCTACCTGAGACCCCTCTATTGTTTCTATCCTAAAGCCCCTGTACTGTTCTACCTGAGACCCCTCTATTGTTTATATCCTAAAGCCCCTGTACTGTTCTACCTGAGACCCCTCTATTGTTTCTATCCTAAAGCCCCTGTACTGTTCTACCTGAGACCCCTCTATTGTTTCTATCCTAAAGCCCCTGTACTGTTCTACCTGAGCCCCAGACTGAAACTGCCACATTGTTCACCTGTTCACACTTTATACAAAATGCTAATGGGCCCCAGCACTGTGTCCCTGTATGTAGTACATATTAGACTGAGAGCTTTGCCTGCTCCTGTGTGTCTCATACTTTACCTGCACTTTGCACCCTGTGTGTGACATACTCTGTCTGACCTATGATCCCTATGGAACAAGTCTGGTATTTGTTCTGGGGGTTTGTTACCATTTGAAAATGATTGTTAGTGGCCCCTAAGGTGTTTAATCATATGCTGGGGTACTGTATTATACACAGGGAGGAGGAGGCATATGGATTTATGTCTTAATATGACTTCACTTATTTCCCATATGAGTGACATCCCTGCAGGACAGACACAAGGTAGTTTGGCCCCTAGACAAGAGTTTTACTCAGTGCCCCCCTGTCCTGTATTACCATTTCCCTCCTTACCATGATGGTTATTAAATAAAGAGAGCAAGAAAATGTACAAGACTTTCATTTATATTACTGCCCCCTGTACCTATACCACAAGCTCAGCAGCCCTCCATCATACAGCCCTCCTGCAGCCATCATATTGCCCCCAATCTTTACCTGTGTCAGCAGCAGCCAAAAATAAATCTGATCTCATCATATTGTCCCCAAGTATTTATGTACCTGTGCCAGCGCCCAGCAGCAACAGCAAATATATGGGCCCCAAATCTGTATGTGGCTGTGCCAGCAGGAGGCTTCACACTTTACAGTAATAGAAAGAAAGTCTTCAGTTCAGTGTAACTGTGCAAGTGTGAGAGCAGCGAGAGTCCCACCAAGCAGCCCCCCAGCTCTCTGCCTCTCTCTGTCACCCAACACATCAGTGATGTCATTGACTCGTATACGCACATTGCGCTGCACCGCACACAAGGAGCCATTACTTGCCGGCAAGAGGGAGAAGGTGAAGGAGATGAATTACACCCAACTGGGTGACCATCATTACTGAAACAAATTCTTAAATAAACGCTTGAAAAAAAAAAAAAACCCCATTAAAAGAGCACCCCTCAATGATGGTGCCCTAGAGAGCCGCCTACTCTGCCTACCCCTAGTTCCGGCCCTGATCCCTGCAGTGAGCACCAACCATCTGGTTTTTTGGTGTGATATTAATGTGGACATGGTCTTACGGTAACATGGGTGTGGTTTAAAGTGGGTGTGGTCTAAAAACAGGGAGTGGCTTCCATTATGGGCCCTTCACCATGTAGATTAAAAAAATTCCGGCCCTCTGTACCATATAAATTGGACAGCACTGTCCTATTTTATATACATAATAGTTTCTCAGAGTCATTTTCATACCCCCCATTCTCATTTCTAACTGCCTTTTCCCAACAGAATCCATATCAGCCTGAACATCTCGACAGCTTGTAGATGGGCTGACGGCCTCCTCCTTGACCAAGTGAAATGAAGGCAATGCACAAATAGCCACAGTCGGCCAACCTTTATGGAAATGTTATTCCTCGGAGCTTGATTGTTCTTGATTTACCGAAACTGCATTAATAATATTCATCAAATCCTGAGCCTCTACAGAGATGAAACACGTAATGCTGAAATGGTGCTTTATAGGCAGAGACAGGGCAAAGAGAGGGAATCCAATTCCAAGTAGGAGATTAGTGTATTGAGTGGGACTCCTTGGCTAGTGCTGGCCGTACATAGACGCAAAGATAAAGTCGCCCGAATCAAAGTTTCGTACAATTTTCAGACCGTGTGTGGTTCGTCCCGTCATTTTTCGTACCACGAGGATCGGTTGTTTAGTCGATGGGACAGGTTAGAAGATTTCGGCTACTGATAATTTCTCTGCATGTGTTGCCTGACAATATCAATGGGCGACTGTCACTTCTATTTGCCAGACAGGGCCGCCATCAGGGGGGACAAGCGTACCGGGCCCGGGCATGAAGGGGGGCCCGGCAGCGCTGCATTTTATGAAGATCCAGGCCCCCCTTACGAGCGCCCGAGCCGTACGACCTCCCTCTGCGTTGCCGAATGCGGAAGTGCCGAAAAGCCGAAGCCAATGCGCCGAAAAGACCCGAAGTCACGAAAACAGCCGAAGCCGAAGTCCTGAAGCGAAGCAAAGACCCGAAGTCACGAAAGGAGGCAAAGTTGAAGAACTGAAGCCATGAGTTCAATTCTACTGAACACCAGTTTGTGTATTTTTTTTTTTTAATCCCCTGGCCACCAATGTATTATTTTAATATTCTATAGGCCCCTGCCTCCAATCTTTTTGTAAAACATTTTTTTTTGGGGCCCCAATTTTTTTTAACTTTTAAGGGGCCTGCCACCAATGTTTTTTTTTAGAAAACTTTTTTTTTTTTACATTTTTTTTTAAAAAAATTTTTTGGGGCCCCAATTTGTTTTTAACTTATAAGGGGGCCCTGACCATCAATAGCTTTTTATAACTTGTGGGCTTTTGGTTTTTTTTTAACTTATAAGGGGGGCCCCTGCCACCAATGTTTTTTTAAAAAAACATTTTTTTGGGGGGGGCCCTGACCATCAATAGCTTTTTATACCTTGTGGGGGGGGGTTACTTTTTTAGCGCTGATGTCTGTGTGGTCTTTTAACTGCGATGTGGAGTGGGCGGCATATGGGGTGGAGCTTGGTCGTTAGTGTGGGCGGGGCCCCAAAAATGTTGTTGTACGGGGCCCCGTGATTTCTAATGGCGGCCCTGTTGCCAGATATAACTCCCGTATGAACAATGTCTCTTTTATTACTTTATTTAATCTGAATTGTTAGTGGCCGGTCGGGAGATTGGGACGTCCCATCGTAAAATCTATACGTCTATGGCGACTTATACGGAAGGGTCGTCGGACTCCATCGCACAGTGGGGATGATTCTGTTGGTTTTCGTCTGGCAGTTAGTCGGTTAAGCCTGAGTTTTCTCTATTAAACAAAAACATTCCAACCTTAACTGTCAGGATACTTTAATAACCTTCATTCTCAGTCCATCGTGATCTCAGCGCTCTCTTCCGCGTCTCTACCTCTCCCCGTGATTTATTCAAAGTGACAAGTTTTAAGGCCTCTCTCTCCGTTGTCTCTGAGCGAAGGGAATTAGTTCCTGCTCCCAAGCTGAGGAAATGCAGGAGACGCCGCAAATCTCGATCCCAGGCCTGATAAAGATGAATGTCAGCTCAGGGGAGCGAGAGCGAGTGCGCCGGAGCGACTGCTGATTTTTTTTTTTTTTATTATTTTACGCGCTGCGCACAAAACCGTCGCCAAAAGCCTCTGCAGGAGCAAAATAGATTGAAACATTTAATTAACATTTCCACTGAAACGTAAATCACCCCAAGCTGATAAACCAAAATGTGATTGTGTATAAAGGAAATGAGTAATGGCCGGCGTTAGAGCGCGGGGAGGGGGTCGCGCCAATACCAAATGGAGTCAGCGGTGCAATTGGCATCGGGGAAAGAAGGTTCCCGTAAATGTCTCGCTGACTTTCTAGAAGTGACAAAACCTGCCAATGTAATTCCTGTCTGGCTGTGTTTAGTCACTGCACTGTCCATTCTGACTCCGGAAACAAAAGTCATCTCGCTGGTTTTCTAGAACAGATACAAGCTGTCAATCTAATGCCTGTCTGGCTGTGTATTTTCTGCATTGCTGATTCAGACTCCTGAAACAAGGATGCAGAAGTCACCTGTAAGCAGGGCCTGAACTAGGGGTCGGCAGAAGAGGCATGTGTCTATGGTGCAACACTGGGACCTCCTCTTTATGCCTAAATCCTTGATAATTGCCAGACTCCCTTTCTTTGTCCCACCACCTGCTCCTGACAATCTCGCACATACACTCTATGGGACAGGGTTCAATCGGTAGAAGCCTTGGGCGGAACTTTTTCTCGGCTCAGCTTTGCCTTTTCGTCTCTCGCTGGATTTCTAGTAGTGTCAAGAACTGCCAGTGAAATTCCTGTCTGGCTGTGTGTGCACTGTTGGTTCTGACACTTGAAACAAGGTTGCAGACGTCACCTGTAAGTCTCTCTGGCTCATAGGACTGGTGGTAAGTACATGGCCCAAATGTGACCTAGTGCTTGACTGACTATATGTGTGTTCACTGCACTGCTGATTCTGACTCTTGAAGCAAGGTTTCAGAAGTCACCTGCAAGTCTCTAGCTGGCTTTCTAGTAGTAACAAAAGCACTGTGCGTATTCTCTGCACTGCTGATTCTGACTCTTGAAGCAAGGTTTCAGAAGTCACCTGCAAGTCTCTAGCTGGCTTTCTAGTAGTAACAAAAGCACTGTGCATATTCTCTGCACTGCTGATTCTGACTCTTGACACAAGGTTTCAGAAGTCACCTGCAAGTCTCTAGCTGGCTTTCTAGTAGTAACAACAGCCTCCAGTGAAATTCCTGACTGGCTGTGCGTATTCTCTGCACTGCTGTTTCTGACTCCTGAAACCAGGTTGCAGACGCATTGGCTCCTTGTATTTTGTCTGGGAATCCCGTATCCCCAAGTTCCTTGATCTCCACCAGGTTTTGTCTCATCTCTTTCCCTCCCTTTGTTCATTTTGCATTTGCAATGACTTGTTCATCGTTAGGCTAATTGGCTTACAAACTTGTTTTGTGCAGATGTAATTGGATTCACTGAAGATTTCTGGTGTTGCTCCATCTCGGCTCGTTATTAACTTCCTTTTAATCCCACCCCCTCCTTTTCTTCTCTGTTACACGGAGCAAACAACAGCACTGCTATTAAACGACCCTTGTTTTTTAATTATCTCTTCCATAGATTAGAGGACACACAGCATTTACACTAACGCTCAAAGATGGTCCCCCCATTCCTTCCCACTAAACCACCAACTTACTGATCTTACAGAAGCAAAGTCTACAAAGAACTAAAGGCAGAACTCAATTAAAGGCGCCTCGTTTAGTGAAACCTGCAAATTGTATAATGTGTGAGTGATGGAACTTTGAGTTTGTACGAGACTCTTCCCTTGGTACAATGGCAGTCGCCTGGGAAAGGCAATGAGCTTGGATCTGTTCAGCGGTGCTGCAAAAACACGAATTAACTGCTGCATTATGTTCCTTTCATTTCCATATCATTCCTATTAGCTATTCCCTGCCAGGCACTGGCCTTACATTATAACTGATTCTCTTGTATAAGCAGCATAGAAACATTGGGGTAACAGTCACCCTGCTATAGTTCCAGGGGTACCCAGGGTACAAATAAGCACTCACCCCAAATCTCCCCCTAACTGACCTTCAGACTGGGCCCCCTTAGCTCATAACAAGGTTACAGATATATAGAAACATTGGGGTGTCACCCTGCTATAGTTCCAGGGGTACCCAGGGTACAAATAAACACTCACCCCAAATCTCCCCCTAACTGACCTTCAGACTGGGCCCCCTTAGCTCATAACAAGGTTACAGATATATAGAAACATTGGGGTAACAGTCACCCTGCTATAGTTCCAGGGGTACCCAGGGTACAAATAAGCACTCACCCAAAATCTCCCCCTAACTGACCTTCAGACTGGGCCCCCTTAGCTCATAACAAGGTTACAGATATATAGAAACATTGGGGTAACAGTCACCCTGCTATAGTTCCAGGGGTACCCAGGGTACAAATAAGCACTCACCAAAAATCTCCCCCTAACTGACCTTCAGACTGGGCCCCCTTAGCTCATAACAAGGTTACAGATATATAGAAACATTGGGGTGTCACCCTGCTATAGTTCCAGGGGTACCCAGGGTACAAATAAGCACTCACCCCAAATCTCCCCCTAACTGACCTTCAGACTGGGCCCCCTTAGCTCATAACAAGGTTACAGATATATAGAAACATTGGGGTGTCACCCTGCTATAGTTCCAGGGGTACCCAGGACACAAATAAACACTCACCCCAAATCTCCCCCTAACTGACCTTCAGACTGGGCCCCCTTAGCTCATAACAAGGTTACAGATATATAGAAACATTGGGGTGTCACCCTGCTATAGTTCCAGCTCATAATAGCTCATAACAGTGCATTTGGGGTGAAAGGAGAAATGTTTGCCTGGAAGAAACAATAATAATAATAGGGAATAAAAAGTAAAAGTGAAATAAGGAAGAGAAAGTGTCGGATCAGGTCAGATTTTCTCTCTGCAGTCACAACACTACATTGCGACTCCTGAAGGGTCGGGAGTCAGTCATTCAGAGCAGGAATCAAGGCAAGAAATTGTGAGCGCCCAGATGAGAGTTTTAGCTGTAAATTAAAATTGGGTGCAGAAAAGGAGTCGCGGGGAGAATACTGATGGAACAGGAGAAGTGAGACGGGACTGGGAGCAGAATGTGAGACATTTGTAGATAAAATCAGGACTTTATTACTGACACTGGTTTCCTCTCTTCAGAGGCTTTTAACAATAACACAAATATTGAATATCAGAATGTTTATTCTTCTTTTAGCTGAGCAATTCCCAGGGCTAGGCCATCCTGTAGCCAATCAGAGCATTAGAATATTCCCAGGGCTAATCACCCTGTAGCCAATAAGAGCATCAGAATATTCTCAGGGCTAGGTCGCACTATAGCCAATCAGAACATCTGAATATTCTCAGGGCTAGGTCACCCTGTAGCCAATCAGAGCATTAGAAACATGGCGAGAGGGATATTGAAATAGTGTCCCTTTAATAATAAACGTACCCCTGACCCCCATTTTCAGTCAATAAAAGAGAAGGCAAATGAGAAATTTAATTATGTTTCCAGTCGCTGCCTGTTCCGATTTGGTACATGTCACACGTCTGATTATTTTGGAACAGATTTGCTACAACTGAGCTTCTTGTTTTCATTTTTTTCTCCTCGTGTCTAAAAATCGGAGGTTTTACATGATTCCGTCGCCGCGCGTTGACTTGAGAATACGGAATCAATTATTGCCATCTGCTAAACCTGAAATTGGAGACTCTTTGTGTTGGGAACTTGCGCTGATTGTCAGTGACATACGAGATTCCTGTCTGCGGATTCATCTTTTCCTGCAGGAATCCCGCTGCCGGCACCGCTGCGCCCCTCTCAATTAATCAGGACAAATTCGGCACAATTGGGGGGGCTTCTCTTTCTGTCACTTTCCTCCTTCATTTCTTCCCTACATTTGCACAATGATACACATTCGGCAGGAGCTGCCCTATTAAAGGGATATAACCCCACCTTTTAGGCAAGTTTATAATGTACAGTACTTTTAAAGGGGAACTCAGGTCAACAAGGTGCAAATTGGAGTCTGTATCATCCACAGAATTTAATAAAAATGCCCATTTTATCTCAGTTCATTAGTGCGGGGACACGTGATAGGCTGAGAGCTTGAATGTGTTGAGTCAAGGGCATCTATAAAGGATAAACAGGAAGGAATAACATCTTCTGGCAGCTTCACACCGGTCTCAAGCCATTTCCACTTCTCAGTATTAAATGTGAGGCTTTAAAAGGGTGTTTAATGGGTAATGGAGGGTGACGATGATTTGTGTGTTTATTGGATTTTAGTTTGTGGTCAGATCCTCAGAAATTCATCCTGGACAGATAATGGCTTCTGAGCTGTCTGCGGAGATGTAAATAGGAACAAATGCCCAGGGCAATAGAATGTTCCCCAATGCAGATGTAAGTTGGAAGGAGGCTAATGGCAACTATAGCAGGTCATGATGGAGGCAGTAGGGCAAAATAGTGAGAGTAAAGTAAGGTGGAGACAACAGGTCAAGGTTAAGACTATGAAACAAACGGTGACAGCAGGACAAGATGGAGAAAGTAGGACAAGATGGAGACAGTAGGGAAAGATGGAGACAGTAGAACAAGATGGAGACAATAGGGAAAGATGGAGACAATAGGGAAAGATGGAGACAGTAGGACAAGGTGGAGACAATAGGGAAAGATGGAGACAGTAGGACAAGGTGGAGACAATAGGGAAAGATGGAGACAGTAGGACAAGGTGGAGACAATAGGGAAAGATGGAGACAGTAGGACAAGATGGAGACAATAGGGAAAGATGGAGACAGTAGGACAAGGTGGAGACAATAGGGAAAGATGGAGACAGTAGGACAAGATGGAGACAATAGGGAAAGATGGAGACAGTAGGACAAGAGGAAGACAGTAGGACAAAATGGAGAAAGTAGGACATGATGGAGAAAGTAGGACAAGATGGAGACAGTAGGGCAAGATGGAGACAAAAGGGAAAGATGGAGACAGTAGGACAAGAGGAAGACAGTGGGACAAGATGGAGAAAGTAGGACAAGATGGAGACAGTAGGGAAAGATGGAGACAGTAGGATAAGAGGAAGACAGTAGGGAAAGATGGAAAGATGGAAACAGTAGGATAAGATGGAGACAGTAGGGAAAGATGGAGACAGTAGGATAAGATGGAGACAGTAGGGAAAGATGGAGACAGTAGGATAAGATGGAGACAGTAGGGAAAGATGGAGACAGTAGGATAAGATGGAGACAGTAGGGAAAGATGGAGACAGTAGGATAAGATGTAAATAGTAGAGCAAGATGGAGATATGAGCAGTTCGTTCAGCATTTTCAGGTAAGTTCTAGAGCCTGTGGTTTTGGATTTGGAATATTTTTTGCAGATTTTCCCCCATTTCACTCTCTATAGAAATAAAAGTTGCAAATTTAGACTTAGGGCCAGTGAGTGGCAGGAGAGAGATATTTTGGGTCGGCGGCCAAGCACATTTGGAGAACAGATTGAGATGGGGAGGGGCTGCTTGGCATCGATATTAGAGTAGTAAATAGCAATATGTTATTCCCATCCATCATTTCCCGTGCCAACGCTCCTTCCCAGGGAGAATACGAAATTCTGCCCATCGGTCTGTATGGTCATGTGACGCCATGTTGTACCCAGAACCCCACAGGGCTTATTCGCTAAACACACACTGAAATGAATGCTATTCAGAAAGGTGCTAGAGACGTGTGCTAGACTCCTGCCCCTTGAAACACGACCCTGACCCGTGACCCCCAGTCCGCATTCTAATCTACTTCCTGACCAACAAATGCCTTATCCGCAACCATGACCTGCTGACCATCAAGAAACAGGAAGTGCTGTCATTGTAAACAGGAAGTGAAATCATTACAACTAGGCGTGGTCAGGGAAAAAAGTTTTAAAAACATATGTAAAGGAGTAAAACTCGTTACTGAGAAGACCCTCAACCGACCCGCAGAACTGCCGACCCTCATCTATACCCCCACCCGAAAGTTCTACCCGCAACCCGCAGCTTATCCGCTTTTTTGGCTTGTCCCGAGCCGGTGCAGGACTCTAATGTGTGCTCCTTTGCAATTAGAGACTTCATCAATAGCTGGAACCGACTCCGGCGCATGGATATGGTAAAGACAGTCAGTCATTTGCGCCCATATTTGGGGGTTCATGTGCATAATGCAAGAAAGGCAACTCAGAACGTGCAGGCAGTTTCAGGGGTAGGGGTTGCAGTGCATTGTTGGTAAAACATGGAAATGTCAGTCTGAATTTTTGCACTTTGCACTGAAAACTATGGAAACGGTGGATCTAAAATTACATTTTATATTTGTTTCCTTCCTCTGATTTCCTTTGCTCATATTGCAGATTAAAATGAAGGTTATGTTACCCTTTAATGTGCCAATATTCTTAGTGCGGGGGTCTCAGTCCAACCACCCAACGCTGTCCCTGCTTCTCCTTCCCCTGCTTGTTACCCTGAGCTCCCGACAGTCAGAAGGGGGGTGTTACCATGACAACTGACTTGCAAAACTCTTTTTCTCTCAACCTTCCACCTTCCCTTCTCATCTTTCCCCAAGCTCAGCTCACCCCCAAAGTGAAAATCCGTTCTCCGCAGCCATTAATTAGCGGCTCGGTCCCTTTGCCGGAGTTTCGGCCTCTGACCCTCCACTTTATACAATAAACAGGTCCAGAGGGACAGTTTCTGCGTCAAAAGGCAAAAATCACGTGGATTTTATTTGATCTCGTTCCTTATTTGTTCAGCTTCAAAAGGGGGAGCGGGAGGCTGAAAGCGCTGCTCTCGGGGGGTAATGGGGCATATAATGGGAAATATGTTACAAGCCTTTTGAGTCATAAAATCATATAACCTCATCCTATAGTCCTATTGTAATGTCTTCCTTAACTAACAGCCCCACTTCATCTTGCCTATAAATTATACAAAATATATATATATAATAAAGTGCTGCTGTACTACTTGCCAGATGCAGCAACCACCGGCAGCTAAGCTTCTCTGTACCTGCTCCTGGGCTGTTCTCTTTCCCATGGTCAGGCAGGAACCTCCCCCTGGGTAAGTGAATCTCCCCCAGTACTTACCCAGGTACAGAGCTCTGATTCTCTGTACTTCCTGCTCCTGGGCTGTTCTCTTTCCCATGGTCAGACAGGAACCTCCCCCTGGGTAAGTGAATCCAATCTCCCCCAGTACTTACCCAGGTACAGAGCTCTGATTCTCTGTACTTCCTGCTCCTGGGCTGTTCTCTTTCCCATGGTCAGACAGGAACCTCCCCCTGGGTAAGTGAATCTTCCCCAGTACTTACCCAGGTACAGAGCTCTGATTCTCTGTACTTCCTGCTCCTGGGCTGTTCTCTTTCCCATGGTCAGACAGGAACCTTTCCCTGGGTAAGTGAATCTCCCCCAGTACTTACCCAGGTACAGAGCTCTGATTCTCTGTACTTCCTGCTCCTAGGCTGTTCTCTTTCCCATGGTCAGACAGGAACCTCCCCCTGGGTAAGTGAATCCAATCTCCCCCAGTACTTACCCAGGTACAGAGCTCTGATTCTCTGTACTTCCTGCTCCTGGGCTGTTCTCTTTCCCATGGTCAGACAGGAACCTCCCCCTGGGTAAGTGAATCCAATCTCCCCCAGTACTTACCCAGGTACAGAGCTCTGATTCTCTGTACTTCCTGCTCCTGGGCTGTTCTCTTTCCCATGGTCAGACAGGAACCTCCCCCTGGGTAAGTGAATCCAATCTCCCCCAGTACTTACCCAGGTACAGAGCTCTGATTCTCTGTACTTCCTGCACCTGGGCTGTTCTCTTTCCCATGGTCAGACAGGAACCTCCCCCTGGGTAAGTGAATCCAATCTCCCCCAGTACTTACCCAGGTACAGAGCTCTGATTCTCTGTACTTCCTGCTCCTGGGCTGTTCTCTTTCCCATGGTCAGACAGGAACCTCCCCCTGGGTAAGTGAATCTCCCCCAGTACTTACCCAGGTACACTTCAGAGTCTCTATGGGAAAGGGTTTAATAGGGTTACTTAGCCTTCAAATGTTGCTTTTAGTTCGTATGCATTCCCTATACTGAATATAATTCAAGGGAAAGTAAAACTATAAAAAGTCTGATTAAGCAACTTCTCATGGAGTTCAGGCAATTATTCCCCACAAGTATCCGCCCCGAGCAGCAGATATAACTGAGCCGCTTGTCACAGGACAAACTTTAGAGATTTCTCTGCACATTTCGACTCTGTGACCTTGTCCATGTCCCACTACCCGGAATAGTTAATTGGGACAATTAGGCACCGGCAGAGAAGCTGGAATTAAATCCCTGGGATGTTCCATTGTGCAGGAAGCAATATTTTCTCCCCCGCCTGGGTATCACCGTGGGACGGGTAATGATGGGCTCACGCAACGCGGCAAAACAGGCGCAGAAATTGTAAATAATAAAGAAGAGGCCGAGAGCGGAACGGATGGTTGGAGCGGGCGCTTGGCGCACTTAATAATGAAATAATCGCCAGCTGTTTTGCACAATTGACTTTTATGACTTGATGGCATCACTGGGCACTCGACTGGCACATTTATTTACTGGGCTTTGTCTGAAATCCTTTATTCTGCAGCTGAGACACGTTCCCTTCCAACTGCTAAATGTCCCCTCTCTTTCCTTCCGCAGCTGCTCCCAAAGGGCCCAAAATTATGATGTCCCCAACGAGAGCCCGAGTGGGCGATACCGTCCGAATCACAGTCCATGGATTCCAGGTAATGAGTCTTGTTCAGTCCCCAAGTGTTTTGTAACACAGAAATAATTCACACATAAACCATAATGTATACTAGAACCTTATCATTTACAGTAGGGGGTACATTATCCCTTATAATACATGAGTGATACTCAGAGTTCCCTGTATAACTCAGCCTGCAGCCTTGTGTCTTTATATGGTCACAGAACAACCCCTCAGTGACTTCTAATATCCTTATCATTTACAGTAGGGGGTACATTATCCCTTATAATACATGAGTGATACTCAGAGTTCCCTGTATAACTCAGCCTGCAGCCTTGTGCCTTTATATGGTCCCAGAACAACTCCTCAGTGACTTCTAATATCCTTATCATTTACAGTAGGGGGTACATTATCCCTTATAATACATGAGTGATACTCAGAGTTCCCTGTATAACTCAGCCTGCAGCCTTGTGCCTTTATATGGTTACAGAACAACCCCTCAGTGACTTCTAATATCCTTATCATTTACAGTAGGGGGTACATTATCCCTTATAATACATGAGTGATACTCAGAGTTCCCTGTATAACTCAGCCTGCAACCTTGTGCCTTTATATGGTCACAGAATAACCCCTCAGTGACTTCTAATATCCTTATCATTTACAGTAGGGGGTACATTATCCCTTATAATACATGGGTGATACTCAGAGTTCCCTGTATAACTCAGCCTGTAGCCTTGTGTCTTTATATGGTCACAGAACAACCCCTCAGTGACTTCTAATATCCTTATCATTTACAGTAGGGGGTACATTATCCCTTATAATACATTTATTTATACTCAGAGTTCCCTGTATAACTCAGCCTGCAGCCTTGTGTCTTTATATGGTCACAGAACAACCCCTCAGTGACTTCTAATATCCTTATCATTTACAGTAGGGGGTACATTATCCCTTATAATACATAAGTGATACTCAGAGTTCCCTGTATAACTCAGCCTGCAGCCTTGTGTCTTTATATGGTCACAGAACAACCCCTCAGTGACTTCTAATATCCTTATCATTTACAGTAGGGGGTACATTATCCCTTATAATACATGAGCAATAATAGATATACCGTTAATGGGAGATTTATTTCCTGCTCAGAATGAAGTATTTCCGGAGCCGCTTTTCACATGGACCAGGGTCGGAGGAAGACTCCTGGACGGCAGAGCAGAGCATGATGGGAAGGAGCTGGTGCTGGAGAGAGTTCCGGCTGAATTAAACGGCTCCATGTATCGCTGTACAGCTCAGAACCCACTCGGCTCTACAGACACACACACCAGACTTATAATATTCGGTGAGCTGAATTTATTCTTTGGCAGTATATTATCATTACGTGTCTCATCTAAATAACCATGGCACTGGGTTTCGTGTCATGCATATTTCTATTAATATTAATAATATATTCATCCCTGACCCTCACCAGTAGCGATGGGCGAATTTATTCGGCAGGCGCGAATACGTGGCAAATATCCGCGTTTCGCTGCTGGAGAATAAATTTGCCCATTACTAATCCCCGTGGAAATTTGCAGCAAAAATTCGTTGGAGTCAAAGTTGTTTGACGCCGACGACAATTCCAATGCCGGCAACTATTCCGGTTCAGTTTTGACTTCCGCAAATTGACGCTGGCGTCAAAATTTGAGTTTCGCTAATTCTTCGCCCGTTTCATTCACCAGTATTTTGGCCCGTCAGTACTTGCAGGACGTGGGTCACGCTCCAAATCCTTTACGTCTATAGAAGGAGCCTGTGATATTATAGAGGTTGCACATTTGCACAGTCCTCTCTCTACTTTGTAGCTGGAGAGAAGGGACAGACTTGTGCAGAGAAACATCCAGAGACGCTTCCAACATCAGTAATTTCACACTCCCAGCACAGCCGCTGCTCTGCCAGAACTAAGGGTCTTGCATTAAATCTTGGTTTCCACTTTCACCTTTTCACCGGACGACCCAATGTTGGAGCAATGTTCATGCCGATTGCAGAGGAAATGATCAGCCTGTTGGCGACCCCTCATTGGGTCGGCAGTCAGTCATGACAGTGACACGGGACTCAGAGCCAATCATTTAGCCGGTCGATTCTGTATCCAAACGTTATTGTGCAGAGAGCAGATAAAAAGCCCAAATGTGCCGGTTTATAGACTTCCTCAGGAGTCGTTAGTTAATTGGCCTTATAAAAGCAGAAATGGAGCCTCCTCGCCATATTATGGGATATTCATTATAATTAAAAAGCCGGCGTTTGCCAGAGGAAACTATTGTGCGCTTGGCTGGGATTTCCCATCATTTTGCTGGAGGCGAATCAGAGGTGGAGCCGGTTATTATGGTGGAAACAAACAAAATGAAATAATAACGTATTTGCAAAGGGCAAACAAGCTCCATAATAAGCCAAAGTCTCATTACCCAGACTGCACTTCTGCTCCGTCCTCCCATCACAAAGCAGAACCCCAATTGTGACAATAGAGATGGGGGGACAGTCCCACATCATGGGAAGTGGGTGTGTCTGGGCATAACTGGGCGTGGCCAAAACATATCCTGATTTTATTCCCAAATGATGAGAGATATGTAATCACGATCGGATGGTTTAGGGATAATTAAACTGGGAAAAATAATGCTCTTCTGTTGCCTTCATTCTCTAAAGGGGTGGTTCACCTTTGAGTTAACTTTTAGTATGATGGCATATTCTGAGACAATTTGCTGTTGGTCTTCATTTATTTGTGGTTATTTAGCTTTTAATACCACAAGTTTGCAGTTTTAGCCATCTGGTTGCTAGCATCCCCATTCCCCTAGCAACCATACATTGAATAAGAGACTGGAATATGAATAGCAGAGGCCTGAATAGAAAAATGGGGAATAAAAAGGGGCAATAACAATACATTTGTAGCCTTACAGAGCATTTGTTTTTTTTAGATGGGGGGTCAGTGATCCCCATGTGAAAGCCGGAAAAAGTCAGAAGGAAAATAATTCAAAAACTATAAAAATATAAATAACGAAGACCAATTGAAAAGTTGCTTAGATTTGGCCATTCTATAACAAACTAAAAGTTTGCTTAAAGGTGAACTGCCCCTTTAAAAGGTGAATATAACACAAGCCAAATTAAGTTTTCTATTATTTTAAGCCATAGGCCCTTCCCGGCACCTATATTTAAAGGATAAGTAAACCTTGAAAATAGGTGAATGTAAAATGAATGAGGAGGCAATTCTAAACACTTTTGCTAGGTACATTAATTATTTATTTATTTTTACTTAATTCCAAGATATTAAGAGATACAAGTACTGTTAATATGAATGAATTGTGTTACAACAGCGCCACCTGCTGGTCAGTTTCCCACCAGTCTGACCAGCAAGTAGTCAAGGAAGTTGTCAGGAGAAAGAAAGAGGCTGATGTTCTTCTGCTTAGGAATAAAATTAGAAACCTTTCTCACATCTTTCCTAAGCAGAAGAACATCAGCCTCTTTCTTTCTCCTGACAACTTCCTTGACTACTTGCTGGTCAGACTGGTGGGAAACTGACCAGCAGGTGGCGCTGTTGTAACAAAATTCATTCATATTAACAGCACATGTATCCCTTAATATCTTGGAATAAAAACAATATATATAATGAATGTACATTACAAAAGTGCTTAGAATAGGCCCTCATCGATTTTACATTCACTTATTTATAAGGTTTACTTATCCTTTAACTCCTGCTCCTGGGGCTTCTGGCTCAAGCCTCTTCCTCTCACTCATCTTCCAGTCCATTAGTTACGCCACACTCCATATTCAATACAGGGGATCGACACCAGTAAAACTTGAGGGATAAATACTCCTCAATACACACATCATCAGTCCCAAATTGCACTAAAAGTTCATTTTCAGAATAACTTCCCCTTTAAATTGACAGATGCTCAGCACACAGTGGGTATTTATTCTTCTCCTGGTCACATACCGGGGGAACCAATTGTTGGGGGACAAATGGGAGGGCAGCCAGGGGCACTTTCACAATGTGGGCAGGAGGGTGGGTTTTTGGCTGGATATTTTTAGTATTTATGACATGGGTGGGGCAGGAGGGCTGTAAATCAAGCAGTGGGTGGGGCTAGAACACTCTGGCAGCTTACAGGGGGAGGGATGTGGAGTCTGTGACTCATACAGTGGGTGGGGCTAGAACAAACTGATGGCTGCTTACAAGGGGTGGGGCAGTGGGTCTGTAAATCAAGCAGTGGGTGGGACTAGAACACTCTGGCATCTTACTAAGGGAGGGACATGGAGTCTGTGACTCATACAGTGGGAGGGGCTAGAACAAACTGATGGCTGCTTACGGTGGGAAAAGGAATTTGTTTTGATAATTACCCAAATGGGGTGTAACATGGGTCTCTGTATGCCCCAACAAGCTCATGTTTCCCCTTTATGTAGAAATTGCAGAGACTGGTTGTGCCAAGCACTCTCCCAGCATGCACTGTGCTCCTGCAGGCCAATGGGATGTCTAGAAATAATGTGTTTATTGATTCTAACCCCCTGTCTGTTTCTTTGCAGAGAACCCCAATATTCCGCTGGGAACGGAGGATTCAAACAGTGAGTCTTTTGCATTTCCTTCTCTCCTGTAGCAGAACGAACGAGCCAATGGGGGCGACCGAAATAGTTCAGAGCCGCTAACGTTTCTTTATGCGTTTAACACCCCCAAAGTCAACCAGTGACTGTTTCTATTGGCAACCGCAGCCAAAATAGATCCGTTGTTTTGTGTTGTTTGCAGACGCGCATGAAACAGAGCTCAGCGGCGCCCGGGGATCGGGTTTTATTTATATTTCCTTGTTTTATTTATTTGCGTGAATTAATGAGACAGTGCAGCGCAGAATGCAGGAGAAAAGAACGATTCACGCGCTGAGCTGCATTAAAGGGAACACAGGGCACCACTTCCCTAGTAAATGAAAATATTAAAGGGGAACTCCAGCCCGGTTTTATTGAAAAGGTTTAAAAACAGCGTCTGACTGGTTGTTGATATTCTCTGCACTGCTGGTTCTGACTCCTGAAACAATGTAGCAAAATCCTTTTTATCTACCTGTAGAACCCCTGGCTGTTGGACTCTCCCTGTTGGGTGAGACATGATGTCACATGACTGCAGGGAAGCAGATAGGAGTCTGAGACGCTGTTTTTAAACATTTTCAATAAAACTGGGGTGGAGTTCCCCTTTAATATTTTTCTATTATATACAAGTCCCTGGAGTGCGCTACCAATTTCTTTGTTTCTATATTGCTAATCCCAGGAGCAGCACCCTGGCGGATGATTATAGAGTTAATTGGAGGAGTGTGGATCTGTTTGGTAGATATATATATATATAACTCTATGTGGCTACACAATCAGTCATTCTAGAAGCGTTTGCTCGTGCCCGGCCACGTGGGGAAGGTACAAAGCTTTTAGGCTAATAACCCGCATCGGATGGAAGAGACACGGGGAAAAAAAGGCTTTTTATTTTCTTTTAACATTTGACTGGCATTAGAAAATGGGCCCAAAATGCCATGCAATTTTCTGAACAGCTCAAGATGTCATAACAGTAAATAGGAATGGTTAAGCTTGCGGGGAGTTGTGACCCTCCGCTGGAAATAATGTGTCCAGGGATTGGAGCGACCTGATGCTTCTTTGTGATTGGCTCTTGTTTCCCCACTCATCTGTCCATGTGTATACAGTATATAAATATATATATATAAATGCCAGATCTCTCTACACCCAGGGGCCTGATCTGTATCCCCACTGCAGACTGGAACAAAGGAAATAGTCTCTATATACAGAATATATATATTTATATACAGATAGCGAGAATCCTGCCATAAAGCAGGACAGTATTGCTGCTTCCAATGGGAATCAGGTAGAATTGTATAGACAGTGTGAGAGTTACAGAACAAGAAGGAAACTATGAGAATGTGCTGGAAGTTTCAGAATTTGGGAATATTTTTCACCACAGTAGAAATTTCCTATATGAAAATCTTATTGGAAGAAGAAAATTGGTCTGTAATCATTTTGGCCTTCTGATTCCTTTGAGACTTCATAGATGTGAAATAAAAGGCAATCAGTTCCCATTTATTAATTGTGACGTCAATCTTTTTTGGCATTACTAAAAGCTGCCAATTTATTGTCTGGGGTCTGCGAAATGAGATGTTGTTCTAGTCAATAGTCAATAAGATATGACAAGTTGTTTGGCTTGTTACTCTCATACAATGTTATAGTGATGATCTGGGTACTACTGCCATTGTATCATTGTGTTGCAATTCAGTTTTATTGTACATTGTTTCAGGAGTCAGAACCATGAATGCAGGCAGATATACAACCATTTCAATAAAAATTGCCCCAATAAGAATGAGGAATGAATGGATATTGGGAAGTTGTATCAGGAGTCAGAAGCAGCAGTGCAGAGAAAGGGACAGACACAATGACAGTTACACAGAACTATAAACCCAGTGAGAATGAGGAATGAATGGATATTGGGAAGTTGTATCAGGAGTCAGAAGCAGCAGTGCAGAGAAGAGAAAGGGACAGACACAATGACAGTTACACAGAACTAGAAACCCAGTGAGAATGAGGAATGAATGGATATTGGGAAGTTGTATCAGGAGTCAGAAGCAGCAGTGCAGAGAAAGGGACAGACACAATGACAGTTACACAGAACTATAAACCCAGTGAGAATGAGGAATGAATGGATATTGGGAAGTTGTATCAGGAGTCAGAAGCAGCAGTGCAGAGAAGAGAAAGGGACAGACACAATGACAGTTACACAGAACTATAAACCCAGTGAGAATGAGGAATGAATGGATATTGGGAAGTTGTATCAGGAGTCAGAGGCAGCAGTGCAGAGAAAGGGACAGACACAATGACAGTTACACAGAACTATAAACCCAGTGAGAATGAGGAATGAATGGATATTGGGAAGTTGTATCAGGAGTCAGAAGCAGCAGTGCAGAGAAGAGAAAGGGACAGACACAATGACAGTTACACAGAACTATAAACCCAGTGAGAATGAGGAATGAATGGATATTGGGAAGTTGTATCAGGAGTCAGAGGCAGCAGTGCAGAGAAGAGAAAGGGACAGACACAATGACAGTTACACAGAACTATAAACCCAGTGAGAATGAGGAATGAATGGATATTGGGAAGTTGTATCAGGAGTCAGAAGCAGCAGTGCAGAGAAGAGAAAGGGACAGACACAATGACAGTTACACAGAACTATAAACCCAGTGAGAATGAGGAATGAATGGATATGGGCAGTTGTATCAGGAGTCAGAAGCAGCAGTGCAGAGAAAGGGACAGACACAATGACAGTTACACAGAACTATAAACCCAGTGAGAATGAGGAATGAATGGATATTGGGAAGTTGTATCAGGAGTCGGAAGCAGCAGTGCAGAGAAGAGAAAGGGACAGACACAATGACAGTTACACAGAACTATAAACCCAGTGAGAATGAGGAATGAATGGATATTGGGAAGTTGTATCAGGAGTCAGAGGCAGCAGTGCAGAGAAGAGAAAGGGACAGACACAATGACAGTTACACAGAACTATAAACCCAGTGAGAATGAGGAATGAATGGATATTGGGAAGTTGTATCAGGAGTCAGAAGCAGCAGTGCAGAGAAGAGAAAGGGACAGACACAATGACAGTTACACAGAACTATAAACCCAGTGAGAATGAGGAATGAATGGATATTGGGCAGTTGTATCAGGAGTCAGAAGCAGCAGTGCAGAGAAAGGGACAGACACAATGACAGTTACACAGAACTATAAACCCAGTGAGAATGAGGAATGAATGGATATTGGGAAGTTGTATCAGGAGTCAGAGGCAGCAGTGCAGAGAAGAGAAAGGGACAGACACAATGACAGTTACACAGAACTATAAACCCAGTGAGAATGAGGAATGAATGGATATTGGGAAGTTGTATCAGGAGTCAGAAGCAGCAGTGCAGAGAAAGGGACAGACACAATGACAGTTACACAGAACTATAAACCCAGTGAGAATGAGGAATGAATGGATATTGGGAAGTTGTATCAGGAGTCAGAGGCAGCAGTGCAGAGAAAGGGACAGACACAATGACAGTTACACAGAACTATAAACCCAGTGAGAATGAGGAATGAATGGATATTGGGAAGTTGTATCAGGAGTCAGAAGCAGCAGTGCAGAGAATGAGGAATGAATGGATTTTGGGGAGAGGACCTGGAGCAGAACTTTTGGGTAACACTTTGTCCTTATGTTCTGGTTTCAGGTTCGGGACCAGTGGACAGCGACAGACTCATTTTGGTGCTTCTAATCCTGACAGTGATCTTTGAACTGACGTGAGAGCCGGACGATCGGCCGACCAATCACTGGACTCCGCACAGCGTCACATTTACTTCAATCAGTTTTATTTCTCCCCCGAACTAGCGCCAGTATCATTATCCGTTGACTTTATCCATGTGTTTTGGCTTCTTCAGATGAGAAATTAAAAAAATAAATAAATAAATAAAAAAACAAAAATCTTTAAAAAAAAAAAAATAACAAACTTTTCCTTCTCACAACTTTGTGGTTTTTGGGGAGCAGCCGCCAATGAATCTTCCAGTCATTAATCAGGACAGACACTGGTTTCACATTGGCTCTTGGGAGCGTTACGGAAAGACGGACGCCACCGCGGAATCTGCGACAATGTCTTACGGAAGCAGCGGAGGGGGAGGAGCCTTCACCGAATCTGCGTTTATCTTTTTTTGTATCTCAGTTGAACAATAATTCCCTCAGGGCAAAAAAAGGTTGAATAAAGTTGTGGAAGCTTGAATACAAATTTCTATGGGGACCTCGTGTTTGGTGGGAGGGAGCTGCCATGTCAGTCAACTGTCTCAACTCCCTGGGTCACCCCAGACCTCCATGAAGAAATTATTGGGGGCGGGGGAAGGCAGTTAAATTGTTACAAACTCTGATCCATAGCTTAAAGGGTAGATAAAGGGTTAAAGGGGTTGTTTTTTTTTAATATAGGGATATTCTGAGACAATTTGCAATTGGTCTTCATTTTTTATTTAAGGTTTTTGAGTTATTTAGCTTTTTTTCAGCAGCTCACCAGTTTGCAATTTCAAAAATCTGGTTGCTAGGGTCCAAATGACCCTAGCAACCATGCATTATTTTAAATAAGAGACTGGAATATGAATAGGAGAGGCCTGAATAGAAAGGTGAGGAATAAAAATACATGTGTAGCCTTACAGAGCATTGTTTTTTAGATGGGGTCAGTGACCCCCTTTTGAAAACTGGGAAGAGTCCGAAGAAAAAAACAAATAATTAAAAAACTATTAAAAAAAGAAATAATGAAGACCAATTGAAAAGTTGCTTTGAATAGGCCATTCCATAACCTACTAAAAGTTAACTTAAAGGTGAACCGTCCCTTTAATAATAGATTGCCTGTGTTGAGCAAGCTGCAGCTTTGTGTATTGTTGCAGTGCAACTCCCAGCAACTTGGGATGCATTTTTGTGCATTGCAGCTCATCCCTTGGAGTCCAGCACTGCTGCCTGCGACTGTGATGCAGAATTAGAGCAGTTAACACATTGCTTGCCAGATGAAACAATAAATGTGTGGGGGGGCAGAGTGCGAAGCAAGGCAGAGGCAACACTGAGGTGGTTGGTATAATACAATAAGAATTGACTATTAAAGGGCATGTAAAGGCAAAAAAAAAATAAAATCCCATTTTTACTTTCTTTAATGAAAAAGAAACCTATCTCCAATATACTTTAATTAAAAAATGTGCACCGTTTTTATAAGAAACCTGACTGTATGCAGTGAAATTCTCCCTTCATTTACTGCTGTGGATAGGAATTGTCAGACAGTCCCTAACTGCTCTGCAGGGAAACAATCATACTTATGTACAGCAGGGGGAGCCCCCGCCTTACTTCCCAGCCATGCAGAACTCAAGCAGCTTTGTTTGTTTCCCTGTAGAGCAGTCGGCGACTGTGTAGAGATTTGTATTGGATTTTATTTTTGCCTTTACATCCCCTTTACTGTTTCCAACTCCAGCTGCAGGGACAAAGATCATGGAGCCAGATTTAAACAGATAAACTGGGATTCTATTTGGAGGATTATTTTGCTGCAGCCACTGGTTCTGCAGAGTTGGAGAAAGTTTATATTAAACAATACAAAAACTATAAAATCCACATTAGATTACATGACAACACAGGAGCCAGTGCAGTCTGTATATTCTGATTATTAATCAGTCTTGTTGTATCGGCTTCTGGCAGATATTATTTGACTTGTGCTGTTTTGATCATTTATGACGATCCCTAAGCAGCCCAGATCACACTGAGCATGTGCACAGTCTTGGTCTTGCAAAGATGTATAACAAAGTCACAAGATGGTGACCCCCTGTAGCCAACTTTGAAAGCATAAATCATTTGTTTGATTAGACTTGTGGTACAGAAATTTCATGTTTATGTTTAGTATACAAAATACAGCATTTCTAGCCTTATTCTATTTTACACTTTACTTCCCCTTTAACTCTCACCCCTGTTGTGCTGAGCCACATGTGATACAAAGCGTCACTAGACAATAACACACATTGTATATTTGCAGTTGGGATCGAGGGTTTTTTTCCACCATTAAATCCTTACTTTTTATTGAAGGGGGGGGTGGGGGGGGCGAGTGGTGCTGTAAGTCACTTTGTGACAGTTGCTGCTTCTGTCAAATCCTTAATAAATCTCGCAGGTCTTTGCTGCCGGCGGCTCATGGATTGTGGGGAAGGAATTACAGACTGTTCCAAACTGTCACATTTGTATCAGAAGCGACAGTGAATCCTCAGGGGGGGGGGAAGGAAGCTTTTTCTCTATTTCTGGGATGATTAATAATATTGTAACTCTTTCCTGTCGCTGACACTTGAGGGGGGGTACACTCCTGTGATGCCAACAGGGCACATGGGCACCTCCCAGGCCGTGCCTCCACCCTAATAAATTCCAAGGGACACAGAGATACCAGCTCCCAAATCACCTTCACTTGCGCCCAGGTAGCTGCTCCCATATAGCAGGTCCCCAAGCAGAACAGATGCAGGGGCTCTGAGGGCACCTTCCAGGGCCACCATCAAAAATCACAGGACCCAAAATTTTCTGCCCACCCACTGGTGGCCAATGCCCCCCCTGTACAAATTAAAAAATATTGGTGCCAGAGCCCCCTGCAAGTTAACAAAAAAAAAAAAAACATTGGTGCTTAGGGCCAAGGGATACTACTGGGTTAATTGGTGGCCAAGGGGTTAAAAAAAAGAACATTGGTGTTCAGTGAAACTTACCCTTTAAAGTTCATTGTTCTTTTCCATTGCGGCTTCTTCATTCTTTTCCATCGAGTTTCAAAGCCATTTCAAACAAAGGCTGTAAACAACATAGTTCTTTAAATAACTTCTTTGACTATTAGACATTGGCCACCTACATGAAAAAATACACAAAAACTAATAGAAAGAACCAACCAATTCCATCACTAGAGATATCAGCCCATCACATTGAAATGTGTCAATCTATAACCAGCAATTTTCACCCTTCCCATCTCCTACATTACTTGGCCTTTCAACTTTTCCCCAAACACCATAGGGAGAGAAAACCTAACATTTCATCTTCATTTCCATATTAGTTGACCAATCATAAGAGGAGTTTCCAAGCCATGTCAAACAACATAGCCATTGGACAAGCCTCGTTGAATATTAGAGATTGTCCACTTACATGAAAAAGTATAGAAGAACCAATAACAAAAAAAACCTAAACACTTCCATCACTAGAGGTCTCAGCTCATCACATTATCATGTGCCAATATATAACCAGCAATATTCCCTTCTCCTACATTACTTGGCCTTTCAACTTTCCCCCAGAAACCATAGGGAGAGAGAACCTATCAAGCTTTCTTCATTTCCATATTAGTCAAAGTTGACCAATCACAAGAGCGGTTTCCAACCCCTGTCAACAACATAGCTCTTTGCATAGAATCTTTGCCCATTAGAGATTACCCACTTACATGAAAAAATATAGGAAGATCCAAACACTTCCATCACTAGAGCTATCAGACCATGACATTACAAATATCAGCCAATATCCAGCAAGCTTTAACCTCATCTTTTTACATTAATTGATTTTTCAACTTTCACCCATAACCATAGGGAGAGAAAAACCTACCAAGTCCTCTTCATTTCCATAGTAGTCAACGTTGACCAATCACAAGAGGTGTTTCCAAGCCATGTCAAACAAAGGCTCAACAGCATAGATTTTTGCCTAGCCTCTTTGACTATTATTAGAGATTGTCCAATTACTTGAAAAAATTATAGGATGAATCAAACACTTCCATCACTAATGCTGTCGAGGTTTCATCTCAGTAATAACAGTAGTATAAAACCCACCATCACTTTACAACATCACTGTAAAACCTGTATATTTTTTGGTTTTTTTCTAACATTTAAAATACTCAAAAAACATTTTTTTTACTTCTTTTGCCAATCAAGAAAAAAAACAAAAGTCTTTATTTCCACTTTATCATGAATTCAAGAATTTTCTTTTTAACTTCTTTTCCTGATATTCTCTCCAAATCAGTTATTTTTCTGATGCTCTTTTCTCTTCTCCCGTCCAATTCTCATAAAAAAAAATGTATTTCCAAATCCGATTTGTTTTTCCAAAAGTCATACAAGACTTCACCTCTGGAAAGGGGGTTCTCTTGACTTGTAGGTCGATCTTGTCTGTTAACTGTTTTCATTTTTACAGCAGGTTCACTGACTTCTTCAATTTCTACCGAAGGGTTCTCACTATTTCCCAAATCACCAAGAAAATCTCTTCAAAAGCAGTTCTTTTTATTGGATCCACTTTAACCTCTATAAGCTTCTCTTCACTTGGTTTCACTGGATCCACTTTAACCTCCACAGGCTTCTCTGCATTTTTTTCTTTTCCGCTGGGGACACGTTGTATATAAATGTCCCACCACTAAACAGAGGTTACACTTTTTTGGTTTCACAAAGTCTTTCAACAAATGGGTAGAACTTCTACAATTTATACATACCTTAAAGGCATCCGCCATATGCAAAATTCTGGCATCCCTGTAAAGAAAACATCCAGATTTGTATTTCCAAGGTAAAATCTAGCATGTGGAAAACAATTCTTTTTGAAAACAACTTTGAACTTGAATTTTGATGCCCAGTCAACAATCCAAAAAAGAGCCCTTTTTACAGTGATTCCGCAGGACCAATTCCACTTCTCCTAGGGGAGTGAAAGATGAAAAAGCCTAGTCTTTTTGACTATAAAAGATTGCCCACTTGCATGAAAAATTATAGAAAGAACCAAACACTTCCTTCACTAGAGCTATTAGCCCATCACACAGTCTATACCCAACAAGCTTCAACCTTCCCATGTCTCAGATTACTTGGCCTTTCAACTTTCCCCCTTGAACCTTAGGGAGAGAAAATCTACCAAGTACTCTTCATACCCATATATGTCAAGGTTGACCAATCACAAGAGGCATTTCCAAGACATGTCAACCTATGAATCAATCTATATTCAGCAATCTTCAACTTTCCCAGCTCTTAAATTACTTGGCCTTTCAACTTTTCCCCATAAACAATAGGGAGATAAAACCTACCAAGTACCCTTTATTTCCATATTAGTAAAAAATTGACCAATCACAAGAGGAGTTTCCAAACCATGACAATCTTTGTGTTAATCTATGCCCAGCAATCCTCAACCTTCCCATCTCTTACATTACATGGCCTTTTAACCTTCCCCCTTAAACCATAGGGAAAGAAAATCTACCAAGGACTATTCATTTTCATAGTAGTCAAAGTTGACCAATCACAAGAGGAGTTTCCAAGTCATGTCAAACAAAGCCTGTCAACAACATAGTCCCTTGCCTAGCCTCTTTGACTATTAGAGATTGCCCACTTTCTTGAAAAAGTATAGAAAAAACCAAACTCTTCCATCACTAGCAGCCCATCACATTTAAATTTGACCAGATATAGCCAGCAAGCTTCAAACATCCCATCTCCTACATTACTTGGCTTTCAACTTCCCCCCATAAACCATAGGGAGAGAAAACCTACCAAGTCCTCTTCATTTCCATATCAGTCAAAATTGACCAATCACAAGAGAAATTTCCAAGTCATGTCAAACAAAGGCTGTCAACAACATCAGCCAATCACACCATCATGCTTCTGTCTATACCCAGCAAGCTTTAACCAGCCCATCTCTTAAATTACTTGGCCTTTCAACTTTCCCCCATAACCATAGGGAGAGAAAACCTACAAAGGCCTCTCCATTTCCATATTAGTCAAAGTTAACCAATCCCAAGAGGAGTTTCCAAGCCATGTCAAACTAAGGCTGTCAACACATAGCCCTTTGCCTAGCCTCTTTGATTATAGATTTTGCCCACTTACATGAATAAGTATAGGAAGGCCCTATAAGAGGAAACAAATGCTGTACTTCCACCACTAGCACTATCAGACCATAACATTATTATGTTTCAATGTATTCCCAACAAGATTCAACCTTCTCATCTCCTACAATACTTTGCCTTTCAACTTTCCTCCATAAACAATAGGGAGAGAAAACCTACCAAGTACCCTTCATTTCAATATTACTCAAAGTTGACCAATCACAAGAGGAGTTTCCAAGCCATGTCAACCTTTACGTTAAATCTATGCCCAGCAATCTTCAACCTTCCCATTTCTTACATTATGTGGCCTTTTAACCTTCCCCCATAAACCATAGGGAGAGAAAATCTGCCAAGGACTCTCCACTTCCATTGTAGTCAAAGTTGACCAATCACAAGAGGAGTTTCCAAGCCATGTCAAACAAAGGCTGTCAACAACATAAACCTTTGCCTAGCCTCTTTGACTATTAGAGATTGCCCACATACTCAAAAAAGTATAGAAAGAACCAAATACTTCAATCACTAGAGCCATCTGCTCATCACATCAAAATGTATCAATCAATACCTAGTAAGCTTCAGACACCTAATCTCTTACATTTCTTGGCCTTTCAACTTTCCCCCATATACCATAGGGAGAGAAAACCTACCAAGTCCTTTCCATATTAGTTAAAGTTGACCAATCACAAGAGGAGTTTTCAAGCCATGTCAAACAAAGGCTGACAATACCATAGCGCTTTAAATAACCTCTGACTATTAGCAATTGCCCTCATACATGGAAAAATATAGGAAGAAGCAATAGGTAAAAAGAAACACTTCCATCACTAGCGCTATCACCCCATCACACTGCCATGTGTCAACCTATGCCCAACAATCATCAACCTTCCCATCTCTTACAGTACGTGGCCTTTCAACCTTCCCCCATAAACCATAAGGAGAGAAAACCTACCAAGTCCTCCATTTCCATATAAATCAGAGTTGACCTATAACAAGAGGAGTTTCCAAGCAAGCCATGTCAAACTAAGGCTATCAACAACATAGCCCTTTGCCTAGCATCTTTGACTATTAAAGCTCACCCACTTCCATCACTAGATCTCTGAGCCCAACAAATTGCTATATTTCAATCTATAGCCAACAAGCTTCAACTTGCCTAGCTCTTACAATACTTCCCTATGATTTATGTCCCCAAAAACCATAGGGAGAGAAAACCTACAAAGTACTCTTCATTTCCATATTAGTTAAAGTTAACCAATCACAAGAGGAGTTTCCAAGCCATGTTAAACAAAGTCTTTCAACAACATAGCCTAGCTTCTTTGACTATAAGAGATTGCCCACTTAGATGAAAAAGTATAGGAAGAACCAAACACTTCCATCACTAGAGCTATTGCCATGTGTCAATCTATACTAAGTAAGCTTCAACCTGCCCTTCTCTTACATTACTTGGCCTTTCAACTTCCCCCTATAAACAAAAGGGTGATAAAACCTATGAAGTCCTCTTCATGTCCATATTAGTCAAAGTTGACCAATACCAAGATGAGTTTCCAAGTCATGGCAAACAAAGGCTGTTAACAAAATAGCCCTTTGCATAGCCTCTTTGATTAAAAGATATTGCCCACTTACATGAAAAAGTATAGGAAGAAACAAACTCTTCCATCACTACAGATATCAGCCCATCACATTCAGATGTGTTAATCTATACCCAACCTTCCCATCTCTTACATTACTTGGCCTTTCAACTTTCCCCCAAATACCATAAAGAGAGAAAATAGTCCTCTTCATTTCCATATTAGTCATACTTGACCAATGACAAGAGGAGTTTCCAAGCCATGTCAAACAAAGGCTGTCAAAAACAGAGCCCTTTGCCTAGCTTCTTTGGCAATTAGAGATTGCCAACTTACATGAAAACGTATAGGAAGAACCAAACACTTCCATCACTACAGATATCAGCCCATCACATTGAAATGTGCAAATCTATACCCAGCAAGCTTCAACTTTCCAATCTCTTACATTACTTGGCCTTTCAACTTTCCCACAAAATCCACAGGGAGAGAAAACCTACCAAGTCCTCTTCGGTTTCATATTAGTCAAAGTTGAATAGCTGTTTGCCTAGCCTCTTTGACTAATAGAGATTGCCCACATACATGAAAAAGTTTAGGAAGAACCAAACACTTCCACCACTAGAGCTATCAGCCCATCACATGCCATGTGTCAAGCTATACGAAGCAAACTCAAACCTGCCCTTCTCTTACATTACTTTGCCTTTCAACTTTCCCCATAAACAATAGGGAGAGAAAACCTACCAAGTCCCCTTCAGAAGATCCCGCTATCACTTTACACCATCATTTGAAACCAATCTTTTATTATTTTAAACAAAACAAGAAAAGAACAAACTTTATTTTATGCCATTAAGTCGAATATAGTCCAGAACCAGATACCTCAGTTCTGACTCTGAGTTATTCTCACCGTTCACCGTACTATACAGCTGAATCCATTATTCTTCTGACCAACTGTCAACAAAACTTTTAATGTCATCGTCAGGTTTGTAGCTATATTGCCAATACAGGATCTCACCTCTCATTGTTCCTTTCTTTTTCTCCACTTGTTGGGCTGGGGGATCCATCTGCTGTGCTCGGGTCTCCTTTTGTGAACTCTAACCTTTAGCTTTCTTTTGCTTTCCAGCCTTAGACAAATCTTTCCTTTTTACGGACAACTCTTCAGGATCTTGGCTTATAACCTGCAAAGACATTGCCTCCAGAGAACTCACCTTTGGGTCTTCAGTGAGGACGTGTGACTGTGCAGCTTCCTTTTTCTTCCCTCTCTTTGGGCAAGAAGAGCTTTCAAAACAGAGATTGTACTTTTTAGGCTGTAAACAACTTTTCAAGTCATGACCAGCTTCCCCACAGTTCTGACATGTCAACAACGTAGCCCCTTGCCTAGCCTCTTTGACTATTCTTGACTTCTTCATTCTATTCCATCGCGGCTTCTTTAATCTTTTCCATTGCGGCTTATTCATTCTTTTCCATTGTGGCTCCTTCATTTTTTTTCCATCGCGGCTTTTCTGCTCTTTTCCGTTGAGGCTTTTCCGCTTTTTTCCATCACAGCTTCTTAGTTTTTTTCCACGGCAGCTTCTTCGCTCTTTTCTATCACGGCTTATTCATTCTTTTCCGTCCTTGCTTCTTCGTTCTTTTTCATTGTGGCTTATTAATTATTTTTTATCATAGCTTCTTCGTTCTTTTCCATCACTGCTTCTTTGATCTTTTCCATTTTGGCTTATTCATTCACTTCCGTCGTGGCTTCTTCATTTTTTTTTCACTCTTTTCAATTACGGCTTCTTCATTCTTGTCCATCGCGGCTTCTTCCCTCTTTTCCATCGGCTTCTGCGTTCTTCTCCATCATGGCTTTCCAACGTGGCTTCTTCATTCTTTTCCTTTGCGGCTTTTACTTTCTTTTCTGTCACAGCCTCTTTGCTCTTATCTTTCGCAGCTTTTTCGTTCTTTTCCATTGCAGCTTCTTCTGCAGTATGGCCAGGTCCCCCTGAGAACCAAAAATCACCGGAGCCAGTTGTTAATGTTCCCCCTTTACAGTTCCCATCAACCATTCATTCGGTTCCGACCCATTGCTACTACCAGGGAGTATTAAGTGGACCCTCACACATGTAAAAGTGCAATTGTTGGGTCTTGAAGGGGGTGGTACTTAGTTTAATAGTGGGTGGAGTAAAGTAATCATGGGCTGTGATCATGCGTCCAAGAGCCTTTTTTTGGGGTCCCTTTTTACTTGTTGGCAGTGCCCTCAGGGGTTCAGGTGACCAATGGGTTAATAATTGGTGGAAGAGATCCCTGTGATTCCTTATGGCAGTATTTCACTGACCCTGCTGTTGAGTGGGGGCCCAAACTAGGGCTAAACTCAGCTCTTCTGTGCACAATAGTGATGGGGGAATAGTGGAAGAAAGGCTGCCATGGTGAGAGTTACTTTTCAGCAGTTGTACAGCAGAAGATCCAGACACGTAGCGACAGATCAAATGAGGAATTCAGAGGCCCACAGGGAAATAACAGGGGTCAATGGCGGCACCGAAAGTCTCAGTAACAAACAGATTGACAAATACGTTTCCCTCTTATCTGCCTCTGTTTCCTCTCCCTTCTGTGCAACGTTCCCACTCCCGTTAATTGGATGGAGCTGCTTCTCACCCAGAGAGACGTATATCTGCCATTATCTCCTGTTATCCACTGCCGAGTGCCATCTCCATTCATTGTGACACTGGGGGTGATCCCAAAGGAACAGGCAGCATGTTCCACAGTATTCCGTCTCTTGCACCATTTCATCTGCAAAATTGATTTCTCTCAGTTTTTGTCTCCTTATTCATTAGTGAGACACAATCGCTACAGAGAAAAGCGACTGCCGCACAATTATATATAATGTACAATTATACAGGTATCACTAGTCACTGGGGAGTTCTGTGACCATATAAAGGCACAAGGCTGCAGGCTGAGTTATACAGGGAACTCTGAGTATCACTCATGTATTATAAGGGATAATATGCCCCCTACTGTAAATGATAAGGATATTAGAAGTCACTGAGGGGTTGTTCTGTGACCATATAAAGGCACAAGGCTGCAGGCTGAGTTATACAGGGAACTCTGAGTATCACTCATGTATTATAAGGGATAATGTACCCCTACTGTAAATGATAAGGATATTAGAAGTCACTGAGGGTTGTTCTGTGACCATATAAAGGCACAAGGCTGCAGGCTGAGTTATACAGGGAACTCTGAGTATCACTCATGTATTATAAGGGATAATGTACCCCCTACTGTAAATGATAAGGATATTAGAAGTCACTCAGGGGTTGTTCTGTGACCATATAAACGCACAAGGCTGCAGGCTGAGTTATACAGGGAACTCTGAGTATCACTCATGTATTATAAGGGATAATGTACCCCCTACTGTAAATGATAAGGATATTAGAAGTCACTGAGGGGTTGTTCTGTGACCATATAAAGGCACAAGGCTGCAGGCTGAGTTATACAGGGAACTCTGAGTATCACTCATGTATTATAAGGGATAATGTACCCCCTACTGTAAATGATAAGGATATTAGAAGTCACTGAGGGGTTGTTCTGTGACCATATAAAGGCACAAGGCTGCAGGCTGAGTTATACAGGGAACTCTGAGTATCACTCATGTATTATAAGGGATAATGTACCCCCTACTGTAAATGATAAGGATATTAGAAGTCACTGAGGGGTTGTTCTGTGACCATATAAAGACACAAGACTGCAGGCTGAGTTATACAGGGAACTCTGAGTATCACTCATGTATTATAAGGGATAATGTACCCCCTACTGTAAATGATAAGGATATTAGAAGTCACTGAGGGTTGTTCTGTGACCATATAAAGGCACAAGGCTACAGGCTGAGTTATACAGGGAACTCTGAGTATCACTCATGTATTATAAGGGATAATGTACCCCCTACTGTAAATGATAAGGATATTAGAAGTCACTGAGGGGTTGTTCTGTGACCATATAAAGGCACAAGGCTGCAGGCTGAGTTATACAGGGAACTCTGAGTATCACTCATGTATTATAAGGGATAATGTACCCCCTACTGTAAATGATAAGGATGTTATGCTCATCCCAATAAGCCTGTGCAGTGTTCCATTAAGGTGCATCATATCTCACACATTTGCCCTTTCAGTATTGTATGAAGGGATCACAGAGCAGACAGAATAAAAGCATAATTAAGAGCTAACGATTGCAGCAAATTACTTTCTTTCAGTATTTTGGACACCAAGGGACGACCCATCACCTAATGAACCAGTTAAAGCTGAAAGCCAATAATTTCAAGGAATTAGTGGCCAAACATCAAGATAAAGGCTCATAAACGACTCATCCCATAATCACTTCACATTTGACATGGAGGGAAGAGCTTGTGCGAAGTTGCTTCTTCTTTCTGCTCCTTTTCATGTTGAGATAAGTCGGTCCCCCTGCATCTGATCCAATGACAAACATCAGGGACTTGGAGAGGAATTTCTTTCTACTCTGGGGGATGAGATTGGGATTCACAGAGGAGGCCTCTGTCTCTCGCTTGGCTTCAGTGGGATTTTCTTATAAGAGATTTGGCAGGGCCTCCATCAGTGCTGCTGGGGCAAGACATATTTGCTGGGCCCTGTTTGATATGAGCTTACAATCTAATGCTAGTGTCACAAGTAGCCAATTCTCGGCATTTGGATATATCCAAACCTGAGTGTTTCTGCCCCAAAATCCACTCTCTGTGCCTGCACCGAGGCCAACGCTATAGGCAAGGAAGAAAACACAACACAAATTACTTGTAGCCATATTTTGGTTTCCACACAAACCTAACAAGAGCTTTTCTATAAATAAATAAAGTAGTAAGTGTTGCACAAGTTTAGCATTGTCATTTTATTAGTGACACAAACTCATTGTTTGACAGGACAACACTTGGTCTTTTCTACTTTCTTATCACAATTACTGGCCAGTGGTTTGTACAATGTTATAAATACCAATATTTAATGCATTTAATACATTTACCAGACTTTACACACTTTTTTCTGGTCCCCTGAAAAATGTAAAATTGGGGTTCTACTGTACATAAAGCAGAGTAACAGCAGCAGCAAGAGGTTGTGCACAATACAATATCTGTAGCATAGAATCTATGTTTATACAGTGTGTTTCAGTCTACGGGAAATTGTTCCCAAAGTGGCAGAAGGGTAACAAGATAAGAGTCAACCAAAAATACAACGAGGGGGATACAGGACAGGAGAGGGGTGTGAGGTACAATAATATATATTATAATATTATAGATATTTCTATCTATATAAATATATAGAGGCAGAGGGTTATTAGAGACCGAGAGGTGAGTGTGGGGGTAACTCAACAGAATGAGAAGGAAAAGGGTAAAAGAGGAATCGGTTATTGAAATAATTAAATTCTACATTGGGAAAAGATGGAGACAGAGGATCAAGATGGAAACAGTAGGGTGAGATGGAGACAGTAGGACAAGATGGAGACAGTAACAAGATGGAGACAGTGGGACAAGATGGAGACAGTAGGAAAAGATGGAGACAGTAGGGCAAGATGAAGACAGAGGATCAAGATGGAAACAGTAGGATGAGCTGGAAACAGTTGGATGAGATGGAAACAGTAGGACAAGATGGAGACAGTAGGACAAGATGAAGACAGTGGGACAAGATAGAGACAGTAGGACAAGATGAAGACAGTGGGACAAGATGGAGACAGTGGGACAAGATGGAGACAGTAGGACAAGATGGAGAAAGTGGGACAAGATGGAAACAACAGGACAAGATGGAGACAGTAGGACAAGATGAAGACAGTAGGACAAGATGGAGACAGTGGGACAAGATTGAAACAACAGGACAAGATGGAGACAGTAGGACAAGATGGAGACAGTAGGACAAGATGAAGACAGTGGGACAAGATAGAGACAGTAGGACAAGATGAAGACAGTGGGACAAGATGGAGACAGTGGGACAAGATGGAGACAGTAGGACAAGATGGAGAAAGTGGGACAAGATGGAAACAACAGGACAAGATGGAGACAGTAGGACAAGATGAAGACAGTAGGACAAGATGGAGACAGTGGGACAAGATTGAAACAACAGGACAAGATGGAGACAGTAGGACAAGATGGAGACAGTAGGACAAGATGAAGACAGTGGGACAAGATGGAGACAGTAACAAGATGGAGACAGTGGGACAAGATGGAGACAGAGGATCAAGATGGGAACAGTAGGGTGAGCTGGAAACAGTAGGACAAGATGGAGACAGTGGGACAAGATGGAGACAGTGGGAAAAGATGAAGACAGTGGGACAAGATAGAGACAGTAGGACAAGATGAAGACATTGGGACAAGTTGGAGACAGTAGGGCAAGATGGAGACAGAGGATCAAGATGGAAAAAGTAGGGTGAGATGGAAACAGTAGGGTGAGATGGAAACAGTAGGGTGAGAGGGAGACAGTAGGGTGAGAGGGAGACAGTAGGACAAGCTGGAGACAGTAGGACAAGATGGAGACAGTGGGACAAGATGGAGACAGTAGGGCAAGATGGAGACAGTACGGCAAGACAGAGTCAATGGGGCAAGATGGTGAAAGCAGAACTAAATGGTGACAGTAGAATAATATAATAAAGGATAACAGTAATAGGGCAAATATGTTTTAAGTATACTGTATATAGAGGGCAACAATAAGACAGAAGGGTGTTAGTACTTTTTCCTCTAACTTTAGCCTTTGGGGGTTGGCAGGAGTTGTAGGTTAAAAGCAGCTAGAGGTCTATATGTTCTATAAGTTATAACTTACATGGTTCCCAACCTTTTTTACCTGTGAGCCACATTCAAATGTAAAAAGAGTTGGGGAGCAACACAAACATGAAAAAGTCCCATGCGGTGCCAAACAAGGGCTGTGATTGGCTATTTGGTAGCCCCTATATGAACTGGCAGCCTACAAGAGGCTCTACTTGGAACTATACTTACTTTTTATGCCATTAAAACTTGCTTCCAAGCCTTGAATTTTAAAAATAAGCCCTTGCTTTGAGGCCACTGGGAGCAACATCCAAGGGGTTGGGGAGCAACATGTTACTCACGAGCTACTGGTTGGGGATCACTGCCTTATATGATTAATAATGTGGCCCCACTAGAACTGTTTTGGACTCCTACAGGAACTTTGTACTTATGTAGCCAGGAATGTGCTGACAAGCAGGACAGTAGAGGAATCATTAAGTATCACATAAAATCTTCTTTATCTAAAATGCTTTCTCACTATAAAAACAGGGGTCGTTACAGCTCTGTCCCTCCAACTCAGCCAGCCAATGAATTCCCTTTCCTTTACGATTTGATACAGTTACAGTAAAAAGGAATATACCTTAGTTGTTCTCCTGGGGCTATTAACAAGGGATAATTTATCCTGGAAATTTGTTATGTTAGAATTACCAATTAGATGTAATTATAATTTACTGCAGCTCGAGCGGCTCTGCAGCCGAAGATTTGGGATCCTATTAAAATCAAATTAACATACATTAGAATAGCCAGGCTTGTGCGGCAGATCAGAGGGGTGCAGTGCCCACGTGTAGGGGAAAGGGGGGGAGGGGAGGTTGTGACCCCGGGAACGAGCAGAAGTAGCTCAGGATCTGACCAGTGTTGCTCATTAGGAAAAAAGTTAAAACCTATAAAATGCATTAATTTGTTTGTAGCCTCGGGGCCCCGTGATGTGTAATGTGGTAGAGCTGCTCCCCGGCTCTGTGACCCCACGGACATTTGGATTGAAACAAAAGCCCCTCATTGGCTGGAGAGCGACAAAGACAAACAACAGAGAAAGCAGAGGCTCCGGTTTTTTCGATTTTTCAGTTCTTATGTACAAAGAGCCCGGGCCCCATCCTGTTCTTAATTAGGCATTTCAATTTGTGTCTATTTCCAGCGTCGTTGTGCCCCCGACCAATGAGAGCCGTGAGCCATTTATCGTTACCTAGTGACCCAGAATAAACATATAAATCCACCAAGTCAAGAAACCCTTCTCTTCTTGCTGGTTAGTTGAACTATATGTTAGTCATTACTTTCAGGCCCCAAAGCCCTGGCTGGAAGAATAATCCCTATTTATTGGTTGGTATGAGCATGGTTTGGGGATGTACGCCATGACAGCAAAATACAATGATGCCATTGGACAACAGCTCCAATCATTTACAACATCAATGCCCATACAAAAAAGACTGGAGAGAATGGGGCCCAGTGGGAGACATGAATATGGCTTGTTATGCTGGGTGCCGGTGGGATGGTATGTAGATCATCTCAGGATGGAGGACTTCCAGTTGGGTATCTCTAACCTGAATATTATCAACAGTAGGAACAAACCTCAACTCAACTCAAGGGCAACCACCATGTAGTGGATTTTTATGGGGGAAAAATAAATTAGCCTGTTATAGAGCAGTAGAAGGTCTAGGTTACGTTGAGTTGCTCTAAACCAGAGTGCGCGGCTGATCTCCTTGGGGGGATTGAGGCTGGATGAAGGGACTCGGAGGTCCTAGGATATGTTGAGTTGCTCTAAACCAGAGGTTTTCTTACTGTGGGGCTGGTCCCCTAAGCGGGATGCTGGATGAAAGAGCTAAACCTTAAGTAGTCCCTGTAATGAGGGTTGACAACAGGGAGAAGAATGAATATGGCAGGTATGCTGGGTGCCGGTGGGATGGTCTGTAGATCATCATAGGATGGAGAACTTCCAGTTGGGTATCTCTAACCTGAATATTATCAATATCAGTTAACGGAAGCTAAAATATTTAATTCGCAACAGGGTTGTTGTATTTCTGTCCTCTTTGTAGTGGAGGAGATAAACAAAAAGACAAGAGGCATCAAAAATCCATTTCAGTAGAGACTTCCCTACTCCTCTCACCCCTCTAGAACCTTCTAGCAGCCTTTAGTTGTCTCAACTTATTCTCTTCATTGAACAGATGGGGCTTGTTCTTCTTGCATGTTGGTTGAGCAGTTATTCTGTGCTGACAGATACATTAGTATTTGCTATATTCTTTCAGGCATGTGTATAATATGGGAAGCCAGGTATTGATCACGCCGTATAGATCTTGGCACGGCTTACTAAGCAGCATCGCTCAATATGACATTAAACTTCCATTCTTATATGGATCAACATGAGAGGAGAGAGCACATGAAAGGAGTCAATTCCCATGAGCCAAAGTCAGGCTTGCACAAATAAGAAATAAAAGTAGGGTGGGGGGTAGTTATTTAATTAGCAAATTTAATTGCCAGGCGCGAATTCCCGGCGATTAGCCGCTGGCTAATAAATTCACAAAACTGGTGCGAAAATTCGCTGGCGAAAATACGTCTGCATCAAAATAAATTGACGCCTGCGTCTGTTTTTTGGACGCCGGTGCATTTTCGTCGTTTAGCAAATTACAAGCGAAAACGCCGCAAATTCGCCCATCACTAGTGGGGGGTAAGTACATAATGGGGGGTGTCAGGATGGATTTTCATTGAACGATTGATGCATGCAAAGCAAAGGATGAATATACATCACAAGATAATCTCCATTTTGAGGGACAAATCTATTTTGTCTTGTCCTACTGTCTCCATATTGTCCTACTTTCTCTGTTTTGTCTGACTGCCTCCACCTACTGTCTATATCAAGCCCTACTGTCTCCATTTTGCTCTTCAATCTCTTGTTTTTTGACCTACTGTCTCCTACTGTCTCCATCTTGTCCCACTGTCTCCATTTTGCATTACTGTCTCAATCTTGTCCTACTTTCTCAGTTTTTCCATCGTACTGTCTCTAACATGCCCTACTGTCTCCACCTTGTCCAACTGTCTCCATCTTCCCCTGCTGTCTCTATCTTGCCCTACTGTCTCCATCTTCCCTTACTGTCTCCATATTGCCCTACTGTCTCCATCTTGCTCCACCGTCTCCATCTTGCCCTAATTTCTCTGTCTCTCAATCCCACTGTCTCTAACATGCCCTACTGACTCCATCTTGCCCTCATGTCTTCATTTTGTCCTACTTTATCTATTTGGTCCGACTGCCTCCTTTTGTTCTACTGTCTCCATTTTGCTCTTCAGTCTCTTGTTTTTTGCTCTACTGTCTCCACCTTGTCATATAAACACTATTTTGTGCATACTGTCCCCAGTTTGTAGATATGTTGGGTGCCGGCGGGATGGTTACTGTCTTGATCTTGCATGTCACCCTACAACTGGTATTGCTCCCCGATATTCTATCATCATAGTTTGGGGCCCAGAGCAGACACCCCTTTTTTGCACCTAATAAAGAGAGCTCTGAACTGCAGTAGAGGCCGCAGCATTGCCTCGGGTTATTCCCTCATATATTTAATGATGTAGCTAATACTTCCATTTAGCGGGCTGTGTAATTGAGTCCCTTGCTTCTTGCTTGTAATTCTGCCATAATAGTATCCATTTATAAATTAAGGGGAATAAAAAATATCAATATTTGCATGTGAAGTATCCCTCTTCATTATGATTCCGATCCATTAACCCTTTCCGTCATGGAACCCCTGGTACAAACCTTCCCTTAATTGCACACCCTGTAACACGAATAAAGACTGCGGTTTCGCAAAGGGAGCGATAAAGTGCTTACGCTAAACATCATTTGCCATGGAAATGCCAACCACTCATGAGGCGGACAGATTATTGAAGCTCTGGAATTTTATTGAATGGAATGTAAAGGGAAAGATCAATTTGGCTTCAACCATCGCAATTAGTGTCTGCGCCACGAAAATGTCGGCCCCTTTCGCTCTGTGCAATGATTTCTTTCTCTGCCGCTTGCTCTTTCCACTTATCCTTTACTGTGTCTGTTAATAAAAGTCTTATTGTTTCTGTACAGGGCTAATAAGCTCCAGACAATGGCCACCACGAATGCGGATTTGTACTATATCTATTCCTGCCGATTCTTTGCCGCTGAGATATGTATCAAAGACTTTCTATCCTAATCAGCCCTGAATTAAAGCTGTTTCATTGTAGCACAAGGCATTACAGGCGCCGTCACTTAACGATCACAATCACAGTGAGAATCCGAGAGCGACGCACAAAACAAGGCCAAGTAACACCGGGAAGCTGCTTATTCCACCAAAGCCTCTGCGGACTCTTTCAGTCAGTTTGATGCATTCCTAAAGTTTATATAAAGGAACATGTTTCTAAATAACTTCCTACTCGCAGAAATATCCGAAATCTGCCGACGCACCGACAAAAGACGTCCATCTGTCCGACCCTCCCCATAGAGTGACTGCTGGGTGGCACCAAGTTACATGTAGGTCACCTCAAAACTGCAAATTTAGCTCAAGAGCCCCGTTAGGCCAGGTTCTGTTAGCTCATATCAAGGTTACAGATATATAGAAACATTGGGGTGTCACCCTGCTATAGTTCCAGGGGTACCCAGGGTACAAATAAGCACTCACCCCAAATCTCCCCCTAACTGACCTTCAGACTGGGCCCCCTTAGCTCATAACAAGGTTACAGATATATAGAAACATGGGGTGTCACCCTGTTATAGTTCCAGGGGTACCCAGGGTACAAATAATCACTCACCCCAAATCTCCCCCTAACTGACCTTCAGACTGGGCCCCCTTAGCTCATAACAAGGTTACAGATATATAGAAACATTGGGGTGTCACCCTGCTATAGTTCCAGGGTACCCAGGGTACAAATAAGCACTCACCCCAAATCTCCCCCTAACTGACCTTCAGACTGGGCCCCCTTAGCTCATAACAAGGTTACAGATATATAGAAACATTGGGGTGTCACCCTGCTATAGTTCCAGGGGTACCCAGGGTAAAAATAAACACTCACCCCAAATCTCCCCCTAACTGACCTTCAGACTGGGCCCCCTTAGCTCATAACAAGGTTACAGATATATAGAAACATTGGGGTAACAGTCACCCCAGCAAGGTTACAGAAACCAGAAACTATAAATATGGCTCTTAAAGGTACCAAGAGCAACTCGATAATCTGAGGGGTGCTGTAACACTACAACTCTAAATTTTTAAACAGCTAAATTTGCATACAAGGTCCTTCTCCAGTCCTGCGCTTCCAAATAGCTGTTTCATTATCTCTTGAGAAAGTCACTCCCGTGATGAGACGACTATTGGGGAGTCCAGCACAGGAATGGAGAAGGGCCCATATATACAGACACAGTTTTGTTGTAAAACTGGAAATGTTATTCAACTTGAGTCACCTCATTGGTGCCGCACCCCTGTAGATAGAGAAGAAAAGGGGAGATGAAGGAGCATTACTTACCCACCAAACTGATCTTATCAATTCAAATAATAAACTCCCCGATGCACTCCTAATATTTTTGGTCGGCCCAGTCTTTCATTTCTTAAATTCAATTGTTTTCCAACTCCAGCTGCAGTAACGACGTTATATAGAAACCCATAAATCTCATAGAATTACAGAACTGCTTGGCTGTTGTGTCCAGTGTGTCTGTAACCATTGAATAAACATTGTATTGATTCTTCCCAAAATAACTAACAAAAATATTATTTCTCGATCCCTGATATCAGCTGATTCCTTGTTATAAAGTGGTGCATCAGTTTCTTTAGATGTGACAGTTTTAGACAAGTTCTAGGGTTACAGTCTGCTCTCTCTCATTTCCCTACAGAAATAGGGATTGGTAACACTAGATAGGTACCTAATATATAGAGACAAGAGGAAAGTGTTGGAAGGGTTACTGTCTGCTCTCTCTCATTTCCCTACAGAAATAGGGATTGGTAACACTAGATAGGTACCTAATATATAGAGACAAGAGGAAAGTGTTGGAAGGGTTACTGTCTGCTCTCTCTGTCATTTCCCTACAGAAATAGGGATTGGTAACACTAGATAGGTACCTAATATATAGAGACAAGAGGAAAGTGTTGGAAGGGTTACTGTCTGCTCTCTCTCATTTCCCTACAGAAATAGGGATTGGTAACACTAGATAGGTACCTAATATATAGAGACAAGAGGAAAGTGTTGGAAGGGTTACTGTCTGCTCTCTCTCATTTCCCTACAGAAATAGGGATTGGTAACACTAGATAGGTACCTAATATATAGAGACAAGAGGAAAGTGTTGGAAGGGTTACTGTCTGCTCTCTCTCATTTCCCTACAGAAATAGGGATTGGTAACACTAGATAGGTACCTAATATATAGAGACAAGAGGAAAGTGTTGGAAGGGTTACTGTCTGCTCTCTCTCATTTCCCTACAGAAATAGGGATTGGTAACACTAGATAGGTACCTAATATATAGAGACAAGAGGAAAGTGTTGGAAGGGTTACTGTCTGCTCTCTCTTATTTCCCAGTAGTAATTGGATGATTGGACAAAGCACCCCCATTGGTCAAGCTGTGGGTATGGTTTGGCAGCCTCAGTTCTGGTCTCAAGCAGCTCCACTATGATGAATTCTTTAGTGTTTATTGTGATTTGTATAATAAATGGAGTGATTTTGTGAATATTATGAGCACTAGAAGAAGCCGATTGGCCGGCAGATGTTTGCCTGTGATTGGGCAGGCGTCTCACCCGCGGCGACTAATCTGTTCCTGCCGTGCGGAGCCTTTGTTGGGTCTGTTTCATGATAAGTTGCAGGAGTCGGACTCTGCTCTGTCTCTATATTATCTCATCCCTTTTATGAACTATGAGAGGCCCCAGCAACAAAGGCGCAGATTATAAAAAGCGCAGCACGAGCGATTTTCTCCGGATTCACCGACTCACCAGGACAGACCGGAGTCTCATTTCCCCTTTATTATTCTTCCTTCTCTTTGAGTTTTCTGAAAAGCCATTTTTCCGCAGAGCATCTTTTAAGTGGGAAAGATAAAAACTCATGTGAAGCCAAAGTGAATTATAATCTCACATTCGCTCCGTGCGTCAGGTTTGAGGGGGTCGAACACTTTTTTAAGAGATAAAATTAACCCTTTTTTTTTTTTTATTTTTTTTTTTATTTTTTTTTTTTACTTTGATGGTTATTAATCATCCTGCTCATCTCTTTCTGTTATTACAGTCATTATCAATTGTGCATTAATTAGACTAAAGGGGAACATCACCTGAAATGTGCTTAATGATAGGAAAATATAATTCCAAGCAGCTCCCCAATATCCATTCATTTCTCTTCTCTGCACTGCTGCCTCTGACTCCTGATACAACTTCCCAATATCCATTCATTCCTCATTCTCACTGGGTTTATAGTTCTGTGTAACTGTCATTGTGTCTGTCCCTTTCTCTGCACTGCTGCTTCTGACTCCTGATACAACTTCCCAATATCCATTCATTCCTCATTCTCACTGGGTTTATAGTTCTGTGTAACTGTCATTGTGTCTGTCCCTTTCTCTGCACTGCTGCTTCTGACTCCTGATACAACTTCCCAATATCCATTCATTCCTCATTCTCACTGGGTTTATAGTTCTGTGTAACTGTCATTGTGTCTGTCCCTTTCTCTTCTCTGCACTGCTGCTTCTGACTCCTGATACAACTTCCCAATATCCATTCATTCCTCATTCTCACTGGGTTTATAGTTCTGTGTAACTGTCATTGTGTCTGTCCCTTTCTCTGCACTGCTGCTTCTGACTCCTGATACAACTTCCCAATATCCATTCATTCCTCATTCTCACTGGGTTTATAGTTCTGTGTAACTGTCATTGTGTCTGTCCCTTTCTCTGCACTGCTGCTTCTGACTCCTGATACAACTTCCCAATATCCATTCATTCCTCATTCTCACTGGGTTTATAGTTCTGTGTAACTGTCATTGTGTCTGTCCCTTTCTCTGCACTGCTGCTTCTGACTCCTGATACAACTTCCCAATATCCATTCATTCCTCATTCTCACTGGGTTTATAGTTCTGTGTAACTGTCATTGTGTCTGTCCCTTTCTCTTCTCTGCACTGCTGCCTCTGACTCCTGATACAACTTCCCAATATCCATTCATTCCTCATTCTCACTGGGTTTATAGTTCTGTGTAACTGTCATTGTGTCTGTCCCTTTCTCTTCTCTGCACTGCTGCTTCTGACTCCTGATACAACTTCCCAATATCCATTCATTCCTCATTCTCACTGGGTTTATAGTTCTGTGTAACTGTCATTGTGTCTGTCCCTTTCTCTTCTCTGCACTGCTGCTTCTGACTCCTGATACAACTTCCCAATATCCATTCATTCCTCATTCTCACTGGGTTTATAGTTCTGTGTAACTGTCATTGTGTCTGTCCCTTTCTCTTCTCTGCACTGCTGCTTCTGACTCCTGATACAACTTCCCAATATCCATTCATTCCTCATTCTCACTGGGTTTATAGTTCTGTGTAACTGTCATTGTGTCTGTCCCTTTCTCTTCTCTGCACTGCTGCCTCTGACTCCTGATACAACTTCCCAATATCCATTCATTCCTCATTCTCACTGGGTTTATAGTTCTGTGTAACTGTCATTGTGTCTGTCCCTTTCTCTTCTCTGCACTGCTGCTTCTGACTCCTGATACAACTTCCCAATATCCATTCATTCCTCATTCTCACTGGGTTTATAGTTCTGTGTAACTGTCATTGTGTCTGTCCCTTTCTCTTCTCTGCACTGCTGCTTCTGACTCCTGATACAACTTCCCAATATCCATTCATTCCTCATTCTCACTGGGTTTATAGTTCTGTGTAACTGTCATTGTGTCTGTCCCTTTCTCTGCACTGCTGCCTCTGACTCCTGATACAACTTCCCAATATCCATTCATTCCTCATTCTCACTGGGTTTATAGTTCTGTGTAAAGGCAGTTACTGTTGAAAATAGTGTCTGGCTGTTTTTACTTTCTGCACAGCTGGTTCTGACTAGAGAAACCATGTAGCTGAAGGGGTATTGGCACCTGATCTTTTTCATGATGAGAAATGAATATAGAAGCAATGTGATACAGTTCTGTTGCTAGGCTCTAGTTGCTAGGTTGATAAACTGGGGGGGCTTAACCCAAGCCCTAAAGCAGGGGATGGGGAGGGCCCAGACTGTTTGCAGATGGTGAACCATCTCCTCCTTATGTGTAAACCTGAGACAGAAATTACTTAAAAGGTGCTAATTACTCAGAGCTTATTATCAGAATCTGGGGGGTGTTCATGGGGTGACATTTGGAGTCAGCCTTTGTCTATAATAACCAGACACCAATACTTGGGTGAGTATTTATGAAATAGTGCTAAATTGAGTGCTAGACTGGCTGCTGACAGTGCTAAATGCAGATTGAGAACTTCAAGGACTAAAGGCACAAGACAAGCAGAGAGGTTCAAGTGATTAATGATATTTCAGGCCCTTTCACTGAGGGCCAATTCACTCATTATGTGCAGATTTTCTACAGGTGAGCTGATCCTTTTATAATTCAGGAAAATTAGGACCCCTTTAGGCCATCAAGATCCCACTAAGAATGACTGGAGAGGTTAGGAAAGACTCGGGGAGCACCAGAATCCCTTTCTTGGGGGGCACAGAGATGCCACATTAAATATCCCCCATCCATTCTCTGCCTTTGTGCTCCAGGCATCATCTGAACGTGATTAAACAACCATTATGCCCACTCACTAAGAAAATTGAGATTTACAGACTTCCGACTCTCCATTTAAATGCAAATGAAACGTTTTAGCCTGGAACCATGGAAAGAAAGAGGATTAAAGACACAGGAGGGCTGTAAAGGTCCTTGGACCACCGGTGCAGTGATGCCACCAGACTGTCACATCATCTTCTAATGTGGAAATAGCTCTGCGCACATTAATGCCCAATGGAGAGCGGCACTACCAGGAGCCAAGTGAGGACAGTCCTCGGGCAGCTCCTTCTGGACACATTGAAGAGATGGAATCTGAAGGGCAGATACAGAGCCAAAAATGTAACCAATTACTTACACCCCCCCCCCCACACACACACACTGGTACCGAAAGAGAGACTTCTGTAGAGGCTAAAAAAGAGTTTAACTTTGCCTTTGTGGCAAAGTAGAGACAGAAAGATCAGAGGTGGAGGGAGACCAGCTGCTGTTGTCCTACTGGCAGAGACCAGGGGAGAGACCAGGGGGTACAAATATCTTCAGAGGGCTCAAGAAGACAGGAGAACCCAGAAGGAGCCCTGCTCCAAAACACACATATGACCAATGCCGTTGTTGACAGTAGCAGCACCATGAAGCCTCCTGTGATCTCCAGTGAGACAACCAGTGAAAGAAGAGTAATTCATCATAGGGACAACATAGAGGAAAATACCACTGCATGAGGATCCTAGGGGAAGGAATATTTTAGTGCGGCAAAGACAGTCCGTTGCTAAATGTGCCTGGTTTTAATTCTGGATTGAATTATAAAAGAATAAAGTCACACTTAAGTTGTTGTTGAAGTGCAACCCTCAAATCACCCCACCTTACCAAACAGCCTTCAGTTGTCAGTGAGTGCTTAGAGTTGAATTTCAGCAACTGCTGATGGTAGAGTAACACTGACACAAAGTGCAATCTTACCCTGCTGTCACAAACTCTGCAGCCTCCATACTCTTCTACCTTTGCTATCTTGTTCAGTCATCTCAATCTTGTTCTATTATCTCAATCTAGTCCTACTGTCTCCATCGTGCCCTACTGTCTCCATCGTGCCCTACATTCTTCATCTTGTCATACTGGGTTCATCTTGCAATACCGTCTTCACCTTGCCCCACAGTGTTCATCCTGTCCTACATTCATCTTCTTGCCCTACTGCCTCCATCTTGCCCAACAGTGTCCATCGTGCCCTATTGTCTCTATCTTGCCCTACTTTCTACATCATGCACTACTGTTTCCATCTTTTCCTGCTTTCTTCATCTTGCCCTACTGTGTCCATTTTGCCCTACTTTTTCCATCTTGTTCTGCAGTCTCCATCTTGCCCTACTGTTTCCATCATGTTCTATATCAGGGATCCCCAACCTTTTAAACCCGTGAGCAACATTCAGAATTAAAAGGAGTTGGGGAGCAACACTAGCATGAAAAATGTTCTTGGGGTGCCAAGTAAGTGCTGTGATAGGCCATTTGGTAGCCTCATGTGTATTGTCAACCTATATTGAGGCTTGGTTTGGCAGTACAGCTGGTTTTATGCAACCAAAACCTGCCTCCAAGCCTGGAATTCAAAAATAAGCCCCTGCTTTAAGGCTACTGGGAGCAACATCCAAGGGGTTGGAGAGCAACATGTTGCTCACGAGCTACTGGTTGGGGATCACTGTTATATTCTTTGTCTTGCTCAACTGGCTCTATCTTGTCCTAATGTTCCCATCTTGCCCTACTGTCTCCATCTTGTCCTACTGTCTCCATCCTACCCTACTGTTTCAATCATGTTCTATGGTCTTCATCTTGCCCTACTGTCTCCATCTTGTCCTACTGTCTCCATCTTATCCTATTGTCTCCATCTTACCCGACTGTTTCCATCATATTCTATGGTCTTCATCTTGTCCTACTGTCTCATTCTAGCTATCACAATTCGACCCCACATTTGACATCTTCTTTCTCTTCTGTCATCACTTGAGGTAACCATTCACCTTGAGTTGATTGGGTATGCTCTCCAAACAACCAGCCTTGATCTGAACTGCCAACATTTGTACATGGTAACTAGATATCAATCCATATAGTTGGCTAGCCTACCTATCATTATCTTACCTTAAATTGTTTGCTCTGTAAGACCCTTATAATTGTGGAATTTAGGGTTGTCATCCTCTATTGAAACTCATAAAACGGCTGCGTTTGTGTATCTTTAGCTACATGTTCCCCATACCAATGTGTTGTGTCTCCATTAACATAACACAAGTCTCTTTGACTTCTGCTTTGCATCTTCTCCCCCAGATTGTGTACAGTCAGTAGCAATGGCTTTCTACTCCCCGGCTGCTGGTGTGTGCGGTGGTGGCACATTTCCTTCTACACAAGGTTTCCTTGATGTTCTTTTACAAATCCCTTCAACTGCTCTCGGTGGTGCCCTTGGGGGAGCTCTCTCTTCTTCCAAATTCATGTTTTACAATAAGTGTTACAAATAAATTCCACTTTTATTCTCAGCGTGTGTCAGAGAGAAGTTCGAATTAATTCATCTCATTTGAAGGTGTCAGCTAACGAACATTCTGCTGAGACCGCAAAAATATAACGTAGATGCCGTACAATTAAGTGTAATCATCTGTTTTGGCAAAAAAATCCAGGGGGAAAGTAGAAAAGTACAGAAATCTGTAAAATAAAGGGAAAAAAATGCATGGTTTAGGTTTCTTGTGGAGAAGTTTTATCTGCTCAGCTCGCTCCAGGGGAGATTCTCTGCTTTTAAATGAACTGGAAGGAAGGGGCTCTCGTCTGCGGCGCATGGAGGCAAATGCATGAATATTGATGCAGTCGAGGGAAAGAGACAGACGCTGATACATTTGTTATTTATAGAAGAATCGTTCAAGGGGGCACAGGGTATCCTGTTTTTTTACACTTTGCCCAAGCTAAATGCCATTTGCACTATTGCATAAAGGAGGGGAGAGAGTTGTGTGGAAGTCAGGGGTGCAAAGTACTAGGGAGCCCCACGTTTAGCACCCATGAGAGTTGCACCCTGCACCTTACACCTGATTTTTCCTTCAAAGAAATTCCCTTCAATTTCCTTCAAGTGCGATGCGTCTTATAAGACTAAAGGGCTCATTTAAGATTTGGGGCTGCCCCTGAGTATCTCCTGATGCTCACAGTAGCAACTCTTTGGGCACCCTAAAGAAAGTGCAAAGAGATGTATTTATCTGGGTATGCAATGCTGCCAGGATAGGGGAAATATGAGTGGGAGTTTGGCATCATTGATAAACGGCACAAAAGGAAGAGAATTGGGGAACAAAAGGTGCTCCAGGCACCTAAACTACAATGTTCCCATTTAAGATGCCACTATCCCAAGAGTGCAGAGTAGTGTAGTTGCTCTACAGTCTCTTCTTGACAAAGGCTGGATCAAACTTCTAGTCAGAGAGTGGGGAGGTTTTCCTAGAGAACATGAGATAGAAGACACCAAAGGCCTCTGTGGATAATCTGTCTAATGAGAGAATTAGGGGAATGTATATTATTAATGGTTCCTTTTATGGTGGTGGCACAGGGGTATATAAGTCACCAAGCGATAAATATTTGTTACTGAGAGCAACTAATCTCTAGGGATGTAGCGAACGTCGGAAAAAATGTTCGCGAACATGTTCGCGAACGTCCGGACCAAAATGCGAACGGTTCGCGAACGTTGCGAACCCCATAGACTTCAATGGGAAGGCGAATTTTAAAAGCTAGAAAAGACATTTCTGGCCAGAAAAATGATTTTAAAGTTGTTTAAAGGGTGCAACGACCTGGACAGTGGCATGCCAGAGGGGGATCAAGGGCAAATATGTTTCTAAAAAATCCATTGTTGACACAGCGCTGCGTTTTGTGCTGTAAAGGGCAGAAATCACACTACGTCACTCAGGTGGTGTTTCTGGAGACGGTATTATTATTGATATTTAGACAGAATGTGAAAAAGCTCACACAGCTAGGTGGCAGTGGTTTGAAGAACAGATGCAGATGAGAGATCAGCAGCAGGACAGACAGCTGCCCACAGCAGCTACATACAGAGCACTGCAGTAGAAGGTAGATTACTAGCCAGCAAAGCTACCTAACCTGAAATGTCCCTCAAATCCCTGCAGAGTTCTGTCCCTACAATACAGAGCAGTATCAAGTAGATTACTAGCCAGCAAAGTTACTATCAACTGTCCCTCAAATCACTAACAGCTCTCTCCCTACACTAGCTCTTCCAAGCACACACAGGCAGAATGAAAAAACGCTGCAGGGCTTCAGTTTATATATGGAAGGGGAGTGGTCCAGGGGGTGTGGGGGTGGTCCAGGAGGGAGAGCTTCCTGATTGGCTGCCATGTATCTGCTGGTCTGGGGGAGAAATGGCAAAAAAAAGCGCCAGCTAAGGCGAACCCAAATTGGCGAACGTTGCGTTACGTTCGCGAACATTCGGCGGACGCGAACGGTCGATGTTCGCGCGAACAAGTTCGCCGGCGAACAGTCCGCGACATCCCTACTAATCTCCCCGAAATGCCTTCCCATCAGCAAGAATGTGGATCGCCGCTGGGATGGCATCACTTTGTTCTTGGAAATTGCCTGAAGTTGCTTCACAAGGAAACTTCGGGTGATTTCAGAAAACCAAAGCGATGCGTATGACATCCGACCGGCGATTCACATTCTTGCTGGTGGGAAGGCATTTCGGGGAGATTAGTCGCCCTCAGTAGCGAAGAATTATCGTTTGACGACTAAACTCCCTGAGTGTCACCAGCCTAACAGAAGCAGAAGACCTTTTGCACCATTGTATAGATAGGCGGCTACTATCAGAGCAGCTTGTGGCCTGACTACTATGTGCAAGGAGTTTGCAGGTTTCCTCCCACACTTAAAATAAACACATGTAGGGTAATTGGCTCAAGTGCGTTGTGTGTATTTCACAGATTGTAAGATTGTAAGCAATATATGGTTGGAGGCCCGGGTCGGCTGTGTCAGTCCGACCCTGATTGTAAGCTCCTGTGGGGCAGGGACTGACATGTGACTGAGGAGCATTCACAGTTTACAATATCTGCACTACATGAATAATGAATATAAGATACTGTATCAGTCTTTATTGGAGTTGCAGTTCAACAATGGTACCAATAGGTGGGCTCATCTATCCCTCGGGGGTAACACTGGCTCCATCTTCATCAATTCCCTTTCCAGGGAGCCTGTTTGTGATTGTGTCGGACTCGTGTGATGTGTTGGGATGGGTCTGACGATACAGAACCAGTAGAGCGGCCGTCACTCATTCATTCTATGAAACCTCCCACCACTTCCAGCCAATGGGACGTGTCTCAGCTCCTCCCCCGCTCCCAACTCAGCCTGAACAGACAAATCACTAAAGACATCAATTAGGGAGTCAGATTTTGTTTCTCCCCCTTTTGAAGAGCATGCGGTGAATAATGCAAGAGACCAGGGGGCTCCATTCTGCGCCAATCTTTTAATTATTGATGGGAGATGACACTTTGCTGTGCTGACAATCTGCTCAAGAGATCTGATGATTAATCATTGTTCTTGGGGGCTAATGTGAAACCCAATCCCCCTCTCTCTTCCCTCAGAACCGCACTGAGCGACTTCCATCGTCCCAGCCGGAGCTTTGGGGAGACTTTGAAGGCGCAATTACATTCAATTAACATCAGAAATGGCAGACGTAAACGCGGCCCTTCAAGACGCAATGATGGGCCAAGATCAGATCAGAACTTTCTGGTGGAAATGATTTCCCCGGTCGCTTTGAACATTTCTGCCCAACAAAGTCCGCCAGTAGTCAGAAGCGCGTCATATTTGCTTAAGCGAAAAACGCCATGCGCATTTCTCTAGGGCACGGGATGTAAAAGGAATGGAAATTAGTTCTAATGGAGTAGAACACGTTCCATAAATGCTTGAATTAAAGGGAGTGGGTCATTCTGCTCACGACTGGTTCTGACTCCTGAAACAATGTAGCAGCTGATTAAAGGAGAAGGAAAGCTACGGAGGCATTTTATTGCCAATAGATTAGCTTCAATAGTGCGAGAGATAACACTATATTTATTCTGCAGAATGCTTTACCATACCTGAGTTAACAGCTCTAGAAGCTCTCTGTTTGTTTAGGATAGCAGCTGCCATATTAGCTTGGTGTGACATCACTTCCTGCCTGAGTCTCTCCCTGCTCACTCATAGCTCTGGGCTCAGATTACAGCAGGGAGGGGAGGAGGGGGAGAGGAGCAAACTGAGCATGCTCAAGCCCTAGCCCTGGAGGTTTAAGCTGAAAACAGGAAGTCTGATACAGAAGCCCATGAGTACACAATAGAAGGAGAGAGGAACAAACTGAGCATGCTCAAGCCCTAGCCCTGGAGGTTTAAGCTGAAGGCAAAAAGTCTGATACAGAAGCCCATGAGTACACAATAGAAGGAAAGAAATGTGCTGTTTCTTTTGACAGAGGACTCAGAGCAGCATTACTTTGAGGGGTTACTGGTATATTTATATAGACATTTCTGACTTACTTCGTTTTAACCTTTCCTTCTCCTTTACCAGACCTTGAGAGGAATTGAATTCTGTTACACTGCTCCAAGCAGGCCCGGACTGGTAATCTGTGGGTTGTGGCAAATGCCAGAAGGGCTGCCATAGATGCCATAAAAAGTGACTATTAAAGGACCAGTAACATCAACATTTTTTTTTTAAAAAAAAATTCGCTAGTATACATTGAAACAAAATCACCAAGACAAATTAAAATGTAAAATCACAAAGCCTTTATTAAACAAAACTCCACTTACCGCTCCTCTTCAGAAAAGGCGATTACGATTCATTGTGCGGTGCTCGATTTCTCGAGCGCCACACGATGGATCGTCGCCGTCACCTTTTCTGAAGAGGAGCGGTAAGTGGAGTTTCGGTAAGTTATTTCTTAATAAAGGCTTTGCGATTTTAAAGTCTCATTTGTCTTGGTGTTTTTTTTTTTCAATGGATAATAATGAATTTTTAAAAAAGATTTTTTGATGTTACTGGTCCTTTAAGTGGGTTGGTGGGGACTGTTTGGGCCTCTGGGTACTTGAAATACCAGGGCCTATTTTGAATCCCAGTCCAGACCCAGTCAGAAGAACAGACCAGATTTGGGGCCTGAACCATTTATTGTCTATTTTCGATTGGGAGATGTTTGTTTGTTTGTTTGTTTGTGATTTGCGATGACACTAAAGGGATAATGTACCAATACCAGGCACATGTGCCCATCAGCAGTGCTTTACCCAGGAACATCTCTGCCCATCAGCAGCACTTACAGACACAAGGGAGCTATGCCGCCATTGAAGTTTTAAGCACCTTGTGTCCCCCAGGATTCCATCTCCAAGCAGTTGGGATTTCTGTTATTTTTTTTTACACGTGGAATCTTGTTTGCCCCAGCGGGGGCACAAATAAGTTACCCACGGCCAGAGGACCCGCCAACGTGCAGAATGGGGTACCAATAAAAAAAAGGTGTCTGTCTCTTTAAGAGGCTTTGGCGTTTCTGAGCAAAAACATTGAAAGCAAAATGATAAGTGATTAAAATACAACATTTTATAAATCATGGAATAAAGTGGCGACATTGTGCAGGTTGTGGGTATAATAGTGCGTAGAGTATACGCTGCCTCGCTCTCCGCCACTAACATTATGGAAGGGTCTTCTTGTTCTAACCCCCCCCCAGGGGTCTGGTAATTGGGGGAAGTGAGAGTAAAATTAAAGGGACATTACGCAGCGCTACAGTGTCAGTGTAAGTGGCAGGACCATTGTGCGGCTCCACGGGGGGTCCCTGTATGGAACGTCGGGTGGAACCAATATCTGGATAATAAATCTCATATTGTGACTCCAAGAGGAAAGTTACTGAGAATGTTCTCCAAGAGAGAGAAATAGGGAATTAGCAACATGTAAAGTTGCCCCCTTGCTGAGGTCCCACATATCCACATGCCCCCCATGATGTCTCCTTTACCACTGAAGTGGTAAAAACCGGTGGGCCCCGCCAGCCCAGATCCACTTCTTAGTGTTGGGCGACCCCTCTTTGTTGGGGATTGCGACAAAATAAAAATTTGAGTACAAATGCTGCGCCATGCTCACTGACGTGGTGCCGTTCGCACACGCAGAGACCCGGCAGCACGCGTGTATGCAGAAACGTGATGTGGTGCACTAGAGCGGCAGTGGGGGCCAGAGGGGGGCCCTGGGGCAGTAGCCCCAGTGGGCCCCAAGCCCCCCAGTCTGACCCTGATGGAAGCAGGAGGCCAAGATGGAAACAGAAGGGCAAGATGAAAACTAAAAGGTAAGATGGAGACAGTAGAGCAAAATAAAGACAGTAGGACAAGATGGAGATGGAAAGGCAAGATGGAGACAGTAGGGCAAGATGGAGAAAGTAGTGCAAGATGGAGACAGTAGGAAAAGATGGAGACAGTAGATCAAAATAAAGACAATAGGACAAGATGGAGATGGAAAGGCAAGATGGAGCAAGCAGGGCAAGATGAATATGAAAAGGTACGATGAAGACAGTAGGGCAAGATGGAGACGATAGGGCAAGATGGAGACAGTAGGACAAGATGCAGACAGTAGGACAAGATGGAGACAGTAGGGCAAGTTGGAGACAGTAGGACAAGAAGGAGACAGTAGGACAAGATGGGGACAGTACGACTAGATGGGGACAGTAGGACAAGATGGAGATGGTAGGACAAGATGGAGACAGTAGGACAAGATGGAGACAGTAGGACAAGATGGAGACAGTAGAACTACATGGAGATGATAGGGCAAGATGCAGACAGTAGGACTAGATGGAGGTGGTAGGACAATATGGAGACCATAGCACAAGATGGTGACAGTAGGGCAAGATGAAAACAAAAAGGTAAGATGAAGACAGTAGGCAAACATGGAGACTGTAGGACAAGATGAGGACAGTAGGACAAGATGGGGACAGTAGGACAAGATGGAGACAGTAGAGTAAGAGGCAATCTGGACATTTACTTGGATTGGGCCCTTGTTTAACTACAGTCTTCCCCGTGAAGGCCATCAGGTCCGGAGTGATAGTCTGTAGGTTCTGGCAATTGCCAAAGTGGCTACTCCTAGATGCCATTAACAATAACTATTTATTAGACCTGTGGGGGATGGTTTGAGCCTCTATGTACTTAAAATGCCGGGCTTATGTTATATCTCATTGTGGACCTGGTGGCCCTGAGACTGTGGCACTAGAGCAAAAATGAAAAGGCAACACATTTTGTCAATGTTGTGCAACCTGTGGCCCATCTTGGCTTGAACTGTAAGAATCAGGAATTATGATCAGGAATTATTGCCTCACGTACAGCTTTGTGCAAGGAAAAGGCTTCCCCCCTGCCCTGAATCCTGCAGTTATGACTACAAGTCTAGTCTAGAAGACTACAGATGAGAAGGTTCTCTGTTTCTCTAGGGAGGGGAGCTGCAATACCTAGTACTGTCCACTAGAGGCAGTGTGTATACTCCACTCCATTACTCTAATAGTGACATTCCATGGTCAGAGCCACAGAGCCCAGGCTTGTCCTATTTTTTTAGATGATCTTCGGCCAATTGTCCTGCTCTTTGCGACTGGGCGAGGTGCAGAAAATCATTTCAATGGATCACCGCCCAAAGTTATTGTTTTCTTACATTTTTTGCATAAGGAATAAAATGTATTTCCAAGCAACTTTCCCAAATAAATGGATTCAACTTCAGTCAACTGTAATTTTATCTCTGATTTGTCCAACACATAAACTGCATTTTAGACCATAAAAAACATGGTTAATATTTGAGGACAGTTGCTGTTGCTATGGATATTTATCAAATAATTAATTCATATTAATTTATCCTGTAGAAAGGAGAGAGAGGTCCGGTGTACTGCTTGGGAGCATCACTTGCAACCTCACATAATATACATGGAAAGAATAAATATTCAAAATAGTCTCACATTTCCTAAATCTTCAACTGTAGAGAACTGTATTTGCACATATTTTTGTTTATGGAATTCCCTACCAAGAGAGGGGGAATGAGTGATTCATTGATGAGGAGTAAAGGAGATTTCACCATCAGCATATGAAGGGGTTCTTTACTGTAAGGGCAGTCAGGTTATGGGATTCCCTACCAAGAGAGGGGAATGAGTGATTCATTGGTGGGGAGGAAAGGAGATCTCACCATCAGCATAGGAAGGGGTTCTTTACTGTAAGGGCAGTCAGGTTATGGGATTCCCTACCAAGAGAGGGGAATGAGTGATTCATTGGTGGGGAGGAAAGGAGATCTCACCATCAGTATAGGAAGGGGTTATTTACTGTAAAAGGCAATCAGGTTGTGGGATTCCCTACCAAGAGAGGGGGAATGAGTGATTCATTGGTGGGGAGGAAAGGAGATCTCACCATCAGCATAGGAAGGGGTTCTTTACTGTAAGGGCAGTCAGGTTATGGGATTCCCTACCAAGAGAGGGGAATGAGTGATTCATTGGTGGGGAGGAAAGGAGATCTCACCATCAGCATAGGAAGGGGTTCTTTACTGTAAGGACAGTCAGGTTATGGGATTCCCTACCAAGAGAGGGGGAATGAGTGATTCATTGGAGGGAGTCAGAATGGATTAGAAGCCTTGTGGTCAGTAAATATATTTATTGATTGTAATGGAACCAGCAGTTAATGAGAAATGTAACACAGGGACGTCTTTAAGGGTTGGGGGGGGGATAAAGGAAAATTCCCGGCAATGAAACTCAGCAGTTAAATGCGGGAGGTTTAATTCAGCTGCACATATTGATTTAATGATTAATTAAAATACAGGAGCATTAGGACAGGACTAGATTACACTGAGTAGTTCAACTGTATCTGAATATCAGGATCCCTCCCCCCCCCCGAGCAACTCAATTACTGAGACAACATAATCCCTGTGACCTACTGTAACTTACCCTCAGCCTCCTGCTGTGTATATACACTCTGACTGCTGCTTCTCTACTGTACCCCCTACTGTAATGTATAAGGAATAATGTTAAGGACATTAGAAATGAGTGACAGCTCAGTGACGGGGCAGTTGGGGCAATAGCAGTTATATTGTCAGTTCTAGAGATGAAGAATAAAGTGAATCTCAAGAGACACAAGTATTGTCTAAAGGTTACAGAGCTTTCGGGTGACTGGAGGGGACTCTGAAATATTGATGCAATGGTTGTACATCCCAGTCACATACTGATCTGTAGTGCAGAAAAATCCAAAACAATGTTTGCTAGAGGGGGTCCTAACTGATGTGCCATATTGATTTGTGTGTAGGAAGCAGCTCGTCTTCTTGAAAAATTCCTTAAAGGATTTTGCTGTTGATTCAGGGCAAGATGGAGACAGTAGGGTAAAATGGAGACAATAGGACAAGATGGAGACAGTAGGACAAGATGGAGACAATAGGGCAAGATGGAGACAGTAGGACAAGATGGAGGCAGTAGGGCAAGATGGAGACAGTAGGACAAGATGGAGACAGTAGGACAAGGTGGAGATAGTAGGGCAAGATGGAGACAGTAGGGCAAGATGGAGACAGTAGGGCAAGATGGAGACAATAGGACAAGATGGAGACAGTAGGACAAGATGGAGACAGTAGGACAAGATGGAGACAGTAGGGCAAGATGGAGACAGTAGGACAAGATGGAGACAGTAGGGCAAGATGGAGACTGTAGGACAAGATGGAGACAGTAGGACAAGGTGGAGACAGTAGGGCAAGATGGAGACAGTAGGGCAAGATGGAGACAGTAGGACAAGATGGAGACAGTAGGACAAGGTGGAGACCGTAGGACAAGATGGAGACAGTAGGGTAAGATGGAGACAGTAGGAAAAGATAGACACATTAGGGCAAGATGAAGACAGTAGGACAAGATGGAGACAGTAGGGCAAGATGGAGACAGTAGGACAAGATGGAGACAGTAGAACAAGATGGAGACAGTAGGACAAGTTGGAGACAGTAGGGCAAGATGGAGACAGTAGGGCAAGATGGAGACAGTAGGGAAATATGGAGACAGTAGAACAAGGTGGAGACCGTACGACAAGATGGAGACAGTAGGACAAGATGGAGACAGTAGAACAAGATGGAGACAGTAGGACAAGGTGGAGACAGTAGGGCAAGATGGAGACAGTAGGGCAAGATGGAGACAGTAGGGCAAGATGGAGACAGTAGGACAAGATGGAGACAGTAGGAAAAGATAGAGACATTAGGACAAGATGAAGACAGTAGGACAAGATGGAGACAGTAGGGCAAGATGGAGACAGTAGGACAAGATGGAGACAGTAGAACAAGATGGAGACAGTAGGACAAGTTGGAGACAGTAGGGCAAGATGGAGACAGTAGGGCAAGATGGAGACAGTAGGGCAAGATGGAGACAGTAGAACAAGGTGGAGACAGTAGGACAAGTTGGAGACAGTAGGGCAAGATGGAGACAGTAGGGCAAGATGGAGACAGTAGGAACAAAACAAAACTACTTGTGTTTCTTAGTGTTTCTCAGATTGAAGGCCTTCAGATATTTTTGATTTAGACACTCCCATGACCCAGTGACCTCCATGCCTCATCTATAAATAAAATTGGCCCCAAAAAGTTAATTTGCCACAGGCCCTGCTACAACAAAAGACGTTGCTCAATTATCTGGATCTTGTTGTAGATGGAAGTAACCGTAGCAACTTGGCAACTGGTTGTTATTTTTAGTTTGTGTAGTTGAATAACCCAGTCTGGGAATGTACCTGAGAAAACATTGTGCTGATGCCCCAGTAACACACAAGCACCCGAGATTTGTAACTTCTAATATCCTTATCATTTACAGTAGGGGGTACATTATCCCTTATAATACATGAGTGATACTCAGAGTTCCCTGTATAACTCAGTCTGCAGCCTTGTGTCTTTATATGGTCACAGAACAACCCCTCAGTGACTTCTAATATCCTTATCATTTACAGTAGGGGGTACATTATCCCTTATAATACATGAGTGATACTCAGAGTTCCCTGTATAACTCAGCCTGCAGCCTTGTGCCTTTATATGGTCACAGAACAACCCCTCAGTGACTTCTAATATCCTTATCATTTACAGTAGGGGGTACATTATGTTTTTTATCCTCCTATAAGGTGTAGCTGGGGGGGTTCAGCCTGTGTGTAGGGGAGATAATTATATCTGTATCTTACACATTACAGGGCAGGGTTAGAGTTACAGTTATACAGACACAATATTCCCATTACAGATGTCACGCTCTCTGGCATCTTTTTCGGGATTGAGTTTCTCTTTCTGTCAATCACAAGTGCATTATGGGAGACAAACCCCATATTATTTTCTCCCAATTCAAATCAGCTCTGTGGATGTTTATAGTTGAACGTATCATTTTCTTTCAGGTTTGTGGTGGCGGCAGCGCCGGGGTGATGAGCAGGTGGCAGTTGTGACTGCGATTACTTTAATTCTGTTCTGCATTTACGGGCGGGGGGGGGGAATATCTGCAGCGAAACAGACCAGCGACGCACTGAACTGCCGCCTTATCGCAACCGCCTGCCATTTAGTGCATTTGTTTGATGTGTCTCTCTCTTTCATTGGGATCTCAGTGAAAGGGGAAGGCGACCCTACTGGGAGAAGAAAATATTTTTATTTTTACATGCAACAATACAGATTTTTTTGTCATTCCAAATGCGTTAAAGTTAATGTTTTTCTTGTGGCGACTTTTTTGCCTCTGCGAAATTTTTCATTGGGGGATTTTGCCGCAGTTTTGTGAAAAAATGTGAAGATGGCAGAATTTCGCCACAAAATGGGTCCAGGGGTCCCAATGGGTTTCCGATCAAGGGCCCCCCGGCCACACCTCCCCCACCCCCGTATATTCCTTCCTCTGCTCTTGTGGAGAAATCCCATTGGGTCCAGGGCGGGAGGTCATAGATCACAATTCTGTATCACTGCCAGGGAGTGGGTCGGGGTCGGCAAGCCCCCACAAGGGCTCTTTTTTTTCCAGTGTCCTGAATAGGTTTGCCACCTTTTTTTGGTGAAAATGGGCAGGGGGCGGGCCAGTTACATAGGGGGACGGGCTGGTGATGTTGGGGGATGGGACGGTGATATGGGGGGTGACATCAGGGGTGGGACTGATGATGTGCCAATGAGCAATTAGCTGATCAACATGTCATTAACTTTAATGTCCTTTCCGAATTTCCTAATTTGGAAATCCGGACAGGGATTTTTCACTAGGATCCAGGATTTGGACAGGATTTGGCCTTTTTCAGCAGAATTCAGATTCGGCAAAATCCTTGTGCCTGGCCGAACCAAATCCGAGTCCTAATTTGCATATGTAAATTAGGGACAGGTAGGGAAATCACGTAACTTTTCATCACAAAAGAGTTTTTTTCAGTTTTTTCCTTTTCTGGCCCTAATTTGCAAATGCATATTAGGATTCGAATTTGGTTTGGAATTCAGCCGAATCTTTCACCACGGATTTGGGAATTTGGCCGAATCCCAAATAGTTAATTTGGTGCATCCCTACTTTTCACCCAGGCAGTTCTTCCAAAAACGGATCTTTCTGGGTGAATGTGGACAGGTGGTCCAACCCTGCCATTAATTGCCCTGAATTTTGCTTCCGAGGGGGGCAAAGCAAAATTACTGCTCCCGTTTCACTGTAAAAATTCACGAAAAAAATTTGCAAAACACATTGAAGTCAATAAGCAACAAATTTTTATGTGCACAACTTTTTTTCTTATTCAAAATGCATTAAAGTCAATGGGCGTTATTTCTTATGTTGACTTTTTTCTCTTGGCAATAATTTTGTCTTGACAACTTTTTTGTTGCAGCGGATCAATGCCTGCTGAAAAAATTGCTCATCACTAATTGCAGCAGTTAGGCCTTGCTTATCTGCAGTGTCTGGCTATAGAATCCTTTAGGTCAGATTTAAGCCCTAAAATGAGTATGGAGACAGTCTACCGCCAGGTGATCTAAATTAGATTGTAAGCTCTCACGAGCAGCTCCTTCACCCTATTATCTCCTAACAATATCTGCTGCCCGTGTTGTTTCACTTTTATCCAGTTGCTTTGCAGCAATGCCATTTTCCAAGGATTAGGCTAATTTTTTAATGAATGCTCCACCTAGTGGCAGAATGCAGAGTTGCTACTGTTGGGTTCAGTGAAAATCAAAAGAAATATATATGAAAATAATCACAAAAAAACGGTATTGTTCCATTAAATTGAAATGTTCATATTCCGCCGTTCTTTTCCTATAAATATTAATTCAAACACCCATAAAACATGGGGTCATTCTGCAAATTGATCTTCACTAAACCGCAGACCTGCCAAAGGGAATATGAAACCCACCGGTGAATCACGGCCCCCGTGACCTTGTTGTCATAGGAAAGACATTTTATATTTATATTTCTTTACTCTGGTAAATGACTTGCTTTCATTGTAGATTTCAAGCCCTATAATTGCACTTTATCAGACCTGCCCTATTGCGTCAATGGAATCAGCTTATTGCTCCACCTGCTGCTTCAACATGAAATTGCTTCATATTAAAGAACCAACTTGTGCCAATTGAAACAGTTGCTATGGGACAGACGTTAGTAACGCTCAGGGAGCATGCTCAGTAAGGGCTGAAGGGGCTGCTGCAACAATCATGTGTAAGGGCCTTAATTCTATATATTTATACTTTTGCAATTATTTAAAGTTATTTGTCTCTTGCTTTTCCCTGAACTGCTGGTTCTAACTACTATACTCTCCTTCAGCCAAAGCTTGATTTCCCACAATGCCTTGCACACATCTGGGCACAGACCAGGCACCATTCACTGAGACTAATAATTACCCATGAACCTCAGCTACAAGTTCACAAGCTCCATAACAGTCCCTAATAGGAAACAAACTCCCAGCTGCAATAGGAGAGCAGGATCCTTCCCTCGATGTAGGTGCCAAAAATATGCCCAATGTACAGTGCCAGCCCCAATGCTAAATTGTCCCCAGGGAGAAGCAGCAGTGCACTAATAGCAATTGAGCTGAAATGTCAGGGGCCTTGGACGGGGCAATTAACAGATCTCAGACTGATCCTCTGACAGTGATTGGTCCAACCAGGGGATATTGATTTCCCCTCTCTGCCTGTCTCATTAAATGACAATTTCCCTGTCAGGTGTCTCTCAGTCTGAGCCGCGAGTCTCTCCCTCGAGTGACATTCCCAATGATTATTTGAGTCTCTTCCACATTCTCAATGATTCTCACTGTGCTAAACCCAAGCTAATTGCTGATTGGTTACTCCCAGTTATAACTATAAAACATAAATGGACAGCACCAGTTCCAGTTCAGCAATTCCAGGCCGTCGATGAATCTAAAGATGCTACTCTGAGCATGAACTGCAACTCTCAACTCATACACTGGGTTTAACTGTGGGCTGAGCACAATCAGCTGCTGTGGTGACTTTTATTGCAGAATCCCAGTCTTGTTTGTCCACCATATTGGTGGAGGCAAGATATACAACATTTTTAGTTACAATTGATTTGATTGTCTGATATTGGATGTTTTATTGGATTTGGAGGAGAGAAAGGTTGTAGTTCTATTACTATAGTTACATGTGATACACTTACCAGCTCCACATTTATGGATCTCCTTTGTCTTCAAGTGTTGTGAGTAAATCTAGAGCTTTGTATGAGACTTGGGGGATAGAAGATCTTCAATATTTTTGAAGCGTCTGGAGACAAAACGACATTTTTGGTCCTAAGATTTTGTCGGGTCTGTATGAAGAATGGCTAGATTCTTATTAATAATTAGTGATGGGCGAATTTGGGGTGTTTCGCTTCACCGAAAAATGTGTGAATTTTCCGCGAATTTTTGCAGCGGTTTCCCAAATTTATTCGCCAGCGAATTTTCGCAGCGTTTTTTTGCCAGGTGCAAATTTGCAGCAAATTCCTACTGGCGAATCGTGGGAATTTGCCACGAATTTGTGCCTGGTGAATAAATTCTCCCATCGGTATTGAATTTTCCCATGAAATTCGTGAAACAGCAAAAAAAATCGCGAAACGGCGCCGGCATCTCGTTTTTGATGCTGGCGTTTATTTTTTTGGCCGCCGGCGTCCGGCGCAAATTGGTCCTAAGATGTTGTCGGGTCTGTATGAAGAATGGCTAGATTCTTATTAATAATTAATGATTGGCTAATTTGGGGCATTTCGCTTCACCGAAAAATGTGTGATTTTTCTGCGAAATTTGTGAAATGGCAAAAAATTAGCGAAACATCGCCGGCATCTCTTTTTTTACATCGACGAATTCTCGCAGCAGTTTCCCAAATTTATTCGCCAGCGAATTTTTCTTTAGACAGGAGCACATTTGTGGCGAATTCCCGCTGGCGAATCGCAGGAATTTGCCGCAAATTTGCGCCTGGCGAATAAATTCGCCCATCACTATTGATAATGTGTTGAATCTGAATTGAGCACTAGACAACGTTTCGAAGTCATTCTTCTCTTGTGTATTAGATTCAGTGGGAGAAAGGCAATTAGGATTACGATCAGAATTGAAGTTCTATTTATTAAATAGATCACATCGTTTTTATTTAAGGCTTTAGAAAAGGCGACTCTCAAATTCCCCATTCTATAGCCTCTATCTAAAACCCACGTAACATTAACATTGCGTTACAAATTCATCAAAGGTAGAAGATATTCTTCGAAGTCTCAAAAACTGGCAAAATTGTGTTACCCGCACAGTCTTTTCAATAGTTGAAACATTATCACTTACAGATACGAGTGTAATGTCTAAAAAAATTCAACGTATGTTTGTTAAATTCAGAGGTGAATCTTAAATTGAAATCATTACCGTTGATGTGAGAAATAAAATGTTGAATGAATGAGTCAGTGCCTGACCAAACTAATAGAATATCATCTATATAATAAGTGATACAATCTTTGTATTTGTCGTGAAAAATGATCTGATTCTCCCACCAACCAAGATATAGGTTTGCAAAATAGGGAGCAAATTTAGCAGCAATTCTTGTGCCACAACAGCATTGAAGATTGAAGATTATACTTGTGATCAAAAAGAAAGTCATTGTGAGTGAGCAGAGACAGTACAGAATTGAATCATTGAATCTTGAGCCAGTAGAGCCTTATTTTGGCTGCTCTCACTATATCATGTTACAGTCAGTCAAGGATCTTTATCCCTGGAGTTCTGGGGGGATTTATACATGGAATTGTCACCGTACCAACTCGCACAATCACTTGTAAGGCTAAACCTTTATTGCTGCTTGTTTTATTATTCAGACTCTCTCCTATTCATATTCCAGTCTTTTATTCAAATCAGTGCATAGTTGCTAGGGGAATTTGGACCCTAGCAACCAGACTGCTGAAATTGCAAACTGGAGAGCTGCTGAATAAAAAGCTAAATAACGCAAACCGGAAAAAAATGAAAAAACCTATTGCAAAGTTTCTCAGAATATCCCTTTCTGCACCGTATTAAAGTTAATACTTTAATGCTGCACTGATTAACCCTTATTAACTCAGTAAAAAATGAAAAATGTATTTCAGACTCTTGCCCTTAGATACTTTGAGAACAGGTAAGGGATCTGTTATCCAGAATGGTGGGTTTTCCAGATAACAGACCTTTCCATAATTTGAATCTTCAAACCTTAAGTCTACTAGAAAATCGCAATAGGCTGGTTTTGCCTCCAATAAGGATTAATTATATCTTAGTTGGGATCAAGTACAAGCGACTGTTTTATTATTACACAGAAAAAGGAAATCAGTTTTAAAAAATAAGATTATTTGATTATAATGGAGTCTATGGGAGACGGGCTTTCCATAATTCAGAGCATTCTGGATAACAGGTTTCGGATCCCATACCTGTACTAAAATACTAGTTGTCTTTCTCAGATTGATTTCTTTTTCTCTGTCCCTACAAACCAGTAGCATTATTCATATATATATATATATATATGTGTGTGTGTATGTGTGTATATATATAGTGCAGCCAGAACAGGAACATTATTGATACATATTATAAGCAGAAATATTATCACTGTGCCATTCACACTTACTACTATTTACTGTCCAAAGCTGCATGGTTTTCATAAGAGTAATGTTGCTGTGGACTAGTAATGGATGAATATATTAGCCTGGCACAAATTTGTGGCGAATTTCCACCGGCGAATAAATTCATGAAAAATTGCAGGCAAATTCATTTCCAGTTTTCAAGATTTTTTCATGAAAACATTTGAATTGTTATATTTTTTCACACAAGCGTTCGAATTGCTCGATTTTTTTTGTGAAACTGTTCGACTTGCCAGATTTTAGTGAAAATGTTCAAATTGCTAAATTTTTTTGTGAAAACATTCGAATTGCTAAATTTTTTTGTGAAAACATTCGAATTGCTCTATTTTTTAGTGAAACCGTTCCAATTGCTTGATTTTAGTGAAAACGTTTGAATTGCTCGCTTTTTTTGTGAAAACTTTCCAATTGCTCGATTTTTTGTGAAACCATTCGAATTTCAAGATTTTTCCATGAAAATGTTTGAATCTCACGATTTCGTGAACTTTCCGATTTTGCGAGAAATTCGTGAATTTTCCGGCGAAGCGAAATGGGAGAAATTTGCCCATCACTACTGTGGACTTATATTATTGAGAACACACATGAACTAGTATTCTGAATAGTTATATATTAGTGATGTGCGGGCCGACCCCTGGAGATGCTAGTACTGCCGGCTTCTGGCTCCGGAATTAATAGACTTCCACCTGCCCCGCCCCTTTTGTGACATCACTGCGGGGCGGGCAAATAAAGGGGAGCAGCGGGCCCGGGTCAGATGCAGGTAGGGAGCGGGCGGGTTAGGGTCACTAATATATATGTATGTGATAAACAATCAGATTGATCATATTAATGTTACTTTACTGGAACAGTTTTACTGCTCCTATAACATTAGGTCAGTAATACTTAGGGGTCTAGTTACGCCACAGCTCTATGTGTTATTACAGTTTTGCTAATGAAAGTGAATTGCCCTTTAAGCCGTTTTCCCAAGAGACCTACTTATTTTAAATAGTTACAATTGTTTCTTTGCTTATCTTATATTGTTACAAAAGTATCTAAGTATCTATTCTGGGCTTTCTGCAAAAAGGAAATTAAGTTAGAAACGTTGTATCTTTTTCTGGCTGTTCATTGCAGGAGATCAAAGCGAAATCATGACATTTCAGTAACAATCCGGGACTGCGGGTTGAGCTGTCAAAATCGGGACTGTCCCCCAGAAAACAGGACAGCTGGGACGTATGTAGTAACAGGTGCTAGTGGAGCTGCCATGCTGCTGTTGGGGTGGGAGAGCAGCAAATCAGAGCAGTTCTGGATCCAGTTGGCAGCAGAGAGATGAGGAGCGGTGAATTCTGGAAGATTGGGGGTTAATCTGTTATATAAATATTAATAGGGGTCAGAATGTTCCTGTGACCCATTGTTTGATGTTTTATTTAGAGGAGGTGACGCTTGGGACACGTAACTAGTAATGTGCACAGATCATGGGGGGAGGGGCAGTCACGTTCCCTGTGCAATAGGGGGGGGGGGCTATTTGTTTGGTTGCGCTTCTCCTCCTTCCAAATTCTCATTAACTAATTAGCAATTAACTCTCTCTGATTTGTCCATGACAGTCTTCTATATCATAGGAAGGATGCTTACCCTTTAATTGTTGTGTTTGGGGGCTGAATAAACAGTTGCTGGGACAGACAAGTCCGTGGAGCTACAATATTCAAACCTGACATTTCCCACAATTCCACAGCAACGAGAAATCCCATTCGTTCTCTTTCCTTCTCTACTAAATCCACAGACTGAATAGCAAAACATCACAAACTCATTTCCTTGCATGCTTCAGGGCAACACAGAAACCAGTGCAGTCTGCGTGGTGTTGATCTGTGATTGGATAAGCGGGTGTTTGTCTCACCTGAGGAACTTGTTGTCTAAAAATAGCAGCTTAAAGGACAAGTAGCACTGTTCTGCCTGACAACCTGATTTGTTTACCTTTGGCAAATTATATTCTGTAAAAAAATGAGAGAGAGCAGACAGTAACCCTTCCAACACTTTCCTCTTGTCTCTATATATTAGGTACCTATCTAGTGTTACCAACCCTATTTCTGAGGGAAATGAGAAGAGCAGGGGCAGAACCCTTTTTAAACACTCTCCTTTGTCTCTATTATTAGGTACCTATCTAAGTGTTACCAATCCCTATTTTTGTAAAGGGGAAAAGAGAGAGAGCAGACAGTAACCCTTCCCAAAACTTTCCTCTTGTCTCTATATATTAGGTAACCTATCTAGTGTTATCAATCCCTATTTTTTTGTAGGAAATAGAGAGAGCAGAAAAGTAACCCTTCCAACACTCTCCTCTTGTCTTTATTTAGGTACCTATCTAGTACTTTCCAATCCCCATTTCTGTAGGGGGGAAAAGAGAGAAGCAGACAGTAACCCTTCCAAAACTTTCCTCTTGTCTCTATATATTAGGGTACCTATCTAGTGTTTCCAATCCCATTTCTGTAGGGAAAAAAAAGGAAGAGCAAAGTTTAAACCCCTTTAACACTCTCCTCTTGTCTCTATATTTAGGTACCTATCTAACTACCCAAACCCTATTCTGTAGGGGAAAAGAGAGAGAGCAGACAGAACCCCTTCCAACACTCTCCTCCTTTTCTCTATAATTAGGTAAAACCCATCTAGTGTTTTCCCAATCCCATTTCTGTAGGGAAAAAAAGAGAGCAGACAGTAAAACCCTTTCCCAAAACTCTCCTCTTGGTTTCTATAATAGGTTACCTATTATATACCAATCCCATTTCTGTAGGGAAATGAGAGAGGCAGACAGTAACCCTTCCAAAACTCTCCTCTTTTCTCTTATATTAGGTACCTATCTAGTGTTACCAAAACCCCATTTCGTAGGGAATGAAGGACAAAAGTAACCCTTCCAAAAACCCCTTTGTCTCTATAATTGTACCTTCTAGTGTTCCAATCCCTATTTCGTAGGAAATGAGAGAGAGCAGACAGTAACCCCTTCCAACCTTTCCCTTGTCTCTAAAATTAGGTACCTATCTAGTGTTATCAATCCCTATTTCTGTAGGAAATAAGAGAGAGCAGACAGTAACCCTTCCAACACTCTCCTCTTGTCTCTAATATTAGGTAAACCTATCTAGTACTACCAATCCTATTTCTGTAGGGAAATGAGAGAGAGCAGACAAAGTAACCCTTCCAACACTTTCCTCTTGTCTCTATATATTAGGTACCTATCTAGTGTTATCAACCCCATTTCTGTAGGGAAATAAAGAGAGCAGACAGTAACCTTCCAACACCTCCTCTTTCTCTATATATTAGGTACCTATCTAGTACTACCAATCCCATTTTCTGTAGGGAAATAGAGAGAGCAGACAGTAACCCTTCCAAACTCCCTCTTGTCTCTATATATTGGTACCTATCTAGTGTTACCAACCCTATTTCTGTAGGGAAATAAGAGAGAGCAGACAGTAACCCTTCCAAACTCTCCTCTTGTCTCTTATTAAAATTGGTACCTATCTAGTACTACCAATCCCTATTTTTGTAGGGAAATGAGAGAGAGCAGACAGTAACCCTTCCAACACTCTCCTCTTGTCTCTATATATTAGGTACCTATCTAGTGTTACCAATCCTATTCTGTAGGGAAATGAAAAGAGAGCAGACAGTAACCCTTTTCCCAAAACTTTCCTCTTGTCTCTATATATTAGGTACCTTCTAGTTTACCAATCCCATTTCTGTAGGGAAATGAGAAGAGAGAGACAGTAACCCTTCCAACACTTTCCTCTTGTCTCTAAATATTAGGTACCTATCTAGTGTTACCAAACCTATTTCTGTAGGGAAAAAGAGGCAGACAGTAACCCTTCCAACCCCCCTTTTTTATAATTGGACCCACTATGTTACAATCCCTATTTTGTAGGGGGAAAAAGAGAGCAGACGTAACCCTTCCCAAAACCCTTTTCTTTTCTATAATTGGTACTATTTTGTTACCAATCCCTATTTCTGTAGGGAAATGAGAGAGCAGACAGTAACCCTTCCAACACTCTCCTCTTGTCTCTATATATTAGGTACCTATCTAGTGTTACCAATCCCTATTTCTGTAGGGAAATGAGAGAGAGCAGACAGTAACCCTTCCAACACTTTCCTCTTGTCTCTATATATTAGGTACCTATCTAGTGTTATCAATCCCTATTTCTGTAGGGAAATAAGAGAGAGCAGACAGTAACCTTCCAACACTCTCCTCTTGTCTCTATATATTAGGTACCTATCTAGTACTACCAATCCTATTTCTGTAGGGAAATGAGAGAGAGCAGACAGTAACCCTTCCAACACTTTCCTCTTGTCTCTATATATTAGGTACCTATCTAGTGTTACCAATCCCTATTTCTGTAGGGAAATAAGAGAGAGCAGACAGTAACCCTTCCAACACTCTCCTCTTGTCTCTATATATTAGGTACCTATTTTAGTACTACCCAAACCCTATTTCTGTAGGGAAATGAGAGAGAGCAGACAGTAACCCTTCCAACCTCTCCTCTTGTTCTCTATATATTAGGTACCTATCTAGTGTTACCAATCCCTATTTCTGTAGGGAAAATAAGAGAGAGCAGAAGTAACCTTCCAACACTCTCCTCTTGTCTCTATATATAGGTACCTATCTAGTACTACCAATCCCTATTTCTGTAGGGAAATGAGAGAGAGCAGACAGTAACCCTTCCAACACTCTCCTCTTGTCTCTATATATTAGGTACCTATCTAGTGTTACCAATCCCTATTTCTGTAGGGAAATGAGAGAGAGCAGACAGTAACCCTTCAACACTCTCCTCTTGTCTCTATATATTAGGTACCTATCTAGTGTTACCAATCCCTATTTCTGTAGGGAAATGAGAGAGAGCAGACAGTAACCCTTCCAACACTTTCCTCTTGTCTCTATATATTAGGTACCTATCTAGTGTTACCAATCCCTATTTCTGTAGGGAAATAAGAGAGAGCAGACAGTAACCCTTCCAACACTCTCCTCTTGTCTCTATATATTAGGTACCTATCTAGTTTACCAATCCCTATTTCTGTAGGGAAATGAAGAGAGCAGACAGTAACCCTTCCAACACTTTCCTCTTGTCTCTATTATATTAGGTACCTATCTAGTGTTATCAATCCCTATTTTGTAGGGAAATAAGAGAGAGCAGACAGTAACCCTTCCAACACTCTCCTCTTGTTCTATATATTAGGTTTCTATCTATACTACCAATCCCTATTTCTTAGGGAAATTGAGAGAGAGCAGACAGTAACCCTTCCAACACTCTCCTCTTGTCTCTATATATTAGGTACTATTTTAGTGTTACCAATTTCCCTATTTCTGAGGGAAATAAAGAGAGCAGACAGTAACCCTTCCAAACTCTCCTCTTGTCTCTATATATTAGGTACCTATCTAGTTCTACCAATCCCTATTTTTGTAGGGAAATGAGAGAGAGCAGACATAACCCTTCAAACTCTCCTTTGTCTCTATAATATTAGGTACCTATCTAGTGTTACCAATCCCTATTTCTGTAGGGAAATGAGAGAGAGCAGACAGTAACCCTTCCAACACTTTCCTCTTGTCTCTATAATTAGGTACCCATCTAGTGTTACAATCCCTATTTTGTAGGGAAATGAGAGAGAGCAGACAGTAACCCTTCCAACACTTTCCTCTTGTCTCTATATATTAGGTACCTATCTAGGTTACCCAATCCCTATTTCTGTAGGGAAAATGAAGAGAGCAGACGTAACCCTTCCCAAAACTTCCTCTTGTCTCTATATATTAGGTACCTATCTAGTGTTACCAATCCCTATTTCTGTAGGGAAATGAGAGAGAGCAGACAGTAAAACCCCTTCCAACAAATTTCCTCTTGTCTTATAATTAGGTACCTATCTAGTGTTACCCAAACCCTATTTCTGTAGGGAATAGAGAGAGCAACAGTAACCCTTCCAACACTCTTCTTGTCTCTATAAAATTTGGTACCTACTAGTGTTCCAATCCCTATTTCTGTAGGGAAATGAGAGAGAGCAGACAGTAACCCTTCAACACTTTCCTTTTTTCTCTATATATTGGTACCTATCTAGTGTTATCAATCCCTATTTCTGTAGGGAATAAAGAGAGAGCAGACAGTAAACCCTTCCAACAACTTCCTCTGTCTTATATATTAGGTACCTATCTAGGGTTTTCCAATCCTATTTTTGTAGGGAAATGAGAGAGAGCAACGTAACCCTTCAAACTTTCCTCTTGTCTCTATATATTAGGTACCTATCTAGTGTTACCAATCCATTTCTGGGAGGGAAATAAGAGAGAGCAGACAGTAACCCCTTTAACACTTCCTCTTGTCTCTATATATTAGGTACCCTATCTAGTACTAACAATCCCTATTTCTGTAGGGAAATGAGAGAGAGCAGACAGTAACCTTCCAACACTCTCCTCTTGTCTCATATATTAGGTACTATAGTGTTACCAAACCCTTTTCGTAGGGGAAAAAAGAGAAGCAGACAGTTAACCTTCCAAACTCTCTCTTGGTCTCTATAATATTTAGGTAACCTATCTATTACCAATCCTTTTTCTGTGGGAAAAGAGGGGAGAGCAGACAGTAACCCTTCCAACACTCTCTCTTGTTCTAAAATATTAGGTACCTATCTAGTGTTACCAATCCCTATTTCTGTGGGAAATGAAAGAGCAGACAGTAACCTTCAACACTTTCCTCTTGTCTCTTAAAATATTAGGACCTATCTAGTTTACCAATCCTATTTCTGTAGGGAAATGGGGGAGGAGCAGACAGTACCCTTCAACACTCTCCTCTTGTCTTATTATTAGGTACCTACTAGTGTTACTATCCCCATTTCTGTAGGGGAAATGAGAAGAGCAACAGTAAAACCCCTTTCCCAAAACTCTCCTCTTGTTCTATATATTTGGGACTTTAGTGTTACCCAATCCCCATTTCCCGTGGGAAATGAGAGAGAGCAGACAGTAACCCTTCCAACATCTCCCCTTTTTCTCTTTTATTTAGGTACCTTTTCTAGTGTTACCAATCCCCATTTCTGTAGGGAAATGGGGGAAAAGCAGACAGTAACCCCCTTCCCCATTTCCTCTTGTCTCTATATATTAGGTACCCATCTAGTGTTACCAATCCCATTTCTGTAGGGGAAATGAGAGGACAGACGTAAAACCTTCAACCTTTCCCCTTTTTTCTTAATTAGGTACCTATCTGTGTTACCAACCTATTTCTGTAGGGAAATGAAGAGAGCAACAGTAACCCTTCAACACTTTCCTCTTTTCTCTATATTTTGGACCTATCTAGTGTTACCAAAACCCTATTTTTGTAGGGGGAAAAGAGAGAGATACAAATACGTGACAATGTGACTTTCCAAGTCACGATTTTTTCTCTCTTATTCTCAGTTGTGACCCCGTGGGGGGTTGTGACCCTGTTCAGTGTGACGTCAGAGATTGTGGGTTCCCCTGTGCTGCGGTTGTCCCCCCAAGTAGCCGTGAGAAAAACGAGTGAATTGGGGGGAAGGATTTAAAATGAAGCCTGTCACTGCACTGTTGATGGGCCATTATTTCGGGCTGGTTATTTTTTTAATATTGGGCCGCCCCCTGAAACACTCTGTGTACCCGACAACTGACGACATCATTTGTCATGTACAAGGTTCTGGTACTGAGTCGCTTTACACCCATTTTTTTTAACTCAGTCCCGTTCCCCCTTTTATCCCTGTTTATTTTCAAAAAAATTTATTGCAGCGAGTGCCCCGGGCCCCCGGGGGCACACGAGCCCTTTGTATTTGAATACCCGGCCTTGGGAGGCATGGGGACGTCGGTTTGAAATGAGTTTTTGGGTACAACAAATACATTTTGGAAAAAATACCGGGGGCCCGCCGTAGCTGAAAGGGCCACTTTAAACACTGGGGCCCCGGGAGCTCGCCTGCGCATTAGAACTCCCCTCTCCTTTTAAACGCCATTTTGTCATTACACAAAAAATCATTCATTTTAACTGGGTTCATTTTCATTGGGGGGGGACATTTTTTCCGATTTGCAAAAACCTCCGCTCCCCTTGTTTTTTTTTTCGCTCTTTTAAAGGGGGAAATTACCTAGAATGAAAGGGTTTTGTGGGGGGGAGTAAAAGCAAGAACCCCCGGGAGTGGCAAGCAGGAAAAGCGGGCCAAAACCAATTTTAGGGCCCCCCCAGGGGACCCCCAATTGTTCTTGGGCCCTTAAAAAAAAGACCCCGGAGAACCCCCAAAATGCCCCCCCCTTTTCCCCAAAAATTCCCCCCTTTTTGTGTTTTGTTTGTTTTTATTTTTTTTGGGGGAAGGGCTAATTCCCCTTGGTTAACCCCCAAAATTTCCCCTCCCCCCCAAAGTGTTTTTGAATTTGGACCTTTTAAGGGGTTCCCCTTTTTAACCTTTTCTGGGAATTTTAAAGGCTGGGGGGCCCCCCAACCCCGTTTTTAGCGTAGCCTCTTCCCCCCCCCGGAAAAGCCTAAAATTGGGGGAATGTTTTCGTTTCCCAAAATTGGGGTACCCCGTCAACCCGTTGAAATAAATTTTTCGGCAAAATAATAAAAATAGTTTTTTAATCTTGACCCCCGAAAATTTTTTTCCCCTTCTTTTCCTTTTTGGGGAAAAATATAGGGAGCAGTGAAAAATTTTAAAAGAAAAAGGCCCTTTCATTCGGAAACCCAATTTTTATTTACGTATTTTTCCAAAAAATACGCTTAAACCCCTTTTTAGTTCGGTCCCCAAAAAAAAGTAAAAATTTGTTTTTCCCCGGGAAAAAGGGGGGGGCCCACAGCCCCTTTTTTTCCCGGGGGTGCAACATTGGACTGTTAAAGTTTAAAAGGGAATTTGAAATTCCCCGCGGGGTTATAAAAAGTTTTAAAAATTTTGGGGGTCAAATTCTAAAATTGGGCGGGAGGGTTAAAAGCACTTTTACTGGGGCCCCCCATTTTTCTTTCCTTAAATTTTAAACCGGGTAAGAGCGGGGGTGAAATGGGAGTGGCCGCAAAGGGGTTGGGGGCAAGGGCTAAAGGCTGTTTTTCCCCGCTAAAAAGCCCAACGGCTTACCTTGGGGGGCCTTTATCCCATGCGCAGAATAATTTAAACTAAGAGGTGGAATAGAAACCCAAAATCCCACCAGATATTGCTGAAGTAAATCTAGAAACAACCAACTACAGCTCAAGCAACATGGCAGCTCCCATTCTTGTCTAACTGCAGAAATAAGAACCTGCCAGAAGATCTTGCTTTTCCCGAGGTTTCCTTTTCCTTGTCCTGTGAAATATCAGTATGGCAGCAGTGAATCTCTGAAAAGGGAGAGGTCCCTTTAAGACTCATCTCGGTACAGTGCAGGGAGTTATTTACCTTTGACTGTATTTACCTGACAAACAAAAGAGTCACGTCGTTACCAGGATTATTTACCTGTCTCGCCCCTCCCACTGTCCCTCATAAACATATGTAAAAGTTTGTTTTCCTGCAGTAGATGAAAGTCAGAACCCCCGGTGCACCTGATCAGCCTGCGTGGTTGGATTGTTGGCTCGGTGGCTGCAGGAGGGGGGCAGTTGGGACTGGTTCTGGGCAGAAAGTAATTACGGGAATTCCTGACATTCCTCTGCGCTGGGGGTTGATATATTATAATGATTAACAAGGTGTGGGACAGCCAATTCTGGCAGTTGGACATGCAGCTGGTTGGGAAACTGACACTTTCTGCCACTGCCGCCTTCATTTTGGCTTTGGCCTTCAGATTTTACAAGTCCAGGGTCCATGAGAGACGTGGGGTGGACAATGGCAGTGGCCGCAGTGGGAACCTGGACGTTGGAGAAGCAGCAGGGGGTCACGTAAATGATGAAACCAATGAACTTCGCTGCAGACGTAGAAAGAGAACCCAACACAGTGACGTTATCTCAGCTGCCGGGAGTCAGAGCCTCGCCGGGGATCCTGTCACTGCACAAGAATTCAATTCTAAATCTCAAGGAGGTGCAATATCTGAATACCAATCAGCAGATGGAATCAGCACCCACCAAAGCGGCTTAAACAACGAGACTCCAGAAACAAGAGCCGTCGCTTCTACTGACCCGAAATATCACCAGAAAAGTCTCGGCAATGGAAATGGAGTTGGGACAATCGGGGATAATTCTGATTCTGGGACTGTACAATCATTAAAAAATACTCACAAAGATATAATTGGGATAATAGTTGGAATAATCAAGGACAATCCAGAGTCCGGGACAGTACAACCACCGAAAGATTCTGGAAAATATGTTTCTGAACCAAATGGAATTGGGACAATCGGTGACAATTTGGATTCCGGGACAGTACAACCATTAAAAGATTCTGGCAAAGATATTTCTGAACCAAATGGAATTGGGACAATCAGGGACAATTTGGATTCTGGGACATTACAACCAATAAAAGATATTTCTGAACCATATGGAATTGGGACAATCAGGGACAATTTGGATTTTGGGACAATACAACCACCGGAAGATTCTGGAAAAGATATTTCTGATCCAAATGGAATTGGGACAATCGGTGACAATTTGGATTCAGGGACAGTACAACCATTAAAAGATTCTGGAAAAGATATTTCTGATCCAAATGGAATTGGGACAATCACTGACAATTTGGATTCTGGGACAGTACAACCATTAAAAGATTCTGGAAAAGATATTTCTGATCCAAATGGAATTGGGACAATCAGTGACAATTTGGATTCTGGGACAGTACAAACATTAAAAGATTCTGGAAAAGATATTTCTGATCCAAATGGAATTGGGACAATCACTGACAATTTGGATTCTGGGACAGTACAACTATTAAAAAATTCTGGAAAAGATATTTCTGATCCAAATGGAATTGGGACAATCGGTGACAATTTGGATTCAGGGACAGTACAACTATTAAAAGATTCTGGAAAAGATATTTCTGATCTTAATGGAATTGGGACAATCGGTGACAATTTGGATTCTGGGACAGTACAACCATTAAAAGATTCTGGAAAAGATATTTCTGATCCAAATGGAATTGGGACAATCAGTGACAATTTGGATTCTGGGACAGTACAAACATTAAAAGATTCTGGAAAAGATATTTCTGATCCAAATGGAATTGGGACAATCACTGACAATTTGGATTCTGGGACAGTACAACTATTAAAAAATTCTGGAAAAGATATTTCTGATCCAAATGGAATTGGGACAATCGGTGACAATTTGGATTCAGGGACAGTACAACTATTAAAAGATTCTGGAAAAGATATTTCTGATCTTAATGGAATTGGGACAATCACTGACAATTTGGATTCTGGGACAGTACAACCATTAAAAGATTCTGGAAAAGATATTTCTGAAACAAATGGAATTGGAACAATCACTGACAATTTGGATTCTGGGACAGTACAACCATTAAAAGATTCTGGAAAAGATATTTCTGATCTTAATGGAATTGGGACAATCACTGACAATTTGGATTCTGGGACAGTACAAACATTAAAAGATTCTGGAAAAGATATTTCTGATCCAAATGGAATTGGGACAATCACTGACAATTTGGATTCTGGGACAGTACAACCATTAAAAGATTCTGGAAAAGATATTTCTGATCCAAATGGAATTGGCACAATCAGGGACAATTTGGATTCTGGGACAGTACAACCACTAAAAGATTTTGGCAAAGATATTTCTGGTAAAAAAGTAATTGGGACAACCAGTGACAATTTTGATTCTGGGACGTTACAACCAATAAAAGATATTTCTGATCCAAATGGAATTGGGACAATCGGGAACAATGGTAATTCTGGGAATATACAACCACTAAGAGAGTCTGATAAAGAAGGAATTGGGACAATCAGGGACAATTCAGATTGTGAAAATATTGATCTAAATGATTCTGGAAAAGATATCAGTGATGGCAAAGGAATTGGGACAACTTGGGTCAATGCCCATTTAGAGACTGTACAACCACTAGAAGGTTTTGCCAGAGTGAAGGGAATTGGGGCAACCTGGAACTATGCCAATTCTGGGAAGATACAACCACTAAAGGAATCTGGTAAGGATATATGTGATGAAAAAGACATTGGGGCAGATTCTGGTAATATACAAATCCCAGGTGACTGTGGCAAAGATATCTGTGATGAAAAAGGAAATGGAACAATTGGGGTTAATGTTGATTTTGGGGATATACAACCACTAAAGGATTCTGGAAGAGATAGTTGTGATGGAAATGAAATTGGGACAATCTGGGGCATTTCCAATGCTAAGAACATACTCGTCACAAATGATCCTGGCAAAGATATCTGTGATGAAAAAGCAGACGAGACAATTGTGCACAACACAAATTCTGGGAATAAACAACATCTAAAAGATTCTGCTTATGAAACTGTATATGGTACAACCTGGGACAATCACAGACAAGATCCAGAAGTAAAGGAGACAGGGAATGTAAATTCTGGTTGTGTGATAAGGGAAAGTTCTGATATCAGTTCAGCACTGAATGAGAACCATAAAACCATGCAGGAAGTCCATCGCTTCTCCTCTGTGTCTCGGGTGGTGGTGGAGGAGAATATCATCAGCGAGAGGAAAGAGGAGGAGTCAAGAACATCTCCCAGAAGTGCCGGCCTGAGGGGGAAGATCTATGAGTATCACATAGAAAGCACTTCAGAGACTGTTTCGCCAGACAAATATTTCAAATTCCGCACTTCAACTTCTCCCTCCAGCCGCCCTCCAGCAGAGTCACAACAAGATAAACAAGAAGTCAAAGTGGGTCTCTGGGAACAAGGCCAAGACCACCATGATGCAGTTTTGGGGCCCATTGGCAGTCAAGAAGCTCTGGAAGCAAAAGGTTACTCTACTCCATCTGGTTTAATGTCCCCTCTACGCTCTCTTGCACTAAAACCAGCCAATGGCAGTTCTCCTTTTCATGTTTCCCTCAGCCCAGACTCCACTTTTGATATCCATCTTGGTCTGGAGAACTGTTTTGAGGTCCTTAGCTTGGCCAAGAAGCACAACCTTGATGCCCTTAAGACAGCGGCCTACAAGGTCATGAGCGACAACTATCTGGATGTTCTTCAGAACCCTTCCGTCTATAGGCACCTCCATGCTGCTGAGAGGGATCTGATCCTTGAGAGGAGGATGAGGGGAAGGAGGTATATAGTTGTGGCTGATATTGACACAATGGGGCACTCGGTTTCGGAAAACAGCAGCCTCAGCTATTATGACAGTGATCAGGACTCTTGGCACCTACTGTCTTCAATGCCACCCGAGGCAGTTAGCAGGGCTTGCTCAATGGCAACCATGTTTAATTATGTCTTTATTGTGCTGGGGTGCCAAGGACTTGAGAGAGACATGAAACCTTCCAAACGTGTTGTCTGCTACAACCCAGTCACTGACAAATGGCAGGACATCTGTCCCTTAAATGAAGCCAGACCTCACTGTAAGCTGGTGGAGCTTGATGGATATCTATACGCAATTGGTGGAGAATGTCTTCATACTGTAGAGCGCTACGACCCATGGCAGAACCGCTGGAGTTACGTTGCTCCTCTTCCCAATGACACCTTTGCAGTTGCCCATATGGCTACTGCTTATGATGATGAGATCTATGTGACTGGTGGCACCATCCGGTACATGCTTCTAAGGTACCTGCGCAAGGACAACACTTGGAAAAGCAGCATCATCACTGGCAGCAAGGACCGCACCACCGATTTAGTGGCGGCCAATAATTTCCTTTATCGATTCGATATGAACCGGAGTATGGGCATCAGTGTGCACCGCTGTAGTGTCCGTGCCCGAATTTGGTATGAATGTGCCACCTATACCATGCCGCACCCCCTGCCTTTCCAGTGTGCCGTGATCGACAATAACATTTACTGCATCAGTAGGAACTTTCACTTGAGGTTCCTCACCAATGACATTTCCCCACGGTTTATGGAGGACAATCTCAAGACCCTGCCTTGCCCGAAGGGGCTTCTATCGCCTCTTGTGCTTGTTCTGCCTGGGCTGGACTCTCAATAAGAAGAGACATGGTGGGTAACCAGATGTTGCAGACTTGGGTCATGGGCATGTCTAACATTCAGCGGTGTCAAAAGGCCCTCTGGTTGCTACAGTCAGGGACCATAGCAACAATCTGACTGGTTATATTATTATTTTTATTTATTGCACTATTTCTGCCCTGTTCCTGGTTGATAGGTTGATAGGGTCACTCAGGGCTCCCCCTGTTCCTGCAGTGAGGGTCCTGTGGTAGAGTGGGGGTCCCCAGAGTTGCCATTTGTGGGTCTGAAGGGACGTGGGCAGTGATTGGTGGATTGTGTGCAGGGTCTTGGCATTGGTGGATGGATCAAGGTGTTTGGTAGCGTAGAAGGGGCCCACTGGGTAGAAGGCTTGGCTAAGAAAAATGGGTTCCAACGATATTGAAATTCAGAATGAAAGACACCATGTTGTACCGATGCATAAGCCGATAGCAGCCAATCAGAAAGTGGTTTGTATTATTCTATCTGCACTAAACCAATCAAAGCTGCTCACTGATTAGTCAGAAGAACAGACAAGTCAGACATTGGCCCCCTGGATTCAAACTTTATCCAACTTTGATTGAGACCAGGTATCCGTCACGCAGACGCCATAAAACCCAAAGAAAATTCACCGAATTAATTATTCCCTGTCTGCCGCAGCAATTGTCTTGACAAACGGCGAGATATAAAGCGTAACTCTGACCGTGCTCTGTGCATTCCCAATGAGAGATCTCTCTTATGTTCTTTGTATCACGGCGCAGAAACTTTTATAATGTATATATTCCGTATGCAGAAAGGCTGACGCAAGTCGTAAATCCTCAGCCGCCGCCACGGAATATCCAAAATTCCCTGTAATTGCCTCCCATTTGTCCAGTGATTCACAGATATGACTCACTCACTGTTAAATACATGATCTTTATATTTTACTGGGAAAAAAATCATTCATTTAATGACATACAGACTCTTTCAGATATTAAAGGGAAAGTTAACCCAATACATTTTATTAGGAGTCTTTGTTTTCTTTTCCTTGATGGTCTATGGCTCTTTCACTTTTTCATTGCTCAACTGCTTGGGGGGTTGAAGTTCAACAACATCTGGTCTGTTGTGGGTCTCACACCCTCTCAGGGTTCAGAAGACAATAGCAATTGTGAAAGTTAATTAGATAGCTATTGTCTTCAGGGCTCTGGTTTAATTTCCCCTTTAATCCAGTACTGTCAGTAAAATACAGCAGGACTTTGGGTGGATTTTCACACAATTATAGAATTTGCACATGAAAAATGACACACCCAACTTTCATAGGATCACAGGAAGATTAAAGGGGAACTTATCTACTTAATTACATTTTAACTAAAATATATTAATTACAAAGAAAGTAAATGTCTAGGTCATTTAAAGCCAGACTTTTTATTATACTTTAAGGCTTTGGGGATAACTTTTCTCCCTACAATTCTGCTGTTTTCTACTGAAACTTCTTTTGGGTTGCTAGGCTCCCTCTTACCCTAGCAACAGGCAGAAGTTGGCATGATGGGCTGAACAGAATATTCTCCCCAAACCCAGTGCTGATGCCCCATCTGTATTGAATATGACATGTATGTTTATGGATTTATTGCTTTTTTTGTTAAAAAAAATCAGATTGAAAGCTCTGGGGATAAAAACACAGAGTGTATTCAGGTGGGAGGGGGTCACAACATAGACATACATTTCTGTCTGGAACCGATCTGCATTATTAAGAGTAAAGGGAACATATGTAATATATTAGCAGATATATTTAAAATGAGGGTATAGCTTATTGTGTGCCCAGAACATTCCTTCTCTGTATATTTGTATTTATACATATGGGAGGAGGAGGTGCCATATTGATTCCCTTAGACAGTACAGTATGAGGGTATAGCTTATTGTGTGCCCAGAACATTCCTTCTCTGTATATTTGTATTTATACATATGGGAGGAAGGAGGTGCCATATTGATTCCCTTAGACAGTACAGTATGAGGGTATAGCTTATTGTGTGCCCAGAACATTCCTTCTCTGTATATTTGTATTTATACATATGGGAGGAGGAGGTGCCATATTGATTCCCTTAGACAGTACAGTATGAGGGTATAGCTTATTGTGTGCCCAGAACATTCCTTCTCTGTATATTTGTATTTGTGGGTGGAAGCTGCAACCCGGTTTCATATATTCAGTATTGCCTGTTGTTTTGTATGGAGGGAACTTGGTTGTCAGTTGGAAAGCAGAGATAGTGCAACTACATTACCCAACAATGGAATAAAATGCTTGGGAAACCGCACGGCAGTTTATATAAATGATCAGTTGTGTTGCCGTGGGAGCAGCCATTGAAGCTGAAATGGGCCAATAGGGCACCAGATTACACAGCAGATAAACTGCACAGAAACCAGTGGTTTCAGTAATTAACACTTGAGATAACGATACATTTCCAGTGAACTATATAATAGGAACCTCTCTCATGTTCAGTAGTTAATGTATTCCATATATATATATAAATATAGATAGAATTTCTCTGTAGGTGCCAAGTGACTCCCCCGCCGCAGCCCTTTCAACCCGGGACCCAGATCTGCATTTTGTCCTATTTCTGAAGTTAAAACCTGGAGAAGTTGAGAAGTGAAAAATGAAATGAGGCGTCGGCGTGAAGTCAGATAAGAGAGAGAATTATTAACTGGGAGGATTTATTCCCTTTACAGGGAAAGCAGGGCACTGGGTCCAAAGGTAAATAATTATACAAGCTGTGCCTTTACTTATGCACGGGGCCCAGCAGCTCCGGGAATTGGGACACTTGCACCTTGTGGGACAGAGAAAGAGCAGTGATACATTGTATCCAGCAGAGAGTTCCCTTGTGCTTCAATGGACAGAATATACATGTAAAAAGCTTCTTTATAGCAATTAATAAACATTGTAACAGTTTTCCAGTTTTTGGATTCTAAATATTTGTCTGTTTTTAGTAGCTAAGGTCCCACTGATCATAGCAACCGGGCTGTAGTCTCAAAAACAGACAGTTATATGAATAGGAGATGGACAGGAGTAAAAGATAAAAATAACATTTCTGGTCATCAGGCTCATCGACAAGTATCAGAATCCACATAAAGGAATGTTCTGGGCACACAATAAGCTATACCCTCATACTGTACTGTCTAAGGGAATCAATATGGCACCTCCTCCTCCCATATGTATAAATACAAATATACAGAGAAGGAATGTTCTGGGCACACAATAAGCTATACCCTCATACCGTTCTGTCTAAGGGAATCAATATGGCTCCTCCCATATGTATAAATACAAATATACAGAGAAGGAATGTTCTGGGCACACAATAAGTTATACCCTCATACTGTACTGTCTAAGGGAATCAATATGGCACCTCCTCCTCCCATATGTATAAATACAAATATACAGAGAAGGAATGTTCTGGGCACACAATAAGCTATACCCTCATACTGTACTGTCTAAGGGAATCAATATGGCACCTCCTCCTCCCATATGTATAAATACAAATATACAGAGAAGGAATGTTCTGGGCACACAATAAGCTATACCCTCATACTGTACTGTCTAAGGGAATCAATATGGCACCTCCTCCTCCCATATGTATAAATACAAATATACAGAGAAGGAATGTTCTGGGCACACAATAAGCTATACCCTCATACTGTACTGTCTAAGGGAATCAATATGGCACCTCCTCCTCCCATATGTATAAATACAAATATACAGAGAAGGAATGTTCTGGGCACACAATAAGCTATACCCTCATACTGTACTGTCTAAGGGAATCAATATGGCACCTCCTCCTCCCATATGTATAAATACAAATATACAGAGAAGGAATGTTCTGGGCACACAATAAGCTATACCCTCATACTGTACTGTCTAAGGGAATCAATATGGCACCTCCTCCTCCCATATGTATAAATACAAATATACAGAGAAGGAATGTTCTGGGCACACAATAAGCTATACCCTCATACTGTACTGTCTAAGGGAATCAATATGGCACCTCCTCCTCCCATATGTATAAATACAAATATACAGAGAAGGAATGTTCTGGGCACACAATAAGCTATACCCTCATACTGTACTGTCTAAGGGAATCAATATGGCACCTCCTCCTCCCATATGTATAAATACAAATATACAGAGAAGGAATGTTCTGGGCACACAATAAGCTATACCCTCATACTGTACTGTCTAAGGGAATCAATATGGCACCTCCTCCTCCCATATGTATAAATACAAATATACAGAGAAGGAATGTTCTGGGCACACAATAAGCTATACCCTCATACTGTACTGTCTAAGGGAATCAATATGGCACCTCCTCCTCCCATATGTATAAATACAAATATACAGAGAAGGAATGTTCTGGGCACACAATAAGCTATACCCTCATACTGTACTGTCTAAGGGAATCAATATGGCACCTCCTCCTCCCATATGTATAAATACAAATATACAGAGAAGGAATGTTCTGGGCACACAATAAGCTATACCCTCTTTACTTATAACAATCGTGGATTGATGATTAATTAGTTGGCTCCGTTTGAATGAGTTAATTATAAAGATCATGGATGTAATTCTAATAGGTGTTTTGCCAGATTCTCGACAAATTGTGAGCTCATTTATTTTGACAATTTCTCTTTATTTCTTGGGGGAAATCCATTAATAAATGAATAATAGTTTTATTTCTATTCCATAACTACCGGCTGGATTGTCAATATCAATATTTTAAGCACAAGGATAAAATCCGAGTTTTTGTTTTGCTCCCAGAAAGGATTCTGTGCACAATCGGCAGCCTCTCTTGTCTTTTAAGATGGATGTTGTTTTCTGGAAATAAAATCTATTTATGGACTTATGTTAAATGTTCAGATTTCCGAATCCGTTTATAAGCTGCACCCCTGGATCAGACGCCGCGATGTACAACCAATCAATCAAAGTCAGAGGTGGAAAGAGAAGATTTATCTGTGTCTGGAGGCGGCGAAAAATCCTTCGCTGAAATTGATCAAAGATGAAAATCCCGTTGGCTTAAGTTGTGACACTCCTGTCTCATACGTTTGATACTTGCCCTTTAACTGCCACAGGGCTTTTTAGGTTCAATGCTGAAAGAATGGGTTTTTAGCCTCCTCAAAAATATAGAGTTTTAAAAATCAAAACTTTTACAGTAAATAATATCAGTTTTATTCTGTTGATCTCTGAATCCAGTCGGAGGAAAAAGTGAAAGTGCTACAACAAACAATGAAAGTTTTAAAAATCAAGAACTGATTGCGAAACAAAATAAGAACAATCCCTAAAATCATTGAAGCTCTTCTGTCACTAGTGGGATATTTAGTGGGTGGGGCCACAAAAATAGAAATAGAAATATTTGATTATAAACACAAATTTTTCTAATCAACAATGTATTGCAACCTAAAGGAAAACCAACCCCAGAAGTTCTTTGTAGTGAGTGTTGAGGTGATAAAATGGTAAATTTCTAACATTTTATTGCAATATTTATGCAACCCCATCCTATCAGGTGTACTTCAACAGTAATAAAGGCTGCACGATTGGCAACATTAAAATAAAGTGTTACTGCTGCCATCTTGCTCTGTGGTTCTATCTTGCCCAATCCAATATCTATTCTGCCCAATGGTCTCCATCTTGCCCTACTGTCTCCATCTTGTCCTTCTGTCTCCATAATGTCCTACTGTCGGTCTCCATCTTGCTCTACTGTCTCCATCTTGTCCTTCTGTCTCCATCGTACACTACTGTCTTCATCTTGCCCTACTGTCTCAATTTAGTCCATTTGTCTCCATCATGGCCTACTGTCTCGATCTTGTCCTTCTGTCTCCATCTTGCCCTACTGTCTCCATCTTGTCCTACTGTTTCCATCTTGTCATTCTGTCTCCATCTTGCCCTACTGTCTCCATCTTGCCCTACTGTCTCCATCTTGTCCTTCTGTCTCCATAATATCCTACTGTCTCCATCTTGCCCTACTGTCTCCATCTTGCCCTACTGGTGCCATCTTGCCCTACTGTCTCCATCTTGTCCTACTGTCTCCATCTTGTCCTACTGTCTTCATCTTGTCCTACTGTCTCCATCTTGTCCTACTGTCTCCATCTTGCCCTACCGTCACCACCTTGTTCTATTGTCTCCATCTTGCCCTACTGTCTCCATCTTGTCCTACTTTCTCCATTTTGTTCTACTGTCTCCATCTTGCCCTACTGTCTACATCTTGTTTTGAGGCTGAGAAGGTGTGACTATGTACGTTGGGCCCCACTTTATATTTTTTTGCAGGGGGACCTACGGGCGCATTGTTACACCAGTGTCAACACCAACTCTATTATCCAACCACAAAGGTTTTGTTTAGTAACAATCGTATACAACTCTTTTCATGTTGCCCTACTGTCTCCTTCTGTTACAATTTAGCACCTCTATTCCTGGTATTCCAACACTATTACTATTAGACGCAAGGCACTGGTCTTGTTACACTACATGAACTCTTTACCAGTGTATTTCCATCCATAATGTATACGTGCCAGTTTCCATATAGTTCGGATGGTTAGGGGGGTTTCTTCTTCATGGTATGGAATAAGCCCAAAAGTAGTGTCCACTCAGTTTATGACTATTGCTAAAAAATGAGGTTTCATACTTCAAGCAATACTAAATTTAAACGTTACATAAAACTTTCCCTTTAAAACAAACTATTTCCATGTCCTGGTTTTTCTTATGAAAAGTCAATAAGGAACAATGAGATTTCCGTGTAACCGAGAGATTCCGTGTAACCGAGAGATTCCGTGTAACCGAGAGATTCCGTGTAACCGAGAGATTCCGTGTAACCGAGGGAAACAATGAGACCGTGAGACTTTTTATTTAGCAGCAGTTGGCAAGAGAAGTTTTTTCAAGGGGAGTCGCACCCAAGCTCTGGGCACAGCCACATCATCTCATATTAATCTATCACACAATTAAAGGAAAGTGTAAATAAGGGTGAAGTTCCTGCCAGACAATTGTTGGTGAGTAATATGGATAACTGTGTTACTGGTTCATATACAAAGCATTGAGGGTCAGTGGTGTAATTACTCACCCTGGTCCTCCCCCTGTCGGAATTTCTGCATTTGCTGCTGACGAATAAATTCAGGAAATTGTTGTGAAAATTCGCAGGCATCAAAGTTTTTTTCTCAGGAAATTCGAGAATTTCGCAGCGAAGTGAAACTCCACAAATTCACCCATCACTAGTTATCGCTAGTGATGGGCGAATGTGCACGGTTTCGCCGGAAAATTTGCGATTTTCCCGCTAAACGGCGACAAATTCGTGAAACAACGGTGTTTTTCGGCGAATTTTTTTTTTTACGCCGGCGAATTTTTTCAGGCGAATTTTTGCGGGCGTTTTGCGAATTTATTCACTGGCGGCGAAATCTTGCTTAGGAATAAAATTAGAAACCTTTCTCACATCTTTCCTAAGCAGAAGAACATCAGCCTCTTTCTTTCTCCTGACAACTTCCTTGACTACTTGCTGGTCAGACTGGTGGGAAACTGACCAGCAGGTGGCGCTGTTGGAACTAAATTCATTCATAGTAACAGTACATGTATCCCTTAATATCTAGGAATAGAAAGAAAATACATAATGAATGAAAATTACAAAAGTGCTTAGAATAGCCCCCTCATCCATTTTACATTCGCTTATTTTATTTAAATAACAGCAACACAAAACAGTATGGCAGCACAATTGGCAGTTATTTCCGTTAAATAACCTGGAAATAATGAAGGCATCCTTATCATGAACGCAATGCCACTATACAGCTGTTTGTTCTCCTGTGTGGCCTATGGAGTACAGCAAGCAAGCAACATATGTCCAAAGCACCTCTTCTAGCTCAACCTTTTTATTGCCTGAAATATCAGCCGTGAAACCTTTATTGCTGGTTTTTATGGAATACATTAGCCGGGGGCCGTGCCTCTGCATTATCCCTCTGCTTTTCTCTTTATAAGGAGCTCAATAATTTGAATACGGGGAGCACTTTGTCTGTTTATTTCTGGCAGGGGGGCTCTGATTTTGCCCTGAGACCCATAAACTTCCAGCTCTGTCAATGTCAGTCCCTACATTCAGTATGAGCACCCCCAGTGGCTAATATTAGGGGTGCACACCTATCCATACAATGCTATAATTGGAATAGCCTCCATAATTAATTCTCCCCTATAATTAAAGTCTCATTGTTTTGCCTTTGCCAAATTAATTGCTACGGATATTTATTCCCCCCCCCCAATATATTCTACTGTGCTTTTATCTTCTGTGGCCCCTACCAACAGGCACAATGTAAAGGGCCCGAGAGCTGACCCCAATCTGTGGGCGTTTTATTGTACAGAAATAAAATGCAGAGAAAAGAATGTTCTTTGCCTTTACCCTTATTTCTTTCCTCCAGTTTAATGGCACAATGAGCAATTAGCCGGTTTATTTCGGGAGTGATTTACTGCAGCGGGTTAGAGGGAACCGAGGCTTTCGTATGATGTCACCGCAGAACCGCTTCTCACCGGAGTCTGATTAATTCTTTACCTCTCGCAAACATTTTAATGTGATTTTATTTTTTTTTCAATTTGTAGTTGATATAATAAGTCTCGCAGGCAACTTCCATAGGACTGAGGTTTGTACCCTGGGTACCCCTGGAACTATAGCAGCGTGACACCCCAATGTTTCTATATATCTGTAACCTTGTTATGAGCTAAGGGGGCCCAGTCTGAAGGTCAGTTAGGGGAGATTTGGGGTGAGTGTTTATTTGTACCCTGGGTACCCCTGGAACTATAGCAGGGTGACACCCCAATGTTTCTATATATCTGTAACCTTGTTATGAGCTAAGGGGGCCCAGTCTGAAGGTCAGTTAGGGGGAGATTTGGGGTGAGTGTTTATTTGTACCCTGGGTACCCCTGGAACTATAGCAGGGTGACACCCCAATGTTTCTATATATCTGTAACCTTGTTATGAGCTAAGGGGGCCCAGTCTGAAGGTCAGTTAGGGGGAGATTTGGGGTGAGTGATTATTTGTACCCTGGGTACCCCTGGAACTATAGCAGGGTGACACCCCAATGTTTCTATATATCTGTAACCTTGTTATGAGCTAAGGGGGCCCAGTCTGAAGGTCAGTTAGGGGGAGATTTGGGGTGAGTGATTATTTGTACCCTGGGTACCCCTGGAACTATAGCAGGGTGACACCCCAATGTTTCTATATATCTGTAACCTTGTTATGAGCTAAGGGGGCCCAGTCTGAAGGTCAGTTAGGGGGAGATGTGGGATGAGTCAAGTCAAGAGTCAAGAGTTTATTGTCATTTCATCCATATACATTTGTACAATACACAGTGAAATGAAACAACGTTCCTCTAGGACCATGGTGCTACACAACACAACATATATGTAATATGTATAGTGCAAGTGCAAAAATATGCAACTCCTGCAAGACAGGTGAGCTCAGTGCAGGGACAGGACAGTGAACACTCAGCAGAAATGTGAAATCTGCACATTGACACAGGGGAACCTTCTACCACCCTATAAGATGTTGGAAGCTCCAGGCAGTAGAGTAACCCATACAGCAGACACAACAGGGGGCCCAGACAACAGGAGGGCCCAGGCTGGACTGTGGAGTCTCCTGTATTGTATTCCCCCCTCCACAACAGACCCCTTTTAGTACAGAGGAGCAGTGTACTAGGATACCAGGTAACTCAACCTAGGTGGTCCCAATTATTATCCCTTGGCACCCTGGTTGGTCCTACGAACAAGTAAAATGGGCACCAATGAAAAATAATGCCCTTACCTGCACAGCTACATCCCTGATCCGAGCAGCCGATTCCCAATTATTCCATAATCCCATCCACCCCCATAAACCCTGCACCTTTTGCATTTCACAAATGGCATTTTTTCATCTCAGGAACCCCATCTGCCATAAGGACCTTAACTGCGGGACTCCCCATACCCCCAATGGTATCCCTGGTGCCACTGTTTCCTGGCATTAATGAAAGCCAATCCCCAGCCAACCCATTAGAACCATTCTGTGCCAGTGGAAACTCTTCAGCCATGGCTGCTGCAGAAAGATATGGACTTGCATCCCCACCTACTGATACCTTCCATGGTACCCAAGACAATACTACTTGGCACAGAAGTCATCTTCCCTACCCCACTTGCTTCTTCCTCATCCCATCATTCTCCAATCATTCCCCCTACAATTGCTTGTGGCACATGCCTCTGCTCTACCCTTGTCCCTGCTTTCTCTATGCCACCTTTAGTCACCGTTCCTCATGCTGCACCAGCAAGTTGGGCATCTCTTTCTTACTCTATCTCCTGCCCAACCTCCACAGCAATCTCCTATGCCGACAGTCAATATAACCCAAATAATGGGCAGCTGTTCATACTTGTTCATTCCATACAAGACCCAGTGGGGTGGCCCTTGCAGGAGACAACATTGGTGAATTAATGCTGGAATATAATTCCCTTTATCTTTTCCCTTCTGCTTGCAAGTACAACTCCCCGCTTCTCACACGTCTTCAGAAGTTATAAAAATGATTATGAAAAAAATAAACTTTTCCGAGTGATTGGGCATTTCAATTGAGTCCTTCCGCTCCCCTGGCTCGTGCCTAAAGGGTTCATCTTGGAAATGATTCTCCGCCTGAGAAGGGGCATCGCTTATGATATATATATAAAAAAAAACCTATTTCCAATTTATTTTAAACGGCGTGAAATTTAAGGGATAAAGTTGAATAAACGGTGTTTCTCCCAAATTGTGTAGGATCTACGTAAAAACCTGTAATCCTTTTTATCAGTGAGCAGAAGAACGTCTGGTTTAAAAGGAGGATTTTAGCAAACGGCGTGAAATCTAAGGGATAAAGTTGAATAAATGGTGTTTCTCCCAAATTGTGTAGGATCTACGTGGGGGTCGCACCTTTGTACATCACAATGATATTGCCACGACAAAAATACAAAGTCATTTGTATTGTGTCTCAGATAAAGGGGATATTACTTTTTTTTTTTTTCCGGAAAAGACTTGTTTTGGCTTCTTTCATTAGCAGTGACAGGGTGTTATTTCTATTGTGATGTGAAACCAAAATAGTAGGCTTTCAACCCAGCATTAAGGATCTCCTCCAACCTGAGCAACTGTCAACCTGTCTCACTGATGCCAATGGCTTCTTTATTCCTGTGCCAGAAGCTCGGAGCCCCCCCACTGGGACTTTTATTACAGCGCTACTTTCACTTCTCTAATAGGTCCGGCGCCATCGATTGGGACATTAAATATGTGTCAAGAGCAGCTCTTTAGAAGGACAAAGCCCCGCTCTGAACATCAGGGTCATGGCTACAATCAGCCACATTACTGAGCCCAGATTCATTATTAACCAGAAGAAAGGAACTCATTTGTTCCCCCTTTGTCCTGGGGTAATTGTCAGGTTGTCAGGACTCTATTAGCAGAGCCATTATCTAATAAAAGAACATGAATATGAACCTGTAAGTGCTACAGAACTGGGGGCAGAACTCCAATTACCTTGTTACAGGATGGGGTTTGTGTCTCCCTAGGAAGAACAGTTGTCATTGTCCATTGAAACTGTGACACTCTAATACAGTACAATGCAGATAGCTCCCCCTAATGGCCTGGAACAGTTGCTCTGTTAAAGAGAGACTTGGGGGTCATGTCTAATGTCTAGATATTTCCAGCTTGATAAAGCAATGCCTCCATGTATCTGTAACCTTGTTAGGAGATATGGTTGAAGAGGTGGTCCCTGTCCAAAGGCTGTATCTCAGGGGGGACCTTGAAACAATAAAGTCAGGAAGCCGCTATTCTAGTAAGTGGAACTCTGGTTCATAAGTGGCCTTCAGAGTCTAAAGTGTCTTACCAACAGATGAGCATTATAATTATAGAGAAGGAGAGATACACATTATTGCAGGGCAAGATGAAAATCAATATGACAAGATAAAAACAATAGGCCAAGACAGAGACAGTAGGGCAAGATGGAGACAGTAGATGTAGAACCTAGGGCAAGATGGACACAGTTTAACAAGAAGGAGATAGAAAACAAATAACCCTAAAACAGTAGAGCAAGATGGAGAAAGTAGGTCACAATGGCAATATGACACAATAGAGACAGTAGGACAAGATGGAGACAGTAGGACATGATGAAGACCGTAGTACATGATGGAAACAGTAGGACATGATGGAGACAGTAGGACCAGATGGAGATAGTAGGACACAATGAAGACAGTAGTATATGATGGAAACAGTAGGACAAAATGGAGACAGTAAAACAAGATGGCAACAGTAGCACATGATGGAAACAGTAGGACAAGATGGAGACAGTAGGACATGATGCAAACAGTAGGACAAGAGGGAGACAGAAGAAAAAGATGGAAACAGTAGGACAAGATGGAGATAGTAGAACAAGATGGAGAAAGTAGGACACGATATAGACAGTAGGGCAAGAGGAAGACAGTAGAGCAAGAGGAAGACAGTAGAATAAGCTGAAGAGAGTAGATCAAGACAGAGACATTAGGGCAAGATGGAGACAGCAGGACAAGATGGAGACAGCAGAACAAGATGGGGAAAGTAGGACAAGATGGAGACAGAGGGACATGCTGGAGACAGTAGGACAAGAAAGAGACAGTAGAGCAAGAGGAAGACAGTAGAATAAGATGAAGACTGTAGGTCAAGACAGACAGTAGGGCAAGGCAAAAGTTTCAAATTAAACTCAGTAGCCCATTAAGCCCATAAGTGGATTAATGGCAGCGCCAAGCAAGATTGTAGACCACCAGCAAGACCCCCTACAGTACATCTATACATGATTGGGCTGGCCTGTCAAGATCCAGGGGATGTCCTGGTGGGCCCCACTGTATGACATCACTGGTGCCATAAAGCAGTGCAATCCCAATACAATGTAACACATTTTATATACAGTCCACAGAGAGGGTCCAAGATATCAGGTTCTCAAGTGGATCCCCAGAGGTCCAGTATACCACAGAGCCTGCACTTTAAATTAACTTTCCTCCAATTTCTCCCCTTTCTTCTCCTGCCTGGTATAAACTGAGCCGTGCCGCTCAGAAGAGCATCTTTTCCTATTTATCAAGCGTTTATGAAGGCAGAAATGTTATTTTATAATCAGCATAAACTCACCGCTGGGAAGAAAACACTTCTTTACTGTTGCTAATGAAATATCTAAGACACCCGTGACTTGGCAGACTAACCGGCGTGCCAAGGGATTGCCAATCCAGGAAGAATGATAAAATAGAAGAAAGAGTGACAGAGGATTAGGAATATGAGAATAAAGATTCACAAAAGGGAAATCAATGAGAGGGGCTGGTTTTGAGGAGGATGGATATCAGAAAAAGATGTTCCTTCCATTGCAATGGGCAGTGGTATCTTAGGTGCCCCTGACTCTCTGTAACCCTCTAAAACTCTTGGGGTTCTTCTTAAACAAGAATTTTATAAGCTAATTTTTCTATATTACTACACTCAACACATTCATTGTTGTACCACCCATGTTGCATTCATGCTTGGTACCCCACTTTTACCTGCTCCACTATGTTTGATGAAGATGTTAAAATGCCCTTTAGCATTATTTATAGGCTCCAGGCACAGCCATGGGCTCAAATATGGCACCAATTCACTCATCTTCCTCTACCTATAACCAATTCCTATGCTAATTTGATGAAAGATGACTATGGAAGAGGAAAAGGAAGAGTGTTGAGGAGGGAAGGGGAGATCAGAAGAAGATGGTTGAAGGAGGACAACAAACTGGTTCCAGGGGGGGGATGAGAAAAGGAAAAGAGAAGCATGAGAGAAAGGGGAGAACAGAATGGGGAAGGGAGGATAAATAAAGAGGAAAGCCAGAGGAGGAGGATAATAAAAAAAGGATGGTCGAAGAGCAGAAGAAGAAGAAGAAGGAGGACAATGTGAACAAAGGAGAGAAAACTGAAGACCTTCCACCTCCAAGTCCAACATCACACAGATGGCCAGCTTCTGGGGTCAGCTCATCAATATGAATCATCAAAGAGGTGGGGCTTGGTTATGACATTACAATATGGCGAACACTCAGCCATCAGAATACAGAAGTTCTAGACTCTATGGACCATGGGTAGTTGTTGTGCAGTCAGCCAGGCCTCTGAATGTTTAATGGAACTTTGGGGGGCTGGGGGGACAGTTTCTGTGTTACACTCAGTGAGTTTAGATGGGTAATATTCAATGAAGTACCATCAACCTCGTGTCTCGGCCTCTCTTGATCTTGATTTGCTTGTCCAATGCAAATGAGTCGGGCGGTTAGTGAGCCGTGAAATGTCGCTTGGGAGGCGCTGGAGGAATTTCTTTGCACCAAATGCGGCTCATTTGTCTCTGGAGCAGAAATAAAAACCCACATTCACATCCAGCCTCCTTCTAATGGACTGGGCCTCCCAACATAAATACAAAGCGACAGCCAATCAGATCTCTGTTATTCAAGTGAATTTGCCTTAATAATGTTAACTTGTGCAATGACGACGGAACGAGTCCTCTGCCGACTGAAAAAATGCAGTGAAATATGATTTATTGTAATTGCTTTACTTTCAGTTTTCTCAAATAAATTGGCATAAAATTACCGGCGGCTCAGACCAACCCAACGTTATGTTCTATATTATGTCACAGCGTTACGGGACTTCCTAGCTCTTTCTGCAGAGATAGTTATACCTCCTACCCTAAATGTCATATATTGTACTGTCTAAGGGAATCAATATGGCACCTCCTCCTCCCATATGTATAAATACAAATATACAGAGAAGGAATGTTCTGGGCACACAATAAGCTATACCCTCATACTGTACTGTCTAAGGGAATCAATATGGCACCTCCTCCTCCCATATGTATAAATACAAATATACAGAGAAGGAATGTTCTGGGCACACAATAAGCTATACCCTCATACTGTACTGTCTAAGGGAATCAATATGGCACCTCCTCCTCCCATATGTATAAATACAAATATACTGAGAAGGAATGTTCTGGGCACACAATAAGCTATACCCTCATACTGTACTGTCTAAGGGAATCAATATGGCACCTCCTCCTCCCATATGTATAAATACAAATATACAGAGAAGGAATGTTCTGGGCACACAATAAGCTATACCCTCATACTGTACTGTCTAAGGGAATCAATATGGCACCTCCTCCTCCCATATGTATAAATACAAATATACTGAGAAGGAATGTTCTGGGCACACAATAAGCTATACCCTCATACTGTACTGTCTAAGGGAATCAATATGGCACCTCCTCCTCCCATATGTATAAATACAAATATACAGAGAAGGAATGTTCTGGGCACACAATAAGCTATACCCTCATACTGTACTGTCTAAGGGAATCAATATGGCACCTCCCTCCTCCCATATGTATAAATACAAATATACAGAGAAGGAATGTTCTGGGCACACAATAAGCTATACCCTCATACTGTACTGTCTAAGGGAATCAATATGGCACCTCCTCCCATATTTATAAATACAAATATACAGAGAAGGAATGTTCTGGGCACACAATAAGCTATACCCTCATATTGTACTGTCTAAGGGAATCAATATGGCACCTCCCTCCCATATGTATAAATACAAATATACAGAGAAGGAATGTTCTGGGCACACAATAAGCTATACCCTCATACTGTACTGTCTAAGGGAATCAATATGGCACCTCCCTCCTCCCATATGTATAAATACAAATATACAGAGAAGGAATGTTCTGGGCACACAATAAGCTATACCCTCATACTGTACTGTCTAAGGGAATCAATATGGCACCTCCTCCTCCCATATGTATAAATACAAATATACAGAGAAGGAATGTTCTGGGCACACAATAAGCTATACCCTCATACTGTACTGTCTAAGGGAATCAATATGGCACCTCCCTCCTCCCATATGTATAAATACAAATATACAGAGAAGGAATGTTCTGGGCACACAATAAGCTATACCCTCATACTGTACTGTCTAAGGGAATCAATATGGCACCTCCTCCCATATTTATAAATACAAATATACAGAGAAGGAATGTTCTGGGCACACAATAAGCTATACCCTCATACTGTACTGTCTAAGGGAATCAATATGGCACCTCCCTCCCATATGTATAAATACAAATATACAGAGAAGGAATGTTCTGGGCACACAATAAGCTATACCCTCATACTGTACTGTCTAAGGGAATCAATATGGCACCTCCCTCCTCCCATATGTATAAATACAAATATACAGAGAAGGAATGTTCTGGGCACACAATAAGCTATACCCTCATACTGTACTGTCTAAGGGAATCAATATGGCACCTCCTCCCATATGTATAAATACAAATATACTGAGAAGGAATGTTCTGGGCACACAATAAGCTATACCCTCATACTGTACTGTCTAAGGGAATCAATATGGCACCTCCTCCTCCCATATGTATAAATACAAATATACAGAGAAGGAATGTTCTGGGCACACAATAAGCTATACCCTCATACTGTACTGTCTAAGGGAATCAATATGGCACCTCCTCCCATATGTATAAATACAAATATATAGAGAAGGAATGTTCTGGGCACACAATAAGCTATACCCTCATACTGTACTGTCTAAGGGAATCAATATGGCATCTCCTCCTCCCATATGTATAAATACAATATAGAGAGAAGGAATGTTCTGGGCACACAATAAGCTATACCCTCATACTGTACTGTCTAAGGGAATCAATATGGCACCTCCCTCCCATATGTATAAATACAAATATACAGAGAAGGAATGTTCTGGGCACACAATAAGCTATACCCTCATACTGTACTGTCTAAGGGAATCAATATGGCACCTCCCTCCTCCCATATGTATAAATACAAATATACAGAGAAGGAATGTTCTGGGCACACAATAAGCTATACCCTCATACTGTACTGTCTAAGGGAATCAATATGGCACCTCCTCCTCCCATATGTATAAATACAAATATACAGAGAAGGAATGTTCTGGGCACACAATAAGCTATACCCTCATACTGTACTGTCTAAGGGAATCAATATGGCACCTCCCTCCTCCCATATGTATAAATACAAATATACAGAGAAGGAATGTACTGGGCACACAATAAGCTATACCCTCATACTGTACTGTCTAAGGGAATCAATATGGCACCTCCTCCTCCCATATGTATAAATACAAATATACAGAGAAGGAATGTTCTGGGCACACAATAAGCTATACCCTCATACTGTACTGTCTAAGGGAATCAATATGGCACCTCCTCCCATATGTATAAATACAAATATACTGAGAAGGAATGTTCTGGGCACACAATAAGCTATACCCTCATACTGTACTGTCTAAGGGAATCAATATGGCACCTCCTCCTCCCATATGTATAAATACAAATATACAGAGAAGGAATGTTCTGGGCATACAATAAGCTATACCCTCATACTGTACTGTCTAAGGGAATCAATATGGCACCTCCTCCCATATGTATAAATGCAAATATATAGAGAAGGAATGTTCTGGGCACACAATAAGCTATACCCTCATACTGTACTGTCTAAGGGAATCAATATGGCATCTCCTCCTCCCATATGTATAAATACAATATAGAGAGAAGGAATGTTCTGGGCACACAATAAGCTATACCCTCATACTGTACTGTCTAAGGGAATCAATATGGCATCTCCTCCTCCCATATGTATAAATACAATATAGAGAGAAGGAATGTTCTGGGCACACAATAAGCTATACCCTCATACTGTACTGTCTAAGGGAATCAATATGGCACCTCCCTCCTCCCATATGTATAAATACAAATATACAGAGAAGGAATGTTCTGGGCACACAATAAGCTATACCCTCATACTGTACTGTCTAAGGGAATCAATATGGCACCTCCTCCTCCCATATGTATAAATACAAATATACAGAGAAGGAATGTTCTGGGCACACAATCAGCTATACCCTCATACTGTACTGACTAAGGGAATCAATATGGCAGCTATAAGGATAATCAAATGCCTTTTTTATCAAATCATTTATAATTATCAGCTGTCATTGGGGGGGAAGGTAAAATACCCAATCACAGGCCAATCTTGCATTAATTTGGCCAATCTGTATTTAAGATAATCCTTCTAAAGCCTTTTAAGATATTTTCTGAGATATTTACTAATTAAACACTCGACCGGGAAGCATTAAAAGCAAAGTGAACTCTCAGAAGTAAAAGGCACAGGTCACCGTCTCCCACTTGCCATGAGATATTGTACTTTATATCACTTGACATTTAATAAATTGGGTTCCCGGGCTGTGATGCTTTAATGAAGACATCGCCGCGTCTCTCCAGCCCTGGTGCTGACACGGTGCTTTTTCCGGAGACTAATTTGTGCCGAGCACAATGCAAGTGGAGTGTTAATGGTAAAATCAATGGCGCTGTTGATTATAATAAGAAGGAGGAGAATTTGTCATTTGGGGGGAGTCGTTGGGCCGCTGGACTTTGCCTCAAATGTCCAAATGTAGGATTATTCGCACAAAAGGGCGCGGCCGCTGTAGAACAATTACTGATATACGGCTCTGTAAGGCTCTGCAGTCAAGCGACCCATGCTGTTTGTCAGAGGCTCACGGCATGAGTAATTTGTTTGCACTGTGATTGGGAGGAGGAGCAAGAACTCTAACGATACGTGAAATGTTGCTTATACTGCGCCTGAAGAGGTAGTTGATTGGCTAAACTGTGCCTCCTGCTTGGCCAACTCAAACACTGATTGGCTCATTCCTCCAGGAGTAGCTGGCACTGCCCGAGACTGAATCGGTTCCGTTGCTGCAGAAGAAAAAGCCCAGAGAAGTCAGACAAGGGCCCCTGGATCAGTGGTGTAACTACATATTACTGGGCCCCAAAGCAAATGGCCCCCAAAATCTCTAGAGTTTGACCTGTTTTACCAATATATATTGAGAATGTAAATGAACAATGGCGCAAATATAGAGGAAGCCGACCCCGCAGTTGTAGGGGGGCCCAGGGAAGAGAGAGGGGTCGGCTTCTTCTATAGTATATTGAAAAAAACCCTCCTACCCAGCCGCTCTCTTACCCGAGGAGAGGAAGGGGGACGCAAGTCGGGCGGAGTCAGGGTGGAAATGGGTGGAGTCAGGGTGGGAGTGGGTGGAGTCAGGGTGGGAGTGGGCAGGATGTGGGCGGGGCAGATGGGGATAGGAGTGTGCCGGGCCCCTCTGAAGATTTTTTTGCAGGGGGTCCCGGCACACTCTAGTTATATACTGTATATGAATTAGGACCTCATGGGGCCCCTATACCTTCGGCCCCCTCCCCCTGTGTCTACTTTCTCTGTAGTTACACCCCTGCCCTGGATAATCAGTGACCTTTGATGCCCCAGGCCATTCCTGTGATGTAACGCACATGGGCACTAGTGATTGGCCAATCTGTCCCATTTTGCAGGAAATCTTTCGAAAAATTTAAAAAAATCCTTGAAACTGCAAAAAATTGCAATTGAGTTGCAACTGCAAAATGCATTGAAGTCAATGGGCCTCAAAACTATTTTTACATACGCAACTTTTTTGTCCAAATGCATTAAAGGAGAACTAAAGCCTAACTAAAGAAGTAGGTAGAAATGTTGTACATGATGTTTTGTGCTTCTGTACCAGCCCAAGGCAACCACAGCCTTTTAGCAGTAAAGATCTGTGTCTCCAAAGATGCCCCAGTAGCTCCCCATCTTCTTTTCTGCTGATTCACTGATTCACATGCTCTGTGCTGCTGTCACTTACTGAGCTTAGGGAGCCACTCACAATATACAGTACACATAGAATAGAAATGTCACAATATAAGGCTGATTAGTAATTAATACACATAATTACTACATGGCAGCACAGAAACCAGTGCAATTAGCATCAGAATTGAATAATCAGCAAACCTGTAGCATCAGCTTATATTACAGCCAGGGAAGCTCATTTTCTGCTGCTGGATAATTAGTGACGAGCCCTAAGCTTAGCTTCTCAACAGCCAATCAGAGCCCACTGAGCATGTGAGTGTCACAGACACTTTCCAAGATGGTGACCCCCTGTGACAAGTTTGAAGTCCTGGATCATTGCTGCTATTGACAAGCTCAAACTTTAGCCTCGTGCAATAAGTTCACTATATCAAATAGGACATTTTTAGCCCTATTTATTTTTAGGGTTTAGTTCTCCTTTAAAGTCAATGGGCGTCAAAATTATTTTGACGAGCAACCATTTTTACATGAGCATCTTTTTTTGCCAGTGAATTTTTGCAGCAGTTGCGAAACAATTCGCAGGTGATGAAACGCGGAAATTCACAGCGATTCCATGCCTGGCAATTAAATTGGTCCATCACTAATGGGCACATTTGTCAGCTGGGGGTGCCCTGTGCTGGGAGAAAACTCAAGGGGAAGTGGTACCTACATTTATTTGCATTTATTAGCACTGCTCTATATGAGCCCATGAACAGCAGTTTGTACAATTTTATGGTCGCACTTCGCTCTTACATATCGTTAGGGGAGAAGCACAGGAACCCATTATAGAGGCAAGAAATAAAATGATCGTGGAAAGAAGTATTTAAGGGGCAACTGGCAACAAGTCAGATGAAAAACGCCATGTGAAGCTATCCAATTAACAACAATATCACTCTTACCAAAAAGGCATCCGACCCTTCCTTGAATCTTTCTATTCCAGCACAGCTGCATTAGAGCGAGAACCCCACAACTTCCCATATAAGTCACTGAGACTGGGGCTAATAGTGCAGCACTTGGGGGCGTAATGGGACCCACGCTTTACACCTGCCTTTCACTACCTGTTAAAGGGGAAGTAAACCCTACTGCACTGCACAACCAAACTTTAAGGTGGCCATAGACGCACAGATAATATCTCACAAACCTTGTTTCACCGCAGAAATGACGCCCACAGACTTGTTTGGTGTTTTGCGTGACAAATATTTTTAGACTTTAATGGCCGTCAGCGACATTTCGCCGGCGGAGAATTTTTAGTGAAACGAAACAGGTCAAATTCGCCCAAGCGTAAAGGCTCCCAAACATTGGCCATTGTTACTGCTGAATCATCAGATACATGTTTTCCAAGAAAGATCATAATTGTTACGTCTATGGCCACCTGTACTCAATTGTTGCTGGACTACAAATCCCAGGATAATGTAATAAATAATGAGGCATGCTGGGAGCTGTAGTCCAGCAACATCAGGGTTGCTCAATAAATATTATCCCCAGATCTGCACATCCTCCAATGAGAATCCCGGCTGATCTGTATCAATCTGGCTCCATGTTCTTTGTTCCTGCAACTGGAGTTGGAAGCTTTAAGCCCAGTTTCCCAGCACTGAACAAGTCTGTCCTTTATCCTCATGTCTCATTCCAGTGTCATATAATGAAGAACAGACGTAATTATCTCTATATGTAACATAACAGCCTGAGATGGGGCTGGGAATCAGCATTCTCATTGGTCAGTTCTTTTGCATTTATAATGATGTTTGTGATCAGTAGAATTCTCATTGGTGAATTATTATGTTTTTCTGCAATGTCTATAGAAAACTAGGGGCCGCTGTGGGATAGGGTTATGTCTGGGTTCACAACTCTTTTAAAGGGCATGTAAAGGCAAAAAAATAAAATCACATTTTTACTTTCTTTAATGAAAAAGAAACCTATCTCCAATATACTTTAATTAAAAAATGTGCACCGTTTTTATAAGAAACCTGACTGTATGCAGTGAAATTCTCCCTTCATTTACTGCTGTGGTTAGGAATTGTCAGACGGTCCCTAACTGCTCTGCAGGGAAACAATCATACTTATGAACAGCAGGGGGAGCCCCCACCTTACTTCCCAGCCATGCAGAACTCAAGCAGCTTTGTTTGTTTCCCTGTAGAGCAGTCAGCGACTGTGTAGAGATTTGTATTGGATTTTATTTTTGCCTTTACATCCCCTTTACTGTTTCCAACTCCAGCTGCAGGGACAAAGATCATGGAGCCAGATTTAAACAGATAAACTGGGATTCTATTTGGAGGATTATTTTGCTGCAGCCACTGGTTCTGCAGAGTTGGAGAAAGTTTATATTAAACAATACAAAAACTATAAAATCCACATTAGATTACATGACAACACAGGACCCAGTGCAGTCTGTATATTCTGATTATTAATCAGTCTTGTTGTATCGGCTTCTGGCAGATATTATTTGACTTGTGCTGTTTTGATCATTTATGACGATCCCTAAGCAGCCCAGATCACACTGAGCATGTGCACAGTCTTGGTCTTGCAAAGATGTATAACAAAGTTACAAGATGGTGACCCCCTGTGGCCAACTTTGAAAGCATAAATTATTTGTTTGATTAGACTTGTGGTGCAGTAAGTTCATGTTTATGTTTAGTATACAAAATACAGCATTTCTAGCCTTATTCTATTTTACGCTTTCCTTCCTCTTTAAGCCCAGAATTTTCTTTTTGTTCTGCGCCCTGTTTTCATTGCACCTTTGTCCTGTTGCACCAGTGGTAAAGCTCTTTGCAATGGAGCACTGTGTGGTGAGGCCAACAGAAGAGTGGGGACATATCCAGAACAGGGGCACCCCCTAATTATGCCTTGTATTCATGCAGACCATTATTCTGGTGCAGGGGTTCATGTTGCTGCTTTCAAGTGCCCCTTATTATGGAAAGACCTCTTATCTGTAAATCCGGCATCAGTAATGTGACTACACGGCAAGGGGCTATGCTGTAGGACTGAGGGGTGCAGGCCCTGGTGTGAATTAGGGGGGAATCACCAGGTAATGATGGAAATGTCACCGGGTGAGATGGTGTCGCTGCAGAGAGAGCTAAAGCAATGTCAGGCCGGCAGTCTCGCAGAGACATCAGAATTAATGACTGATTTTTATCTGGACGAGAGGAGCCGGGGAACATAATTAGCTGTTATTTGGGGAGTCTTGGCAACCGCAGGGGGGTACAAGGGGGGGCTCAGGGAAGGAAGAGACGGATCGAGCCCCCACCCCTGAGCCAAAGCATTGGGAAGAGACAGAAGTTTCTGGAAAGGCTTCAATCCCAGAAACCCCCCAGAGGATAATTACAGGACTGAGAGACAAGAGGGTCCATGGAGATGACACTGGCGCTGATTCAAGTGACTGTATTTATAGACTGGAGGAGGATAAAGGGAAGAAATAGAATTTGCAGTGAGAGCGACGGAGAATTGTTGTTCTTTATGGAGAAGCAGCAGTGATTGAATGACTGGAAATGAGCAGCGATGCTAAGAGCTTGGATGGGGCCCTTAATCAGTTATTTATCTCGAGCTCCAGAATAGGGACCTCCAGACCCCCAGATCTTACAAGTACTCAATTTAATTGCAACAAATATATATGTAGCACATCCCAACAGCAACCGGCCAATGGGGGTCTTTATATAGGACAGAGGGGAGGGCACTGGGAAATCCAGCCAATAATAATTAAAATTGTATTTATAAAGAGGCGACATTATACTGTATATAATTATACTGCAATAATAGAAATACATCAACCATATACCTACTGACTGACACAGAGAGTAAAGGAGGCCATGGGGTGATAAGACATAGAATTTAATAAATATATATATATACTTTAAGATATAATTAATCCCCTCTCTCTAATGAAGCTGTTACAGGCATAGTTGCAGGATCACAGTCTGTGCACAGGTATTGCCCTGTTCTAAGCACAATTCGTACTGCTTAGTAGATCTGGCTGGCCAAGTTGTGATTGGTTACACTGGAGAAGAGACAGTTAAGGGGACATGATCACTATATATATATATATATAAGGGGATATGATCACTATATATAAATATATAAGGGGAAATGATCACTATATATAAATATATAAGGGGGATATGATCACTATATATAAATATATAAGGGGGATATGATCACTATATATAAATATATAAGGGGGATATGATCACTATATATAAATATATAAGGGGGATATGATCACTATATATAAATATATAAGGGGATATGATCACTATATATAAATATATAAGGGGATATGATCACTATATATAAATATATAAGGGGATATGATCACTATATATAAATATATAAGAGGGATATGATCACTATATATAAATATATAAGGGGATATGATCACTATATATAAATATATAAGGGGGATATGAACACTATATATAAATATATAAGGGGATATGATCACTAGATATAAATATATAAGGGGATATGATCACTAGATATAAATATATAAGGGGATATGATCACTATATATAAATATATAAGGGGATATGATCAGTATATATAAATATATAAGGGGATGTGATCACTATATATAAATATATAAGGGGGATATGATCACTATATATAAATATATAAGGGGGATATGATCACTATATATAAATATATAAGGGGATATGATCACTATATATAAATGTATAAGGGGGATATGATCACTATATATAAATATATAAGGGGATATGATCACTATATATAAATATATAAGGGGGATATGATCACTATATATAAATGTATAAGGAGGACAGTAATGAAATAGAGAAAGTACAGAGAAGAGCGACTAAGATGATAAAGGGAATGAATGAGACTAGTACAGAATTAATAATGTAATCGAGACCCATTCTATGGAACTGGCTGTGGTTTAACCAGTGAAAGACTAGTCCGTGACACACGCAGGACAATATCCATGTTGTGACCCAGGGACAAGTGGCGAGTGAAGGAAATAGTGATGGGTTAATAATGATCTTTCTGACACTGTCTGATTAATTAGGGTTTATGTCGTTTGTTGAGATCGGTGTGAAAAGAGAACGTTGGTCACTGCCATTGGAATGACATTCAGACGAGTGGTACATGGGATAAATATCCCGACCTTCCATGAAAAGTAATAATTATGCTAATGTGAAACGGAAAGAATCCGAGGAGCGGAATGTGTCTCTGTTTTACTTTCCTTGTTCACAATTGGATTTCTACACTCATTAACCATTTCTACTCTGAATCCTGGTTTTATTGATGGGGGGCAGTGCTTATAAACATTATATCACCTCCCGTTTGTCCCATTTTTGGCGGTACAGTCCCAATTTTGACAGCTCAACCCACAGTCCCGGATTGTTACTGCAATGTCCCAACTTTCTCTTTGATCTCCTGCACTGAACAGCCAGAAACAGATACAAAGTTTCTAACTTAATTGGCTTTTGGCAGAGAGCCCAGAATATGCGACAGGTGTACTTAGATACAATTGTAACAATTTAAGATAAGCAAAGATACAATTGTAACATGAGATAAGCATGTCTCGTGGGGAAACTGTGACTCAGGGCAATTTAAACTTCATGGGCAAAACTGTTAGAAACACATAAAACATGGAGCTAAAACACCCAGAAATATGTTCAGACTTTCCATAAGCTGCTAATTGTAGTACAATTGCCATGGTAATTAGGGGGTGTGGCCACAAAATGGGTGTGAACATTTTCTTTGCATTTTTCACAAGGTTATGAGGGATGTTGAGGAATCCAATTCGCAAACATCATTTCTGGGAATAGGTGAACTGTCTAGTCAGGCCTCTCCTATTCATATTCCAGTCTCTTATTCAAATCAATGCATGGTTGCTAGGGGAATTTGGACCCTAGCAACCAGAGGGCTGAAATTGCAAACTGGAGAGCTGCTGAATAAAAAGCTAAATAACTCAAAAAACACAAATAATAAAAAAAATTAAGACCAATTGCAAATTGTATCAGAATATCCCTCTCTACATCCTACTCACTAATATCCCTCCCTGCAAAAACAAATGCTTTGCAGAGAATAAATATAAAGTGACTTGAATAACAATGGAAGGGCTGTCGCTCCCGGAAGTGATGGGCGAATAAATTCGTCTGGCGCAAATTCACTGCCAATTTATGCGTTTCGCTGCCGGTAAATACATTTGCAAAACTTCTGTAAAAATTCAACGGTGAAAATTCTCCGGCGACAAAATAATTTGGACGCGTGTCCGAAAAGTCGCTTGCGTCTCTGATGATGAGACAATATGATGGGGGTCCGGTGGAATTGGCGTACGTTGCAATTCCCGGCCTGAGAAATCTTATTGACTCTTAAATAATTATTTATTAACGATATTTCCTGAAAGGAATCCAATGCTCCCCCTCGGGGGTCTCCCCTCACATATAAAACTATTATTTGTCTCTGAGTGTTGGACATTCTACTGCATCTATTGGCATCTCCATAAAGGAATAAGGGAAATACAGTGAAGCAGAAGCTTATGAGCCGACAACAGATTAGAATTGATAAGTTTAATAAAATTCAGCGGCCGCAGGGCAAGTTGCAAATGAAGTGAACTCGTCCCTCCTTCCTCTTCTTCATTTCCCATAGGAAACACTAAGCGCAGTCTCTTTACTCTCTGTATCCTGAGCTTATTGCATAAGATAATAATCTTCTCCGACTCAACAATTGCCTTTGCTTATGAACAAGAAGGTCTGGAGATATAAGTGACCCCTCTGAGAGCAGCACACGAGCCTCAGTCAAGGCAATAACTAGATAAACAAACTTTAGTATCAACCTAAACCTGTGATTCATATTTTCCTTACCTGTATCTATTCATGAGCTCAGGTGGGACTTGACCAGAAGCTGAGCCTCCAGTGAGGACTCTCCAAAGACTTTAGCTTTGACCTCTAAAGGTGGCCATGGACATAACGATGACAATCTTTCTTGGAAAAGATGTTTCCAAGAAAGATCATTGGTTTCAATTATATATCTGTCTATCAATGTATCTATCTATCTATCTATCATCATCATTAGTGATGGGCGAATTTGCGCCGTTTCGATTCGCCGAAAAATTAGCGAAATTCGCGAAACGGCAAAAAATTCGCGAAACGGCGCCGGCGTCTCGTTTTTGCCGCAAATTTTCGCGGGTGTTTCGCAAATTTATTCGCTGGCGGAGAAACGCGCAAATTCACCGCAAATTCTTAATCATCATCATCATAATACACACGTGTAGAGCTGAATGGTCAGATATACATATAGAAACAATAGAATTCTACCTGTATCTGATGATTCAGCACTAACAATGGCCGATCAGTGGGAGCCTTCAAAGGCACCCGATCAAAATTTAGGAGCCGAGCGTAGTGATGCGCAAATAAATTTGCGTGATTGACACAAAAATGTACCGGTGTCAATGTTTTTTTATGGACGCCCATTGACTTCAACGATCGTCAAATGTCACCAGCGTCGGAATTGACACAGCAGCAAAATTTGCGTTTTGCGACAAATTGGGGGACAAATTCGTCTATCACTAGCCCATCACTAGCCAACCAATATCCTAGTCTTCTGCCGATATCGGTCAGCTCGTTTCCCACCATACACGCAACGAATATCTGTGAGTCTATGGCCTCCTTACGGCATCACTAGGAAAAGTCTGACCTATGGTATTTTCTGTGAAGGCTTTAGTGAATACTATGGGCAGCAGAAGAACCATCAAGCGGATCCTGGTCCAAATCAAACCGGACCTTTAACCTCAGTTAATTAAACTTGACTTATTCCTGACACAGTTGAATGGAAGAGACATGAATGGTTGGAAGAAATCGAGAGCAAGTTAAATGAGAATTTAAAGAGTAGACGGAATTTAAACATTTACTACAAATAGTAATTTATTTATCTTTGGTACCAGGATTCTTAAGGGATTTGTGAGTTTGTATTTTTGAGTATGTTAGATGCTGAAGTAACAATTATTTCTCCATATAACAAGATCCCATTTTCTGATGTGATTATAATGTCATTACTGTTTTTGTATCTACCGATGTTTATAAATGTCACCCACTTTTGCATTTGGGTGTATGAATATGGCTCTCACTAACCTCAAATCTAGCTAAGGTGTACCAATATGGCACCCAATGAGAGCTGGGCATAGCCCTATTATGCATCTGTTCAAGCTGCACATAAGGATTGGTCCATATGGTGAGCCTGGTGATTGGATCATTGGGTAGTTGATGTGTTGTTTTGATTGGTGCACAAATGTTTAAATACCTGTGTATAGCTCTGTACAGTTAGGGGCACATTTACTATTGGTCGAATATCGAGGTTTAATTAACCCTCGATATTCGGCCGTCTAAGTAAAATCCTTCGACTTCGAATATCGAAGTCGAAGGATTTACCGCAATTCGTTCAATTGAATGATTTTCCTTCGATCCCAAATTGCCTAAAAAGCCTATGGGGACCTTCCCCATAGGCTAACATTGGTGCTCGGTAGGTTTTAGGTGGCGAAGTAGGTGGTCGAAGTTTTTTTTAAAGAGACAGTACTTTGACTATCGAATGGTTGAATAGTCAAACTATTTTTAGTTCGAATCGTTCGATTCGAAGTCGTAGTCGAAGGCCGAAGTAGCCAATTCGATGGTCGAAGTAGCCAAAAAAAAACTTCGAAATTCGAAGTATTTTTTATTCTAATCCTTCACTCAAACTTAGTAAATGTGCCCCTTAGCCTATGACTAAGTGCTTGTAACACAAAATGCGTAAGGCTGTGGACACAATAAACCTTTTTACTTTGCTTCAACTACTTGCTGGAAGTTTGCCTTTATTTGAGTGCCTGCTCTACAGTATTCTTCGAAGTTTAATGAGACGTCCGGCAATAAAGTGGAGGAAATCACTTGACAGTTGAATATGACACTGAGATGCCAACAGAACCAACTGAAGACTGGACAATCTTAGGACAGGGAAGGGTCGTGGGGCAGAACCACAGTTATCGGGTGCATCTGAGTGGGGGGCCCAATTGGAGGGGTTACAAGTGAGTCTACAGAGAACATCAGGGGCAGTTAATTGGGTTGGCTTTTGTGGACCAAGTGATGGCGAGGGCAGGGTAAGACTGGGCCGACCGAAAAAACAGAAGGTCACGGTCCAGGGGTGAAGTCGATTCTGCCTGAATTCCCCCATCACAGCAGCAAAAGTTAAAGGACCAGTAACATCAAAAAAAATTGTTAGTATAGATAGAAAAAAAACAGCAAACGTTAAAGGTAAACACAGTAGGGGAGATGAGCAATGAGTTGGTGGAGGGCGGCAGGCTGCCTTGGGAATTATCTCCCAGCAGGACAGGTTATTTGCAGCAGGATAAGAGTTAATAACTGCTAATAAACTTTCTAACCAGTACAAAATAACAATCAAGTCCATTCATCAATCACATTTATTAGACAAATATTACAATTTGGGAGAATGAAGCACAGCGACGGTTCCAATTTAGATTTCGGCTGCGGCTCTGATTTGTTTGAAGCCCGACTGGGCCTTATGCCGGGCGATGCTGAGCAGTAAGTACAACACAATAACGTTTGTATTGATCAGCAGGGCCGGCTTAAGCCTCACAGTCTATTCAGATAAATGATGGGGCTTTGGAACTGTCTCCGGATCACAATGCCGACTCCTCTAATGGGGAATCTCGTTGTTATTCACTTCTCTTCCTGAGGAACTTTTTATCGGCCCCAGAATACAATGTGTCACGGGCAGAACCTGCTGCTCCGAATGAAAAAACACTTTCTTCTTTATAAATGACCCTTGTTACTTCATTTATCTGTCTGCTCGTTTCATACTTTCATTATCCCCAAACCTCCGTCTATTTCAGCTTTCCCAAAGCATAAGGGCCTCTTGATTGGGTGGTGTAAATGGACTTTAAATTCTGTGTCTGAGTAGTAGAGCAGAGACTCAGCACCAGGGAGAGAAGGAAACAATCCAAAAATAGTATTAAGAAAGATAGCTAGAATCTCAGCTGCCATAAAGCAGGACAGGACTGCTGCTTACAATGGGGATCAGATAGGATCTGTGCAGCCACTGGGACAGAATGTTCTGTTATACAGATAGCTAGAATCTCAGCTGCCATAAAGCAGGACAGGACTGCTGCTTACAATGGGGATCAGATAGGATCTGTGCAGCCACTGGGACAGAATGTTCTGTTATACAGATAGAATCTCAGCTGCCATAAAGCAGGACAGGACTGCTGCTTACAATGGGGATCAGATAGGATCTGTGCAGCCACTGGGACAGAATGTTCTGTTATACAGATAGCTAGAATCTCAGCTGCCATAAAGCAGGACAGGACTGCTGCTTACAATGGGGATCAGATAGGATCTGTGCAGCCACTGGGACAGAATGTTCTGTTATACAGATAGCTAGAATCTCAGCTGCCATAAAGCAGGACAGGACTGCTGCTTACAATGGGGATCAGATAAGATCTGTGCAGCCACTGGGACAGAATGTTCTGTTATACAGATAGCTAGAATCTCAGCTGCCATAAAGCAGGACAGGACTGCTGCTTACAATGGGGATCAGATAGGATCTGTGCAGCCACTGGGACACAATGTTCTGTTATACAGATAGCTAGAATCTCAGCTGCCATAAAGCAGGACAGGACTGCTGCTTACAATGGGGATCAGATAGGATCTGTGCAGCCACTGGGACAGAATGTTCTGTTATACAGATAGCTAGAATCTCAGCTGCCCTAAAGCAGGACAGGACTGTTGCTTACAATGGGTGTAAAGACTGGGTATATTGATGAACAGACATATATCTATAGGATAACAGGAGGTAGGTACCTGACACAGAAATAATACAATTATCAAGGAAACAGTTTGATGCTCTACTTCCTGCCTGTGGGCTGATTTCCTCCCACTGCACTGGGACCTACAAATCTCTTTTTCATTAATCTGTTTTATATGGGAAATTATAATTTCTCTGTCTCTCTCATATATATATATATATATATATATATATATATATATATATATATATATATATATATATATATATATATATATATATATATTCTGTCCCTTAACATGGGAAATACTGTATGACCTGGAGGAATCAATACTTTTAGCAGGGAAGCATAAAGGCAAACGGGAGCAAATGGAATTTATCATCTCACACACGAGCCCCCGGGCTGATTTGACCTAAATTCCGACATCTTTAAATTTCATCCCACGAGGGAGAAGCGAGAAGCAGCTTCCAACTTCCTTGTAAAATGATTCCTGCCCTTTCGGTTAATAACAATGTATCCAAGAGATGAGTAAAATGTTTGAAATATCCGGGGAGCCGTATTCCTCCTGCCTGTGACTTTATTCTCATGTCACAAACCAGAGGTGATCCAACCGAATGCTTGAAATGCGTGAGGCTTCTGGCTATAGAGAGTCTCATCTTGTCAAGTATTCTAATGAATGAGAGCAGAGCAAGCAGTAACCTTTCCAACAAAGAGAACAGCCCAGGAGCAGGAAGTACAGAGAATCAGAGCTCTGTACCTGGGTAAGTACTGGGGGAGATTCACTTACCCGGGGGAGGTTCCTGTCTGACCATGGGAAAGAGAACAGCCCAGGAGCAGGAAGTACAGAGAATCAGAGCTCTGTACCTGGGTAAGTACTGGGGGAGATTCACTTACCCGGGGGAGGTTCCTGTCTGACCATGGGAAAGAGAACAGCCCAGGAGCAGGAAGTACAGAGAATCAGAGCTCTGTACCTGGGTAAGTACTGGGGGAGATTCACTTACCCAGGGGGAGGTTCCTGTCTGACCATGGGAAAGAGAACAGCCCAGGAGCAGGAAGTACAGAGAATCAGAGCTCTGTACCTGGGTAAGTACTGGGGGAGATTCACTTACCCAGGGGGAGGTTCCTGTCTGACCATGGGAAAGAGAACAGCCCAGGAGCAGGAAGTACCGAGAATCAGAGCTCTGTACCTTGGTAAGTACTGGGGGAGATTCACTTACCCAGGGGGAGGTTCCTGTCTGACCATGGGAAAGAGAACAGCCCAGGAGCAGGAAGTACAGAGAATCAGAGCTCTGTACCTGGGTAAGTACTGGGGGAGATTGGATTCACTTACCCAGGGGGAGGTTCCTGTCTGACCATGGGAAAGAGAACAGCCCAGGAGCAGGAAGTACAGAGAATCAGAGCTCTGTACCTGGGTAAGTACTGGGGGAGATTGGATTCACTTACCCAGGAGGAGGTTCCTGTCTGACCATGGGAAAGAGAACAGCCCAGGAGCAGGAAGTACAGAGAATCAGAGCTCTGTACCTGGGTAAGTACTGGGGGAGATTCACTTACCCAGGGGGAGGTTCCTGTCTGACCATGGGAAAGAGAACAGCCCAGGAGCAGGAAGTACAGAGAATCAGAGCTCTGTACCTGGGTAAGTACTGGGGGAGATTGGATTCACTTACCCAGGGGGAGGTTCCTGTCTGACCATGGGAAAGAGAACAGCCCAGGAGCAGGAACTACAGAGAATCAGCGCTCGGTACGTGGGTAAGTGTGGGTCGGAGAGCAGGGTCTTTTTGGCCGGGTGAGAATTTTCTTAGTGACCAGAGATCAGTGAGGAGAGGGTAAGACTGTGCCAGAGGAACAAGGGTAAAAACCACACAAAAACAATAAAATATTTTGGAGTGACAATATAATTATCTAAAACGTTTCTAGTTATCGCTTATTGAAGTGGTTGAATAATTTGTTGCTGGATACAATGACTACAGTTCTTTCTGGCAGGGCAGGGGTTAACAGCGCAATTTCATTTTCAGATGAAATACAAGATATTCACATTGGGACAGATCCACATCTCGGGCCCCTCTCGTCGCTGCTGATGAGACAATTGTTCTCTTGTTCAGGGGCCCCCGGGGGAATTCAATTGGCAGCTGTAAAAAATGAGCCTCAAATAAAGATACGAGAGACAATGGAACGAGCAAGAAAAACAACTGGGAAACAGATTGTGAGATACAAACATGTACAAATGGATCGATCCAACTTTAATGACAGTGAGATAATTCCACTTTATTGGAAATTCTATAAACTCCACTAGTTCTACTAGAGCAGCACAGGTACCAAACCCACCAATCAGACTGCAGGGATTCATCACATGCTCTGAGTCTTCACTTCTTCACTTGGTTGGTCTCATCTTAAAAATCCCCTTTGAGCTTTGTGCCCAGACCCACAACGTAACTATAACTACCCTCCCCCCCCCACATTCTGCACCCCGGCCCCCGACCCCTCCAGACGAGCGTTTCCTCACCGCGTTTGTTGCATTGTCTTCTGTGGGTCCCAAGGGGGATTTGCACCCCCGCTGTCCGGTAGTTACTCCAAGGGGGTACTGGAGACATCAGGGGGTACAGGAAAAATTAGGGGGTACAGGAAACATCAGGGGGTACAGGAGACATTAGGGGGTACAGGAAACATTAGGGGGTACAGGAGACATCAGGGGGTACAGGATACATTAGGGGGTACAGGATACATTAGGGGGTACAGGAAACATCAGGGGTAAAGGAGATATCAGGGGTTTACAGGAGACATCAGGGGTACTGGAGACATCAGGGGGTACAGGAGGCATCAGGGGTATGGGAGATATCAGGGGGTACTGGAGACATCAGGGGGTACAGGAGGCATCAGGGGTACTTGAGACATCAGGGGGTACAGAATCCATCAGGGGGTACATGAGACATCAGAGGGTACAGGAGGCATCAGGGGGTACAGAAGGTATCAGCATGATTTAGGAGGCAAAAGAGGTGTATAGGAGACATTGGAGGGTATTGGAAGCCTCGTGGGGGTACAAAAGTCATTGGAAGGATACAGTAGATATCAGAGGGCTTTAGAAGTCATTAGAGGGGTACATGAGACATCAGGGGGGTACAGGAGGCATCAAAGGGGTGCTGGAGACATTATGGGGAGTGCAGAAGTGATTAGAGGATTACCAGTGACATCAGGGGTAACAGGAGGTGCAAGTCTGTGAGACCCCAACTCCTCCCCTGGTACAGGGCCAATGAGGGTAAAAGGGGTGTCTAAATTTACATTTAAATTTACAGTAGATTTTTCTCTCTTTCCTCTGTTTTCTCATTATTCAGCGCACCTGTTCAGTTCCCCCCCCCCCGCGAGTCAGATACGATTATCGGCGTATGAAATAATAACGGCAGATGTTGGAAGCCACTCATTTAACTTGATAAATAAACATTTCATGTTGCAAAACCAACGATTGCCTTTAATTGTGTCTCATTTCATTGTCATTTCTGTTTCTTTCATTTCTTTCCTCTTCCGGCCGCGTCTCTGGGCGTCAGAAACCTCCGATACAAATTCAACTGCGAGAGAGGGGCCCAACAAATACAATGTACAAAAAAATTCCTTAATTATGAAATAAAACAAAGAGAAAAAAGCCCATATTTTCTTTTAAACAGGTAACAAGTAAATGGGACTTTCTGATCAGTTGCTATTAGTTACTAGACCACATTCAACATCATTCAACATCAGGAGGAAGAAAGAGGCTGATGTTCTTCTGCTTAGGAAAGATGTGAGAAAGGTTTCTAATTTTATTCCTAAGCAGAAGAACATCAGCCTCTTTCTTTCTCCTGACAACTTCCTTGACTACTTGCTGGTCAGACTGGTGGGAAACTGACCAGCAGGTGGCGCTGTTGGAACAAAATTCATTCATATTAACAGCACATGTATCCCTTAATATCTTGGAACAAAAACAAAGTAAATAATGAATGTAAATTGCAACATTTCTTAGAACAGCACAATCATCAAATTTACATTCAATTATTTTCAAGGTTTATTATCCTTTAAGTCTACTAGAAAATCATATAAACATGAAATAAAGCCAATAGGCTGGTTTTGCCTCCAATAAGGATTAATTATATCTCAGTTGGGATCAAGTACAAGTTACTGTTTTATTATTACACAGAAAAAGGAAATCATTTGGAAAAATCTGCATAATTTTGTTATAATAGAGTCTATGAAAGACATTCCATAATTCGGAGCTCTCTGGATAACGGGTTTCCAGATAACGGATCCCACATCTGTATAATGTATTTCTGTATCAGTGTCCTTCTCCTCAGTCACAAAAAAGACAAGTAGGGCCATAGGCTGCAATGTCTTACCCTATATATGAGACCTCATACTGAATATATATATTTGAGCCCATCTCCGTGCCAATTCCGGCTCAGGCCTGAGTTACAGTAATGGCTCATATGTGTGTGATCCTCCATGTTCCAAGGAAAAGGCTCAGGAGAGAAATGATTAATTGATATGAGTCCGTGGTATATGAGTAGGTTCTGGCTGAGCATATGTTTGTAAGATCGAGTGCATCTCTGGATAAAATAAAGTGATAGATGGACCCAGATTTCTCCTCCTGTCTGGCACTCATTCCCTGCGACTGCAGCTGCGAGAGAATATTATTCATTACAAATCCAATCTACTAACTCATTTGTCAGGGTGCTCTGGAGCGAGCCAAGGAAAGCCATCTGGTAGTGCAGGGGTTAATAGAAGAACGTTCTGTTATTTCTGGGAAACTTGGGGAAAAACTGAGCAGCAAGACCTCGAGTCTCCCCCACCACCACATTTGGAGTGAGAAGTTTTGGAGCTTTATCACTTGATGGACACGATGATGCAGAACATGACAAAGGGAAGAAGATGGGCTACAAGTGTTTCCAGTGGGGAATATATGATACAGGTCATCCCTCAGGCACTTAAATAATTAGCAGTTTTTCTAAGGGGAATGTAAAAAGGGCGACTGCCTTGAGTGTGGCACATAGACACAAACTGTGGGGTATTTGGAACAATAGAACACAAAGTAGACAAGTAGGACAATAAGGAGACACTAGAACAAGATCAAAACAGTAGGACAAGATGGAGACAGTAGGACAAGATGGAGACAGTAGGACAAGATGGAGACATTAGGGCAAGATGGAGACAGTAGGACAAGATGAAGACAGAAGAGCAAGATGGAGACAGTAGGACAAGATGGAGACAGTAGGACAAGATGGAGACAGTAGGACAAGATGGAGACATTAGGGCAAGATGGAGACAGTAGGACAAGATGAAGACAGAAGAGCAAGATGGAGACAGTAGGACAATATGGAGACAGTAGGACAAGATGAAGACAGAAGGGCAAGATGGAGACAGTAGGGCAAGATGGAGACAGTAGGACAAGATGGAGACAGTAGGATAAGATGGAGACATTAGGGCAAGATGGAGACAGTAGGACAAGATGAAGACAGAAGAGCAAGATGGAGACAGTAGGACAATATGGAGACAGTAGGACAAGATGAAGACAGAAGAGCAAGATGGAGACAGTAGGGCAAGATGGAGACAGTAGGACAAGATGGAGACAGTAGGGCAAGATGAAGACAGAAGAGCAAGATGGAGACAGAAGGACAAGATGGAGACAGTAGGGCAAGATGGAGACAGTAGGACAATATGGAGACAGTAGAGCAAGATGGAGACATTAGGACAAGATGGAGACAGTAGGGCAAGATGGAGACAGAAGGACGAGATGGAGACAGTAGGACAAGATGAAGACAGAAGAGCAAGATGGAGACAGAAGGACAAGATGGAGACAGTAGGGCAAGATGGAGACAGTAGGACAAGATGGAGACAGTAGGGCAAGATGGAGACATTAGGGCAAGATGGAGACAGTAGGACAAGATGAAGACAGAAGAGCAAGATGTAGACCCTAGCGCAAGATGGAGACAGTAGCGCAAGATGGAGACAGTAGGACAAAATGGAGACAGTAGGGCAAGATGGTGACATTAGGACAAGATGGAGACAGTAGGACAAGATGGAAACATTAGGGCAAGATGGAGACAGTAGGAAAAAATGAAGACAGAAGAGCAAGATGGAGACAGTAGGACAAGATGGAGACAGTAGGACAAGATGGAGACACTAGGACAAGATGGAGACAGTAGAGCAAGATGGAGACAGTAGGACAAGATGGAGACAGTAGGACAAGATGGAGACACTAGGACAAGATGGAGACAGTAGAGCAAGATGGAGACAGTAGGACAAGATGGAGAAATTAGGACAAGATGGAGACAGTAGGGCAAGATGGAGACAGTAGGACAAGATGGAGACAGTAGGACAAGATGGAGACAGTAGGACAAGATGGAGACAGTAGGGCAAAATGGAGACAGCAGGACAATAAGGAGACTCTAGAACAAGACCTCCTCAGCCAATGTCTATATCCGGGCACAGCACAAAGCCTCAGCCTTTTGTAGTTTTAGTCCAACTTCTACACAGACAAGCCAGTGGCATAGACAGCAAAAAGTAAAGAAAAGTGAAATATAGTAAAAAATAGGGCAAACTGACCCAAAATAAGAGGCCGAAGCCAGTGCAGGAAAAACAAAGTTGCATTTGCATATTAAGCTTTGATGGTGAATTAGCTGCCAATTTATCATCAAACCCTTTTTGAGCTTAGTAAAAACAAAATACTGCACAGGCAGAAACTAATTAACAAAATAATAGAAGCAAATATATATGTGGGAGGAAACTAATTATATTAGCTGCTTGTTATAGACTTATCACCTGCTCCGCGCTGAAACGATAAGCGAAAATAAATGCAAACACCTGGGGCTGCTGCGTTCTGACTTTAACTTTCTTTCTACAACATATACTGAGAAAATGGGTTATTTGCTCAAATTCCCACTATTTATTCAGAGAAATCCCATTTCAAGCAAAAATGTGTTGTTTTCTACTCTCAGTTCATTTATATGGGGAAAATTGCATCCCCATTGTAACATATTGAGTTTCAGAATTCACTGGGTATTCAGTCTCTGGCACTATTTGTAACATTAGAAAGAAATCCTTATTTAGGAGAATTTGCCACCAAGGTATTACCCCAAACATGTCAAGTAGAGAACTGCTATCTCCTCCTATTTGCCTTGTGCTCCTAGCCAAACTCCCCCTCTGTGCCAAAGCCATTAAGTTACACATACCTATAGTAACAATACGATAATAGTCTCTGGGAAGGGAGTGTGACTGTGGGATAGCAGGTATAGTAGGGAGAGATGTGTCTATAGTAACAGTGGGATAAAGTCTCTGGGAAGGGAGTGTGACTGTGGGATAGCAGGTATAGTAGGGAGAGATGGTGTCTATAGTAACAGTGGATAATAGTCTCTGGGAAGGGAGTGTGACTGTGGGATAGCAGGTATAGTAGGGAGAGATGGTGTCTATAGTAACAGTGGATAATAGTCTCTGGGAAGGGAGTGTGACTGTGGGATAGCAGGTATAGTAGGGAGAGATGGTGCCTATAGTAACAGTGGATAATAGTCTCTGGGAAGGGAGTGTGACTGTGGGATAGCAGGTATAGTAGGGAGAGATGTGTCTATAGTAACAGTGGATAATAGTCTCTGGGAAGGGAGTGTGACTGTGGGATAGCAGGTATAGTAGGGAGAGATGGTGTCTATAGTAACAGTGGATAATAGTCTCTGGGAAGGGAGTGTGACTGTGGGATAGCAGGTATAGTAGGGAGAGATGGTGCCTATAGTAACAATACGATAATAGTCTCTGGGAAGGGAGTGTGACTGTGGGATAGCAGGTATAGTAGGGAGAGATGGTGCCTATAGTAACAGTGGATAATAGTCTCTGGGAAGGGAGTGTGACTGTGGGATAGCAGGTATAGTAGGGAGAGATGGTGCCTATAGTAACAGTGGGATAATAGTCTCTGGGAAGGGAGTGTGACTGTGGGATAGCAGGTATAGTAGGGAGAGATGGTGCCTATAGTAACAGTGGATAATAGTCTATGGGAAGGGAGTGTGACTGTGGGATAGCAGGTATAGTAGGGAGAGATGGTGCCTATAGTAACAGTGGATAATAGTCTCTGGGAAGGGAGTGTGACTGTGGGATAGCAGGTATAGTAGGGAGAGATGGTGCCTATAGTAACAGTGGATAATAGTCTCTGGGAAGGGAGTGTGACTGTGGGATAGCAGGTATAGTAGGGAGAGATGGTGTCTATAGTAACAGTGGATAATAGTCTCTGGGAAGGGAGTGTGACTGTGGGATAGCAGGTATAGTAGGGAGAGATGGTGTCTATAGTAACAGTGGATAATAGTCTCTGGGAAGGGAGTGTGACTGTGGGATAGCAGGTATAGTAGGGAGAGATGGTGTCTATAGTAACAGTGGATAATAGTCTCTGGGAAGGGAGTGTGACTGTGGGATAGCAGGTATAGTAGGGAGAGATGTGTCTATAGTAACAGTGGGATAATAGTCTCTGGGAAGGGAGTGTGACTGTGGGATAGCAGGTATAGTAGGGAGAGATGGTGCCTATAGTAACAGTGGATAATAGTCTCTGGGAAGGGAGTGTGACTGTGGGATAGCAGGTATAGTAGGGAGAGATGGTGCCTATAGTAACAGTGGATAATAGTCTCTGGGAAGGGAGTGTGACTGTGGGATAGCAGGTATAGTAGGGAGAGATGGTGCCTATAGTAACAGTGGATAATAGTCTCTGGGAAGGGAGTGTGACTGTGGGATAGCAGGTATAGTAGGGAGAGATGGTGTCTATAGTAACAGTGGATAATAGTCTCTGGGAAGGGAGTGTGACTGTGGGATAGCAGGTATAATAGAGAGAGATGGTGCCTATAGTAACAGTGGATAATAGTCTCTGGGAAGGGAGTGTGACTGTGGGATAGCAGGTATAGTACGGAGAGATGGTGCCTATAGTAACAGTGGGATAATAGTCTCTGGGAAGGGAGTGTGACTGTGGGATAGCAGGTATAGTAGGGAGAGATGGTGCCTATAGTAACAGTGGATAATAGTCTCTGGGAAGGGAGTGTGACTGTGGGATAGCAGGTATAGTAGGGAGAGATGGTGTCTATAGTAACAGTGGGATAATAGTCTCTGGGAAGGGAGTGTGACTGTGGGATAGCAGGTATAGTAGGGAGAGATGGTGCCTATAGTAACAGTGGATAATAGTCTCTGGGAAGGGAGTGTGACTGTGGGATAGCAGGTATAGTACGGAGAGATGGTGCCTATAGTAACAGTGGGATAATAGTCTCTGGGAAGGGAGTGTGACTGTGGGATAGCAGGTATAGTAGGGAGAGATGGTGCCTATAGTAACAGTGGATAATAGTCTCTGGGAAGGGAGTGTGACTGTGGGATAGCAGGTATAGTAGGGAGAGATGGTGTCTATAGTAACAGTGGGATAATAGTCTCTGGGAAGGGAGTGTGACTGTGGGATAGCAGGTATAGTAGGGAGAGATGGTGCCTATAGTAACAGTGGATAATAGTCTCTGGGAAGGGAGTGTGACTGTGGGATAGCAGGTATAGTAGGGAGAGATGGTGTCTATAGTAACAGTGGATAATAGTCTCTGGGAAGGGAGTGTGACTGTGGGATAGCAGGTATAGTAGGGAGAGATGGTGCCTATAGTAAATTAAAAGTAGGAATATGCATATGACTTAGTGCTGTTGCCCAGCTAAGCACCAACCCTGGGACGGGAGAGAGATGGGTTGCTCTGCGGTGCCAGAAACAAAATGAATTTGCACTTTTATTATCAATGGGAAAATAAGGGAATGGTCAATATAATACGAGGGACAAGTGACAATAGTGGGGAGATGTCAGCGGGTGACGAGACTCAGAGAGAGGCAACGAGTGGCCACAGCTGATAAACGGTTTAGGCCGGTGCCAGAGAAATAACAGGAAAATCCGACAATGGAGCAGACCTGGCGCTGGATGTGAAATATCTGAAACTTCTCTTACAAAAAAAAAAGATTTACAGAAAATCAGGGAAAAAACCCATAAAATTGGCAACGTGAGGGCAGCAATGGGCCCAGCAGGAACACAGAAGCTTCTGTAGAACTTTACAGGCCCAGTGGGGGGGCATGAAGCCTTGTCCATTCTGTGCCCATGTGGGGCTTTGTAGAGACTCATAGGGATATAAGGGAGGGGGGCACTGCAGGAGGCGCCTCAGAAAGGACCTTGTAGAAGTCCAAGTATTTTGTGACACAGTAGCCCCCACATTAAAGGGCTCAGTGGCCCCAGCATTTTTTGGCACAATGGGCCCAGCTAGAAATGGGCGAATAAATTTGCCAGGAGCAAATTCATGGTGAATTTCCATGTTTTTCTGCCGGCGAATAAATTTGAAACTGGTACGAAAATTTGCTTGGGCCAAACAATTTTGGACGCACGATGGAAAAGTTGCTTGCATCAAAACCGTTGTGCGTCAACATTATTCGGGCTCCCATTGACTTTAACGACGGCTTCAAAATTGATGCGATCGTCAGAATTCTTGTTTCGCTGATTTTCCGCCGCTTTGCAAATTTCGCTGGGAATTCAGTAATTTTTCTGCAAAACAGGCCAAATTCGCCCATCACTAGCCCCAGCATTTCATCAGTGTATTGAATCATATTAAGAGCCAGTGAGACTCCTTATAGGCTGAGGCTTAACTTTGGGTCCAGAGTGAAGAGAATTTGGGGGGCTCATTTATTGAGTTAACTGGTGGAAATCAACGAGACAGATTGAGATTAACGATGTTGCCTTTAACTCACCCGTCTGTGTCTGTGAGTGTAAATGAAACGTCACCAACGCACCATTAGTCTCTTCCACGTCCATCCCCGGGCGAGACATCACATTATTCACACATTCCGGGAATGATTCACCGTGGATTCCGACTATTACTGCCCTCCATCTCCAGCCGGACACACTCGCTGGCAATTAACTATTAATGGGGACCCAGGAGACCTGCTTATCTTAAATTGTTACAATTGTTTCTCTGCTTATCTCAAATTGTTACAATTGTTTCTTTGCTTATCTCAAATTGTTACAAGTGTTTCTCTGCTTATCTTTAATTGTTACAATTGTGTCTCTGCTTATCTCAAATTGTTACAATTGTTTCTTTGCTTATCTCAAATTGTTACAAGTGTTTCTCTGCTTATCTTAAATTGTTACAATTGTGTCTCTGCTTATCTCAAATTGTTACAATTGTTTCTCTGCTTATCTTAAATTGTTACAATTGTTTCTCTGCTTATCTTAAATTGTTACAATTGTTTCTCTGCTTATCTTAAATTGTTACAATTGTTTCTCTGCTTATCTTAAATTGTTACACATGTATCTAAGTGCACCTGCCACATATTCTGGGCTCTCAAAAGCCAATTAAGTTATAGAAACTTTGTATTGTTTTCTAGCTGATCAATGCAGGAGACCAAAGAGAAGGCAGGACATTTTAGTAACAATCCGGGACTGTGGGTTGAGCTGGCGAAATTGGGACTGTTCCGCAAAAAACGGGACAGTTGGGAGGTATGTTGTAAATGACCCCTAACAAGTGGTACCATCATAATGTACTGTGGGATCTAGTGGTGCCCAAACTGTGGGCCTGACACCAGTAGGGTCTAACTGTCATATTAAAGCACCAGGGAAACTGTCAGTGGCCCCAGGGCCCAGAGTGCCCCAACCCAAGACCACTCACCTTGCTATGAGTGGGGACTCCGGGGAGTGAGGAGGATTGTAGAGATGTACAAAGTATGATTGGTGGTTGCCAAGGGAATGGGACTGGTGAAGAAGTGGGCGGACTCATCTATATTAGGGGCGTGATTCAGCATAATTAGACAGGACTGAGTAGATCAGGGGCATTGTCACAAGTGCATGTTTTTCACCAATGGATTAAGGGCAGGTGCCTAATGAGGAGGGGTCGCCTCTGCTGAGTATGTGGCCCAGGATTCAGACCCTAATATCCATAACCACATTACTCGCTAACGGGTCTTGACCAAATGATGCCGATGAAATAAACAACATGGCAGCTCCCGCTTGTATCTATCACATACACCAAGAAGGAATGCATTATAAATGCAACATATTCTGCTTTCAGAGCACTATAATCAGATATAAAAAAAAGTCCATTTACAAATTTATATAGAGATACACGTCAGAGAGAGAGGGAACCAGATCCAATAATGCATTTTCATAGCGAAACATTGGCTTCTGTCACCACCAAAGGGTTAAACTGCTGAGATAAAAGAACATATTGAAGGGAAGGAACTGAATTAGGGAACAGCATTAACTTTACATCCCCCGGTATCACATGATCCACCGGCCTGAAAATAAAATTCTCCAAACAGGCAGTTTCTCGTCAAATAGACGGAGCCGTGCGTCGCCTTCCTGGAATTATAGACAGAACCGCTGTTAGATTTCATCTTCCATTTCTAATATTGCTGATAGGGAGAGGCTGCCCTGGGAATCCATTAAACTGCAAGAAATGAAATTGAGAACGTTCCCGGGCACAAGTGCCAGTAGATGACTGGTGAGAATACACAACTAGGACCGGACATCTCTGGAGGCTTCGCCTTGTAGAAATTCGCTGAATGAAGCGAAGCGCCGCTGATGTTTGTCTGAGCTGAAATCCGAGGGTAGAACTGGTGGGACGTCGTCTCCATGCAGAGCCTCGGGGAGCAAAATGGGCAAAAATGTGGATGAGGGGTTCCAGCTGTGGTGTCAAACAGAAAATGTGTTTTTGCCCCAAAAATGTACTCTATTTAACCTCCAAACTGGAACTCCAGAAGTATCTAAGAAAACAAGCAGACATCCCCCCCAAACTGGCCAAAATCCCTTCGGAGAGATGGTTCCCCCTAGGTGGGTCAACCCTACAGTTTCAGAACCAATGCTGTAGAACTGGGCAGGTCTGGACTGAGAATGAAAATAGGCCCTGGCATTTCAGGTACACAGAGGCCCAAACAGCTAAATAGTGACTTTCTATGGCACCTTATAGCAGCCCCTCTGGCATTTGCCAGAACCTACAGATTGCCAGTCCGGGCCTGGAACTGGGAGTCAAAATAGGCCCTGGCAATCCAATACAGAGAGGCCCAATCAGTGACTCACCAGTCCACTAAATAGTCACATTCTATGGCATCTTATGGCAGCCCCTCTGACATTTGCCAGAACTCACAGATTGCCAGTCCGGGCCTGCTGTAGAATAAGGGACATTGATTTGAGGGACTCTTAAGGTATATATGTAAGTGACCTGTGTACTTACCTTAAGACTACCAATCCTACCCATTGGGCTGCCCATTACACTGCCTTCTAAAGTATTGTGCCCGTCTTGGTTTTGTGTCCTTCCTCACTGCTTACAGAATAAGGCTAAATTAAAGTATATTTAAGTATAATACACAAAAGCCATGAATATCTTGTAAATTATATCCTTATAAACAGTGAGTTCTGATGTCATCAGTTATAAACGGTGAGTTCTGATGTCATTTCTGTCACATGACTCACTGAAACTTGTGTATTATAATAAATAAAGTACCCCCTGTTGCAAAATATAAGGATATTAGAAGTTACCTCGGAGTTCCATGACCTGTATAACTCGGCCTTCGGCCTCGTACTTTTATATGGTCACGAAACTCCTCGGTAACTTATAATATCCTTATATTTTACAAGAGGGGGTACTTTATTCACTATATAATGGAAGTGCTACTTACAATGCACTTCCCTGGGCCCCTGTCTCATAAGTAATTCAGTTTAAATACAAATACATGTGTTTACAAAACAGGGGTTTTTAGTTACAAAGTTATGATCATAAAGTTGATAGGCCACCATACCACGTCAAGGTAAACCCCATATGGCGGTCCCTAACTTATTACCTCTGGTCATAGTAGTATAAAGGATCTTGATTGAAACAAATGTCTCCTGAGCTTTGGTTTCAATCTGAAGGCTAAATCCTCCCCCGCCGCCATTGCCTTGCGGCTTTTGAGAGGGAGTAATTGCCCAAACCAACGCAGATTTTTTTTAAAACAATGTTATGACATACAAGTAGTGAAGGCAAAGTAAAACCAAATGCACAGGTGGACACTTCAAACAAGTGTATATAAATATATGTGTCAGTTGGATGTAAATAACTAAAAATATAAGACAGAACTAAAATAGATAAAAGACAAACAAAATTAAGTGTAATAATAAGTGTAGTAAGTGTAAATGGATTCAAGGTGTTACTTGGTGCAGTTAAAAACATAGGACCACCATTAGTTTGAAGGGGTGGGTATAGGTTGCTATTAGAAAACGACATGAAGCTCAACCACAGCTTCCAGCTAATACAATATATAAAATTCACTCTGCTTATTGGCTGCCCATTTACAGTGCATTTCAACTAAAGGTCTGCGACCATTATACTGGACATTACTCTAATGGACTCCACCAGATTTGCCAATTTGAGGTCCCTGAGTCACTTCCAGTCCTCTAAATGTTAAAGCCAACAGCTTTCCCAAGAGGTCCATATGTCTGTGTGGTTGTCACATTTATAGATACTCGTTACTCATGTTCCCCCCATACACTGCCGGGATCCTAATGAACCTACTTTATCTGTTCTACTTCTACAGTCTCCATCTTCTTCTATTGTCTCCATCTTTCCTACTGTTTCCAACTTACCCTACCGTCGCTGTCACCCTACTGTCTCCATATTGACCTACTGTCTCCATCTTGTCCTACTGTCTCCATCTTGCCCTACTGTCTCCATCTTGCCCTACTGTCTCCATCTTGTCCTACTCTCTCCATCTTGCCCTACTGTCTCCATCTTGCCCTACTGTCTCCATCTTGTCCTACTGTCTCCATCTTTCCCTACTGTCTCCATCTTGCCCTACTGTCTCTAAAGTGTCCTAATGTCTCCATCTTGCTATACTGTCTCTATCTTGTCTTACTGTCTCCATCTTGTCCTACTGTCTCCATCTTGCCCTACTGTCTCCATCTTGCCCTACTGTCTCCATCTTGCCCTACTGTCTCCATCTTGTCCTACTGTCTCCATCATGTACTATGGTCTCCATCTTTTTCTACTGTCTCCATCTTGCCCAACTGTCTTCATATTCTGTTTAGATCTTGTCCCACTGTCTCTATCTAAACTATTTTGGCCGTGTTGCCCTACTGTCTCCACTTTACCCTACTATCTTCATCTTGTCCTACTGTCTCCATGATGTACTATGGTCTCTATCTTGTCCTACTGTCTCCATCTTGTCCTACTGTCTCCATTTTGTCCTACTGACTCCATAATGTACTATGGTCTCCATCTTTTCCTACTGTGTCCATTTTGCCCTACTGTCTCCATCTTGTCCCACTGTCTCCATCTTGCCCTACTGTCTCCATCTTGTCCTACTGTCTCCATCTTGTCCTACTGTCTCCATCTTGTCCTACTGTCTCTATCTTGTCCTACTGTCTCCATCTTGTCCTACTGTCTCCATCTTGTCCTACTGTCTCTATCTTGTCCTACTGACTCCATCTTGTCCTACTGTCTCCATCTTGTCCTACTGTCTCCATCTTGTCCTACTGTCTCCATCTTGTCCTACTGTCTCTATCTTGTCCTACTGACTCCATCATGTACTATGGTCTCCATTCTGCCCAACTGTCTCCATCTTCTGTTTAGATCTTGTCCCACTGTTTGTAGCTTAACTATTTTGACCACGTTGCCCTACTTTCTCCATCTTACCCTGATGTATCTGCTATCGCCCAAATATTCCTCCCAATAAGTGCAGGGCCACATCCGGGGGTGTCGCTAGATAAACACCCCTATTTAGAGCCCCTATGGATCCCTTTCAGGTTTCAGAGAAAAAACACCTTTCCCGACAGACTGAATGAACAACAGAACCTTTAGAAGAGAAGCTTCTCTCTCTGATTACTTGCAAATTTCACACCTGTGCGTCGCATTTTAACATCCCCTAATTGGCACTTCCTCATTATGTCATTAAAATAAAAATCCTACAAGACCTAAATATCACATTAATGCTGTAGACTGTGAGTGGGGAGAATGATATTTACTGATCAAACGTTCCATTTACTCTCTCAGCAGCCAGTTAAGCTCAATAAAGGATCTTGTGTAGAACGAGAGAGATGATTCCTGCGTCTGGGTGCAATGTGCTGCTAAACTGCAACTCCCAGGGGCACAAGAATAAGAATAATAACCCCATCCCCCCAGTTTCATGGACATTAGGAAGGACCTGCAACAGGAATTTCTTATTCGCTAACTGTAATATATTTCCATTCATGTAATACATTTCCCAGAACTCTCTATATAAAGAAGAATGACACGTTGCTCTCATTGGACAGAGCAAATAATTATAAATATGTATTTATTGTCTGACTATTGTCCCAGATAAAGTCTCCACTGAGGGAAAACAGCCGCAATAATAAAATTATTTCACTGTCGTTCCCATGCCTGGCTGCACCTTTACACTTTCTTTACTTAACATCATTGCGTTAATTCCTCGCCGCTCATCCCCCCCCGGGGCCACAGGACAATACACAGGTAACGCGGCACATGGAACTTCTTTTTAGGGATTAAGAAAATCATCAGTGTTCTTAAATTAGGACCATAATCACCCCCAATAATTAAACTTCTGCATTTTCCACAATAATCCCAGATAAGGAAAGAAATGGCCCAAAATGGACAGAAAAAACTCTTATGGGATCCATTATCCACAAACCCATTATCCAGAAGCTTGAAGTATAGCTATATATCTGTAACTTTGTTATGAGCTAAGGGGGCCCAGTCTGAAGGTCAGTTAGGGGGAGATTTGGGGTGAGTGCTTATTTGTACCCTGGGTACCCCTGGAACTATAGCAGGGTGACACCCCAATGTTTCTATATATCTGTAACCTTGTTATGAGCTAAGGGGGCCCAGTCTGAAGGCCAGTTAGGGGGAGATTTGGGGTGAGTGCTTATTTGTACCCTGGGTACCCCTGGAACTATAGCAGGGTGACACCCCAATGTTTCTATATATCTGTAACCTTGTTATGAGCTAAGGGGGCCCAGTCTGAAGCTCAGTTAGGGGGAGATTTGGGGTGAGTGTTTATTTGTACCCTGGGTACCCGTTGAACTATAGCAGTGTGACACCCCAATGTTTCTATATATCTGTAACCTTGTTATGAGCTAAGGGGGCCCAGTCTGAAGGTCAGTTAGGGGGAGATTTGGGGTGAGTGCTTATTTGTACCCTGGGTACCCCTGGAACTATAGCAGGGTGACACCCCAATGTTTCTATATATCTGTAACCTTGTTATGAGCTAAGGGGGCCCAGTCTGAAGCTCAGTTAGGGGGAGATTTGGGGTGAGTGTTTATTTGTACCCTGGGTACCCGTTGAACTATAGCAGTGTGACACCCCAATGTTTCTATATATCTGTAACCTTGTTATGAGCTAAGGGGGCCCAGTCTGAAGGTCAGTTAGGGGGAGATTTGGGGTGAGTGCTTATTTGTACCCTGGGTACCCCTGGAACTATAGCAGGGTGACACCCCAATGTTTGTATATATCTGTAACCTTGTTATGAGCTAAGGGGGCCCAGTCTGAAGGTCAGTTAGGGGGAGATTTGGGGTGAGTGCTTATTTGTGCCCTGGGTACCCCTGGAACTATAGCAGGGTGACACCCCAATGTTTCTATATATCTGTAACCTTGTTATGAGCTAAGGGGGTCCAGTCTGAAGGCCAGTTAGGGGGATATTTGGGGTGAGTGATTATTTGTGCCCTGGGTACCCCTTTTGGCTGGACAGGTTCAGGTAGAGAGAGTGTCTCCTAAAGAAAAGTACTTGGTACTTCAGTTAGACTGGTTGGCTAGTGTGAGTAGCCCAGACACAAATGAAAAGCTAGTGGCCTGGGGGCCGTGACTAAGTCAGAGACTGGATGGAAGTGATAGTCGTTGGGCCAGTGATAATGACCTGAATTAGGGACAAGGAAGTTCGTACCTGGACTAGGGCAGATTGGAGTTGGAGCAACACTGGACTGTTAGGACGGGGAGGTGGCACATTTCTGGAGTTGGGCAGAGGGTGCTGAGTTCTCCAGTCTGGTAGGACTGAAAAGTGGTGGAAGGTTCTTGTATGGGATGTGCAGTCCATGAAAACTGGGATTATTTTTGCACTACGGGAATGTTCTGTCAGTAAATGAGCACAAACCTCTATGTGACCAACTAGATGTGAATGTTTTGTTGCTGAAGAATAAAGGGATTGTGTTCCCTGTTACTGGATGTTCCACTCCAGGATTGGGCTTATAAGGGTTCCCCATGCTGTGGGCCTGGCTAATGGCTATATAAACCTAGAAGTGCTGAGCCACAATCTATTCCCCCTGCCCAGGGCAGTTGTGCTGTTTAGTCCTGATCTCCAGTACGTCGGTGATTAAGGGAAAGTTCACTCCATTACAGAGAGTAACGGATCTGCCCGGCTAATCCCACGTAACGGAAATGAGAGAAATGCGTCGCTTTCTGAAGCTGCTTTCAGGCTATTTTGATGCAGAAAAGATAGAGGGATAATTATATGGTTTAAATCCCTTGCACTTTCCTATACAAAAATACAGAGAAAAGCAGTGATTCCAGGACTGCGGATGAGCCTTGACTGTAGCACATTGTAATTGCTGTTATTATAGTGGATAAATGGAGTCACTGTCTGTATATGTGTCTGTGTGTTCAACACGTCTCCTCTTATAAAAGCCTCCCCTCCGCCCAACACTGGAGCCGACATAATAACAGAGAGAATGGGAAACGTTATCATATGGAATTAGGTGTCCTGGGGGCTCGGAATACTCAGGATTTCTGGGTCCCCTTTGGCAGAATGGGAATGGAAGGGATCAGTTATGAGGAAAGACAAGTTGATTTGTTATTCTGGAGAAGAGACAATAGAGAGTCAATATATACAAATATATAAGGGGGATATGATCACTATTTATAAATATATAAGGGGATATGATCACTATATATAAATATATAAGGGGATATGATCACTATATATAAATATATAAGGGGGATATGATCACTATATATAAATATATAAGGGGGATATGATCACTATATATAAATATATAAGGGGATATGATCACTATATATAAATATATAAGGGGGATATGATCACTATATATAAATATATAAGGGGGATATGATCACTATATATAAATATATAAGGGGTATGATCACTATATATAAATATATTTGGGGATATGATCACTATATATAAATATATAAGGGGATATGATCACTATATATAAATATATTTGGGGATATGATCACTATATATAAATATATAAGGGGGATATGATCACTATATATAAATATATAAGGGGGATATGATCACTATATATAAATATATATGGGGGATATGATCACTATATATAAATATATAAGGGGGATATGATCACTATATATAAATATATAAGGGGATATGATCACTATATATAAATATATAAGGGGGATATGATCACTATATATAAATATATAAGGGGATATCATCACTATATATAAATATATAAGGGGATATGATCATTATATATAAATATATAAGGGATATGATCACTATATATATAGTGAATAAAGTACCCCCTCTTGTAAAATATAAGGATATTATTAGTTACCGAGGAGTTTCATGACCATATAAAACACGAGGCCAAAGGCCGAGTGTTTTTATACAGGTCATGGAACTCCGAGGTAACTTCTAATATCCTCATATTTTACAACTGGGGGTACTTTATTTATTATAATACACAAATTTTAGTGAGTCATGTGACAGAAATGACATCACTACTCACCGTTTATAAGGATATAATTTACAGGATATTCATGGCTTTTGTGTATTATAAATATATAAAGGGATATAATCACTATTTATAAATATATAAGGGGAATATGATCACTATATATAAATATATAAGGGGATATGATCACTATTTATAAATATATAAGGGGAATATGATCACTATATATAAATATATAAGGGGATATGATCACTATATATAAATATAAAAGGGGATATGATCACTATATATAAATATATAAGGGGATATGATCACTATATATAAATATATAAGGGGATATGATCACTATATATAAATATATAAGGGGGATATGATCACTATATATAAATATATAAGGGGATATGATCACTATATATAAATATATAAGGGGATATGATCACTATATATAAATATATAAGGGGGATATGATCACTATATATAAATATATAAGGGATATGATCACTATATATAAATATATAAGAGGATATGATCACTATATATAAATATATAAGGGGGACATGATCACTATATATAAATATATAAGGGGATATGATCACTATATATAAATATATAAGGGGATATGATCACTATATATAAATATATAAAGGGATATGATCACTATATATAAATATATAAGGGGGATATGATCACTATATATAAATATATAAGGAGGATATGATCACTATATATAAATATATAAGGGGGATATGATCACTATATATAAATATATAAGGGGGATATGATCACTATATATAAATATATTAGCGGGATTTGATCACTATATATAAATATATAAGGGGGATATGATCACTATATATAAATATATAAGGGGATATAATCAGGATGTAAATATACAGAGTTATTATGTAGTTGTCAGTAAAACACTGGATTTGTTCAGAATCAGAGGAGAGGGGCTCAGGGCTGCAGAATGTTTCCCAATATAACAATATAATGAGTCTGCCCTTCTTATAAACAGAGAGGAATAATGGGAAATCTGTACAGAAAAAATAAAATATAGCGTCTTCACGTTTTTTAGAGATAAATGGATTCATTTACCCAATCACCCAAAGGTGCAAATGACACCACTCAGGCCCCATCCACTTGTGCAAATGTAACTGTTGCTGGTGTGGGGCCCTATTAGTGCAACAAAGCGGTGTAATATTCTCAAGAGACATGTGATGTTGGACTCCAGCTGTGATTGGACAGATACACAATTCTTCATTTTAGCCTCAAGATTGTGGCCCCTGTCTCTTTACTTCTGTGGCCCATTCTGCGTTGCTTATGCCCCTCCTATTGTCTGGTGTTGAGCTCAGAGATCTGGGATATGGGGGGGGGGAGGGTAGAAACATATTTTGCAAAATTTGAGCTGAAACCCTGATTAGGCTGCAGCCGCTCAATACACTATTACAACTACACTATTACACACAAATATTATCACTGCCAGACCCTCCAGTCAAGTAATTTGGGCTGCGGCAAGCGAGACTGACACCGACATTACTGGAGAATAAAGCTGAGACTCAGCAGCCATTTATGCCGCAGGCTCTTCTGTTTCTACAGAACATTTTTATTCAAGGGAAAGTGACAGAAACCCACCCGCTCCCACTGCCTCGTGTCTTATTTGCTCATTTAAATGCTGCTGAATATACATTTATCCCCCTAAATAAAATCAGAAATATTATTGGGTAATTTACTCTGCAGTAATTAGAGTTTCCTGCAGGGGGTGTCACTAATGAATGTGACGTTGGGGGTCTCAAATACTGACTTTTGCACCTCGGCTGAGTCTATGGAATCTGGTTCTGCAGAATTGTTGGTTTAGTTGTGTCAACTTAATGGGTCCCAAAAACAGGAAGGAGAGGGGGTGAGAGACAGAAGGAGAGAAGGGAAAGGGGATTAGGGAGTAGAGAGACAAATGGGGGAGAGGAGAAATATAGAAGGGGAGAGAAGAGGGAGGATGGGGGAGAGTAAGGCCAAACAGTTGGGAGAGAAAAGGAAAGGAGAGGGGATGAGAGACAGAAGGAGAGAAGGGAAAGGGGGTTAGGGAGTAGAGAGACAAATGGGGGAGAGGAGAAATATAGAAGGGGAGAGAAGAGGGAGGATGGGGGAGAGTAAGGCCAAACAGTTGGGGGAGAAAAGGAAAGGAGAGGGGATGAGAGACAGAAGGAGAGAAGGGAAAGGGGGTTAGGGAGTAGAGAGACAAATGGGGGAGAGGAGAAATATAGAAGGGGAGAGAAGAGGGAGGATGGGGGGAGAGTAAGGCCAAACAGTTGGGAGAGAAAAGGAAAGGAGAGGGGATGAGAGACAGAAGGAGAGAAGGGGATTTAGAGAGTAGAGAGACAAATGGGGGAGAGGAGAAATATAGAAGGGGAGAGAAGAGGGAAAATGGGGGAGAGTAAGGCCAAACAGTTGGGGGAATAGAAAAGGAAAGGAGAGGGGATGAGAGACAGAAGGAGAGAAGGGAAAGGGGGTTAGGGAGTAGAGAGACAAATGGGGGAGAGGAGAAATATAGAAGGGGAGAGAAGAGGGAGGATGGGGGAGAGTAAGGCCAAACAGTTGGGAGAGAAAAGGAAAGGAGAGGGGATGAGAGACATAAAGAGAGGGGAATGAGTGATTCATTGGTGGGGAGGAAAGGAGATCTCACCATCAGCATAGGAAGGGGTTCTTTACTGTAAGGGCAGTCAGGTTATGGGATTCCCTACCAAGAGAGGGGGAATGTGATTCATTGGTGGGGAGGAAAGGAGATCTCACCATCAGTATAGGAAGGGGCTCTTTACTGTAAGGACAGTCAGGTTATGGGATTCCCTACAAAGAAAACTGAAATGGGTGTTTATTTTCCTACCCATGAATCAGTTTTTACTCCACATGACTTGTTATATTATCTGTAGGGAAAGCGAAAGCTCGTGATTTTTCATGTTCTGATCTGATTTCAGCGCTGACAGCTCAGAGGCCTCAATTCTATGTATTTCTGTTCGTTCTCCCGGTGAGAATCCAAACTAAAACATTCATTTCATAATCGGCGGCAGGAATCAGGATTCTTTGCTGGGGAACATGGAGGCCTCTAATTATACATTCATTAGACATCGCCGCTATTACTGTACTGCGTTGTTTACTCTGCGTAATCACTAATTCTGCTCGTTAATGGGGAGAAAAAGATTTTCTAATGAACATTCTCCTTGTTATAATATAATTATAAGTTTTCCCTGTGATTAAGCAGCCGCTGCTACTGATATTGTGAATGGAACCTGCCGGGTACCTGCCGTTACAGCTGGGGGTGCGGACCCTGATGTGGTGGTCTTGACCCCCCAGTCCAACACTGGAGAACTTTCAACGATGAACCAGAGAAGGGCTTTGAGTTTCCTCTATGGCAAATCCCCGGGGCCCACTGTGTCCTGTGATGAATCTCACCTGGTGCCTTGAGATTTTTGGGGGAACCAGTGAATATCACACAGTGGGGCAAATTTACTGAGATTCGTAGTTGCGCCAGGCGTAACTTCGCCGCACTTCGCCGCACTTTGACGCACTTCGCCACACTTCGCCAGGCGTAGTTTCGCCAGCGAATTCACTAAATTCACTAAAATCCGAAGTTGCGCTCAGGGGTAGCGTAAGGTTGCAAAGTTGCGCTATCGTTGATTCGCTAAGTAAAGCGAAGTTACGCTAGCGAAGGATAATTTGCATACGGCGCCAAATTCAAATTACAATGGAGGAATACGTATCAGCACTACAAATGCCTAGAAAACCTTCAAATCATCAAATAAAAATGTTTATTTTGCCCTACACATGTGCCCACTGTCTAGGTAAGTTGCCATGAGTCAGGAAATGTAGGGGGGAAGGAGGGGAGCCCCAAAAAAATTTTGATCTTTTTCAGCCTATCAGCCATAATGTAGAAAACACGCCAGCGTTTTTTGTGACTTAGAAAATTTTTTGACTTTTTTTGAAACAATCCCTATCTACTCTATTGCGCTTCGCCTGGTCTGAGGTGGCGAAGGAAGTCTAGCGTAAAAGGTAGCGTTCAGTACACTGCGCAAGTTAGTGAATTTGCGTAGTTACGTCGCTAGCGAAAATTCGCCAGGCGTAAGGGTGCGAAGTAACACTAGCGAAACTACGCCAGCGTTCATTAGTGAATCTGCGCAGTAACGAAAATGCCAAACGCTAGCGAAGTAACGCTAGCGTTCGGCGCTTCGGCGCTTAGTGAAGTTGCCCCAGTGTTGGACAGAGACAAGGGGAAAGTGCTGGAAGGGTCACTGCCTTGTAATTAGAACCATTATCTACATGAAATATTCTGTGTGGCCCCATTAGATCTGGGATGTGAAACCCCTGACATTTTGCAGGAATCCTATTAATGATCCGATATCTCTTTCTCTCTTTATTGACTCCATTAGTTGCTCCATTTCTCGGTAGGGTCTATGGGGAATATAAGAGCAACTATTGTATCAATTAAACCAGTCGCCTTTAATGACACTCAGGGATTCTGCTCAGCAGGGACAAACACATGGACCAACTCATGGAACAGTTACAGGGTCGCTGACCCCTCCCACAGCTGCATGCACATAAAGAAGGTGAAAAATAAAACTTTACACTTCAATATTAAAGGGTCACAAATAGGAAATAGAAAGTCATTGGGAAAAGTCTTTATTTTTGGGCAATTGAAAGCAACTGAATTGAATAAAGTGTTGGAAGGTGAACAAGAACTTACTCACAACTCACTGTCGTTCTTCTCCCCTCATTTCTCCTTCTCATTCCCTACTCTATTCTCCCCTTCTGTACATCTGCTCTTTTACTTTCTATTAGTGCCCCTCCACTCCAATATTTATTGATACAGTGAAAACCATGAAAACAGTTGAAGGGAAAGCAGAATGGGACCCCATGATGGGGGCAAATTCACTAAGATTCGAAGTTGCGCCAGGCGCAACTTCGCCGCACTTCGCCAGGCGTATTTTCGCCAGCGCTCCTCAAATTCACTAAAATCCAAAGTTGCGCACAGGGGTAGCGTAAGTTTTCGAAGTTGCGCTAGCATTAATTCGCCAAGCGAAGCGAAGTTTCGCTAGCGATGGTTCATTTGCATACGGCGCCAAATTAAAATTTCAATGGAGGAATACGTATCTGCACTACAAATGCCTAGAAAACCTTCAAATCATCAAATAAAAATGTTTATTTTGCCCTACACATGTGCCCACTGTCTAGGTAAGTTGCCATGAGTCAGGAAATGTAGGGGGGAAGGAGGGGAGCCCCAAAAACTTTTTCGATCTTTTTCAGCCTATCAGCCATCATGTAGAAAACACGCCAGCGTTTTTTGGGACTTAGAAAAAATTTTGACTTTTTTTGAAGTAATCCCTATCTACTCTATTGCGCTTCGCCTGGTCTGAGGTGGCGAAGGAAGTCTAGCGTAAAAGGTAGCGTTCAGAACAATGCGCAAGTTAGTGAATTTGCGTAGTTACATCCCTAGCGAAAATTCGCCTGGCGTAAGGGTGCGAAGTAACACTAGCGAAGTTACGCCAGCGTTCGTTAGTGAATTTGCGCAGTAACGAAAATGCCAAACGCTAGCGAATTAACGCTAGCGTTCGGCGCTTCGGCGCTTAGTGAATTTGCCCCATGCATGAGTATCTGCGTCCCACCATACACACTGCGCTTATTCTACACGGTGGGGCAGGTATTGCTGCAGCTCCAACTAAACTCAATGTTTGATGTCGGTTAATATGACAGTTGTTGGCTCAGTCAGTTACACAGTTGCCTGTAGGAAAGGGCACTTGCAGGGGCCCCTGGGGAGAATATACAGCAGATAACAAGGCAGATACTGTTTTCTGTAACAATAATGACACTCACACACACGTTTCAGGCAGATGCTGGGAGTATTAGTTCAGCAGCGGCTGGATTTTTCTTCCATCACAAATGACTGCAAAGAAAGTATTTTTTCTTATTTTACTGCAATCTGCTGAAAACAGCCCAATTGTGCAAAAGAAATCTCACAGCGCCCCCTGCTGGACGAAATGGCACAAAACCGAGAGTAGAAGCTGATTCTTCTTTCCAGATGATGATGAGGATGAGGATGATGATAAGTATTCAAGGTACAGCCGCAGAGATCAAAGTGCTTTTGTTCCCATTTTATTATTCATCTACAAGGACACGACAAATACAATTAGGAACAATGAAGTGTCACACAATATCAATAAGATGAAACTCCAGCACACGGATGCTTAAGGGTTCATAACCCGTGTTTATTGTCAATGCCAAACACGATACCTTTTGTGGACGATACCTTTTTCCTTTGGAAAGGTGGAGAGGAGAAACTGTTGGAGTTTCTTGTTTATTTGAACAGTGTACATGGCTCTTTGAAATTTACTTTGGAATATCACCCCAACAATATACACTTTTTGGATGTCGATATCCATCGATTGGATAATGGTTTTTCAACATCAGTTTTTACCAAACCCACAGACCGTAATAATCTTTTAAGTCCGACTAGTTTTCACGCCCCGGGTCTTTTTAACGGTCTCCCAAAGAGCCAGTTAATGAGGGTTAGGAGAATTACATCTGATGACGAACTGTATACACACGAGTCTGATAAAATGATTGGGAAATTCACAACAAAAGGTTACGATAAGAATAACTTATTGAAAATACGGGAGGAGGTGGGTAAGATACCACGAGCTAGTTTACTGGTTAAACAGAAAAGAACACAGGATAGGGACAAACGTGTACCATTCATTTCTACCTACGATACTAATTCTAAGTATATAAGAAAAACCATCTTAAAACATTGGAAGTGTCTCAAAAACGATGTTAAATTTGGCAAGTTATTCAGCCTACCCCCAGTTTTTTCCTATAAACGTGGTAGGAATGTGGGTGACATGATTAAGAAAAAAGGTATGCCTACCCCTGTGGAAAATACATCTAAGGTGGGTACCTATCCCTGCCTTAATTGCGGGCATTGTACCGGCATTATTAAGGGCGATTACGTGGTACACCCCTTGAGTGGTACAAAACACAGCATTAAGGGTTTCCACACCTGCAACTCTCAGGGGGTAATATACTGTTTAAAGTGCCCATGCGGCTTGGCATACATTGGCCAAACAAGCAGACAAATTAAAATACGGTTGAATGAACACAAGGCGGCTATCAGGAATTATGAACCACAGAAGGAACCTATCAAAGGGATAGGTGAGAAAAAGAGAAAATTTGAAACATTTCTGTATAAACATTTTTTTGAAAAAGGTCACCGAGTGTCCCAATTAAGGTGGCAGGTCTTAGAAAGGGTTAAGGCACCTGAGCACATTCTAAAACAAAAATTGGCACAACGTGAAGCATTCTGGATCTGGTTATTGCAGACACAGGTTCCTAGAGGGTTAAACGAGGAGTTCAGTTTGGCTTGCTTCTTATAACTATTTACAAAGTTGCTAAATACGTTTGTTGCTAATTTATTTCCTGTTCTCTTACAGATTCTCCTAAGTTGATTATTGTTTCGATACAAAGTATCTAAGGAAAGGTAATATCTAATCCTTCCTTATATAGCCATATTTATAGAGCTTTTTGTACATTTTATGTTGCTATGAATTTTGCCTTCACTGAACATTGAATATTTTTCATTGGACTTTTTTCATTTTTCAGGATCAATATGTATTCAGATATGGACGTTTTTCCAATGATTATTATGGACTTTTTTTGACATCTTTTTGACCAAATATGTAGATTATTATCTCTGATCAAAATGTGGACTGATATTTCTGCTAATTGCATTTGTACATTGATATGTTAATCTTTTGATACTATGTGGTTAATTGGGGGTTAACCTTGGATTTGGGATTGAAAGGCACACCTGCACTGGTTTGCCCTCTACTTAAGGTGGAGGTGGGGTCTGCACAGCTCACCTGACGAAGGGGTACGCCCCCGAAACGTTGTTTCCTGTTTGGCATTGACAATAAACACAGGTTATGAACCCTTAAGCATCCGTGTGCTGGAGTTTCATCTTATTGATTAATTGTTGGAGGTGCCGTCCTCCTTTAACCCCAAGCACCGGTGAGGATACTGAGAGACCAGGTGTGCTACTGCTTCTATTTGTTTGAAGTGTCACACAATATCCTCATGGAGAAAATATCTCAGCAGTTTGAGGATTAGACACAGCGGCTGCGACTGAAACAAAAGTCCCGACTCTATAAAGTCCCCGAGTGCCAAATGAACATCCAGTCCCACCCACTGAGTTACTGAGAGACCCATAAACCTCCCTGACTGTCACTCACTGATCTCAATGCTCTTGTGATTCTCCCTCTGCCTCTCCTTCTGCTTCTCAATCAATCGTTTCCTTCAGTCTCTTGTCACTTCCAATATCTCCAGTAAACGGCAGCGGCCGAGGGAAAGGATCTCTGATAAACTGGGCAGCAATGTCTGCAAATAAATGGATCCAGAATACCAACGTGTATAGGAATAGTACAGATATTAGTGATTATATAGTGACATCACATAGCCTGTAGTAGTACAGAGACATGGGGCCTATAGTAGTAGTGGGGATAATAGTCTCTGGGAAGGGAGTGTGACTGTGGGATAGCAGGTATAGTAGGGAGAGATGGTGCCTATAGTAACAGTGGATAATAGTCTCTGGGAAGGGAGTGTGACTGTGGGATAGCAGGTATAATAGAGAGAGATGGTGCCTATAGTAACAGTGGATAATAGTCTCTGGGAAGGGAGTGTGACTGTGGGATAGCAGGTATAGTAGGGAGAGATGGTGTCTATAGTAACAGTGGGATAATAGTCTCTGGGAAGGGAGTGTGACTGTGGGATAGCAGGTATAGTAGGGAGAGATGGTGTCTATAGTAACAGTGGATAATAGTCTCTGGGAAGGGAGTGTGACTGTGGGATAGCAGGTATAATAGAGAGAGATGGTGCCTATAGTAACAGTGGATAATAGTCTCTGGGAAGGGAGTGTGACTGTGGGATAGCAGGTATAGTAGGGAGAGATGGTGTCTATAGTAACAGTGGATAATAGTCTCTGGGAAGGGAGTGTGACTGTGGGATAGCAGGTATAGTAGGGAGAGATGGTGTCTATAGTAACAGTGGGATAATAGTCTCTGGGAAGGGAGTGTGACTGTGGGATAGCAGGTATAGTAGGGAGAGATGGTGTCTATAGTAACAGTGGATAATAGTCTCTGGGAAGGGAGTGTGACTGTGGGATAGCAGGTATAATAGAGAGAGATGGTGCCTATAGTAACAGTGGATAATAGTCTCTGGCAAGGGAGTGTGACTGTGGGATAGCAGGTATAGTAGGGAGAGATGGTGTCTATAGTAACAGTGGGATAATAGTCTCTGGGAAGGGAGTGTGACTGTGGGATAGCAGGTATAGTAGGGAGAGATGGTGTCTATAGTAACAGTGGGATAATAGTCTCTGGGAAGGGAGTGTGACTGTGGGATAGCAGGTATAGTAGGGAGAGATGGTGTCTATAGTAACAGTGGATAATAGTCTCTGGGAAGGGAGTGTGACTGTGGGATAGCAGGTATAATAGAGAGAGATGGTGCCTATAGTAACAGTGGGATAATAGTCTCTGGGAAGGGAGTGTGACTGTGGGATAGCAGGTATAGTAGGGAGAGATGGTGTCTATAGTAACAGTGGATAATAGTCTCTGGGAAGGGAGTGTGACTGTGGGATAGCAGGTATAGTAGGGAGAGATGGTGTCTATAGTAACAGTGTATAATAGTCTCTGGGAAGGGAGTGTGACTGTGGGATAGCAGGTATAGTAGGGAGAGATGGTGCCTATAGTAACAGTGGATAATAGTCTCTGGGAAGGGAGTGTGACTGTGGGATAGCAGGTATAGTAGGGAGAGATGTGTCTATAGTAACAGTGGATAATAGTCTCTGGGAAGGGAGTGTGACTGTGGGATAGCAGATATAGTAGGGAGAGATGGTGTCTATAGTAACAGTGTATAATAGTCTCTGGGAAGGGAGTGTGACTGTGGGATAGCAGGTATAGTAGGGAGAGATGTGTCTATAGTAACAGTGGATAATAGTCTCTGGGAAGGGAGTGTGACTGTGGGATAGCAGGTATAGTAGGGAGAGATGGTGTCTATAGTAACAGTGGTATAATAGTCTCTGGGAAGGGAGTGTGACTGTGGGATAGCAGGTATAATAGAGAGAGATGGTGCCTATAGTAACAGTGGGATAATAGTCTCTGGGAAGGGAGTGTGACTGTGGGATAGCAGGTATAGTAGGGAGAGATGGTGTCTATAGTAACAGTGGATAATAGTCTCTGGGAAGGGAGTGTGACTGTGGGATAGCAGGTATAGTAGGGAGAGATGGTGTCTATAGTAACAGTGTATAATAGTCTCTGGGAAGGGAGTGTGACTGTGGGATAGCAGGTATAGTAGGGAGAGATGGTGCCTATAGTAACAGTGGATAATAGTCTCTGGGAAGGGAGTGTGACTGTGGGATAGCAGGTATAGTAGGGAGAGATGTGTCTATAGTAACAGTGGATAATAGTCTCTGGGAAGGGAGTGTGACTGTGGGATAGCAGGTATAGTAGGGAGAGATGGTGTCTATAGTAACAGTGGATAATAGTCTCTGGGAAGGGAGGGTGACTGTGGGATAGCAGGTATAGTAGGGAGAGATGGTGCCTATAGTAACAGTGGATAATAGTCTCTGGGAAGGGAGTGTGACTGTGGGATAGCAGGTATAGTAGGGAGAGATGGTGCCTATAGTAACAGTGGATAATAGTCTCTGGGAAGGGAGTGTGACTGTGGGATAGCAGGTATAGTAGGGAGAGATGGTGCCTATAGTAACAGTGGATAATAGTCTCTGGGAAGGGAGTGTGACTGTGGGATAGCAGGTATAGTAGGGAGAGATGGTGCCTATAGTAACAGTGGATAATAGTCTCTGGGAAGGGAGTGTGACTGTGGGATAGCAGGTATAGTAGGGAGAGATGGTGCCTATAGTAACAGTGGATAATAGTCTCTGGGAAGGGAGTGTGACTGTGGGATAGCAGGTATAGTAGGGAGAGATGGTGTCTATAGTAACAGTGGAAGGGAGTGTAACTGTGGGATAGCAGGTATAGTAGGGAGAGATGGTGTCTATAGTAACAGTGGATAATAGTCTCTGGGAAGGGAGTGTGACTGTGGGATAACAGGTATAGTAGGGAGAGATGATGCCTATAGTAACAGTGGATAATAGTCTCTAGGAAGGGAGTGTGACTGTGGGATAGCAGGTATAGTAGGGAGAGATGGTGCCTATAGTAACAGTGGATAATAGTCTCTGGGAAGGGAGTGTGACTGTGGGATAGCAGGTATAGTAGGGAGAGATGGTGCCTATAGTAACAGTGGATAATAGTCTCTGGGAAGGGAGTGTGACTGTGAGATAGCAGGTATAGTAGGGGAGAGATGTGTCTATAGTAACAGTGGATAATAGTCTCTGGGAAGGGAGTGTGACTGTGGGATAGCAGGTATAGTAGGGAGAGATGGTGTCTATAGTAACAGTGGATAATAGTCTCTGGGAAGGGAGTGTGACTGAGGGATAGCAGGTATAGTAGGGAGAGATGGTGCCTATAGTAACAGTTGGGATAATAGTCTCTGGGAAGGGAGTGTGACTGTGGATAGCAGGTATAGTAGGGAGAGATGGTGCCTATAGTAACAGTGGATAATAGTCTCTAGGAAGGGAGTGTGACTGTGGGATAGCAAGGTATAGTAGGGAGAGATGGTGCCTATAGTAACAGTGGATAATAGTCTCTGGGAAGGGAGTGTGACTGTGGGATAGCAGGTATAGTAGGGAGAGATGGTGCCTATAGTAACAGTGGATAATAGTCTCTGGGAAGGGAGTGTGACTGTGAGATAGCAGGTATAGTAGGGAGAGATGTGTCTATAGTAACAGTGGATAATAGTCTCTGGGAAGGGAGTGTGACTGTGGGATAGCAGGTATAGTAGGGAGAGATGGTGCCTATAGTAACAGTTGGGATAATAGTCTCTGGGAAGGGAGTGTGACTGTGGGATAGCAGGTATAGTAGGGAGAGATGTGTCTATAGTAACAGTGGATAATAGTCTCTGGGAAGGGAGTGTGACTGTGGGATAGCAGGTATAGTAGGGAGAGATGGTGCCTATAGTAACAGTGGATAATAGTCTCTGGGAAGGGAGTGTGACTGTGGGATAGCAGGTATAGTAGGGAAAGATGTGTCTATAGTAACAGTGGCATAATAGTCTCTGGGAAGGGAATTGGAACATGAGTCTCAGAGTAGTTTGATATAATTATAAGACAGTAACAGATTAATTTCCGTTGGACAAGTAGGAAGGTGGACTTTGGGCAGGAGAATATACTATATAAGACACATGTAGATATGTGAGTGTTACATTATATCTTATTACATTGTTACATTGAAGGGAAAACAAGAACATAATAACATTAAATAAGTGGGACTTGTTTTCTTGTGATAGAGACTCGTGGGCAGAATGTCGGTGGGTCGGATGTTGCTCAGTATAAAATCAATACGTCTCTTTAGCCGAGAGCTGCTCTAATCAGCCTGGAATCCCAGGGGTCGGGGAAGAAGCGGTGACTGAGATTGGGAGGCAGAGGATAATGATGATATTAGTTACACTATGTGCCAGCGCTGAGATACTAACACATGAGCAGATTCTCATTCAGGTTTAACCACAACACAGACTTGTATCCAGCAAAGACATTCAGCCCCTGCGGCTCTATATTTCCCTCTATATCTCTAACACTGGGGGACCCCAATCTCACTACAAAGGGGGCTTCCTCCCAGTCATGTCTAGCTTATTTATCTCATTTATCTGCAGAACATGTGCTACATTAAAGGGCAACTATAGCCTCATTTATTTCTTAATTTATCTGCTGGTCTTATTAACTGTTATTTTCTTTTGTATTTATATATAAAATACATTGGTTTCATTGAAGTTGGTAATGGCTGAGGATTCCCTTTCATATGTGCTAACCTTGCTAATGTGTCTTATTGGCTTCTCACCTTATAATATTCTATATCCCCCCCCTTGTATATTTACTGTTATTGGTATTATCACATTCAGCACCTTAAAGGAGAACTAAACCCTAAAAATGAATGTGGCTAAAAATGTCCTATTTTATATAGTGAACTTATTGCACGAGGCTAAAGTTTGAGCTTGTCAATAGCAGCAATGATCCAGGACTTCAAAACTTGTCACAGGGGTCACCATCTTGGAAAGTGTCTGTGACACTCACATGCTCAGTGGGCTCTGATTGGCTGTTGAGAAGCTAAGCTTAGGGCTCGTCACTAATTATCCAGCAGCAGAAAATGAGCTTCCCTGGCTGTAATATAAGATGATGCTACAGGTTTGCTGATTATTCAATTCTGATGCTAATTGCACTGGTTTCTGTGCTGCCATGTAGTAATTATGTGTATTAATTACTAATCAGCCTTATATTGTGACATTTCTATTCTATGTGTACTGTATATTGTGAGTGGCTCCCTAAGCTCAGTAAGTGACAGCAGCACAGAGCATGTGAATCAGTGAATCAGCAGAAAAGAAGATGGGGAGCTACTGGGGCATCTTTGGAGACATAGACATTTACTACTCAAAGTATAAAATAAATAAAATACAGTAAAATATACCCTCCTATAAAATATCCACACACACACAGATGGAGACAGTAGGACACACACAGCATAACCCTTCTCTCTCACTCCAGAAGCCTCCAGTGCCCTACTTCCCCTGTACTAAGCACAATTCAGCAGGAACAGTCCCTAAGTTTGCTCATAGTCTGTACAGAGAGATCCCATAAAACTATGGCAGCATAGGTATTCCCTGTACTAAGCACAATTCAGCAGGAACAGTCCCCTAAGTTTGCTCATAGTCTGTACAGAGAGATCCCATAAAACTATGGTACATAGGTATCCCCTGTACTAAGCACAATTCAGCAGGAACAGTCCCTAAGTTTGCTCATAGTCTGTACAGAGAGGTACAGGCCCGGATTTGTGGGAAGGCCACCTAGGCCCGGGCCTGGGGTGGCAGGATTTTAGGGGGGCGGCATGCTGCCCAACCACACCCACATTGGGTCAAAAACACTGGGGATGCACAGGAGATACAATCTCCATGAAAATTTGCACGAATAAAGGGGAGGGGACAGGGGCGACAAATGGCAGTGGGCCTAGGGGCGTCCGCTATGTAAATCCGGCCCTGGAGAGGTCCCATAAAACTATGACAGTATAGGTATTCCCCTGTACTAAGCACAATTCAGCAGGAACAGTCCCCTAAGTTTGCTCATAGTCTGTACAGAGAGATCCCATAAAACTATGGCAGCATAGGTATTCCCTGTACTAAGCACAATTCAGCAGGAACAGTCCCCTAAGTTTGCTCATAGTCTGTTCAGAGAGATCCCATAAAAGCAGTATAGATAATTCCATGCATACATTACCCTCTACTGAAACAGCACCCTCTGTTGGTCATTTTTCTTCCCTTTCCAAATTCACATTTAACCATTATAATACCCATGTTTATAGAATACTTAGAGCCATGTTTTGATCCTCATGAGGAAAGGTAGATCAAAACATATATTATCTGCCTATTGAGAGCTGCAGTTTGACAACAACTGAAGGACCACAGACTGGACATCTCAACCTGACATTTCATTCAAAGCCCCCCTGTACCTCCCTATCACTAATTCAGCAGTGAGTTGACATTTAGGCTCCACTCCGTATGTCCAACAAGCTAAAAGCACATTTAGCATTTGGAGAAAGAGCAGGAGCCGGTCTCATCCATTATATTCACAACCTGTGCCGTAAATTCCAGCTCCGTGGGCCATTGCCCTCAGAGAACAAATTGTGCCGCCTCTACTCTCACTTTCTTAGTGTTGGATCAAGAAAAATAACTGCAAAACTGCAATAAAACAGTCATTAAATTCTGTGTGCGACGCGGAGCCTCTAAACCTCCCCAATGAAACTGGGCATTTAGCAACCCCAACACTGCGGGGCACCGACTGCCGGATACTTTGTATTATCTCAATGGCTGAGAGAGAAGAAAAACAGGGAAATAATCACCAGCGCAAGTGATAGGTTTCAGCTGAAAAACACACAAAGAACTAGATTATTTTGGGGAAACCTTAAAATTTACAGAGATGCAGGAAGAAAACTACTGTATATGGGGCAGATTTATCAAAGGTCAAAGTGAATTTTCGAAAGAAAAAACTGAATTACGAAGTAATTTTTGGGTACTTTGACCATCGAATAGGCCAAATTTGACTTCGATTCGAATTGAAAATACTTCACAAATTCAACCATTCGAAAATCAAAGAACTGTCTGTTTAAAAAACTTCGACTTTGACACTTCGCCACCTTAAACTTGCCGAATTGGTTTGTTAGCCTATAGGGACGTCTTGGAACCACACGATCGTACGATTCAAAGTACTATTGTACGATCTTAATAAATCCTTCGACTTCGACTTAGAATGTCGGACTACCCTAATCGATGGTCGAATTTTGAAGTTTTTTTCACTTAGTAATTCGACCCTTGATAAATCTGCCCCCAAATGTTGATTTTAAAAAAAAAATCAGGTTCACAGAAAAGAATGGAGGAATTGCTAAAATATTTCAAAATAATAATAATATTGCTATTAGTTGTAAGTCTGTTTGTGGCAGGGGAACTTAACATGGACATGAAACTTTCTTTTCAACAAAGTTAGATGCAAGTAAGGGTAAAGTTCTTTCTGTCTCCTTCTTGTCCTACTGACTCCATCTAGTTCTACATTCTGTCCTACTGTCTCTATTGCTATTCCGTTTGAATCTGATCCTGATTATCTGTTTTGACCCCTGCCTGCCTGTTTGACTATTCTGATCTCCGGAACCTGACCCTCGGTCGCCTGCCTTCGACAATTCTTCCTGCTAAATCCCTTGATTGACAACCCGGTTTGACCCTTGCCTGCCTGACGATTCTCGATATCTGCCTGCCTCGACCCTGCCTGTCTGACGATTCTCTTGCCTGCTCCATTTGTACCGTGACCTTCGGCCTAACTGACTTTTACAACAGTCGTGCCCCTTTGCTTGCCAGAACTCCTCGCCTTGCTCCTCTCGAAAAGTCCAGGTGGCATCTGAGTACGCTGAGGGCTCCTCCCGAAGCCAAAGGCGGTCACACTACTGGTGAAGCCGAGCCGAGACCAGGGAGCTTGGCATTAGTTCTGGTTTAGGGTGCCGACCGTGACACAAATGAGGGGAAGAGGGCACTCACCACTATTTGCACCCTTGGAAGGGAGACCTGATAAGAGTTAATTGGTTCTACTTTACTAAAGCTGATGGTGCTAAAAGATCCCCCCATGCCCCCCATGGAAGCGCCCACTCCCTGTTCCCCATATTTTCTCTATAAACTTGTGCGGCTCCTGCTGCTAAAGGATTTCCTTTGTTGTCAGTGAATAAAGGGGAGTATAAAGACTATAGAACATTCCAGCACTAACCCATGAGTGATAATAACATCACTTCTCAATGATTGTTCCTTATACAATAACAACATTATCAAAAAAACCCAGTTGGCGGATGCACAACAGGAACGAGTGTTGTTGGCGAGTGCGTTGCATGGAGAAAGCGAATTTCCTATCAGATCCATATAATACTATATTACAGATACATATATTACATATATTACTATATTACAGATACATATATTACATATATTACTATATTACAGATACATATATTACTATATTACAGATACATATATTACATATATTACATATATTACAGATACATATATTACATATATTACTATATTACAGATCCATATATTACATATATTACATATATTACAGATCCATATATTACATATATTACTATATTACAGATACATATATTACATTTATTACTTTATTACAGATACATATATTACATATATTACTATATTACAGATACATATATTACATATATTACTATATTACAGATACATATATTACATATATTACTATATTACAGATACATATATTACATATATTACAGATACATATATTACATATATTACTATATTAGAGATACATATATTACATATATCACTATATTACAGATACATATATTACATATATTACTATATTACAGATACATATATTACATATATTACTATATTACAGATACATATATTACATATATTACTATATTACAGATACATATATTACATATATTACAGATCCATATATTACATATATTACTATATTACAGATCCATATATTACATATATTACTATATTACAAATCCATATATTACATATATTACTATATTACAGATACATATATTAAATATATTACTATATTACAGATACATATATTACATATATTACTATATTACAGATCCATATATTACATATATTACTATATTACAGATACATATATTACATATATTACTATATTACAGATACATATATTATATATATTACTATATTACAGATACATATATTACATATAATACTATATTACAGATACATATATTACATATATTACAGATACATATATTACATATATTACTATATTACAGATACATATATTACATATATTACAGATACATATATTACATATATTACTATATTACAGATCCATATATTACATATATTACTATTAGTGATGGGCGAATTTGCGCCGTTTCGCTTCGCCGAAAAATTTGCGAATTTCGCGCGAAATTCGCGAAACGGCGAAAAATTCGCGAAACGGCGCCGGCGTCTCGTTTTTGACGCCGGCGCCCGTTTTTGACGCCGGCGCCCGTTTTTCCGACGCCGGCGCCCGTTTTTTGACGCCGGCGTCCGTTTTTCGAAAAAAAAATTTTGACGCCGGCGAATTTTTTCCGCGAATTTCCGCAGGAGTTTCGCGAATTTATTCGCTGGCGGCGAATCGCGCAAATTCGCGCGAATTCGCGCCTGGCGAATAAATTCGCCCATCACTAATTACTATATTACAGATACATATATTACTATATTACAGATACATATATTACATATATTACTATATTACAGATCCATATATTACATATATTACTATATTACAGATACATATATTACATATATTACTATATTACAGATACATATATTACATATATTACAGATACATATATTACATATATTACTATATTACAGATCCATATATTACATATATTACATATATTACAGATACATATATTACATATATTACTATGTACAATAGAGCAATGTCATTCAATGGCTCCGGGGACCAACTGTCGAGAGAATTACAGGTTGGAGGTTCTGACGCCTCTCGGATCTATTGATGACCCCCCCTCTCTCCCATTCCACAGATTTCATTCTTATTTACTTTATGTCGGAGAACAAAGCCCTTTGCCCCTTTGAAATGGGAATCGCTGTTCAAATGTTTCTCTTATGATCATTAGAAGATCCGCGCTCGTGTCCAATGGCCGCACAGTACAAAGCACCGCTCTCCGGTTTTCTATCTCTGTATATGGATAAATTGTAACACACACGTACAGAAACACAAAGGCAATATTTGACCAATAAGGGCTTCACTTTTACTGGTCCAGCGCAGTTATTATGATAAAAGCAAGCATTTGATTGGCTGCTACCATGTACAGCAAATGTGTCCTTGATTTGTGTGTTCTCTCTGATTGGTTAGCTGACTTGGGCTGTTGTGTCTCATGCAAAGCTGGAACTGCAAGTTACAGCAGGAACTATCTTCCAATAAAATAAAATGCAGGCGATGCTCAACTATAACTCACAGCTTGTTGTAGAGTTGGGTGCTGGTCCCCCTGCCAGGAGGCTAAGAAAGGCTTAAAAAAGGGCATTGGCCTGAAACGTTGCCTAGTTTGTTGCCACAATAAATCACTTTCACAGGATTTGGAGTTCTCAGCGTGTGTTTCTTGGAGTTATCTTCCAATAAAAAGGATCTGGAAAGATGCCCAACTCTTAAAGGGGTTGTTCACATTTAAATTAACTTTTAGTATGACGTAGAGAGGGATATCTTCTATTCAATTATAATCACTTTATTCTAGGAGAGAGTCTAAATATATGGGATCTTTACTTTCGAATGCTCTGATTGGCTACAGGTTATTCTAGCCTCAAATATTCTAATGCTCTGATTGGCTACTGGTTGGTCTGGCCTCAAATATTCTAATGCTCTGATTGGCTACTGGTTGGTCTGGCCAAGTGTGTTCAGCTCTTTCTCAAGGGACTAAATGAATGAAAGGGATTGTTTACCTTTACTTTTTTTTTTACTGTTAGTATGATGCAGAGAAGGATATTCTGAGACAATTTGCAATTAGTTTTCATTTTTTCATTATTTGTGGTTCTTGACGTATTAGCTTTTTATTCAGCAGCTCTCCAGTTTGTAATTCCAGCCATCTGGTTGCTGGGGTCCAAATTCCCCTAGCAACCCTGCATTAATTTGAATAAGAAACTGGAATATGAATAGGAGAGGCCTGAATAGAAAGATGAGGAATAAAAAGTAGCAATAACAATACATTTGTAGCCTTATAGAGCATTTGTTTTTTAGATAGGGTCAGTGACCCCCCATTTGAAAGCTGGAAAGAGGCAGAAGAAGAAGGCAAATAATTAAAAAACTATTAAGAAAAAATGAAGGCCAATTTGAAAGTTGCTTAGAATTAGCCATTCTATAACATGGTAAATGCTAACTTAAAGGGGAACCAATCCTTTAATTGTTTAATGGAACAAATAGAGGAAGCAGAGAATGGACAGTGGTAAAGGAGCTTAAATTCTGTACCTTAGAAAATCTTTTTTATTAGCAAAACCTCATATTTCTGGTGTTTTTGTGTCTTTACAAGGAAGTAATGAAAGAGACTCTATTAAAGATGTGATTGTGGCATTTATAGCCCAGCAGTATTAGGGTTTCTGTCCCATTTCTGGGGGAGACGGGCTCTTTTTTATCTCGTTGGGGAACGCGCTGGGCATTTCGACCGCCTCATCAATAATTTGTAGGGAATTGAAGGAAATTCTGAGCTAATGGGTCAGTGAAAAGTTTCTCACCAGGTACCGGGAAACACAAATAATAGGCTCCCCGGCTGCCCAGCAAATAGAAGGACTCGGCTCCACCGCTGAGAGTTGCAGCCATAAAGACTTTACAAAGTAGCAGCACTTTAGCTCAGTATCGAC